>NC_046222.1:50745194-51412694 GCF_009819885.2 Catharus ustulatus | reverse complement strand
CTGGTGATCTGGGCTCTAGTGACTGTCTCAGCTCCATCAGTCTGATACTGCATTTACTGAACCATACAGAACTTGCCAGATAAAGTACTGCACAATTTCTGCTTCAGGGGAAGAAGTGGTTCAGCAAAAAATGAGAGCTTTCCCACTAATGAATTTGCAAAGAGTGCAAGAGACTTGGCTAGACTTCAGAATCAAAGAAACAAAGATGCCAGAGAAGGTATTTTGTAGTTAGTATCTGGTTCCTGATAGCACTTATATTATCTTCAGGAATAGGTTTAAATCAGTGGGGTAAATCCTTTCCACTCTTTTCTTAGGTCAGAGTTCACTTTGTTCCTCATTTTTCACATGAGCTGCTTCCAAGGATACCTTTCAGTGGCTGATGAGCAATAGGGATGAATACTCAATTACTCTTTTGCATCCAGCTAAGAATGCTTCACCTCCACATCCTGTCTACTGGCTCTTTGGTGCCACTGCCTCTGATTTCCTTAAGAGAGTTATTTAAGTGCAGATGCATAAATGCACTTGTTACAGTTAAGGAACTTGAGCAACGATTCTCCAGGGGTTCCCCTGCCTCCCTCCGGGTGTTGAGAACGCCTCCAACTGCACTGAGGCCTCAGTTGTGATGGTTTCCAGGGCCTGATTCAGCCAGCCTCACCAAGGTAAGTTCTGTCCAAGTCCACATGGAAAGTATGTGGAAAGAGCCCAGTGTACAGCAGGGAAGGCCTCGGGCAATGTGAGACAGGCTTGGTGCACTGACAACGAGCTCACACACTTCATGTTGGAAGAAGGTCTATCCTTCTGTGCCCTGTGCTTTGAAACTGTGAGACTGAAGAACCAACAGAGACAGACAGCAAGCTGTTTTTTTTGCTGATCCCTGTAGTTGGTACTAGTTTGGCTCAGATGCTCTGTGATCCCCCTTAAAGCTCAGATCAGCAGTGATAGTGCAAATAGTGCAAAAAGGGCTAACTCCTCTGTCTAATGCTGGCACTTACAATTGACCACACAGCTCTTAAAAAAAAAAAAAAAGGTATTTTGAGTATTTGGAGTAAAGAAAAATTTTAATCACAAACTTAAAATGGCACAGCCATCTAGAAAACCAATTAGTTTGTTTTGTGTAGTAGGACAGTGTTACCTTGTTGTTGGTTTTGCCTGGAAAAGCATTTCCTGTTTGCAGAGACAGAAAAAGAGGTTTTGAGCCAGCCTGGGTGAACAACTTCCAGGAGTGTACTTTGGTAAATGAGGTGGCTCATCAGAGCCTGGGGTATTTAAATCCTAAGTTATTGGGTTAGGGAGAAAAAAAACTCTTTAACCTCTAAGACATTAATGTGATTCTTCTGTGGCAATAGAGAGCTTTCCTGCTACCCTGGGAAGGATGGCTGAGTCAAAATCAGGGAAATGCTTTCTTGCTCTGCTTGGCAAGAAATCACGTATTAGGTGGACAATACAAGGTGCTGACCATCAGCCTGAGCTCTTGGTCCTGTAGACCCACACAGAGACGCTGCTCACAGAAGAGCCCTGCTGCCTTCTCCTGTATCCATACCTCTGTGAGAGGGGAGCAGGCCATCAGTTTAAAAGCACAATTTTTGTCAGCCCCAAATACAAGTTCTGCATGTTGTAACTACACTGGTGGGACAGCAGCTCTGCCCACAGTACATGGCAAATTCCAGTGGTGTTGACAGCATCTCCCAACTCAGATGGGTGTATGCTCGAATATCCTCAGTGACCTGAAGTTGTGTGTCAGAATAGATCATTGTTTCTTTTTAAATGTTGTCCTGATACATGAGTCCATTTCTTGTATCTCTGACTCTCCAGAGGACTGAGGGGGTGATGAGCTTTGGACCACTGAGTTGCTTTAGCAATCCAAATAAAAACAAAGGTTGGGACCTCATTCGTATGAAGCGGATCCAGCTCTAGTTACCATGACACCATGACAATCAACTTGTTTACTGCTTCAAGGTACAGTCTAAACATTCTTGGCATGTCATTTGCATAGCAATATCCAGAATGCTTTGTGTCACTCTACTGTATTAGAGCTCTACAAATGCACTGAAAGGTTTCTTTACATGTATGCTTAACTAAAGAGAAAGGAAGGAAGAGAAAGGAGAAGAGACCTTCACTTTTGGTAGCATGTTTCATACAAAGTATAATCTAAACTGTGTGCGAAATTAAGCATAAGAGCTTGCATACATGACATCCATATGTTCTGGTGAAAGAGGGAGGGGGGTAATTATTCAACAGGGGGTGTAAAACAACTGAGAATATCTAGGACTCACTTTAGCAGAGTATTTAAGCATTTACTTAACTTTAAACAGGTGATTGACTGAAATTCAGGAAGGAAAAATAAAAAGACACAGAGAAGTGAGAAAAGATAGATTAATAGAAGAAGAGGGAATTCTGACAGGGAGCCAGCTTGGCTATGTGAGCTGGCAGCACTGCAGAAGGGCCAGGACGGGTGTTTTGGCTGGGAATAGCTGGTGGGTTGCAAGGGTGCATGGAGAGCTGTGCCAGGACACCGTGTACAGGGAAGCCTGTATGGAAGTGAATGAAGCACCCTGGTACCAGCTGGCATAAACTGATGTGGTTCCTCTGCACTGAATGGAGCTTTGCTTGCTCACCACTGCTGACAACCTAAGTGTTGGCTTCAAAAATTGTGCAAGCAGGGCTGGGAGTGAAACAGAGCCCCAAAATTTCTCTGACAGGAAGGTGTCTGGGAATAAGACAGAAACTGGGGCAAGAATTGTGATTGATGGTAGTGAAAGGCCAAAAGCTTGCATAGCTGGAGCTGGAGTCAGCCAGAGAGATGGGAATCTTACCGGTTAGTGCAGGCAGGAGTATGAGGGGGTAGTGGTAGGGAGGCTGAAGGCCTGGGAGGTGATGCAACAGCAGAACAGGCTTTTGATGTGCTGGAGCAGCTTGTATCTGGGTTGTAACAGATTAAGAGGCCAGGGTAGGATTCAGACAGGTCACAGATGCCATCAGAACCATTTCACTGCAGTCACAGGCACCTAGGTAGAAGGCATGAGGTCCAGCAGGTTTGACAATGGCAATACTCCAGCTGTCTTTTCTTCCCTCTGTGCCCATAGCACTTAAAGGCTCTGGACTGCTCATGCTTGAAAGAGCATCTTGATGGCCAGGAACTAAGGACAGGAGTTTCTCACATAATCAGATTTAATTCACCTTCCCCTGAGGACAGTGTGGTGTCCTCCCAGTTCAGGCACTAAAGAAAACTCAGAGTTGACATGGTGGCATCAAAGATAAATATCTCTTGTGGATTCAGTGAATCTCTCAGACACCAGTCAATTTGGAGAGCAAAACTGTTTTTCTCTAGAGGAAGGAATGAATGGAGAGGCATGTTAACATTTCTACATCTGCTATAATAAATGGTCTGCAATCCTGTACACTGTTCAAAGCTGACACCATGGGAATAGACTCAGGAAACAAGCCACATCAGATGTGGGCAGCTTGCTCAGCAGGATAGCCTTTGCAGGTCAGGCATCTCTGTGCTACCTACAGTAGAACCAGCAAAGAGACAGCTCTGCTGTGACAGAGCCCTGTCTGGTGTGAAGGTCTGAATAAGACGGCTCCCAGGTGCGTATTTGTGTCACTCCTCTGCCTGATTCAGTCCTTGTATCTCCTTTGCACAACCTGGCTTGTGGAGGCCTTTTCTCCCCAAAGTTACTGATCCACATAAACTTCCTCTGGCTTTATATCACACCAAGTGCAAAATTACTATGACTTGAAAGAAAACTTAAATAACATATGAACATGTATTTCACCATTCTTTGCTTAATGTTTTACGATATTATGCTTAAGCCTTCTGCTCTGCCTTGCACACTACAAGCCACCCAAACATCTACTTGTGTTGCAGGTCTGTATAGATCGTCTACTATTATTTGGTATTTTGATGAGGCTTCACTGAGATGGGGGTTCTTAAAAAAAAAAAGAAAAGAAAAGAAAAGAAAAGAAAAGAAAAGAAAAGAAAAGAAAAGAAAAGAAAAGAAAAGAAAAGAAAAGAAAAGAAAAGAAAAGAAAAGAAAAGAAAAGAAAAGAAAAGAAAAGAAAAGAAAAGAAAAGAAAAGAAAAGAAAAGAAAAGAAAAGAAAAGAAAAGAAAAGAAAAGAAAAGAAAAGAAAAGAAAAGAAAAGAAAAGAAAAGAAAAAGGTGTAATCCAAGGCACTGCAGACTTTGTAGTCTACTCTGACCAGGATCAGTCAAGTACAAGCAGTCAGCCTTCACATAGGATATTTAAATATTTGAAAATAAAACTAAATCCAGATGTGCTTGCAGTAACAGATAGTATTCTCTTCAACCATCTGTCTGTATCTGTCTTCTCTGTTTATGCTTTCAGGTGTAAATTTGCTTGTCAAGAACCATTTGAGGTGCTTGGATTTGTGCCTAGTGCTATTTCAGATGTACTGGGGTACATCAGACTGGCAGAAGGGACTTATCAGCTGCAGACCCCTATGGAGCAGTGCCTGAAGCCAATCCAGAGCAGATACTCCTACCCAATATGTAACGTATTAGTACACACCTATGCTCAACCGTGAGAGGCACTGCCCATCCAGCTTCAAAGTGCATAAAATAACCTATTTGTAGTCTGTGACTGATGCTAATAGCTTTCATAGCTGGAAACCTGAGGAAAAAAATAGACACAGATCTCACAGGAGTTACTGTCTCCAAGGCTTGTTTTGGGTCCATGCTGACCTTCTATCCATTTGTTTTCTCAAATTTGGTCTGTATAGACTAGTAGCAAATATGTAACAAAAAGGCACTCTTTTCCATGCATTCTTTTTTGGGAACAAGCCTAACAGAAAATGTCAAGAAGGAAAGGGGAAATTAGAGAAGGTTTTAGCACACTAAGAAGGGGGATATAGCAAACTTAAGAATGAAGGCTTTTTCCTGTTTATGGTAATTGTTACTTTTTTTTAGTTAGCTAGTTAGTTTGGTTTTATTTATATATGCTATATAAATATATGGGTTATATGAAATAGAGTGTATAGAGTAGTTCCATAGCAGTCAGCTGTCCAGCACCAGGTAACCACTTCTGTAGAGCTACAGTCATATTAAACATCAGGTCCAGCCATTTGCTGTCATCATCAGTGTCAGTATCCTAGGAGATGTCCTGATCTTTCATAATTGCATCCTGATAAATGAGTACTTTGTGTTCATAGCAAAAACACTTACAATATTAATGTAATTGAGAGAGAGCTGCTGTTGATGTACCTGTCTTCAAATCATTAGGAATATCATACAAAACTATTTTATTTAGGATCTTTTTTAATACCCACCTGTATTTTAAAGTAATCACATTCAGAGACCAAATTATATTGTCATTAGAGGATTAAAAATGAATCCTTGTTATCCCAGTAAATTAATTGATAAGATTCATTCTGAGCAAACAAGAGTGAAAGAAAAACACCTGGTCAGTTACCCACAGTGTAATGCTATTCCAAAGCAGCAAGTCCATTTACTCCAAACACTATTCCAAAGCCATGGGGCCAGCTCAGAGTTGGCACTGTGTACATACATTAACTGCAGGTAAACCAAATTATGGAATTTCTGACTTAATAATACTAGTTTTGTGGTTTAGACCAACTACGTTTAAAATACCAATGCATGTTTTCAACTGTAAACCTATTTGATGCAGCCTTTATGTAGAACAGAATGAGATTGAGAGATAAAAAAGAAAACCACATGAATGTAAAAGACAAATAATGCAAATTAATATTAAGTAGATGTAAGTACACAGGTAATTAATGTTGAAAAGGTTCTTCATTCCAAACCTTTGGGTTTTTTTCCAGATATCCATACCATGAACATGGTATCATGTTCAGATTTTTTGCCTGTGAAGAGAAAGTGGTTGCTTATGTGATGGGATGGAGTGTAGGACACAGAAATTCAGCAATACCAGTGTGTGGAAAAGACAGCCCAGCATCATCTTTTGTCCTCCTTCCCCTGCCAGGACAGCCACTTTTGCTCTGGGATGCAGTCTTTACAGCATCCAGAGTCTCCTTTCAGCATGCTAGGGCAGAAGTAATTCAACTTTAAGACAGAAATACAATCAAAAAAGTATATACTGGAAAATATTCAAACTCAGTTTGTGCATTTATAAATCTGCTTCCTGTTGGAATTGGGTGAGACTGGGCATTTTAGATGCTAAAATGCTTAAGTAACTTTCAGAAACCTGCTGCCAAAATGGCTAGAGATAGAAAGTTGAAAATTGGTATGTTATGACATTCGCTTTAGCAGAGGTGCCCACGCTCTTCCCACAGCAAAATGACTTTAATTTCCCAACCTCAGAGTCCTTGAAAATGACACTCTGAGCATTTGCTGTAATGATTTCTCACTAAATTAGAAAAATGCCCAACTAAGGAGGGATTATCTCTGCATGTGGATGTGGCATAATGACTGTCAAGTGCACTGAGAGCCCCACTGGGCTTTGCAAGGTACACAGGGTCTGCAGCAGAGGCCAGCGTGCATCAGAGAATATTAATACTGTCTTGTTGGGGCCATCCATTGTGATACTCCACTGCTGTTCAGACAAAATTATACCATATGAGGGAATTCTCTATACTACTTTACATATATGAGGTACATTTTAGAGCTGAGGATTAGTTCCAAATTGTCTGGCTGACAAACTCAGTCCATAAAGGATGCAGTCACGAGTGTGCCCACACTCTCTGTAATGTGTGCACCGACTGGGGCAGCATCACTACAAGTTTCTTCCTTGCAGCCCACAACCGCTGTGCCTGGAGTGAGGATGATAGTGAACCTGACTCTGCATACCCATAAAGTTTTCCAGCTTCTCTCTCGGATCCCACCAGCTCTGCTTCCTCAGGATAAAATGTGTTTGTCCTCAAGGTAGAGTTTGTCTGCCAGGCAAGCTGCTGCCCAGGTTTCCCAGTGAGCAAGGAGCAAGCTGCATGGCCAGTGTCACTGTCTCATCATTCCTGTCTCAGTGGTGAGAAACTCTCCCTGTCTGCCTCTGCTCAGCCTCCAAACTGGAACATGAGGAGGCACATTTTGTACATCAGAGCTTGTGGCATGGAGGAACAGAGACATGGTGGAAATGTGCTGGCAGACCAGGTACATCCTAGTGTTCAGTGCCACCACCACAATCCCACCCCAGCAGCAACACTCAAACACTCAGTGCTGGTGTTCCTTGCATCTCCCTGCCAGCCAACTGGCTCAGTCCCATGCTGCTGAACAGGCACAAGGAGCACGCGCCTCTACGGGTGCCGCCAACTTCAGTGCCAGTGCTCTGTGAGAGGATGCCAGACCCCTTGCTAAACCTACATCAGGCAATTTCTGCCTCTGTTTCACAAAGACTTTTCAAAACAAGCCTGGTAAACGTGAGCAGGATGGGAGGTGAGTACTGGAAAGTCTACAGGGCCCTGCTGTGCCAATTAGGGTCCTCTTAGGGGTCTTTTCTGTTGAAACTGGTCCATTGGGGAGGGACAGGCACACAGGGAACATTATGGGGCCAAGCACCAGGCAAGACTGACTGACTCTTGTATCAAGGCCAGATTTTAGTCTTAAACCTGCCAAATTCATCCCCAACAGTCAAGGGAAATGGAGCCAGGACGTTGCTGCCCATGGGTTGTCCTAACTACTAGTTTGCCCTGCTGTCCCACCTAGCTGGGTGATGTGGGAAGCCAGCAGAGGAGAGGTAAGAGGTCTAAGGGTCCCGGGAGTCAGTGGGTGAGAGAAGGCCACCAAGAAGCCTGAATATTTTGTCCATGTGCCTTCAGTCTTGATAAGGCAGCTACCTAGTGTCACCAAATTTTTGCAGCTTCCAGACAAGGCAACACAAATCAGGCCAGTCACAGCAGAATGAGAGAACTGCCTTGTTCTACCCTGTCATGTCTAATGGTTTCCCCCCACCTCACATCATCCTGAGTATCCTGAGAGGTCCACAGTGTTCCACGGGCTGCAGGGTCACACTTTCCACCCATCCGTGGGATGGAGCTGCAGGAACTGGTAGCTATCCCAGGTCCACAGCTATACAAGGGAAGACTGGAAGGTGATATGTTTGTTTTATGGACAGGACTTGATGTTGTCCCAGCAGTGGCATTTTTACCTGCTCTGCCTTTACCCTTGGTGCCCAGGGATCTCAAACCCACTGCTTCCCACATCAGCCTGTGTGTGGAGCAGCACTGACTTTCTCCACGGGGATTTCCCATGACAGACGACATCTCCCTGGCTCTTCCCAGGTGCATTTTTTGGATGTGGTCTGGGATGAAAATTGGGTCCCATCCTGGTATGGGCAGGAACCTACGGTAGCCTAGGGACCCAAGCACATTTCCTGGATTGCAGGGACTAAACTCGCCGTGCCAGGCGGTGCAGCTCTGCGTCCTCGCGGGGAGAGTCGAGGTGCCGGCTGCGGTGCAGGGACAGCCGCTGCCCCCACTGAAGGTCGTGCCCGTGAGCTCGAACGGAGCAGGACTCCCGGCACCAGGGGCTTTTCCCTGCACGAAGGGAGTTGCGGCCGGAGTGCCGCGTTCTGGGGGTCCCGCACCCGGAGTTGGTGCCAGTTTGTCCCCGAGCCACCGCTTGTGGCACCCCCGGGGCTGCGGGACCTCTCGGCTGCTTCCGACGGGGCTCCCTGCGAGCCACCGGGACGCGTCACCGCGCGTAAAAAGCAGCAAAGAGCTGCCGGAGCGGGACTGCCGGAGCCCGCTGGTCGTGATGGAGGGAGCCCCACCAGGGTCGGTCCCGGCCCCAGACCCAGCCCCGGAGGGTTGGCGGGAGGCTGGGACAGTCCTCCCTGTCTTGGCGGCGGCTGGCAGCGGGAAGAGGAGCCGAGTCCCGCCGGCAGCCAGGCGTTTGTATTGACCTACAGCCGTAGGCAGGCTTGCGGCTGGGATGGCAATGAACGGTGTCCAGCCCAGCCTCTCCCCGGCCCGATCTTTAGCTTCGCGGGGAGGACTGAGAGAGCCCCCGGGACAGAAGGCGGGGGTCACCTGCGCTTCAGTTCGACACGGAGAAAGGCAGACCCTCGGCATCTGCGCTCGCCGGGGCGGGCGGGTCCCGGTGCCGAGCCGCGGCGGAGAGGATTGGAGAGCGACAGAGCTCCCAGCGCACGCCCGCGGACGCCGGGTGGCTGCTTTGCCTTCTACGCGAAGAGAAGGAGATAAACCACCAACGAGCTTTTATTGTTATCATAATCATTATTATCATTGCCATCATCGTTTCTCTGCACATAAATAAATAAATAAATATCCCCCGCGGGGTGGGGAGTGGGACGGTACGGTACAACCACAGTTGTGCGCCCGGCAGCGACGAAGTCAAAACAATATTGTAAAGGGAAAAAAAAAAAAAAAAAAAAAAGGAAATATAATAACCCAAACAGCCTTCAACCCTCCCCGTCCATCCGCCCGCTTTTGGGCACCTTCGAGTTACCAGAGGGAGCACGGGACAGCATCCCTCCAGGCGAGCGCAGCGCCCTTCGCCACGCAGCATCCGCGCACTCCGCGTTTCGGTGCGCGGGGAGGTCTGCGAGGAGCTTCCCGGGCTCGGGGCTGCTCCTGCGGGGAGACAAGGGAGAGAGCACTATGGGGGACGCCTGGGGTCCTAGGGAGGAGTTTATTTACAGCAGGGTGCCGGGACACCCGTCCCCATGGACCGGGGGTCTAGAAAGGCGAGAAAGTCCTTCGTAAATTACACAAATTATACAAAACGGTATAAAATCCTTCGGCTGCATGTCAGCACCGGGGCAGGCAGGACTCCCTCCCCTGCTTTCGCCACAGTTCCTGCGGAGCCGGGGTGGGTGTGCGGATGGCTAGGGGGTGACTGCGAGACCTCTGTCGTCCTTCCCCGAGGAGGACGGAGACATACGCAAGTCCTCGTCGTCCTCCGAGCACTTAGTGGTGGAAAGGGACGAACATTTGCAGCTGTGGCCGCCCCCCCCGCCCCGGTGGGAGCTACTTTTGCCTTCTTTCTTGTGCTTGACCCGTCGGTTCTGGAACCAGATCTTCACCTGCTTCTCGGAGAGGTTCAGGTAGGTGGCGATCTCGATTCGCCGCAGTCGGGAGAGGTACATGTTGGAGGCGAACTCCCTCTCCAGCTCCAGGAGCTGCGTGCTGGTGAATGCGGTGCGCATCCGCTTGCTACTGGGCAGCTGGCTGGACGTGCTGTCTGGGAACGGATAGGAGCGCACCGTCAGGACCTGCCGGACCCTCCGCCGCCCGCCCCGCAGTGCCGGGCACTCCCCAGCCCCCGCTGAGCCCTCCTTGCCACCCACCCTGCAGGCCCGCAGCCCTTCCCCGTCCCCGGGGGGCCTGAGACGCAGCAAGCAGCTGTCGGGCTGGAGTCCGAGCCCACAGGGGTGCCACGGCCGCCTGTTCCCGTACGCGCAGCCTGGATCGGAGGCTCGGCGGGCAGCAGGGAGCCTTCCCCAGCCCAGTACGGGGCACCGACAGGGAGTGGTGCCGGGACTCCCCGTCCAGCCTCCGTGCGCTGGGCAGGCACCCCTTCCCCAGGTGCGTTCGGCAGGGTCCCCCGGGATCCCCGTCACCTCCCCGCAGCGCCCACCGCTACTAAGCGGGCATGCACGCCCCGCTGCCCGCCCCTGCCCGCCTTACCCACGGAGATGCAGTGGAACTGCCGGGGGTCGGGCAGTGGGTAGGCGCCCTGGTAGAGCGCCGGTGCGTGCCCGACGCTGACGGCCGAGACGGAGTGCTGCTGGCGGGCCAGGGGCGAGTGGCAGTACTGGGAGCCGAAGGGAGGGAAGGAAGCCTTGATGAGTGGGATAGCGGGCGGCGGCGGGTGCAGCTGGGAGGCGGTGACACAGAGCGGGCAGACGCAGAGCAGCCCGGCCTTGCGAGCGTGGCAGGCGCCGGCCGGCAGCCCGGGCAGCGGGTGCGAGGGGTGCACGGCGTAGGGGAAGAGCGGTGGCGGAGGGCTGCCCTCCCCCTTCTTCTCGCCCGCCTCCCGCAGCACCAGCGAGTCCACCAGGAAGGAGCGCGGCATCGCCCCGCGCAGCCCCCGCGCAGCGCCCCGCGCAGCGCCCGCGCGGCGCCGCTGGCCAGCCCGAGTGGTGCTGAACGGCGCCCGCCGCCCGCTTTAAATAGCGCCCGCGCCATGTGATGGCGGCGCCGGGCGCTCAATGGGCTTTCTGTGGCTCTTCTCTTGGCATTCACGCCGCACGCTCCCTCATTATTTCCCTTGTTAACTAAATGAACTGCATAATGTACTCTATTCTTGTCGACCCCACCCACGCCGTAGCAGGCGGCCTCTCCCCTCCTCTCCCTTTGGCGGGGTTATTTTCTCATTCTCTCGCGATTTAATATTCTTTTCTTTCTCTTTATCGCTCTCCTTCGCTTTCAGCCCAGCTTTCAGCCCGCTCCCACTTGTTTATTTTGCCGGCTGCAGCCGCGGTCTTGGCCGGCGCCAGCTTCCCCTGCCAGCCCCCCGGTGCCTTTCCCACCTGTGGCACCAGGTCGGCCCCCCGGTGCCGACGGCCTCTCTCTCGCCCCTCGCCTCCGGGATGTCTCGTCTCCACTGCCTGGCCCGCCGCCTTCCCCAGCCCCGCGTCTTTGTTCCCAGCCTGGGTCCGGGACCTGCCACATGCTGTCGCCGCCGTCGGGCGAAACCCCCGGCCACAGAGATGTGCCAGCCGGTGCTCCACCGGCAAGGATGTGCGCCCGGCCTCTGCGTGGGCGTGGGCGCCCGGGCACAGCTAAGGAGTGCGGAGTGCCACGGGCACCTCGGCTGCGCTGGTGCGGGTACAGAAAACCCGACGCGCAGATAGATACCGCTCCGTGCCGGCGGCTCCCGCAGAGGGAGAAGAGGCGCTCGGCACATTCCGCGTGTCTTTACACCTGGTCCCTGCGCCCAGTCCCAGCGGTAACACCTGCCATCGCACCATGGCACCTTGTCACACACGTGCGGCGGCCCCGGCCACCACCAAACCGAGCTAGCCCGACCCCGCATCCCCGCGCACAAGCGCGCCGGTGGGTCCCCGAGGCTGTGGGGACGTCAGGGAAGAGGCTTATTTTTCCCGAACGATGAGATTCAACTAAAGCACTGCGTCAGTATCTGGATGTGGTCGCACAGGGACCTGCTGCGTTCCCAGCGGTCCCCAAAGCGAGCGCGTTGGTCGGAGCTGAGGCGCACCGGCGCTGCCCCGTGCAGCCGCTCCCCGCGCCGCGCTCCTCCGAGCTGGTTGGTTTAGTAGGTAATAAGGAATGCTAACAAATAGGAAAAAAAAATATTTCGTGTGAATACGTATTCTGCCCCGTTTCCCCCCTTCAATATGCGGGTAATAAAAAGACAAACGCACCCGTTGATCCCTGTCAAAACGTAGGGAGATTGCTCCCTACAGTAACCTCCCCTTCTCGAGACCAAACGGGCTTTTTAAAAGGAAAAAAAGGTGGGGAAGGAAGAAAAAGCCTCGAAAGAGGTGTACTCCGTGTCTCCGGGCTGTGCAGAGGTTATTTTGGCTGTGGCCACATTTCTTACAGTAATCCACGGGAGTTTAATGCCTGAGCCTAAAAATGTACTGATGTGCACAAATGAACGGCGAAAATTACAGTGCGAACAAAAACGAATGTTGATAAAAACTCAGTCCCGCAATGATATAGAAAGGATTCCCAAGTGTCCTTTCCCTGAAAGTGTTAATAGGGTTTGGATTTTAGTATTTTATTTTTGAGGAAAAGGTATTTTAAAACATTTTCCGCCGGAGCCGGGTCCCGAGAAGGGGCATTTTTCCCCGCTGAGCAGTGGCTCGCCACCGGGGGGTGATGGATTCAGCCTTATTCCGAGGGATTCCCGCTGCCCAGGGGCTGAACCCCGGGGCTCCGAGCCGCAGGGAGGCAAAGGGTTAACAGCTTCTGAATGCACACCAAGCCCAAAGCTACTGGGAAAGAATATCCAAAAAAATAACCAGTTTTTTTTTCCAGCCGCTGGACCTTATTGAATGTCATTGAAGAAAGTTTTGAATGCCAGATAAAGAGAGGCGAATTAAAGTGTGTGACAGCAGAGGATAAGCAAACACAAAGAGAACTCTGTCACACTTTGGGCAAAATCCGTGGGCTTTTTACCAAGCCTCTTCGCTATGATTGAATTAAGTAATAGGAAAACATTTTCTTTCAGTTTAGAGCCATTAGACAAAAACTTCAAAGCGAATAACACTTTTTAATGTGCAGCTCAACAATGGAATCTGTTTTGTGCTGAAATGTTTAAATGGTTTGTTGTGCAACTGTGGGCTGAAATAACCTAGACTGCAGCAAAATAGCATCGTTCAGGCCGTTTTATGAGCGCTTGAAACTAGCACAGACCTTTCATCCCGGCGCTTTAAACTAGCTCCCCTCACCGTCTTTTTGCGTCCCCCTCTTTTTTCTTTGTTTTTGTTTTTGTTTTGTTTATTTAATAGGGGAAATTCTCGTGTATTTACTATGTCGAAGGGATCGCCGCTGAACGAAAAGGGTTCCGAGAGAGGGGGAAAGGAGATCCGCCGGCGGGCTCCGCGCTGCGGGCGGCTCGGGGGGCGCGGGGGGAGCCGCTCCCGGCGCTGCGAGGGGCGGGCGGCCCCGGCCCCGCGGGGCTTCTGTCGGGACACGCTCCTGTCGGGACACGCTCCTGTCGGGACAGGGTCCCGGCGGCAGCGGGAAGTGCCCGCGCTCGGGCTCCGCACGGAGAGAATCTCCGGGTGGTTACTGCTCCCCTGCCCGAGCGGTCACAGCCCCGGGGAAGGGATGGGCAGAGGGAAGCACCACGGAGAGCATCAGTAGTGAGGGGAACGTCAGGATCTCTGTGGGGGATGAAGGAGAGAGAGGGCAGCGGTGCTGGCGCTGAGTGAGCCGTGCCTTCCCCAGGAGGCTGGGTGACCTGCGACACGGCTGCCTGAGAGGGGACAAGGTGTCACCCTGCCGCTGCCTGGGCGGCTGTGCCGACATCGGCTGAAAAGAGCCCCCTCTTCATTTTGAGGGACCGGCCATCGTCGCCTTTTGTGATGAGGCCCTCACCCTCCGCGGTGCTCGGTGTTTCTGTCTGAGGGTAGGAGGTGCCACGCACCATCAATCCCTGAGTAAGGCATGGAGAGGTGCTTTAGTTCGAGAGCTGGGGGGAGGTGAGGTGAAATCCCGCTGGAATGGGAAGGAATGGCTATTTCCAAGGAGACCACGTCCTCGGAAGCTGAGCAGGGCTGACGATTTGTGAGGCTGTAATATTCCCCAGCCTAGCCTGAGTAACTATTTTCTGTAAATCAAAGCCAATACTGAGCCACGGGCACACACCTTGTGAAGGATTGTCCAAAGAATGTGCTTACATTGGACAAACACACCCAGGACCAAGCCTATGAGATGCCTGTGAATCCCTTCATTTAACTTGATCACTGAATGATTCTGAGTTTGAGTGACCTGTAATAGTTTTTGGTTTGTTTGGTTTATTACTCCAGTGATCCACAATACAAGGGATTCCAGAAACATAAGCTATGTTTGTGCTTCATTTCAGTTTTTCCAAAATAAAGGCTTAACCACGGGAGGTTTTGTTGTGTGAGTTTTCCATTATCTCTTGTCTCTTCAATCAACTCCTCTCAAATTTATAATTCTATAAATTTTGTAGCCTATCAGCAATGGTTTTAAAGGGGGTTTTAAAAAAGAGAGTCTATTTACAAGGACAAATATTGAGAGCACAAAGGGGAATGGGTTTAAACCGGAAGTGGAGAGATTTAGATTATTTGTTAGGAAGAAATCCAGAGGGTAGTGAGACATTGGAACAGATTGTTCAGAGAAGTTGTGGATGTCCCATCCCTGGAAATGCTCAAGGCCAGGCTGGACAGGACCCTGAGAACCTGCACATGGTAAGGGGGGGCTGGAATTAGATCCCTTCAACCCAAAGTCATTCTGTGTTCCTATGACCCAGCCCTGCCACATTTCCATGTGGTTCATCCAGTTTCATCTGTTTTCCATCACAAGCTATCAGGAAAATAGCTTATCTTGCTGGTAAAACCTGTGACACAGGACCAAATCAAAGCTGCATTTCTCTGTGACCTTTATTTTCTCTTTCCACAGCACATACCCAGGGTAGAGATTTGCCATTTAGATCTTCTTCAGTTCCACCAGTTCCTAACAGGGTTGGTTTATAAGGGAATCTTGCACTCATCTTCTGAGAAGACAATTTGTTCCTCTGTTTTTCCTCCTTGATTTGACCTTTGACTGAGGAGGCTGTTTCAAAGAAGAGCTGGACATAAATAATAACAAAGTAACAAAAAAGTGGGAATATGCAAAACCAAACAATTTCAAATAACCTTTTGCTTTTATAGTGAGATTGCATTTTAAATTGTTGGTGACCTTGTAGAACAAAGGATGGAGAAGTGCTTGAGAGTAATGAAGACAAGGAATTGCAAAAGAGGAGTTGGATATTAGTTCTGCAGATGGTGTTAAAATACAAAATTGTTAGAAATACCATCCTTCAATCTAGAATCCATCCTATTTCCCAGCCCATTTTTATTGCCATCTTCTCCTTTCTCCAAACTTCTCACCTTTATGTATTTCAAACCCTCTACAGCTGAAAGTTTTAGAGGTTGTCAGGCTGCTCTTTGAGAACATCCAAGGGGAAATTCTGTCATCTGTATGGTAGAAACTGTATAATATCTGTTGTTTATATGATGCATTTGAAGATTTTCCTGCAGCTGATTCTTCTTTTCAGGTTTTAATCACATTAATGTGGGTGGTATCATCAAACCATACTGATCCACAACACGGGTTCTTGAGGTTGTGGGAACACTGTTTTCAGTGCTGGCTTCTTGTCCCCTTCCTGGCAGATTTGGAGGGTCTTGCAGTGGATACAGCTATTGCTGAATGAGACATCTGGTTAGTGCATTCTGTGATGAAAGAGAGAGAACTAAAGGGCAATTAGATTCACTAATAAAGACCTTTCTTCAACTTCTAAGTTAAGTTCTACAGGAAATCAACCGAAAAAAAAGCAGTTTTTCCATATCACTTAAAAGAGTGAATACCAGAGAGCTGAAGATACTAGAGCCAATAAAGCCACTGAAGAACAAGCTTCCAGGTGGAATTCCCCAACAGAGAAAGCATTTCCTGGATGCTTTTGCAATGCTGCTACACAACCACATGCAGAAACACATCACAAGTGTTGTCAGAGGAAGAGTATGGAAAATGGGCCCAGGTGTTCTGCTCTGGATCAGGTGCCCGTAGGATGCACATGATGAGTGGCAAGGGCTGTGAATAAAGAGGGAGGTTTGCTTACCTGCCCCAGGGTTTTCTGGCCATTGCTGGTGACATGGTGACAGAGCCTGAAAGTTGCAGATCTTTGTAATTTGGTTCCTTCTTTGATACTGACAAATACATGTTCCTTAAGCGTTTATCACACATGAGCATGAAGTGATTATCTTAAATGTTTGTCCAGCTAGTGTAAAGCAGACCTCACCAAGATATGATAATTCCTTTACTTGTCAGTCCTGACGTTAGACTGAGAAAAGGAACACTCTGAACTAACAAGATAATTTTCTTATTTTCATTATATTTTTTGAGGAATTTCACACCCCTATTCAACACAGTAGAGTACCCAGAACATATTAAGTTACATATGTCAGTGTCTGCATTATATATATATATATATATAAAGTGTGTATGATGGGTGTTTACAGACATACATCACCATACTGTGTCAATTACAGTAATTTCACGAATACAAGCCGCACCAATTTGACCAAAATTTTGGTGGAAACCCGGACGTGCGGCCAATATTCCAGGGCGGCTAATACATTAACAAAATTCTAAAAGCTGCCAACACGGAAGTGAGAGCCCGCGGCAGCCCCAAGCCAAGCTGGAGCCCGGCCGGCCCCGGCAGAGGTGGGAAAGCCTGGCAGAGGCGGGGCCAGCAGTGCAGGGGGAGGGCGGCTGAGCCTGAGCCAGCAGGGCGGGGCAGGGAGGGCGGCAGAGCCTGGGCCAGCATGGCGGGGGAGTCGGCAGAAGCGGGGCTGGCAGTGCACGGGAGCCCGACTGCATAGGGGAAGATAGCAGAAGCAGGAAGCCCCGGCGGCGCGGGGCTGCCCGGCGGCGGGGAAAAGCCCCCTAGAAGCAGGGCTGGCAGTGCACGGGAGCCCAGGGGAACCGGGGCTAGCAGCGTGGGGGAGCCCGGCGGTGCGGCGGCCAGCAGTGCCGGCCAGGGCGAGCCAACATGGCAGCGGCGGTGCAGACGGGAGCGGGGAGCCAGGGAGTCTGGCAGCGGCGGCGGCAGCAGCACCGCCCGCAGGGCAAGCAAACGCAGCAGTGGCAGTGCAGACGGGAGCAGGGAGCCTGGCGGTGGCGGCGGCAGCACCACCCGGCCGGCCCAGCCAAGCCGTAGCGCCGAGCTGGGCCATCCACCCCTATCGGCAACCATGAGCGGGCCGAGCCTGCCTGGCCCCGCCCCGAGCCAGTAAACCCCGCTATGCCGCGATCCTGTTGCTAATTGGCCAATTTGTGAATGCTGCGCACGGATTCTCGCTACGAACGAAAGTGCGGCTAATATTCGGGGTGCGGCTTATCTATTGACAAAGACAGCAACATTGTCGAGGCACCGGTGGTGCGGCTTATAATCCGTGCGGCTTGTATTCGTGAAACTACTGTATATGAGAAATCATTTCCTTGAAGCTGAGCCATTTGTTGACCTCCTTATATTTGCATGCCAATCTTCTAGTTAACAGCAGATTAATTTTTAGAGACACATAACAGCCACTGGTTAACAAAAATAACATCAGGGATATCCAAGCCAGTACATGACAAACATATGTGATGGCACTGCATTTTGGGTTTTTTTTGTATTTCAAATGCAAGTAAAGCCTGTGAATTTCTTTCTTCTGCTTGTTTGTTTTGGCAAGTGTAGTGACCTAACACTTAACGAAGTTTGGATTTGTAGTTGTTGTTGTTCTGGATTAGTAACAGACCTGGGAAGTTTCCTACTCAAAATGTGACTGTCACCATTCTGACTTCATACCCTTTTACTGTTAGATCTTCATTTCCATTTGGAGAGTGGTGTTAAAGACTCTTCTGTCCTATGTCTCCGTATACCTGGTGTGTAGAATCACAGCTGAGCTACTGCTGGGAATGTGCATGAGCAAACAGGCTCAAGGTTTCTCTTGAAAGAGCTCAATTTCTGTCTTTAGCCTCATGTGACAGTCCTTCCCACCATGGGCTAAGGTCACTTCTTCCATCGTGGTCCGGCAGTACTGTCCACAACATCATCCCAAGCAGGGCAGTCCTATATTTTGGAAAGATAGCCCAAAGCTGGGTGCTTTGATATGAAGAAGATTATCCCAAGATATGGGCCTTATGTCAGTGAAGTCCAGTAGGAGGGCAGCACACTCCAAAACACAAGTTGGATTTCCTGGACTTCTGGAATCCCTCAGGCTCGTCAGACCTTTGAACTTCAGCTCTTGCAGTTTGTGAGAAATAGTTGATCATGAAATTATATATTCATAACTGTATAAATGCTAATCACTAGCCATTCAAAATATTGCATCTTCCCTATAAGAAACAAAAGAATCATAGGCAAATTTTATTCTTTATGTACTTGTACTGTGGCTACATAAATTTTCTTCAGTGTGTTCCCTGCCACTGCACCCATTACAGACATACAGGGAATGCACTGTTTTAAGAGGAGGAAGTCTGCAAAAGAACTGGTCATTGTTGGTTCCCTTTGTAGTTAGTAGGAAGAAACATGTACCTGCACAGAAGGATTAATTTGACTTATTGCAGAAACCTCAAAGTTAAAAAAATTAAAATATCCCACCAGAAATACTTACCAGTGCTATAAAGGATCCCTAAATGCCTGCCCCAAATGCACGTGCCCAGGTGAAGCCCAGGGGTGCTGTGTCTCTCTACTGCTCTGCCTCAGCTGTTGCCTTCCCTCATGGATGCAGGCTGCGACTCTTTGGAGCATGAACTCTCCAGAAGCCATGGAGCTGCACAGCGTGAGCTGTGTGGAGCCCCTCTACTCCACTTTTGAATCACTGCATCTGACAATGAGTCATTGTTTTTCTGACACCTCTTGCAGCTTGTATATACGAGGTCAGAGCCTTTTAACTCTACTTCTGTCCCAGAGTATGGAAACTAATTAGAACTCTGTGTGGGTTTAGTGTTCCTGTCCTGGGAGACCAGATTGATCCATTAGATTTTAGGCAGCCATTCCCCTTTACTCTGCATCTTCTAACTTTTCCCTCCAGTTTTTCAACTTCACTCCTGCCTTGGATGCTGTCTTTACTTTTCCTTCTCTTCTTCAGAGTGTCTGTATTTTTTTGCATCACCATCTTCCCTTGTTGTCTCTTTTCTGCTCTTCAGCCAGATCAGTCTCTCAGTAAATGGAACAAGTCTTCTAATAGCTCTTCATCCAGAAGCGTGAGAGAAAAGTTTTGAGTCTGAAGTCTTCTAGTTATTTCCTCCAAAATATAAAACTAGAAGGGTTGATAGAGTCTTCTCCAAAATTTTCACATTGCCCAGATGCAGGGCTAGGGGGAAAAAAACCCAAAACCAAAACCAACAAAACCCCCACACAGGTGAGGAGATTCTGCTGTCTTGGTCTCAGGCACATAAAAAGAAGGAGTAGGTTAAGCTCACCATAAAGAACAGGCTGGGGAAAAAGGCATGTGACAATCAGGAAAGAGGAGGAGATAAATTCAGACATTTCAGTAGATGTTAGGAGACTAATTGATCTCAGCGGTGAATAAATATTTAGATCCAATCTTCAGCACCAGCTGAAAAAGCTCAGCAGTTGCACAAATTGTCCATTCTCCACAAGAGATTTTAACCAAACTTCCATGTTGTTCTCTTTTGACAGATGAGATGTTCTACAGCATGAAAAAACACATTAAAATGTGCCTGCCATAATTTTCCATCTCACTTGTCCTATGGATATTCTCTCTGTCTTTTATTTAATAAAATCCCTTCCAGGAGTATAATCAACCTCACATCAGAGAAACTCCTTCTCCCTTCAAAAATAAGGTTTTTTACTGTCACTTATGGTCTCAAAGCTATATCTTCCATTTGGGAGCTGAGGCAGAGAAGGAAGTCTCCTGCTTCTGTGTTGCTGCATGCATCAGCAAGGCTCCTCTGCTTCTTCATAGAGCAACATGATTTAGATCAATGGTCAATCTCCCTTTGAAGGAAGCAGACCTTCAGAGGGAATTACTGTAGAGATTGCATGTGACAGGCAAAAAGAACAAGAGTATGTGTGTGTTGTGCCTGTCTATTCAGGACCTGTGTGTAGCTGAGATGCTCCTTTGAGACACATGTTCGCAATCTAAGTTAGATGGCAAAAATACTTTGCAGACATGACAAAAAAATCCCACGTAAAACCTGCCCAGAAATACACTGAACGCCCAGTGAAGGGTGCTGCTACAGAGCCAAAATCATGACAAGTGTTTTCCACTCTCTGAAAACCAAAGAAATAACAAGGATGCCAGTAAAACCTTAAAAAAAATTTGTTCAACATTCCTTGTACACGTCCCTTTGGTGGCCCCTTCAGTTATGCTTGTAAGTGAGAAATGGGGGAAATCATCTTTGCTGCAGCTCCTATGAGATAGGGGGAAGGCAGCCAAGATGTGGAAGTGCACAAGGGGAGCAACTCCGCTACCTTCAGGTCCAACAAATGTTATTTTTACTGTTTAAAATAATATGGTAAACACGAGGGAATAATCAAGAATTAAATAATAATAATAATATTTAAAATTAGATGGCAAAAATGAGGGAATAATCATGAGAATTTTTCCCTTAGTTGTAAATGTCCCCAGCAGAGCGTCACAGAATAGGTCAGGAGAGAGAAGCACATATTTAATTAGAATTTAAAACTAATGAAGGACAGCAACCAAAAAAACCAGCCCATTCATTTAACATCTTTTTAAAATGGGGAATTTTAAAATTGGCAGCTGGGCATGGTGGATGGCTCCTGACATCTAGCTGCCTCTCAGCATCCTCACCGGACCAGCGCTGAGAGACTGTGGTCCCTTACAAGTGAAAAACTGCTACATCTATGCTTCCTTGCCTCAAATTAAACCTTGTTTCTTTAATATTATTACATCTTCAGGTTCCCAGTCAGATGTGTTTTGAAGTCAGTGGAAGAACTGCCCTTGTTTCCAATGGCTTTTGAATACCTATCCAGGTATGAATATTTTCCAGAGGTTTGTTGTTGTCTGCTCTTCTAGGAATTTGCTTTGTGCTGCTCTTCGCAAGTTGAGTAAAAATGTTCAGCAGTCTCTGATCCTCCTTCCATTTCATGGTGTATCTTCACAGACCTCTATTTCCCATTCTGACATCAGGGAGCACAGTCCAGCCACCCTCTTCACATCCCAGAAGTGCCAACAGCAGCAGCAGAAGTTGCTGAGCTGCGTTCAAACTTTAGCGGGCCTTCAAGAGCAGATACAATCCTGTATGATTAAATCCAAGGTAGGAACTAACATCAAGCAATACATCTTGTTTATGTTTGTGTTTGTATTAGTGTTTCTATAAGGAGCAGTACTTCAATTATCTTGAAAAAATCCCCTGACCATCTTCTCATATCACACCCAGGCTTGGTGGACTCAATGGTTTAAGCACATGTGAGTAGGGTGCCTTTTGGAAAAGAACAAAAGGGAAGCTTTGCCCAAGAGGGACATGAAGTAGGTACAACCTGTAAATGTGGCCATGAGAACCTGAACCAGCTACTGGGCTCTCAAGAAGCAGCAAAGCAGAGGCACAGTGGAGCCCTTATCTGAAGATGGTCCCTTATCTGAAAATGAACACAGAAGAAGGTGTTGCAGAGACTTCAGGTTGCACACCTGTGAGGTTAGACCTCCGGCAGGGTCTTGTCTCACTGACTCCAACACACACCTGCCCCTGTTATGCTGCATTGCTGCTGGGGTAGGTGCAGCCCCAGAAGACAAAGGTCACCCATCCATGGGGACATTCTGTTCATAGCCACGCCTTCCAAATTCACCGTGCTGAGTCTGTGACTTTGTTTCTAAATTACTGAGTGGGTGGAAAGCTGAGTATGCAATGGAAAAACCTAAATACTGTTTATTCTACTCCTAATAACTGTCCATGTTTTGACCACTTTGCTGAAAAGATAACAAGAGTGTGGGTCTCTGAACTCATCTTTCTCTGCTGGGCCATCACTGACAGCCATGAATGCGACTTGCACAATGTCCATATCAGTCCTGGAGCAGAGGAAGCCACAATCAATGTATGGCCTGTCCCCATCTACATGCACAGTTGTGTTTATCTCCTGGAAGGTCACTTCTATGAAGATTCATGTCCAGAAAAAGAGCATGAAGCAGAGTACATCTAGCTCCCAGCACTGCTACATGCTTTGGCTTCTCTGGGAGGACAATTGCCCTGCACAATGCAGCATTTCTGCCAGCACAGGAGGCCAAGTCCTGAAGAGAGGATAAGATGCCTGAGTCACATTTGTTAATTCTTCATGTGTTAGAGAACTGTGTACCCAGAAGGAGGAAATAACTAAAGAACAAGGGTGTTAGAGTCCAGAAACTACCACAGTCTCATTTTCACCCTTTGCAGTACTACACATCCACCTCACTACACAGACTTGATAAAAGCAATGGTATTTTTAATCTTTGGTAGCACTAGGAGTAGGACAAGGCTCTGAATTTGCAGGTTTTATATTGGCTGATATTTTACAGGGGTTTTTTATTAATATAATTAGAATAGAATAAATTTGTGAGAGATAAGGACAGTAGTGCAAAGCAAATTATTAATAAAATTAATAAAAGGATAATTGTCTCTCCATGGTAGAAGATGAAAAACCAGACACAAATGTATTCTTGAACTTCTTTTCTGCATATGTCTCAAAGGTCCCTTTGTCTACTTTCTAGATTGCTCATAAAATGCCTTTCTGAAGCAGTGATTATTCATGGTTTCACAATGGACATGGAGGTCACTGTTGGAATCAAAAAATTAAAACCTCCAAATTTTTCTTTTGCCATTAACTTCTAATATGGAACAAAAAAAGTCTTTATTTCCTTCAATAATAGATAAAGGTCAAAGGCTACACATTAAAATCCCCTCCATTAGGCACAGTCAATTGAATTTTGAAGTTGGGTTTTCTATTCTGGAGTCTTGGTTGGGAACCAAATATAAGAAGAAGTCACATTTCCTGGAAAAAACAAAAAAGGCTGAGGACAAAGGGACCTGCTGATGAGTGTTCACACGACTCCAGGCTGTGGCAGCACTGCAGACCAGGTTCTGGCTCTCAGCTCTGAGGAGGCAGTGATGGATGATGGCCCAGTGTGAAGGCTGAGCAGTGATAAATGAGGCAGCCATGCTGAGCACACTCAGGGCAGCATGGTAGTTTTACTACACGTCATAAAACAACACTGACTGCTGCTTTGATGGACAAAACTCATGGAGACCAGAGAGGAAATATCAGCTGTCTGTGACAAGCCACTGGGAAGGTCTGGCTGGCAACAGAATGCTAAGAGGAGCACCTTTGCTGGTGCTTCTGCTGGGAGAGCAAGAACAGCCTTTCTGCAGGAAAAGACAGTTCATGCCTTTTCTCTGTGGATTGCCATCCATAGAGGGGCTGTAGGTCAAGATTGCTGAGCAACACAGGAGACAAAAAACCTCTGGGGTATTTTGAGTCTTGGTCTCAGACACATAGGTATGATGGGGCATTTAGAATCTTGCTCCTGCATTTTGGAGAGACGCCAAAACTAAGTGGTAAAATTTCAAAAAGGTCAAGTGAGTGAGTTCATGATTTCATCAGTCCTTTGTGTGGACTTTCCTCACTGAAGATAGATGTCCTCAGTCCTGGGAGAGAAGAGAATGGCCAGCTGATACATCTGCAGTCGTAGGAGACCTGTCTCTGTGACCTGCAGCTCTGCAAGAGCTCCAACCAACCTCATTTCCCTAGGATCCCCTCCCAAAACTCAGCCACCTGTCAGAGTTACACTCTGCCCCTGAACAGAGTTACCACACTGCAGTTTCATTACCCAAAAAAACCGTCCTGCACATGCTTGACTTTTCCAGACATGAGCACCCAGTTGTGTCTGGACTCACTCTGATGCATTGGAGGAGGAGAAGCAGCTGGAGAATGGACTGGGCAAGGGTCAGGCAGGGATAGGATGGCTGGAAGGAGTGCACTGAGCCAGCAGTGTTGCCTAGGTAGGACTGGACGTGTGGTGGAGATGTGAGGACTGTGGTCTGGCGTAGGAGATAGCACCATAGGGGATAGGGCATCTCAAGAGTCTGGATCAGAGAGTGGGACTGTGAAGAAGTTTGTGACAGAAACATCATCACTGACCTGGGAGAATGGCTGACAAGAGGCATGAAAAGAGAAAAAAATGGAGGCAAACAGCTGAAATAGGAATTGTGGTGCTAAGGAGAAAATGGGATGAGGATGGTCAGAGGAGACAGATGAGGGCAGAAGACTGTTAAGATCATACCACAGAATGGAATTTATGCTCCTTCATTGTGCCTAGGAACACACAGATGGGTAAAGATGCCAGGAGCTTTGAGCTTGGCTTGATACCCTGGGCTCTCATGCACATCCTGCAGAGCATTCTCTGTGCAAAGCAAGGGAGAAAGAAGCACTTCAGACCCATGAACTGCTAAATTGCAATTCAGTGCAAATGTTGCCCTGCGGCTGCCAAAGCTGAATGTGGAGGAATAAGAAACCTGGATTGAGTCCCAGGCAGGGCATGTTTGGTCTGATGCAAACAAACATGTTTGTATTGATGTGGACCTCAAAACACAGCAGGAAACAAAACCAGTCCCCAAGCACGAGGACATTAGCCCACACGATTCAGACCAAGATGTAAGAAATGCCAGTGGGGTGTTTACAGTGGCAGCCTTGCAAGGCAATGGGACCTCAGAGCTACAGCTGCTGGCCACTGCCTGCACCCTGCTCTGCACCCATCCTGCAGCAGCCTCTTGACCTGCTCCTCTGTTTAACTCTGCAGTGTCCCACATCAAGCTGGACATTTTCCCCCAGAATCCTCAAACATTGGCTTTGAGGTTTTCCTTTCTTTTTAGCTTGTATTTGGAGAGGCATTATAGAGTCTTTTGTTGTATGATGCCTTTTGATCTGTGCTGCTGTAGTGAAGCCTGTACCTGCAAACTCCTTTCTTTGCATTCTGGGGAGCTAGTTCAATTTTCCTAACAAGACAGGTTCAGGATCCTGCTCAGGTTCAGAATAAGGATAGATACCACTTCTGACTCTCATCTCAAAGATAAGCAATATAGACAGCTCCATATCCCAGGGAATAATGTGATTGTAATAATAAATGTCGACTTGTCTTTGTTTTTAGTGTTTTCTACCCAATAGCAACCACCTTTCCAAACTCTCCTCTGCAATTTGGACAACATGCAAATGGTGTTATGGCTGTTTCTTAGCCCAAGCTGAAAACTTCATATAACTCAGAACTGTACAATCAGGACTGAGAAAAAAATAGAAATCAAGAGATATTCATTGCATCTGCCAAACATGGTAAATGATAAAGCTCACTGTTTTTCTGCTGCTTTCCCATTTGCTGTACTGATCTGGCAGAAAGTAACCCAAGTGAGGACCTTCTGTTGCATTGCAGACTCCCTACACAGGTACACTTTCCTGACTCTCTGTCCCCAAGTCTTTGCCCTGCCTGCTCCTTTTCATGTGGTCCCTCCTTTCTGTTACCTTGGGCACAAGGTGTGTGTTTGTAGCTACTCTGTTTTTCAGCTGCAGGAGTAGTCCAATCTCCAACTGTCATTCAGCCTCTGAATTGAGCTTACTTTTTTCTCCACTTCTCCCTGCTGTTGTCTTAAAAAAAAAAAAAGTTATATTTGGCTTTTGTTACATAAACAAATGAATTACACATAAAAGAAAAGAAGCACAACTCTCACTACTTCAACCTTCTCAAGTGAAGCAGCTCCCAGCTCCTATATTCTGTTGAATGGTGATTGAATCTGGGTGGAAACTACTGAAGACAATTTTCTATCACATAAACATTTTTGTCAAAACCAAAATGTGTCCAAGGAAGATAACAAGTAAGAAAAGTTATTGTTTAGAACTTGCAGTAGTTTATCCTGTTTTTATTATTCCTTAGTATATGGAATAATGTATATTGTAAAATATTCAATTTTGATAAATTTGAAACATAGTGGTTTGACAGTTTTGTTATTGATATTTGTTATATTACTGTAGCACATATGTTTTATCATTACCTAAAATTTTGTGACAATGCTTTCGCTTTATTGAAGTTAAACAAATTGTAAAATGAAAAAGTACTGAATTTCCAAAGTAAAATCCTTTCAATGAAACCTTCCTAATAAAACACCAAAATGTTTGAACTCATCTACTTGCGCTGATGGCGCACTCACTACAGCTTAAAGTTTTGGTTTAGATTTAATGATAATAATTCCTCATTGAATTTCATTGAAATGGGATGTGCATTTAAAGCAAACGAGGGTGTTCACGTGGCCTTAGCACTGGTTTGAACTGGTGTTTAAACTCCTGATTTCAGGCGAGGCTTAGCTGTGTCCTGTCACTGATGAGGGTGAGTTGATGTATAGAAAGGAGATATTTCCAGGATCTTGCAAACCTGAAACCTGAGTGGCTGAAACACATCATTCTGCCACTGCTCTCTTTCTGCCACGTGTTTCTCTTCTCGGCTTTCAGGTAGAAGCCTGTATAGTAAAATCCTTGTTTACATGCCACTAAACAAAGAACCTGCTTGTACAGCACACCTGAGTGAGAATACATTTGATTGTTTTTCATCTATCCTGCGAACATTGACCTGGACTGACAGGACAACCAAGCATTGAGGTGTTTGTTCAGTTGGTGTCTACCTCCTCACGTGGAGGAATAGTGGCAACAATCGGTTAAGCCAGACTATCAAATAATAGAATCAAAACTCTATGAAAAATAATAGAACATTTCTGGTTTCACTAGGATTGTGAGAAAAGATCCAAAATGTTATTTTGATGTTCATCACAGTTTGCGGCTCAGTGGGAAGATATCAATGCACTTTGAATTTTTAAAAAATAATTTTTCTGCCCAAGCATTGTGTGTTACTTCTCAGATCAAGACAAAGTTTGTACAAGTCTGACTGAAGCAATGTGAGCTCATTAGCTGATGGGATGAAAGTCTAGGGATGAGCCATAGGTAAATTATTTCTTCTACTTCTTCTTCATGAGAACTTCATGAGAATTACTTCTTCTTCAATTGAACTTCTTCTTCATGAGATAATCAGAGATCACCTTTCAATATTCCTTGCTCCATGGGGCTTTTGAATGGAATAGAGACGATGTAAGATTTTTCCTTTTTTTTCTCACAGTCTGTGATGCCAGTCTGCCTTATGCACTGACTTCACCTTTTAGCCCTGCACAGGTATAAATCATTTAATGAGACACCCACAGATCTGTAACTTCTTTTTCTGACTCCATCCAGTGCTGATCTCTGACTGACTCTCCTACATTTGTTCACCTGTATCTGCCTTGGTGCAGAGAGGGGGAAAAAAGCTGGCTATCATAACAAAAAACCCCATATCCTCTGCTTCCCAGAGCAATTATAAAGTATCTCAGTTGTCTAGTGACACTTTTTCCAGTTCAGCTACCACAAGCAGAAATGATTAATGATTAAAACTGTGGCTTTCACTCTAAAGGTGCATTGGTGTCAGGGTTGGACCCTCCCCGATGCCTGTTCGTACTTGGGGAGCCCTGTAAGAGAGCTTTTAGTCTTTACTGTGCCTTCCCTGTAGACTCAAGTTGTGGGGAGAACACGAACATTTGGCCATTTGTTTCCAAACTCCTGTAGTAGCTTCTATTCCTTTTCATGCCTCGTAGAAATAATCCATCTACTTTACTTACCTGACTCTCAAACTTTAGAGCAGAGAAGATGCACTGCCTGCTAGAGCTGCCCATCCTGGAGCTTTGGCAGCAGTGCCTGGGCTCTGTGACTGCTGCCTTTGGCAGGGATGCTAGTTATGGCACTAAAGGGAAAGGTGAAAGGACCGTAGTCATCACTATGCTCATTGCCACCAGACTTTGGCTCCACTTTCTTTCATGCAGGGTTGTGACAAGACATGAAATACTGGGCAGATGGAAGGTGTATTTCTCTCTGTTGTCCAGCTGTGACTCCCAGAGCACTCTAAATTGCTGAAGATGTTCCCTTCATGAATCTTACATTCTTCTCCTTGCTGATGGATGTGAGGATATGTATAATACCCCATTGTCTGCCATCCCACATGATACAGGCACTTGCTCTCTACTGTACTTTGGCTGGTTTGTCTCTTCACATGTGAGTTTATTACACACTCTGTCACCACCAGAATGAGACTTGTCTATACTCTCTACATTTTTAACTACAGAATTGTTAAAATGTTTGGGGCTCATTTTTTTTTGCTGTGTTTTTTTTTTTTTTTTTTTTTTTTCTTGGAACCTGTGAATCTAGCATTTTTGGAGAAAGCTCAGATTGTTAAGGAATCAGCAGGACACATCACCAAGCTACAATAGGTTCACTTTCATGTGGATGCTGTAGCAGGCAAGGCTTCATGGAAAAACTCTGAATGTGAATTTAGCTAGTTTTGGATAAAGACGCCTTTCAGCGTCAATAAACACCATGAATGCAGCCACGGTAGAGTTACAACTTAATGAGATGAGGGGAAGTGCACAGGGTCAGGCCTCATCTCCCGGCCTCTGTCATGCTAATCAGCTGGGCAGCCTGCAGCTGAAAAACTGCTGGAATTTTTATTTGCATTTCATTTAGTTGGAAGGAAATTGACCCAGATGGTCCACAAAGGCAATAGAAGGCTGGCAAGCAGTCTAGTGCTGCACACTTTTCCGAGGGGCTGCACTTGTCCGCCCGTCCCTCTTGGAGCCCAAAACATAAAAGATTAAAACAGCGTAAGGGAATTGATTTCATGATTTTTAGATAATTTCCCTAAGATTTCAGAAAAGGCCTAAAAAACCTAATTTAATCAGCCAGGAGCTCAATAGTAATTAAAGGGAAGAAAAGCTGAGATAATGAAAGAGGTGGTGGGGATTTTTGCTGTTGCTGGTGGGAACCTTTCTTAATTAGAAAAAGTCTAAAATCTAAATGATGTTAATGACGACAAGCATGAACATTTATTGCAAAGTCACTGTATTCTTGGTAAGCTTCGATGATTGATTGCCAAATCTAATAAACTTCCTTAGAAAAAGCTAAAATAATTTGCTACGCATTTGTCCAAGCTGAGTATTTCCATGCCCAAATGAAGCATATTGGTGCCACTGTTATTCCTTTGGCCAAAGCTTAGATATTTGCGCAAGTGTTGTTTGATTCTACATCATCTGCTCACGGTTTCACCTATTTTGCCTTGAAAGCTTACTTGAAGCTCTGACAAAAGTAAGGACACTTCAGATTCCACCTAGTTTTTCACTGAATTTTTGGAGATTACAACATTTCAGAGCAAGAGCAGCAACCTCAGAGACCTGATGTCATATCCACTTAATTGGAAGCTATAAAGCACAACTGTAATCGTATTATATAAAGCATTTCCTAAGGGCAAACCTTCAGAGAGAAATTGTCATGATATCCCAGGAGTGCATGAAGCTGGAAGAAAAGGCTGGGGATCCTTTATCTTCTAGTGAAGGTACCACTGTACCAGCAAAGTTCTGCCCTTTGCCTTCACCCTTCCCTGGAACAGGGGAACTAACTGGTCTTGCATTTCTGCCAGCATTACTCCAGTCCAGGTGAAGTTTCTGTCTTTGGAGATGGTTAGGTGCCCTCAGCCCACGCTGGGCTAGCCCCTCTTGTCTGGATAATTACTGAACATGAGTAAACAAGTCTTCCCAGTGCAAGTCCTGGGGTGCACCACCAGGGTGACCCAAACATACCACCTGGTTCCTGCTGAGGCAGATCTGGACTTTGTCTTCCAAGGACGCAGGGACTCAGCCATGAGTTGTTTCAAGGATTGTTCCTTCCCATCCATAAGACAGTCACACTTCAGCTATGATTTTATAAAGCTTACACAAAGAACTTGTCCTCAGTCATCTATGCAAAGCAGATTGGGATAATTCCCATTTCCAGAATAATCAACACTCCCAAACTGCTCCTGAGGTCCCTGTTAACATTTCAGTAGCTAAGAAACAGTGGAAGAATGATAGGAGGCCATCAGGTCCTTTTCTTCATCTGATAGTGATCCCTCTAGTAATCTAGGGCAATTCATAGGACAAGTATTTATGAGAGACAAGATTTATGTGGTTCTGAAGACCAAATAACCAAGATGGAGCACCTTGAAACCACACCTAAGAACCATAAGGAAGCATGCACGGCCATTGTCCAAACTGAAGGTGGCTGAAAGAGTTTCAGACACTGCAAGTCCTTAAATTATCTCTGAAGAGATCAGTACTTTCCATGTGGCTTCCAACATCCCAGTTTGCCCTCCACTGTAGAAGGGAAGGATGCTGACTTTTGGGAATGTCTCAGGGACTGAGCACACTGCATAGGAGTGGTGTTGACTTGCTTGGAAGAACAAGCCGGTTAACACTTTTAGCCACTTAGGAGCTGGAAGGCAATAGGACTTGGTAGAAAACGTGGAGTATTCAGATGATGCACATTAAACATGAAGCACATGAGAAGTTCCTTTAAAATGTTTAAAACAGCTCTTCCCAATGAGGGTAGCAGTGGCTTCACTGCAGAGTGCTCCCCTGGACCTAGCAGTGGGCTCAGCAATATCACATAGTGAACAGCTTAGGAAGATCAGGTGAGACATTCAACATCACTCAGACAAACTTAATTACAGAGGCTGTTGTTTCTGTCTCTTTGGGAGCCTTCTCAGTGCAGATACAATCCAACTTTGCAACTGAGTAGTGAGCCTGTGCTAGAACTGAATGGGGCAAGCCCTGGTGCACAAGCTACATTTTGACTGGTGCCTGAAACCCAGATGTAAAACCAAAACTGGCTTCTCTTCATACTGGCAAGGCAGAAGAAAAAAGTCTGAGGTAAAGGCAGAGCTTTTAAATTGTAACTATACCACTGCTGACCCAGAGCTACCTCCTCTGCATGTGTGTGACAATGCTCACCACCAGGCTGCCCCTTTCATGTTCCAGTGTTGCATGAAACCAACACTTGCTGTCTGTGGTAGCTGTGGTTGCCCATGGGCTGAATTCACTGCACCACACATGAGGGCAGCACCAGGCTGTGCCTCTGGAGTCACACTCATAAGCCCTGAAGGATGCCTACAGGGCAGATGATGGACTGAGCTTGTTCTCTGTCCCATCTTGCTCATGAAGCTTGTGCTGAAGGAGTTTGGATGAGCACAGTGGAGATGGAAGCTAAAATATGAAAAAGGAGGAAAAAACCCAAACCAAAAACCGTCTGTGAAAAACAGCAATTTCTTTAGAAATTATTCGTCATGGTTAAAGAGCCTTGCTATCACCTTGGCACACGTTTCAGCAGCTATCTCTAAAAAGGGTTACCAGAACAGAAGCCATAGCTGCTGGAGAAAATGGAAAGATTCATTTCAATTAAGTTAAAATAAAACTAAAAGCTATCAGATAAACTAAACCAGTTCTGGGATTGATGAATCCAGTTGTCTCTCATTGCAAGACTCTGAACCTTGTTGGTTTCTAAGTACATTTGAAGGCATTTCAGCATCCTTACCACATTTCCTTAAACACTGCAAAAGCAAATTTGTTGCTGAGAAGGTCACTGACAAAATAGGGAATGTTTACTCAAATATCTAGCAGGGAGGGCTACAGACTGAGCTGGACTCTGACTAACTCTCCCTCCCTGCTCAGCAGTGATTCATGCTGCACCAGGGCTCAGCCTGCACACCTGTGAAGGTGCAGGCAAAATAGAGAGCCCAGTGAGGACAATAATAATGACAGAAGGTCCAGAAAGGTGACAGACAATGAAAGAACTGGATTTGCTCTAGTGTACGTCCAGGTTTTTCTGATAATTTTTTTCAAATCTATCAAGACCTGCAGAAAAGGAGAAGAATGGTACTAAAAGACTCCTTGAAAAGCCTTCCAGCCTTATTTTTGTAACCTTTCAGAGTGGATCTACTTTGATGACTTTGGCTCTCTGGATATCTTTAGCTTTGTTCTGTAGAGTCACTTTATGTCACCTATGTAAGGGTGTCTTCAAGGATTCATCCTTCTAAAAATAAAATAGTGTCAAGTATAGGTCTCTAGTATGTGGGTAAAACTCAGCTAAATGCATTAGGTTTGCAAATTCTCGTCCCAAGTCTGAATTAGATTTTTGTGAACCCAATAGAAAAGATGCTATGGAATTGATAAAGGAAAATTATTTCAAAAAAAGTGAAATTATTTTAACAGAAGAAAAATCACGCTAAACAGCTCTGCAGTTTAACTTAAAATTCAACAGAAAGTTATTTCATTAGTAAAGTCACTCAAGCTTGACTAGTAACAGTCTGAGCCAGGAAATCTAGTGATTTAAAGTTAGCCCTTAGCTGCGTGCATAGCTTGATGTATATGATGCCAGCTGCAGAAATTGCCATTTCAAACCTTGCTCTGGGTTGGCACAATGGGAACAAATAGCTCTCAGCTGCAGGTGAAGCCTACCAGACCTTTCTGCTCAATCTTTGTATAGTGTCAGTTCTTCTTTAAAAACAGCCATTAAATTATCGCCATTGTCTTGGGGGAATGGTGATTGATGCCTCCTCTTTTATGCTAACTCGGCTTGTCTCTCTGCTGTAAATGGCCTTGTCTGGCATGGATGTTGGTGGCACATCATTAGGTTTTGGTATGCTCGCTCTGCTCGGCTGTGCATTGGATTTAACACACATTTCTCCCATGCAGAAAGCCACAGGCTCCCACCTCTTGGGGCTCAGGCAGGGCATTTTGGAGGGAGTGTGTTTGCCCCGTGAATGTTAGGGTGGAAAGGTAAAATACCAGGGCTCAGTGCTCCTGTTGTGTCAATTGGTGTCACCCCAGCTGGCACAGGTGGCCTGGGAGGATGCACACGGCAGAGCGGAATCCCATCATGGCAAGAGAGACAAACCCAACTGTTCCAGGTGTTCGTGCTGGCATTCAAGGGCTGCTGTGGCTGTGCTGAGAATGTGAGCTCCTCCCAGTGTGCTGGTCCACTGTACTTGTACACAGCTGGTTGCTACTTGTGAAAGTACATCTATACATATATACCTTCAGAGGAGAACTGAAAAGAGAAGAGACAGCAAGGAGAAAGAAAGCTCTAAAGGTCTGTAAGGACAAAAAAGCCTGATCTGCAAACACCCTGCAAGCCCCCAGCACACACAGAGATACTGGTGGTATCCCCGTGACCCTGGGTGCCTTGTGCCTTTCCATGGCCAAGAGCCTGCTGGCCTGTGCTGGGACTGGGACAGGGACTGAGCTGGGAATCAGACCTGACAGCACTGCATTTTTGGATGAAGAGAGTTTTCAGTCTGAGCTATGATTTTAGCTTAAGTAAGTTGTTTCACTGTGTCTTCCTACGAAGCAAGAGTAACTGTGGTGTACTCACCAGGTGACTTCTGAGAGCAAATTTCTATGGAGCTGTGGGATATGTTTGAAGATACTTTTATTGTGTGAAAAATATTTCTTCTTGGACTATAAACCTTGCAATAAAAGAGTCAGGCTTTACATCTCTCTAGCCCCATGTGTAGCATCATCCTTCACCTCACTGGTGCTGCTTCCCCTTTTCCTCCCTTGCAATTTTGATTGCAATTCTTCAAGCAGGGAAAGTTTCTTGCAGCATATCCAAATCAGCATAACTTGCCTCTAGTGCTGACTGCAGTTTATGAGGATAAGATGAGCCTTAAATGCTTTATTTTTTGCTTTCTGCTCCTCAAACAGCCATAGTTTGAATTAGTTGTAATCTTCACAGTTCATAGGCTTCAAACTTCCAAGTAAAGACAGCAAGTACTAAAATAAATAGGACACATCAAAATTGTTACTTTAATGGATAAAAAACCTTAGCCTATCAGTTACACATCCAGTGTGTGAGGAGTTCATCCATGTGTGAGTGTATGAGGTTTACCCATGTTCTTGCTTTTCAGAGATGTGTGGCCTGAGCTCAGGGGGTGTTACCTGGGCTCATATTTTTAAGCAGCCTGACTCAGGAAGCAGCCTACATGTGCTGAAGCCACCAGAGCATCCAATAGATGTCACATGGACAAAACATCTCCCACTGTGAACCTTGTTTGAGCCAAGGCCACCCACAGGACTAACGAGACTAGGACTACTACTTGTGAGCTTACTGTGGTGTTCAAGATAAAAAATTATCCTCTATATAGTGCACAATGTAGTTTCCATTTATCGCATTTTGTATTCTTTTTTATCTTCTCTTTAGGAAGAAGAGAGATTGAAAACCTTATTTCTCTCACACATTGACTATTGGGTGCAGCTCAGGTCTCTGCATCACAAGAAGGATGTAGTAAAGTCAGAAGACAGAAAAAAAGCAATGAAAAATTACTCTGGGATGAAGCAGCCAGTTTGTATGGAGACACTGAAGAGGCTCCTTAGTTTGGAGTTGAGAGGGCTGAGGGGTTATGCACAAAGTTCGCTGAACCACAAAGGTGATTGGTAAGGCAAACTTGGAACTGCTGTTTAGTAAATCCCTTAATGCAAGTGCCAGAGAGAGCTCAGGGAAACTTGGGGAGATTGGTTTAAAGCAGAGATCAGTGCATGGCTGGTAGCAAATATCTGGAAATCACATCCATGAGAAACTGCAGAGTTGAAGAGCATCAGCAGGTTCCCAGCAGGATTAGACACATCTGCAAACAGCAGGCTCTCCAGCTGGGATTCAGGATCTGTGCAGGTACCTCCCACTAACATCCCATCACCTCTGGGACTGGGGGCTTCCACAGCAAGTGATAAAAATCCTGTGCTCTCCCCCAAAGCAGCTCCTACTGCCCACAATAGAGGAGGAGTAGATGGGTAGGGACCTCTGCCCTGACCCACTAGGGTGAGTCTCAAGTTCACCTTCTGCAATTTTCTTCCTCAAAGGGTTCTTGCTCTCCCCAGAGTGCAAAGAAAGCTCTCACTGCAAAGAGACCACCTTGGACTGGCAGGACAGGGGAGCATGCCATGGACTAGAAGGTTCTCACATCTCTCAATGTGGTCTTGGAGCAACTTTTATTCTGCTCTGGTGGTCAGAAACAATACTCCTTTAATAGAAACACTGTTTTAGAGTGACCTTGTTTACAGCCAACTCCAAACAGCTTTTTGCAAATGTTTTCCCAAATACAAAATAATCAGTCTTCTTTGGTGGCATTCAACTCCTTCATCTCATTCCTTTCCAGAGATGTGAGGGCAATATGGTTTGTTAGGATGTTCATGGACACAGAGTCTGGCAAACATGTTCCTCCATGAAGAGTCACAGTAGGAGGGATCATCTGGTAAATCTTCAAAGCTCCAGGAATTGCCCAATTGGACATTGGAAAATAGCCTCTCTAAGTTACCAGTTATAACCCAGTCACAAAACATGAAAAAATCTTGGAAATGTGCAAAGAAACAGACAAGGAATCTGCCGACAATCCAGAGACTGCCCAGTGCTGAGCAGAACGCTATGGGGGAATAATTAAAGCAAACAAAGTCCTTCTACGGATAATTTTGGAAACAAGAAAATGTCAAACAAACCAGCTCTGTTCAGGACTCCTACTCCAGATTTTGGAATCTTGATTTTGTACAAAATCAGATTAATAGAAAATAATGGCTCAAAGGGCTGTTTTAGATTTGGCTTGGTGGATTTTTTCCTAAAGTTTGCAATTGCTTCTTTTGAATGAACACTATGCCCTTGGAAGATTTCTGGGAACTACAGAATTCAATCAAAAGTTATAGAAATCTTTCTTCATGTCTCAATTTTTCCCGCTAGCCTTCCTGTATGATGATGTCCTGCCATTAGCCAACACCAAAGACTTTCCATGTATCGTTTCTGCTTCTTCCTTTCATCTTTGAGGTAGTGAAAAAAATCATAAAATCATAAATCTGTGAACCTAGAAATAGAAACAGAGCCTACACTTTTTTAGACCTACTGCTACATGAAGGGGATTTAACCTGCTTCTGGATTTTCTTTTGAGCACTTAAACTCATCAGCAATCCCCATGTGAGCTGAATGTTTACTGAGTTCATTCATTTTATGGATTAGAGCACCGAGTTCGCCCTGGCTCTGCATGAGCTCAGAGCTGGATGCATTCTGCTGGGAGCTCCTGAGAAAGCATTTTAACTTTTTCAAAGCTCCTGAGAGCATTGCTACTCCAAGGGGACCATGAAGAGCTAGCTGTGTTTGGAGGGAAAGAGGAAAAAGGATGGATGTTGGGATGGCCAAACTTTGGGTGAGTAGGAATCCAAACAGCACAGGCTAACATCTCTCTGCTCATTCCTTTTGCTGTCTTCCTCCTCTTCTCATACTCAGTCCCACATCTCTGTAGGCACCACCCCCCTCAGCCTGTAAGGTGAGCAGGGACCCTCTTGGTTAGGAGCTGTTATTCCCAGCCCATGGGCCTGGTGCCCATCTGTGAGAGCCCTGGAAAAATCAGGTTTCTCCACCAGGTTATCTTGGTTTACTCCAATTGGATTATGGGGACTCCTGCCCTGTCATCACTGTTCCTCTGTTCTTTGTGCTCACAGGGACAAGCCTTCAGTCACATAACCTAAAACCCCTGGGCAGCTGAATCTCACTCCTAGTGCCAGTCATGAGAACAATTTGTTTCTGGAAGGTTATGCCACCAAATACTCGGGTCTTGCATGATAACTTTTATTGACATTGTAAAACTGCAGATCTTCTTAAGGCAAGTTGTTTTTGAAGATCTGTGTGGCCTGTCATTTGACTAAAGTTTACTCTCATGTTTGTAATTTATTTTTATTTCGCTCCACTCTTCCCATTGTAAATAAGCCATGAACCTCTGCCAGGCAAGCAAGGTGACCAGTCCAATCCAGACTCACACAATGGCATCCACACAAGGGGAAAGACAGAGATCTTGGTGTCTGCCCTCAACCCCATCCCCACGGGGCAGGACCTGCCCTTCTGGCCAACCTGGATGCCCCTGCCAGTCCACAGTCAGTCTGCCCCTTCTCTAACCCACAACACCAACTGGGAAAGCCACATGCAGAAACTTCTCTAGGTCCTTTTGACTAAGGCTGAGTGAAACCCCCAGGTTTCCAGCTGTTTGATGTCTGAATCCACATGGAAGACTAAACTGAGACTTAAACCTATGCTTATTCTCTAAAGGCCTTAAGTTTTATGCTGTGTTTCCAGGCAGACTAAACACTCGTTGCTTGACTTCAAAATTTGATCTCCAAATGCAGAAGGTTTATTTCCTGATACAGTAAAAGCTGATCACTTCTTTTTTCCCAGTAGTGCAGTTGACCCTGAGCATGGCAAGAGTCTAATGTAAAGCAACAAATCTCATCCCTGCCTGTCTGTGTGCTAAAGAGATTTAAATATTATTTATCTACCCGTGAACTTTGCTATGCCCTGTTGAACAGATGACTTGGGCCAAGAAAAAATGGCCAGTGGGACTGTCTGCAAGCTTCAACTTTTTTTGTCCTCATTTAAGAGAGGGAAAGCTCTGATGAATTCCATCAAAGCTCTTGAAAAAACTGGACAAAACTGCCACTCCAGCTATAGCCCACACTTCAAATGGCCGTGAGATGGCCTTTTCTGTATGTTACATAGTTCAAGGAGGCAGTGAAGTGCTCAGTGGAAGATTTTGTATGGGAACTTTAACTTCCCATTCCATTTGACTTTTGGTCTTTAAAATACAGGTCAAATCAATGAATTTAATGAAGGCCGTGGAACACAAAGGCTTTGCCTTGCATTTTGACCTAGATAAAGGAGAGTCAGTCCAGGTCAAAAGGCTTTAGCAGCACTTTAAGTGGTTAGTACACAAATGTGACAGAGTGTTTAGACTCTCGGAGACTTGCAAGACCCAGTGACAAGCCGTTAAAAGTATTTGAAATAGCTGCTTGAATGAACTTTGATAAGGTACCGCTATTGTCTTCCATTGTCTCTTTCTTTTCATACCAAAACACCCCCAAAAGAACAAGAGTCAATGAATGTATAATGCAGTCCCACTTTTACTGGATTTGGGGTTTCTTTTGGCCCTTTGGACTTTTTTTTGTGAACGGTTTATGCCATTTTCATTCATTTCCTCACATTAAGCTTTTCTCAGAAGCCAGTGATTAATGTGACTTGTCAGTAAGAGCTTTTAAAGCTCAATGATACTTGCAGAAGCTATAACATGTCAATCCAATCTAAGATTAAGAACAAATTAAGAATAAATTTACTCTTAGGGAACCTTCTTGAGAGATGGAGCTACCATACGTGAAGGTGGTGGTGGCACTTTCCAGCTCCTGCCTCACAGATCCAGACATCTGAGGCAAAGCTAGCTCAGAGGAGCAGACCTACATGTTAAATTCTGGATTCATACCTCTCCCCTCACTGGGATTAAACACCTTGGTGAGACCATCAGGCCTTGACACACTCTATGCAGGCATCTAAATCAGGTGTTTGAAATCAGCTTGTTGGTAAAGGTAAGATGCTATCATCAAAAATAAATATATTTTAATGGTGGAAAGTGTGCTGTCAGAAAGCACAGGATCTGCCAGAACTGCCAGAAAGCAAATCTCCATTTAAATATGTAATTATTCTTCATTACCAGAAAGCATTTGTCCAAGGAAAACTGGTAAAATGTGTAACAGTTCATTATGCAGGACCAAATTTGTCTAGAAAGACCAAAATCCTAGTTAATTTGTGCAAGGCAGAAAGGTTCAGTTTTGTTTTGCTTTTCAATTTTGTTATAAAAAGTCTGCTTCTTGAAAGCTTTCCAGGCCAGAGATCAGGTTCCCCCTTTATAATGGGAGCTATTAATGCCTGAAATGGGCCACTCTAAAGAACCACATGTCCGTTTCACATGGTTTGATAGCTCCAAGATTTTGCTCACTGTGCTTTTGGGACTTTTCTCAGTATTCTCTATAGTGAGATTTTTATTGTATTTTACTCTTTTGTCTGGTTTTTGTGTTAGAAATTTTTCCCTTATTCATTGACCAGCAACTTTCTGTCACCCATCTTTGACTTTTCTTCTTACATCTGCATTAAAGCTGTCATTTACTTATGCTTTTTCCCCTCTCTCCATATTTGGCAGCAAAAGCCTTCATCAGCTTTTATCCCTTTTTGTTCACATTATGACATAACCTGCACAAAGTGGCACAGCTCCCCAATTCTTGTATATAAAATTTGCAACATTTTTTGAGACGGGTCAATGCCCATTTTTGGGATCCTTTTCTTTATCTGAGTACCGTGTTAAAACTTTTTGCAGATGTGAGCTATTCAGGAGCAGCCTGCGGCTGCATGCAGAGATGGGGAAAAGAAGAAAAGGCCTTCCTATTTTGTGATTGCCATAGTAACTCAAACATTGCCAGGGTGTTTGTCGGTTTGGTAGGGCACAGCCAGGGAATTTTATTTCCTGTGCAATCAAGCCCTCTACTGGAGATCATGGCTTGTATGACACAGGGTTACAGAGAGGACAGTGGGCTTGTTAGGCCTGGGATTAAGCATTTCACTTTAAAATAATACCCATTTGTATCCATTTTGTTCAACACAACAACAGCTGCTGGCCTTGGGATGACAGGCTTGCCTTTTTAGCCGAAGTCTGGTATGACATTTATGAATGAGACAGACTCCATTCATTTTCACTTTGAATTCACACTGATTATTTTTGGTTTTTTGATTCTTTTTCTTTTTAACCATGTGGTCATAGTCAACATTGTTCCTGCAATTACATTTGTGGTTTATGAGAAGGCAAAATCTAACCTTATTCAGGGTGTCAAATTGTCACTTTCATTTGGGGGGAAACAGGTTAAAAAAGAAAGGAGAAAGAAGTGAAGAAAACATTTTATGTCAGTATAGCAGAAGCTTTTTATTAAACCAGTGATAGAGATGGAGAAATAAACCTTCAGGTGCAGAAGATTTTCTTCAGATCTGTACAGGAACTGCAGACTTCAGGCAGAAAATGTTTCTGCCTCTTTTCTGGGTCAGCAGAAGGACTTGTTGCTCCAAGAACTTCCCATGTTTCCAGACTGTGACAGCCACCACTAGTCCCTGCATAATGTGCTTTGCATGCACCCGCCCCTGCTGCTCTTTATCCACAGCTGCTGCTACTCCAAAGCATCCCAGCTTTCACCTGACCGTGGCTTAACCAAGAGGCAGCAGCTCCACCGACCTCACCTCCCAGCCACCTTCTGCAGTGGATCCCAAGACAGGACTGGAGACAGATGCACTGGGGCAGATATAGGGAGGAAAACAGCAGCTTTTGGAGAGGCTCCTTCAGTGTCTTGATTTCAAAGGGAGTTCAGTTTTCTACTACTTCATGGGCATGCTTTCTGCTGACCTCAGGGCTGTGGGGAAAGGACTGACTCACCTGAGAAGTTCTCATGAAGCTGAGAGACACCCTTTGTCCCTCATTTCCCCAAAAATCTTGTTATATTGCTTTCCATTTGTAACCTGAAGCAAGTTAAAAAATGAGGACCTCATTGATCCTGTCAGCAAGTTTTCCACCCAGAGAATGCAGGAGAGCTCTGCAGCTGAAGGTCCCATGGTCTTTGGCCCCGGTGAGCCTTCACGCTGCTGTCAGATCCATGCAGGGCATTCCCATTTCAGTCAGGCAGCAGTGGCACTCCTGCCTGGGGTAATGCAAAGGAGCAAGGCCAGGGTGAATCATGGCTGCCCTGAAGTCTTCAGGGAACTCAGGACACGGACACAAGTTTCCTGTTTCCACCAGCTTGTCTCCTGACTTACCTGCTCCTGAAGCAGGGCTCTGAAAGACTCACAAAGTTACCTTGACACATCTGTCCAACCTATGACTCTGAACTCACTGAAGAATTCCAGCTCCATTTAAATATCAGCCAAAGTACTTGTAATCTGGCACATTGGGAAAGCCATAAGGGAAGCCTTCCTTCTATAAAGCCAGAGGTGAAATTTGACTTTCCTTTTCCTTAATATATTCCCTAGAGGAGACAGTGACCCTGACCTTTCTCTCCCACTGAAGCTCGTATTTATGAGCTTTCCTGACCCAGGAAAGCAGCACGAAGCAGTTTGGTGCAGGTGACCTTCGGCAGAGCCTTGCAGCTGCCTGCAGAAAAAGCAAGATGGGGTGGGAGAAGGGAGAGTGCTCTTGGTGGCACCAGCGAGCTTGGCATCAATCCTGCCGGAAGGAGAGAAGTTGCCTTACACCATATCAGATCATTAAAAAAGCTCTTGCCCTTCTCCCTTCCCTCCCTCCCCTTTTCCCTCCCTCCCCCTCTCTCTCCCTCCCCCATAGTCCAGCTCAAATTTTTCATTCCTGAATCATGAGAGGTTCCAAACTAGGTAAGACCTCAAAGCTTCCTTCAGTGCTGGTGACTGAGGGAACAAAGAGGAAAACCAGAGGGGTAAATGACACCAGAGGGGCTACAGTGTGACTTAGACAGATGAAGTACTTGCTTGAGCAAGAATGAAAAAAATCAAAGAAAATAATACACATTAAGATGATAGAGTGGTTGATCTTCTTAAGCCACTATTTTTCAGATTGCTTTCAGATTGAAGTTTAAGATTAATATTCAGGTATTCCCCTGAAGCAAACAGGATTGTAGCCCATTGCTACTTCCTTAAATATGCTTAAAAACCTGGATCTAGATCATTCAGTCTGCATCCTAGAAGCCTGACCATGTACATGACCCCTTAACCCAATGAAGATCCTCCTCAAGGCCAGCTTTCCTCTGTATCACCCCGCTCCACTTTCTGCACTGAGGTGGCAAAGCTCATGTGGGGACTCCTGAAGACCTGCCCAACGTGTGCACCTCTCCTGATGTGTTACCCACCTGCTGGGTGGGCTGGATGGAGGTGCAGTCCATGACCTGCCCTCTTAGTGCCCACAGCAGCACAGACCAGTACTGAACCACTTGTAACTAATAACAGCACACACAATAAGGCAGGAACATCTGGAAATACCACCTCTTTGGCTGACAGCAAGATCTATCTATACTACAACCCCAATTCTGCCCTGAGACCAACCCAGTGACCTAGAAAAGGCTCATAAGCATATCTTCCTTCCCAGAGGAAGACTTTCTTCAATAACACAAAGCTGTCTACATTCCATGCTCTTGTGGCCTCTGTTTTGCCAATAAATAAAATTTTCCATTTCATCTCCTCCTTCCTCCAAGCCAAAGAAAGAATCCCACTAGGAGAGCCAACACTAGTAAAACAAACATCTTTATGCTAACATAGTTGATGATCATAGTATTCTTTAAGTATTTTTCCATTTCCACTACCAGGAATTCTTCTTGTCCCATTACAGTAGGTAAAAAAATATTAGGGAGTTTATATGGTTTTATGGTGTCCATTTTCTAGGACAGTGAAATCAATCATATTGTTACCAGTAAGCAGTTGAACCAAATCATCACAACGAGAGGCTTGGAGATACTCATAACTCCTTGGAGATATTCAGAAGTCTTCTGGACATGGTCCTGATCAACAAGCTTTAGGTACCCCTGCTTGAGCAGGTGGTTTGGACCAGGTGACCTCCAGAGATGCCTTCCAACTTCAGCTCCTCTGTGATGCTAGGTTGAATGCTGAGTGTTGTAATAATGCTAAAAACTCTTTATGGTATTGATAAACTAACCTAAACAATCTTCAGAAAGGAAAGGTAGTAAAAATCATCAAAGGATATTGAACTTTAAGGATAAAAGAGACTACAAAACACCTTCATTTCAAACTTGCACCAGCATAAAATCCCAGTAACTCTTTGGTTTACGGATTTGCACAATGTAGAAAAGGAATCTAGACCAAGTCCCTGAAATAAGTTCTGAAACAAGGTGTCTTAAATTAAGTACAGAAATGCATGGAAAGCCATTGTTGTGGAAAACTTCACTTGGAAGCCATTTAACACCTTGCCTACTTATATTATTTGCAGAATTTAACTGCTTTTTAATTTTTTCCCCCACAAGGCACTTCATTTATAAGTTTTACAAGACAAGCAACTCAAAATACTGTATCTGTATGCAGCTGTTTCCATCATGCTCATACCTATAAACACAGCTCTGGTTTGGAGGGATCATGGTCTTTCTTGCAAGTGAGTTGTGATTCGCTGGGCAGCAACTTTGTCCTTCTTACAGCATAGGAATTAGGATGGTAGAGGTATACATTTGCCTTTAGGTTAGAAATACTAAAATTCAGGGACTGGTGACCTCTGAAATAGAGAAGTAATATGCCTTTTGCATGAATTCCCAAATTTACTCTCCAAATGTATTCTCCCAAATTCACTTACATAAAATACCTACTCAATTCCAGAACTAAATGATAGGAAAAACTTACTGAAATAACAGGATACATGGTGAAATCTGGTTCTAGGGAGAGCACTGGTGTGTCGCAGAGTTTGTTTGCAAGATGTGCACATCTTCTTGAGTACAGTTGTCACGTTAAGATCGTTATGTTACAGCTAAAATAACTTCTGAATAGGGAAAATCATTAACTGGCATTGTAGCTCAGATATTTTGAACTTTGCAGAGCTTAGAAGCTACTTTCATGTTTTTATTCTTTGCAGAGAGAAGTTTGCCGTGGGATTTAACTAAACCTCAGTATAATTCTTCACTGTTATTACTTTACCAGATATTTTAATGTGATATAAGCACAGTGAAAGCCAAATAAAACCTGCAGCCAACTCCTCCTCAGTAAGGTACATAGTGTAGAGCTCCGTTGTCGCTGCTGACAGACAAGGATGCACAGAGAAGACGCCTGTTGGCACAGGAGAGAGGAAAAGAGCCTGTGCTAGCCATGGCACGGCCGTAGTTGGCTCTGGCCCCGGAAGGGTTAAATGCTTTGTGGTGAGGTAGGACAAACTTCACTTAAACTCAATTCTGTGGCCAGACTGATTGTTTTGACACCTGCACTATGTGAGGGATGGCATGGTCTCCTTTGTGGTGCATAATGACACATCTTCATTATTGTTCTAATACTCTGAAAAAAAAAAAAATCCCTAATCTTTCTGTGGTGCCAGTGACTGTAACAATGCCGGGACGTTTTATTTTCCTCCTTGCTCTCTCTTTCCCTTAACCCGCTATTGTTGCCATAGCCACGATGGTGCAGTACTGCTGGTTCGGGGAAGTTTCTGTACTGTACCGCCCTGAGCTTATTGTTTAAATCTGTATTATTCAACTGTTCTGAAGATTTACATTTTTAATGGCTCATTTATGTAATCCCATAAATAAAGTAGCAGAAAAGCATCCCACACAAATGAGTGAATTGGGGTTTGAAAAAAGCTGCTGAAGCAGGTCACTCAGGGTCTCAGCTGCGGGGCCTTGATTGGTATCAGCGATATAACCACTGTGGCAATGGACTTAAGACCACCCAGTCAGCCCCAAAATGGTGCATTACCAGGGAATAGTGGAATAGTGCTATAGTTCAATCTCCCCTATTTAACAGGGAGCAGAGTTCTGCTGCAAAAACCATTTCAGCCTCAGACTCATTTACCTTATAGCTTTGACAGCTGCACCTCTCCCGCCTTAAAGTTTAGATGATTAGCTTTTCCCTCCTTGCAGCTGATGGTGATAGGGCTTTTTTTTTCTTAGCCAGTATATTCCTGAAGGCTGATAAATTCCCTCTGAAGAGCCTGTGAATTCAAGCACCTGTCTGAAGAATTTGTTTTACAAACTGAGAGCTGAGATGGAGATACATTCTAACAATTCTAAGCTTCTGCCCAGTGCTCCCCTTGCTGGCTCCCTCACCGCACACAAATCCTTCCTGAACTGTAAACCCTCTGAGCAGGGCAAGTCTATTTTATTAGTCCTGCTAATGAAAAGATGGGGAGATATTTTGTTTCCAGTCAGTTTTCACCCTTCAAAGTTGATTTTTGGTTGTTAACTCGTAGAGCAGCCTCAGGGCGGCTGCCCACTTGGGGTACTCTGCCTTGGGGCATCCACAGGAGCTCCCGAAGCATCCTGCTCTCCAGGACAGGTACCAGCAGCCAGCTGCATGGCTGACACCTCACATCCTTTACACTACTCAGCTGAGGCAGTAGGAGAAACCCACCTAATCCCAGGCTTGTGACCATGGCACAGCTTTGGATGCACCAGCTTTGCTGGGGTGCCCTGTTCAAGGTATTGCAGCCAGGCGGATGAGGTGCATTCCTGGGGCTGAAGGATGAACTGATGTGACTGCGGAGAGCTGGTCCTCAGCACATGCCCTCATCACCAGCACAGCCTGGCCTTCAGGGAGCTCAGTCACAGCACGACTGAGGAGCTGGGGCAGGGCGACAAACCTGACAAATGGCCTTAGGACTGGCACTCCTGTCAGGAGCCAGGAGCTCTTCTGGGGATCCCAGCTGCACAACACATTTGGAGAGCAGTTTGCTCTCCTGTTCCCTCCTGGACACCCCTGAGGTGCAGCAGGGAAGTTTGGCAGAGGCACGAGCTGAGACCCTGCCACTGCCCATCCCCAAAAGGTGCTGGCAGGTAACAGTGGGCACCATCCCTCCCCTGGCAGCCAGGCCGGTCCTCAGCGCGCTGCTCCCACACGCTCCCTGCTCCAGGAGAGCTGTGGGAGCGCACGGCTGTGAGGACAATGCCATCCATCCTCCTGGCTCTTCCCAAGGCGTTCAGGACAAGTGCCAGCCGAGGCACCGGCTGGAGGAGAGACAAGCCCCACACAGAGCTGCAGTGACGTGGCCTTGTATCCAGCACCCCATCTGCGATACCTGGTGGGCTGTTCCTGAGGCACACCAACGCTCCTCTCCACATGCACAAGTATTTCAAATGCAAAGAACAAGGTGTTTTCCCTAATTCCAAAGCAAAGCGGCTCTTCACATAGGTGTATGCCTGCAGGAGGCTCTGCTGGCAGATAAACTGCAGTGATCCACAGGCGAGGGGCAGACAGACAATAGCCCTTCCTCAGTTTACCTGCTGGATCTTGTTCTGCCTGGCTGCATGGAGTGGAGTCAAAGGAAGCTGCTCAGAGGCAGGGAGCAGGCAGCAAAACAAAGGCAGGGAGAATACCAGCCAGCCCAAAGGAACAGTGGGGAAGCTGGTAATTGGGCCATGTGTGTTTGGCTTTCGCCAGGCTAGCAGGTTTGTTTTTCCCAGGCTGGAGCCTAGACTGAAAGAGACACGAAATTATTAAAGAACTCAACCTAGAAAGGAGAAAAAAAGGAAAAAATGTTAGCAGCAACAGCTGGAGGTGAATCTCAAATAATGGGAGTGCGGTGGGGGTTTACTGTTCCTTTCCGAGGGCACAGAGGCCTGGGAAATTATTTTCAGTGGGCAAAGAAAAATGAAGTTTAGTTAAAATTAATTCCAGTTGACTTTCATTGCTAGTTTAACTCACTTCTTAGCTGGGAGCTTACCAGGCAGGATGCAATAGGTCCTGCTACAGAAAGGTAGAGCTATGCCTTCCTGGTCCCGTTCTTGTTGCAAGAAGTTTCCTGCAGAGATCCAAGTGTAAATGAGACCTATTGAAGAGGCAGACGCAGAGCCACCCTCAGGGAATTGCCCTACAGTGGGGCTGATCCTCAGTCCTTTTGCTAGGCAGACATTGCAAGGAGCTTACATGTACCTGCAGGCCTGTAGCACTTCTGGCAGGCAGGGCGTGTGCAGGAGCTCAGCACAGAGAACTTCCCTGATTCACACCAGCTGAGGGTTTGCTCATTGACACCAGCCACTTCCCTTAGAGCCTGTGCTTTCTCACACAGATTTATTTAACTAGACTGTCTCAGGTGCTTGACAAGAAGGAGGTCTTTCCAGTAGCCATGCCCCACACAGCATCTTGCTGGAGTCCTCAGGGAGGGAGGTGGAGAGCCAGAGCATGGGAAACTTCACCCGCTTCTCCTTGGGGCACCCCTCAACTCAGTAAATGGATATTAGGAGAGAAAGAAGGGGGTAACACTCAAACTTTCCTAGAGAAAACATATTCTGTTTTCCAGAGACTTAGCAAATGCCTTCTCTGCATGGAGGGGTTCAGAGAGGTACCATGCAGCACTGCCTGGAGGAGCAATGGCAGTGAGAGAAAACTGTATTTGAATGTAGCACATAGAATCAAGACAAGGTAACAGCTCACATAGGGCCTTGGTTTTCCTTCATGTGTTATACTCCTTTCTTAATACCCTTATTATTTAACTTAAACAACAGTTCATTAGCAGCAACTGTCAGTTGTTGCTAGTCCTGGTGGATTAGCTGCTTCCTGGCATTTTTCTTTGAGAAATTTCAAATTACTAGCTTAGGCAAACTTTCATCTGTCGTGTGGTGCTTTGAAAGACACAGGCAATTATTTACCAGGGAGTGCTGGAGAATTCAGAAGACAGAGTCTCAAGCAGAGCAGAATGCCCACTCAAGTTTCCCAAAACCAGACTTTGGTTGTAGTTACACAATTGATATATTGAGATGAGTGGTCATATTGCTGCTGTAGCACCTTCTGCAGGCAAAATCGTTAAGGCTTTCTTTTAATTGGAGCTATGTGCTCTTCAGCATTTACTCTTGATTATTTCCTATTGACAGTCACTAAAACAAAGTGCATATTAATGCAGACAGGAGTTTCATTCATAGATGGTGTGCTACAACAGGATTATTTGCAAGTGCAAAGATCACTCACATGAATAAAGATTTGGTGGATCAGTGACTCCACTGATAAAATGACAGAAATCCTTCTTCAAACACAATCCAGATATGTTTTCTTGCTACTTATCCAAGCAAGTCTGTTTTTGTGTTGTTCCAGCTTAATTAACTGAAAGCACATAATTATTAGTGAGAGCTTTGACAGGACAGGAGAGGAAACATGCTTCTTGGTGATCAACTTGCAGCCACAACAAAAAAAATCCCAAACCAGTTCTTTGCAGGAAAAGCAACCCCCTCCTGCTACATTATTCCATTGATCTACAAACATTTACATCTCCTTTGTTAACTAGTTTTCTGTAGAAATTTCATGATCACTAAGGAACACTCTTTCAACTGCAGCACCTCAAGAAACTTCTGGTTTAGAGTGATCCAGTCTAAAAAAGAGGGTGTGTTTTTGCCTGCAAGTCGTTACACATGAAATCTGTTGGGCTTTTCTTGGATGTCCATGATTCATTGTAAATAATTCAAACTGGATTTACAAAAGAGAAGAGGCTGTACAATGAATGTAAGAACTGCATGTTACTATCTCTCTGACAGTCAAAACTAACAAAAGCATTTCATGAAGGCTACATAAAATCTTTTCTCCTCTTTTATTTTGTGATCTATATTCAGCATCAGATTGATGAAAATGAACATTTGGAGGATTTCTATCCAACATTAATAATAAAGTCTAATGAACAAATTGTTCTAGCTATGGCAAGAGAATAATCTCACCTGAATAAACTTTATCCACATAATGTGCACTGAAACAGAACACAGACAACACTGGTAGCTCACAGATTAACAGGGAACACCTGTGAAGTACGGATGAAGCAACACTTAAGGTAAGGTGCATTCCCTTCCCATGGGAGTAACTAGGGAAGCTGAGACCAAGAACACACTATTTATTAATGTATTTATTTAAGGACAAGGCACTTTTACAAGCAACAAGTGTACAGCAGTTAGTAACACATTTGGAAAAGTCATGTACAAGTCATAATTTTCAGGGTTAAATCCTATCTTGAAGCTGCCTTATAAACATGCTGGTGCTGCACAGTATGAGCAACTGCAGACAAAATACAAAACTGGCTTTGTGCACCCAAGTTCTTATTAAAAAAGCAATCACTGTGCTCCCTTCCAAGTTTACCCATTCTGTGATTCTATAAATAACTATAAGAACAGTTAATGAGCAGTAGAGGATTTTGTTTTTATTAAGTACACATACAAAAGACAGCATTACAAGTTGGAATTAACCAGTGCAAGATTAATAACTTGTGTGTATTCTGTAACTCAGAAAAATGTGGAATTAAATCTGAACCTACCGCCACCACCAATGGAAAGCTTTCTCCAGTTATCAGCGCAGTTATATCAGATTCCTTTAGCTAAGCAAGCATTATCAGCAATCCAGACTAATTTTGAGAGCATGCTCTAATCAGTTTCCCTACCTGAAAGCCTGGCATAAATAAATATAGCATCAACAACAGCCCTTATCCCAAAGTGCTGTTTGAAGGCCTGAGAGTTGACAGCTCTCAGCACAGCATATACCAGCACAATCCAGACCAGCAAGAATTCACAAAAATTTGCTCTGTGCAACATCTCCAGTCCAAATCCTGACCAATGGTGAGATAATTCTCTGCTTCAAAGTCACATCCATCCAGCACTGTCACTGTAGCAGAACTCAGCCTGTATATTACGGCTGCCGTCCTTCCAGAAAGGATTATTAAACAGTGCACAACAGCGATCAGCTAAATAAGAACTGCAAACACTCTGTTTTTGAAAACTGAAGACAGTCCTTCTATCCTCCAAAGTACTACTTTTTTATTGATCAGACTCAAATAATAATAAATTTTCTGAAGGACTGAGTTCTATTTTAGTGTTGTGGGTCTTGTAGGGAAATATAAAGGACCTGTGCGCAACTCCTTGGGGGAAATGTCAAAGTATCCCACTTCCCTGCTGACCCTGGCAGTCTCCAGAGGGCTCAGCGCCAGTACAGATACCTTCCCACCACCCAGAGGAGCAATTGCCAGCTCACGCACCAAAACGCGGGCAGAGCAGAGCTCCGCTGTGGCCCCCGCACGTGGCAGCTGCCAGGACTCTCCGGAGGCAGGTTAGGCGCAGAGGCGAGGAGCTCACACGCCCATAGGTGGCACTCTTGCTCTGACTCAACACGGACGGGCCATGGAGCCCCGCTCCTCCGGTCCCTTAGGGAGGCACGTCTTAGTCAAGAAACCCGTTAAAAGCATTGATTCCACAGGGCACTTTCAGTCAACATTTTCCATTTTATTGTCAACACAATCAGAAACAAACCTATGTTGAAAACAATTATTTCTGAGAACAGAAAATACAAAATATTTCACAAAGAATTTTGTTAATGTAACACAAACAGAAGTGAGACATAGAAGATGCCAATGTGTATATTTGTGCTCACAGTCACAAGTTTAAGAACTGTACCACTACAGAATTGTCACAGAGGCTTGGAAAGTGAGCATTTGACAGTTCAAGCATCACTTCTGTATTTCTAGTATTACGTATTTACTTGGAAACTTTCTAGCAGTAGACAGAAAACATGAAAATTTTGTCTTCAGGGTTTGTTTTGAAAGCACCATGACAAGACTGTTCCAACTACTTCCTTACAGAGGGAAGTCTAAAGAGAGATAATTATTGCAGTTGCAGCTTTTTAGGGGTTATGTCTTTTGTTACCTATGATAGGTTTGTGAATATACATTAACAAGCAAAATCAGTATTTCCTGGCAGTCCCTCCTGGAAAGCAAACCCAGCACTGCCCATTTTAAATTTGTTCTTTTTACATTAAAGAAAGTAATCTCTTATATTTTATATAAAATGCATGTGCTTGGTCAGGCACTGACCAGCTTTCTCTTCTTCTAGATTCTAACCCAAATAAGCAAATCTTCTTTATTGATCAGCAGCAAAGAAGTTCTGCAAACTTCACACAATAAATAGAATTCTGCTTAATTTAAATTTATTTCCAAAAGAGTGACATGACTAAATGATTTGCATTAGACAGTGACACACATATCATGTTCCAACACCAAGACCCTAAGCTTAGTCAGAAGAGGAGAGAGGAATGGAGTAAAGGGAATGTCTGTTCTAAAACAACTGAAAATTTTATGCTGTACTTTGCTTTTCTATTAAAGGTCCCAAAGAAAAGTTTCTAGAGCTACCTCAAGGTTACTTCTCACACAGGCAACTTGGTTCAAAACTCAAGTCTGAACATCAACTCTTCTTGAAAAACTGAGACACCCCCACTTTCCTATAGTTAATGACATTCCGGACTTGTAACAACACATACTTGTCACTCTCCTCATCGCTTGCTTGATCGCTTTTCATGTTTATCCTTTGTGTGGTGGTTCCTGCTTTGGTGTCTTGGAGGAGAGTAGCTGACTCTCCTTCTGGACTGAAAGCTGGGTGTATAGGGGTGAATTCTGCGCTTCTTTGGTTTTTCTTCTTTCCTGCTTTTGCTTGGCTCAGACTCCTTATCATCTTCCTTCTGCTCACGCTCTTGGTCTTGCTCTTTTTGAGATGGCAACGTGTTTTTGATGGTATTAATAAGAAATCTTTTATTTGTACCAGCAAGAGGACATTTCAACCTGTAAAGATATTTAAAAGTGATCAAAAGAGAAGGTAAAAATATCCCAAAACAAGTCTGAGATTTTAACTTCAGCGATTTTAAGACAGGTTTGTGATTTTGGCTTTCCTTGCATGCCACCTAGTGTAAACTCTCAGTACAGAAAAGTAAGTTCCAGATCATCTCCATTCTCTTTTTGTCTTACTCTTTATGTGAAGAAAATTATTTTACTTCAACACCATGAAAATCCACATGTAGTGTGTGTAGGGGGAAGCAAAGGATGACAATATATTTTAAGGCTGACAGTGCCTAACTCACGTATTCAGAAATCAAACATTTAGTAACATATTGTAAGTCAAATCAGAATGGCTTAGAGAGATCATGATCTTCTAAAGTCAGCATTATCTAGTGAACTGCAGTATTCAAAAGTAAGATACACACGCACAAAGAACTCAAATAGCTGTAGCATAAACATATACGGCACGTACCAATTTAAACTTTTGCTTAGCAACCAAAGTATTTATTTCTTTTTCTTAAACAGTAAAGATATTTATCCAACTATTTTCCATTTTTTTACTTTCTCCTCTTGCAGCTTAACACCTTTGCACATAATTTACCAACAAAGAAACAAGTATTGTAAATTTCATTCATCTTGTTAGTATCAGCTGTACCCTACTTATTCCCAATACATCATCCCTTACAGAATGGAATAAGAAAAAAAACATGTTTAAATATGTTCCTACAGAAAGCAGAAATCACTCTGAAGACTTCGTACATAGTGTTTGTCTTCATATTTTTGAGACAAGTTATGGGAAAAAAAAAATGGAAAAAATCAGAGCTGTTAGAGATCACAGCCACTTACTGAATCAACCACAGAGTCACAGAATCCTAACACCACAATGCTAAGATTATCTCTTCTACTTGAGTATTTTGTATAAGTGTAGAAATTACACCCTAACTACTCAAAAACCTTTGACAGCTCTAAACCATCAGAGCTATCAGAACAAGAAACAAACTACAACAAAGATCATGTATGATTATTTAGCATACTTCATGACTTAACTGGACAAGAAATTTACCATGGTGTCTTGCTCCAGGTCTGCCTACTATGCATTCCTGACAACTGTTCTTGTCCTAAATCCTTCAAGAACCTAGGAGAGCAATTTTAGAAGTATACAGCCACTAGATATTTCCACCAGGTATTTTCTGATACACTTCTACTGCATAGAATTTTAGAATTTTCTGAACTTCCTTAATGTAAATCTACATTATTTTTCTAAAATCCTGGTTAAATAAATAGGATCTTTAATCTAGTATAACTCTTGTAAATTAGAGAAACTATCCATTAATTGTATTACTGAGTAAAACCATGAGGCTTGTAAGTGTCAGTAGAACAGGGTTTCTACTTCAAGCTACACCACTGATGAGCATGGTGCTGAGCGAGTCATGGCACAGGTTACACTCAAGACATAACAGAAAACAGACAACATTAAAGTCCTTTATATGTCTTGTGAGTGCATTATTGCACCTCAATATTTCCTATCAAGGAGGGTAGCCTTCTTTAGGCTGCATCCAGGCAAAATCTATTTCACATTTGTTCTTCCTCTTGCTTTTCTTAAGAGCTAATGCACTGATTTAAGCACTAATATATACAACGCTAGTATGAGACAGTCAATATGTCCTAAATAAATCCATCTAGCTGAAGCATTTCTTTTTGACACTATGAGTGCTGCCTGAGCTATCCTAAGAATGAAAACTAATGAGAAATGCTGGACTTCAGAGTCAGCTAAGAGATGCCATTAGTTTACCATCATACTGTGATTAAAGTGAGCCACCAGGCTTTCATGGAGCAGCAGTAAGTCATGGCACTGAAGAAACACATTAGTTCTTAGTTTTACTGAGTTCAGACTTCAACAAAGCAAATCCTGCCTTCAAATCTTAAAGCAAACAAGATGTACGGCGTGTGCTACATTACATGCACACACAGAGCATTTTTTCACATAAAGCCATGGTATATATGGAAATGTGAAGGTTAAAAATGAACTGCATGACTGCACTGAGATCTTTGAGAGCATCTCTAAAGGTGAGGAATTGACATCTCCAAAGACCAGCCGTGAGTTTGCTGGTCTGATCCCGCAGTGCTCAGTTCACAAACAGGTTTGCCCTCAGGTGAGTTGTGAAGGGCTGGGAGGCAATCTTAGCCTGAGCAAGGTGGAACACAATACTGCTGTGACCAGCAAACAGTGCCACAGAACCGATTTGAGAAACTTTGCTTTAAAACAAACAAACCAACCAACCAGCAAAAACCAGACAAATTAAAATAACATTAAAGTTTTGAGTTGGAATGTGCCGGGCTGCAGGCATGTGTGAGGCAAGCACACATACTGCAGTGCTAGAGCTACCCTGTCTACCAGACTCCAGTTCTGTAGCAGAGTATTTACACATTGTAAGGTTCACTTTTTGCTCTGTGTGCTCCAAAAGCTAAACCAAGCTATTCTCAACGACAGAATCTGGCCTCCCTCCACAAATAAATCTCACCCCCTCCAAAATCTCTCCACTATGCAATAACCAAGACAATGCAACACATTGCATTTTGACAATGATACTGCCTTTTGAGAAACAAAAAAATAAATCCATCATTGTGAACATAGGTAAAATATTAACCCTATTTTTGACCCTATAAGTCAACGTCTGTGCAGTAACACAGAATTTCCAACCAGTGCCTGTCATCCGGTGCAGCAGTGCAGTTCAGCACAGAAATGTACTATACAAGTTCTTAACAGTAGAAACATGCTGACACCATTTAAGACACAAGAGCACAGTGCCGTGTGCCAGTCTTGTCTCTGCTGAGTAACTGGACACACCAAAGAGGATTGGCACAGTCAGCCTTATCATAGAGAGTAAAGCCCATCTTTTCAAGAAAAAATTCACTATGGATGAACTGACAAGTACATTTCTACCATTTCCCATAGAAAATATCTGATTTCAATAGAGGAGTGACTGAAGGTGGGGGTGGGAAGCAAAAAAAAAAACCTGCTAGAGATGGTTTTGCCAAACAAAGTGATCTATGCTGCTACTCTGTTACAGGGGAGCTCACAAAAGAGGATGCCTCAGAGGACACTGAAAGCTTTGAAATATGGTCTTGGCAGCCAGGTACAGCTGGCAGGATTTTGTAGGATCACAGAATTATCTGGTTTGGAAAAAACCTTAAAGATCATCAAGTTCCAACCCTGCAGACAGTGACACCTTTCACTAGACCAGGTTGTTCAGAGCTCCGTCCAACCTGGTCTTGAACACTTCCAGAGATGAGGCATCCAGAACTTCTCTGGGCAATCTGTTCCAGTGACAACTTGACTTAGGATGTGTCCTGATTACAAAACTAACATATCTTCTCTATATGTACCCTGTTTCTCCTCCTCCTCATATTCAAATGAAAGCTGAGGAGAATCACATTGCAGTGTTCCTGCACAGTCACACAACACCCATTCAAAGACAAGATGCAACACAGCACTTCACAGTTCCGGTATCCTCATCGTCATAATTCTGTATTCTCCTGTACTTCTAACAGATTTGGTATTGAACAGAAGGCTATCTATAGGGATGAAAGCAATTTTAGGATTGCTTTGCAAAAAATAGAGTTAAAAATAATTTAATGCTTCCAAAAAAATTTTTGTTGTAATTTCATCTGCTCTTACAAGGCAGAGCTGAACAAACCATCCAAAAATATCCTGTTTTCCAGTTCTTACCTTACACAAGCTTTTCAAGTAAGATGAGAAGCTACATTCGATTTAGCTTAGCTCATGCTATCAGCATCTTTGAAGATCAGACCTATATACTGGGAAAAAGGCATCTAGAACTTTTTTCACACAGTAACTTTTGTGGCATTTTAACTGCCTGTCTTAGTTAAAGTAGAACAACTGCTCAAAATGGGACTTCACTGATATAAGGAAGCTTATGAATTATTTACATAGAACCTAGAGAAACACTTCAGGGAGCTGAACTTTTGGTTTTAACTAGACACAGTGGAAACTCCCAAATATCCTATTTCATCTGTGTCCAATAAGCTCTGATGAAACAAATCTATCTAACCATTTCGAATGTTCTTACACTATTTGTCAACAACTTCTCACTCTGGATCCAACCGATCATTCAAACGTTAGCTTCCAGACAGCTGCTCTGATGTCTTTTCTCATCTCGGAAGTTCCAGCATCACAGCATCATCACTAGGTTTCAGCCACAGATTCTGCTCTGCTCTGATTAACATTTCCAGGATTAAGACACCTTCAGAAGAGGGTTCTTCCTTACCCTTCTCTCACACATTTCCTTATCTGTGATTAGCTGTACTAATTCTTGAGTCAGATACATTAGCCAGTAGGATCTACATCACATGTTATCATAAGGATTCAGGAGACCCCCTCAACAAGAATCACCAGGGCCACAGAGTACATACAAAAGGAGCACTGCAGGAACTAGAAATACTGCATTGCTGAATGAAATCTACAAATAGGAATATCCATCAGTTCTTGGATTCATTTACCATGGACCTACATACTGCCTATCTGAGCAGTCCTGAGAGTATGGAGGCCAGTGAGCTGAGACTCAACCAAGAGATCATGCAGCCCTCTGGCAATACTGACAGCTGCTCCATGTCCAGAGAGCCCCAGCTAATTTCCCTTCCCACACAAATTCTTGGCCAATATCACTGCCAACCTCCCTGCTGGTTACTTATCCCAAACAGGGACAAGCCTTTCTTCCACTAACCTCTAAGGCTGCAGCACCTGTCCATGTCATCCACATTACACTTGTAAGACAATGTAAAACCAATAAAACATTCCCAAACTGGAAGAAATACTAACAACACTGTCCTGGATTTCAAGGTTCAGTCTTTGTATGAGAGATTGGGCTGCAGGTTGACTGCTTTGGACATTTTTCCTGTACCTGTCAGCTAAGCTGGCTTGGATACTTGTACTTTAGGCTCCAGCAACAGCTGACCATCCATCTCAAATGATGAAACAGCAAAATGTTAGGCAAGGGGAACTTCTTAAAACTTGAGTAATGGCTCAAACCTGAAAGCAGTCCAAAACTGTTGAGAGGCTTGCTGGCTAAGGTTTTGCTGCCATCAACATTCACCATGAGACACTACTCCTTTGTAATGGGATGCACAGTATAGTCACCCCACCCAGGAATGTCACTTCTCCACATGCCTCCCTTGGACCAAATTCTGTCAAATGCCACTGACTCCAGAAATGTATTTCCCAGTATTCAACAGCTGCTGGAGAGCAACATAAACTGGAATCAGTGAAGTATGAGCAGTAGTAGCCTCTGCTTCTCCTTACCCAAAGACTGATGGCAGAATAAATCTTTTCTTCATAGGTTGAGCTGCTTCAACTTTCCAGTGCCAATGCAGGACTGATGGCCTTACACTAGATGTCTCCAGGGTTTGTGCATCTCTTCTCCAGGACTCCTCTGACAAGGGGCTGAGGAATCCCAGAAGTCCTCATGAAACACACCTGTAAGCATTTTGAGTTTGGCAAGGAAGGAAGGTTTTGTTTTACCTGTTAACACTGTGTTTTTAGACGAGTTGGTGATAACCTTGTCTTTGCTTCTACCAGTTATGATTTCCTTGATCTGGTCTACTAATACACATTTTCATGAACTAACTTTTCTGTTCATTTCATTTGCTATCCACAAAGCTCTGAGCAGAAATTACCTTCTTCTCAGTAGTTTACACCTTGCAAGGTTTCATGTCAGTATTCCTGGATGCAACCTCTGAAGCCCTTCACAATCAGTTACACTAGACAGCATTTTGCTGAAGTGTGATACACAACTGAGCATAGCTAAGTTTTCTTCCAACTATCTCACCCATTATACCTTCAATGTCTTTATGCAATACCTAGCTGTTGGTGCCAGTTCAGAAGCACCAGAACAACACTACAAGGCATAAAAAAATATTAGTGGACAGCAGTGGCAGCTTGCAGCTGTTCTGTTGTGCGTGCAGAACTGGACAGCAAAGACTTGTTCAGAGTTTGCTTTTGGGGGGCTTCATACTTTCCTTACAGCCACACATGCCAGCCAGACACTAACTTATGCCAAACCCTACAGAACTACATTTGTCACAAATGGGATTACTACAAGTCTCTCTAAGGATAAATTCAGTGTGCTAAAAATCCCTGGAGATGCATTACATACAATGAAATCATCTCTAAGAGCGTGATATCCTGAGGTGCAGAAGTACCTTGAAGAAGGTACTACTGAGCATATTCAGAAACAAAGATATTCAGCAAAGCACTTCCTAGGCAGTGGGTATGGGCCACTGATGGACACAGGGCACTGCAGAGATGGATCCTTTGACCCAGTGCAGCTGTTCACATGTACCTCTGCAGTCTAAAGTATTTCAACAGCCTCAGTTCAGGATATCACCATGCCAAACCATGTGTCAACAGCCTTCCTCTGCCTGAAGCCTTCTTGACAGCCCTTTCCTCCTACAACTTTAACAGAACCCTGGCCTAGCCAGACACCACTAATCTGCAACTTCTCTGAAGAACAGGTCACCCTTGCCTATCCCATCCTCTGGCAGGCCTCAGGCATCAGGCTTTAGCAAACTGCATCCTGAGCTGACCATCACAACCAGCTGGACAGGACCACTACCCTCTTACAAACAAGGAATGAGAAGGAGCCACATTCAGGAGCAGATGCCCATACACCCTCCTGTCTGGTATTCCAGACTGCACAAGTGGTAGCAAAATTGTACTGATTATCTCCCTGCAGAAATCCTTAGTTTTCATATCTGGAATCAACTTGCTAATTCCCAGTAACTGGATGCATACAGCACTTCATGGTGCTAATTATGTGCACTGGGCTACCTGGCCACATGGCTAGGCTGACAGGGTCAAAGCACGGTGGATCAGTACAGCTAGAGCCACTCTGGGGAGTTAAACCAATTAAGCTATTTTAAAAGAAAGGGTATTAACTGCATCCCGAGAAGAAACACTGAGTAAAGCACACAGAAAATCCCAAACCTGTTTGAAAACATAAAGGAGTACCTTCTTTTTTCAGCAAGACACTATTTTAATCTCTTCACAGCTACTAAAACAAAGAGACAACTGAGCTGAGAACTTCATGAACAGTGCAGGCTTATCTCTTACTACAGCTGATGGAGGAAGCAAAACTTTATCTACGAATGTGTTGAGTGCAGTCAACTGGTGCACTACTTGTATGAACCTCCCTAGATCCAATACATTCTTATCAAAGTCATATACATTATTTTACGATGAATGACTCTCCTCACCATCTTATTACTTCTCTAATTACAATTACATGCATTACATTCCATGACAATATAGCTGTAAAATCTGGAATACTGCATTGAAGAATTAATGCTGTACTTAATTTAAGATGTAAACAAAGATTTTTTTTTCCCCAGTTACTATACAAATTAGCCCCTGGGTTTTAGGGGTTTTTTTGTATTAAAAAGTAACCCGCTTCCAAATCTGGATTCCCTGAGTTCATTTTTGGTACAATTTGCACATGAATTGTCTACTAAAGGACAGTTTGTTGTTTTATTAATAAGGCTTTAGGTTTCTTTGTCAGGTTATGACTTCTTTTCACTTAAAACACAGTCTAGCCCAGTAACATGAAGCTAGTATGTAAGTACATCCACAGTGAAGACAACTGGCATTTTAAAGACTCACGAGAGTCCAACCCAAACTTTGCAATTCCATCTATTATAAGAACATATTCCCAACTTTCCAATTGCTTTGTCTTCAACACATTCAGAAAAGCAATTTCATGCAGACAGAATTTACCTGAACTTTTTTCTTATTTAGATTGGGATTTTTGCCCAAAATTAAAATGTGGATGAAGACAAATTATTCAAACAGGAAACACATAAAAAGGAAGAGACTTCTATCACACATAAAATTTAAGATTTATTTTGGCATCATTTCCTCTCGGCACAACTTACCAACCCATAGCTCCCATTGTTTCAGCTCTGGTTCTCCCACGTTTTGCCTCTTTAAGTAACTCTTCCACAGCCTTCCTAAATAAGAGAAAAAGAAAAAGGTCACCCCTTGTGGAACACAAGAACTTGCCATTTTATGTACTCAGGCAAATTAAACAGATCACTTTATTCACTGTAGTGAATTAAGCAATAAAGAATCTACCAAAATCACCTTGACTTTAAGATAATTAAAATTCCAATGCACCAAGATTAAGAGAAACATTCCGAAATATTAAACCCAGCTAAAGTTGTTGCAAATACAAAAGCTGTAACACTGAATGAAGAACAGGGTTTGGGGCACTTCAAATCCTTTTTAAGCATACTTCTGCCTATGAGGACGTTGTGTATTCCATTATAACACAGGAACTACTGGAAAAGGAGTATCTCCCAAGTAAGTCATGATCTGTTGGAGATACCTTCTCCAAGGTGCCAAGTAGAGCATCACCAACCTCAACAGCTACTGCCGCCTTCCCAGATAAGAGAAGTGATGGGTGTGGGATGGCTACTTGCAAGAACACCAAAAAAAGGGTGCAAAACACAGGCTGTAGCACTGGAACATGAGAGACGTTGCATACACAGGTCTTTGTGACATTACAGCAAAATTTTATTTTTCTCCAGACCCAGAAATTGTTATCTGAGCATCCTGAGCTAAGTTATAGTGATGATGGCAGGAACACATGGTTTTTGTAGAAGCTTGCCCTGAGACTTCAAAGAGCAATGTCAGACAAAGGTGAGAAAAGAGGGGAAGAAAGCGTCTGATTTTTAATTACCAGTTACAAAACTTGGTGATTCTCTTTTTAAGAAACCTGACTAAAAGATTAAAAGCCTGTCATTATTATTGTACTATAAAATCCATCATAATTTATACTTGAAATAAGAAACCAAAGAATCTGAGATACAAAGCACTAATAAAACACACACATAGGCATTTTAAAGAGTTTTAGGGAAAACATCATAATAAATTAATATGCTGACACCAATTCTATTAACTTAGGTAGGAATTACATGCCTTTAAGTATTTGAGACCTATTTTTCTTGTATCAAAGCTCAGACGGACTTGGCATACACCTTAGCAGCCTAATAGGTCCACACCTTCATTATCAAACATTGTTTCCTAATACTGTTCTTTGAATATCGCCCTTATTCACCGCACCTTTACAAAGCCCTTTCAGCTTGCACAGATAAATGAAATGCAATGCCCAGATCCTCCCTGAAATAATGTTTCCACTCACTGAACTTATATCCTCTACACAAGTAAGCCAAAAGCTATGCAAACAAGTTTTTAAAATTTGCTTTTAGAGGCCTCGCGGGACTCCACATTCCTTGCTCTCTTCATTTTTACAGCTTGGTTACAACACAAACAGTTCTGTGGCTGCCAGCTTCAATTCTAAGGGCAGCAGCATGAGCAAATGGAATGCAGCATGCAACTTTCACATGAGAACCATCCAAACACTGAGGGACTGATAGGACAGAAAATTAGGGACAGGGGCACATTTAAGAACTTTGTCATCATTCTGACATCTTTTAAAGCAAGCACCACTTAAAACGTGTTGTGGCAATTATTTTTGGACAATCCAGCTGCAGAATTACAGTAACATGAAGGTACAAGCAGTGATATTTTTATCTTCAAGAGTATGGTACAAGACCTATTTACATTTCTGAGAGATTAGACATTTTCCTCTCTCTATATTCCAAGGTTACCGGCAAAGCTCCCATTGCATGTATCTTAACAACCAGTATCACAAATGCATGTGTCAAAATAATAGAACAACATTAAAAGCTCCTAGCCAGGGAAAATGAGACGTATTTTCTATTCCTCACTCAAGGGAAGAGCTTCATAATTTTTTTCCAAAAGGTCAAATGGATAGACTGAAAAAATGAATAATTGGTAATAAAGAGGTATGTCTGATAGTTACAGGCAATGAAAACACCATGTTATTACAGAGACCACCCATGGTTTGTGATTACAGATGACTGTCAGGAGAAGATGTATGACACTGGATCTGACTGCCAAGAGGCCAGGCAGTCACAGCTCCATGTCCAAGTCCAACCAGTAGCAAGGCTGAAAGTCAGCTCCTAGGAGGCAGATGCACACACCAGGCGCTTACACTGCTGGCCACATCCATCACATAGACAGACGACATCTTCATCCTGCTCTTCCCTCCAGCTGGGCATGGGAGCCCCCAAAACTTCAGCCCAACCACACTGCCTGTACAGACCATCACACAGGGCTGACTGGGACACTCTGGTCCCCCAATATCCAGCCCCACTTCAGTCTTGCCAGTACAGACACACAGGCACATATACACATCTCATCCCTGACCCTACAGTCTCTCCAGCAGCTGGCCAGGACTTCCTGATGGCCCCAACAGCTTAGCTCCTCCTGGCTCTTGGAGATACAAGATCACGCTCCAGCTCTCTCCTTATTCACCCACTTACCAGCTACTCCAGCTTCATCTTCACCAGCAGCCACATGGTCCCTCACACACCCATGCTTGCTCCAGTACCAGTATCCGTGTTGTAACACAGATAGACACAAGGTCCCCAATCCCATTTCAGAGGCTAACATTTGGTTTTACTCACTCCATGAAATGTCCCCAGTTGCCAGCATGCAGGCCTCCAGCCCAGGGTCCAAGCCCAACTGCTAGCATCCAAACCTTCATGTTCCAGTTGCTGACACCACGGAAACATGGCCCTTTGACCCACAGTCTGACTGTAGCTGCTAGCACTGAGATGTACACCCTCTCGCCTCATACAAGTCCTTCACTCAAGACAGAGTTAGAAAGGAATGTAACAGGAAGACAGGACAGACTATGATAATTAGGAGCAGGGCATAGCCAGACAAGAGTACCAACCAGCAGCCTATACAGACATCCCCTTCTTCCTTTATTTTCCCCAAATCACTTGAATTTCCTGCTTTCCCTGTCTTTGGTTTCTCCCCTGCACATCCAATAATAAGCCACGACTGAACCAACCCACGTAACCAGGGGACCACCAAGCCACAGCTGAAATGCAGAGCGTGGATTTCTCTCCTTACCTTGCTAACAGGCTGAGCAGCAGGGACACACAGGGACACATGTTCCATTAGGTTCAGTACATCGGAGTGGCCACGGGAGCCCCCTGCTTGCCCTAGTTTATCAAAGGGCCTTGCACACGCGCAGTTCATCACCTTGCTGTACTTTATATCATCTCTGGGCTTTTGATCTCTCTCCCTCAGCAGGAGGCTCAAGCCTGTCTGTGAAAATGCCTCTTAAGTCTCTGGTAACATTTATGTTATCTCTACAGCTCTGTCAAACCACACAGAGTATAATCAGCAGCAGGCATAATATGTGAAGTCTTCCACAATGATATTCTTAGTATTCCCAGCTGCAACATCACTTGAGCAAAACTACTCCCCTCTTGCCAAATCTTCCATTTTTGATTCTTTCCTCTCAACATATCATATGTGATCACAAAATGCTTTTCTTCAGCATCCCATAACACCTCTCCTATGCAGATATGACCTTAAGTCCCAAAGATGCTCCAGCAGTGACTCGTCTTGATGGGTATCATGCCTGGATGCCCAGGTTGTCGCTTTGGATGAGCCCTGGAGTGGGAGGGGAGGCCTCAGAGAAGACATGCATTTCTCTCTGACCTTATTGTGAGTTCCCACCTACTGTACATGTCCCCATGCTCCTTTAGGTTCATGGAGATGGAGCTCTGAGGGGCTGGTAATTCTTGGCATGGGCTTGAGAGAAGCCAGGACTGGGTGATGTTTGGGCTGCCCCCATCTATCATGGTCTCTCTGTAGTCCTCACTGGGAGCTTTTGGCATGTAACCTAAAAAATTCTGCCATCTCCACCCATGCCATCACCTCATTAAAGATCCTGATAGGAGCTCTAATGAAAATATATCTACTGGAATTGCTTCACAGCACACAGCCAGCTACAGAAGGGCACAGACTTGGAGTAGGAGGGCAGTGCTCATATCCAACGTCTCCCAGTCAAACAAACACATCCTCATGAAAGCATTAATAACTGTTTGCAGTCTATTCCACTACTATTAAAGCTCAAAGACCAAGCTTCTCCTCTACTACAATTGGCAAAAGTCACACTTAAACCTACTTCCTGAGGCACTCTAGGTCTTGACAGTGAGCTGCAAGCTCAGGAAAAACAATTAGCAATTTTAAAAATAAATTTTCTCAAAACAGTTTCATGCTAACTACACAACTTATTTTTAACCGTACGTGGGACTAGAAATAGAAATCAATGTTTCCAATTACAGCTGAATAATGAATATCAAGACCTTCAGTCAAAGAAGTGACTGAAGACACTGACAGCGTTATTTAAAATTAAATCTCATGAGGTGGTTCTATCTGCTCACCCTTACTAAGAAAGCTGATGAAAATGAACATCAGGAATAAAACCTAGGCCATGACTACAAGAGCAAGAATGAAAAGAAGTACAATATGCCACAAGCTTCCTGACATTTGTTCAAAGGCAAAGACATTCCACATCAGGATGTGAATGCTCTCATTCTTTGTTGATCAGGTTTTGTACTTATTTAAGTATTCTACTTGTCAGTCTTGTAAGCACTATTTGCAGTACATTTCTGCTCTGATATTCTCACCAGCCAACACCAATCTTTGCTTGCAGGCCACTTTTTTTTTTTTTTTTTTTTTGCCAGGAGTATAAAATAGTGAATCCTGACACCTGACTTCAACTGTTAAAATCAATAGTAAGAAGCATCAGTTTTCTCCAAGGCACAAAGCTTGGTTGTTAAAAACTGTAGTTGGGTTGTCTGTGCAGCAAAAATATTAGATTATTGATTCTCAACCCAGCTACAGGCCTCTTGTTACAGAATTATAGCATTCCTTGTGATTCAGAGCAGCATCTCCTTAGGAAACAATCCCAAATAAATTATGCTCTAAACAAGCTTGGCAGGCACTTCTAATAAAGTATGATATCCAAGGTTGTGAAATATTTATAGCTATTGAAAGACAGAATGGATTAAGGAAGGATTTGGACACACACTATAACAAAGCCACTTCCTCTGTATTTGAAGAGAAATTATGCATCTTCTGTGCTTCAGACACACAGAACCACCATGACAATACTCTAAGAAGCAGAGGAGGAAGAAATTTTTGATTTTTTTTTAGAGACAGGAATGAAAATGGTGACCTCTATAATATCTCAGTGTATATTTAGTTGAAATAAATTAGGAAAAGCACTTACAGGTGCTTGCAGAGGAAACAAACTGAACAGCTCCTACTAGCTGATCTGCAACTTTTTCCACTTCCTTCTTGAGTCATAACTTCACAATATCATTAATTATATGTTAAAATAATTTCAAATTTTCTTAAGAATCACATGGAACTTCAAGGCTTAGGGTCTTCACTGATGTACCAGCAAGTTCACAGGGGAAAATCTCAGTTCATGCTTCCATCAAAGATTACTGTGTGAGATGGAGCAGAAGATGCAGTTCAGTAGAATGTAGCAAATATTACTGTTTTACATATCCGTGGTATTTACAGCTTTTAGAGTTTTAAAATCCACAGAATGTCACACAGGAATTTGTAAGTCAGTACTCAGCTTTCTAGGAAAACTTCACTTCATATTAAAGTGAGGAAAACATCAAAAGCAAGATCAAGTGAGAGTCAGACTGTAAAATTGAAAAATAATATGGCAGTAAGGATAAATAAAAGAAGCCAGATGAAGAGACTCCTCCTTAGATAGTAACAAAAAAATAGGGCGACTGACTTAACAGGTCACTTTTTGGAATACTGGAACATAAAATTAATTTCTGACCTGAAGAAGCATGCACAAAAACATAACATTCTTTTTCCCCGTGGTAAATTAAATAAAAGCCTCACGTACAAATACCTTAAGTTTTTACTTAAGACTTGTGCATTGCAAGACAGGCCTGAATTCAGAGACAAACTACTCAAAATATTCCACATAAATGCATTTTTAAACACTAAAAATCCATTTAAAGTAGTTAACACTGTGGCTACAGAACAGAAATGCTATTATTTGTATGGTAAAGCCATATTATAAAACCCTTAAAACCATAAGCCTGAACTACTGTTTCTACACTATACACAGGAGAATATGATCAATGAGTTATTGAATATGAATCTAAGGCATAATGCCTGTAACCCAAAGAATAATGAAAGGTCTGTATTAGACTGGAAGGGCTCTGTACTGAAGATTGTACAGGGAAGCATTATTTAGAGTGAGCAATACCAAATTACACCTTCTAAATGCACACAGCACAAGCTGAATTCAGGGTGCTACCACCAATTTGAGCTGTTACAAAAACTTAAGGTATGAAAAAGTAACTAATGATAGGTGGATCCAGGGCAGAACGAGCTAATTGTCAAGTGCACTGTATTGTACCTAGAATGCGTTTGGGACTGACCAAACACACTCTGAGGTGAGTAGGTGGATTGGTGACACCAGACAGCTAAACCCTACCGTGTGCCCTTTGATAAGTGACACTGAGCTTCATCCTCATTATCTACCACACCGCCACACAACAGGAATAGCAAATCCCAACTTCGGCTGAACCTCTGAGGAAAGGTAAAACTTTGAATGCGGTTCCTGGGGAGAAGAGCATCAGTCAGGAGGTGACTGTGGAGCAGTCAGCTATAGCTGGTGAGTTCAGCTATGCCCTGAATTGCCTAGAGAACCCCAGGTCTCCAGCATGGCAACAGCAACCAGAAGTCAGCATGGAAGAACAGCGGCATAGTTTCAGCTTGCCATGAAAGAAAAAGGTTTAAGTTGGGAATAACACTAGTAAAAATAACATTCATGCATACACAGAAAGAAGCTTTAATTATTAAACTGATGATCTGAAAGCAGAAGTAGCTTAGCAAGAATTAAAAGCCTCTTAGAAAGCATTATGCTCTCTAGGCCTTCCACTGTCTCAGCGCTACTGCTTTTGGCACATTTCAAATACCTGCCAGATATAAATAGAAAAAAGTTATTTTCTATAAGCACTCCCAGACATGGTTTATTAAAAATTAAATGAGAGAACCATGAGGAAAACAGTTCAGAAAGCTTCTGATCATTACTTCACTACAACAGTTGTTTTAAACACCATAAGGAAAGTGATCAACCCAGAAACAAGCTTGAAATAAAAAAATTTAAAAATTCCAATTACACAATAAGACTGTTTTGCAAAACACTTGTGATATAGACACCAAAAGTCTATTTCTAAAACAAAAGAAGCCCACTTTTGAGTATCCAAAAAGAGGCCTACTTTGAGTATCCAAATATATAAAACAATGTTTTATTCCTCAGTGTTTGCTGGGGAGCACTGCAACTCAAAAGGTGAAGCAAGACGAATCCACTAGTTCCAACCAAATGCCAAGCACAAAACAATTTTATTTTATGACAAAATAACTGCCAAGCATTTTGTATTTTTTTGATACAAGAACATGACAATTCTAACAACTCGTCAACAGGCACATATCCAGCACTGAAAATTGAAATTCCTACCAACATAAGGTGTTTTGGGATTTTTAAAGTTTATTTTACCAAGTACACGACTCATCAATTTGTAAGTGGTACGGGGTGAACTACCAATCTTGTTTCCAAGCGCCATCAGCACGCACCCCAAGTTCTGTGCGGAAGGCACGGCAGAGGCAGCTGCAGGCCGCGCTCCCCTCGGGGCGCACCCCCGGGAGGGGCTGTGTGGGCACAGCGGGCAGAGCCCGGCGGAGCTGGGGGACGTTTCGCACCGCGGAGCGGCCGGGCCAGGAGAAGCCGCCCCAGGGCCGCCGGCCCCAGCCCAGCGCTGCCCGGGCCTCGCGGCGCTGCCGGGCCCCGAGCGGCGCAGCGGCCCCGCACAGGCCGCTCGCTCTCGGGGCCGCTCCCCCCGCTGTCGCCGGTCCCTCACCTCTCCAGCTCCGGGTCCTCCTCCATGGCTCGGCCACCGTCCCCCGCTGCGGTTCCTCAGGCGCAGGCCGCCGCCATCACCCGCCGTCCGCCGGGCGGGGCGGGGCAGCGGGGCGGGCGTAGGGGACGGCGAGGACCCCGGCGGGAGGAGCCGGGGCGGTGCGAGCCGGGCCCCGCCACACCCCGCCGGGCACCTGCAGCCCCGGTGGTCGCGCCCCCCGCCCAAAGAGAGCGGGGGCGGTGGGCTCCGTATGCGGGCAGGACCCCCGTGCACCTCCGACAGGGCGGGGGAAGCAGCGCGGGGCGGTGACTGAGTGTGGGGAAGGCGGGACGGCCGCTGGGGAATCTTAGTCACGGAGCCGCCCAGGGTTTGCTCCTCGGGCACGGCCGCGGGGCTCGGGCAGGCGGGGACAGGTCCCTGGGCAGCTCCGTGCGGGCAGCGCCCCACCCGGCCCCTCCTCCGCGCCAGCCCCGCCCGCGCTCCCCACCGCTCCGGGCTCCGCACAGCCGATCAGGCGAGCGGCGGGGACACCCCGGCCCGGGGCTCCGCCGCGTCCCGCCCCGGCCCCGCTGCCATAGGCTGCGGTTCGCCCGGCCCCGCGCCCGGGGCTGCCGCCGGAGTGGCGGAGCGCCGCTGTCACTTGGGCCGCGCCGCTGCCCGCGGCGGGGGGCGGAGGCGGGAGCACCGGCCCGGCCCGGCCCGGCGAGACACGTTCTCCAAGTGCTGCTGCCCGGAGTTTGCTTCCCGTGAGGCGGGGCAGGCGCAGCCGGCGCGGCTGAGGAGGAGAGCGCTGCGCGGTGAGTAACTTCTCTGCCCCGCGCCGTGCCGGGCGGCTCAGCCCCGCTCAGCTCCTTCAGTGGCAGCGGCGCCGGGGGTCCCCGAGGGGCGGCGGGGCCAGGCTGAGCCGCTCCGCGCTGGCAACAAGTACGGGAGAGGGGCCGGGCCCCGGAGCCGCCGTGTGGGGCTGAGGTGGGAGCTCGGGAGCAGCGTCCCCGCCCTGGAGCCCGCGTTTCGGCGGCGGGGCTGAGCTCGGCGGCGGCTGCCCCCGCAGCGCGTCTCTGCGAGGCTGAGCTGCGGGCTCGGATGCTGGAGACCCACGCGGAAAGCGCCTGGGTTTGAGTCCCCCGATACACCTATGCTGCTCTCGTGGGGCTTCATTAAAGAAGCTCCTTCCTGTGAAGGAGTCAGATTACTGCGTGCGGGGGAGGCAGAGGAACAGCTGCGAGCGAGCCCCTGCTGCAGGAGCGGGTTTCAGGTTGTGTGTTTTACAGCTGCGCCAGAGGAACTCGGGGCTGCCTGCGAAATGCCGCTGGAGTCCGTGTGGTTGGCAGCTATTTCCAGACGTTCACTCCAGCCCTCGGAGCTCTGAACCGCGCTCCCTGGTTTTCCCCCTCATTTGTTAGCTCTTAACACTGAAAATGTGGTTAGAAAAGTTTTCGTCTTTTGTACTTTTAACAAGGAGTTCTTTAAAATTATCATTGTTCATGATGGAATGGTAGTACTTGGTCAGCCAGCTGAAAAAGCCGTTCCTGGAGCTCTGGTAGGGATGAATCTGTAGTGCTTGGTGATTTGTCTTACCGTGTTCATAATGCATGGTGCTGATTGTTTACTTCTCTAGAAATCTATTAAGTACTTCTGAGCTTCCTTTAATTCCTCCTTTAATTACATGATGTTAGGGGTTTGGTTTTTGTCTGTGTGCAAAATAAAAAATGCCTGTGAGGGATTAGCTTTGGACTACATGTGATAGTCTCTGGAAATAAATTTCCAATCATAAATACTTTCAAACTTCTGTTCAAAATAGAAACTGGTCTCAGCTGCACTCTCATTAAATAAACACTTTGAGTTACTGATTTTATTTTTTTATTCTTCTACCAACTTCTTCTGGCTTTGTAATGCTTTATTCTAAGATGCAATCCAGCAGCAGATCAAGGAGGCTTAGGAAAAAACATCAGATGGTTTTGGTTAGTGTCCCTACCACTTGGAAAATAAACATATGCTGCCCCGACTTTATTAAAACAAATTTCCTCAAAATAGAAACAAGTTATATCAGCGTACTTGCTAGAACCATAAGATTTAATAGGAGTCCTTTATAATTACTCTTTTTTTTTCCTAATTACCAGATCACTGAGTAAGGAATGCTCTGTCCTGAGCACAGTACAATGTAAAATTATTAACTCGGGAGTCAGCAGGCTGCAAATAACACTATTGTGCCCAAGTAGATTTTTTTAATAATAAAAACCATTGTAATATTATGTTTTAAAGTGCTTGTACTGCAGTTCTGAAGTCTGTGGATATTTTAAAGGCTCATAATTTTCCCATGAGTTTTCAGTATTGAATTTCTAACTGTACTCAATCTTAACTTTACTTGGAGACTTCAGCAAGAGGGAGCCCAGGCCCTTGGACTCAGATCTGAGATTTGCAAATGTAGTATTTTTTCCTAACACTGCACCTGACTTTTCTGTTACCAAAACAACAAAAACATGTGACAGTTGGGGGACAAAACTTTGCAAGAGGAATGTAAGATGGTGATTGTGTGGAAAAGTACTGTTCTCCTGAGACAGGTTAAAAAATAAGCCTACTAAAACCTGTCCTGCCAAAAATGGTGGCTGTGATATTGCAACATTTGGCATTTGTTGTGCGCTGCCATGAAAGCACTGATCACCTGAGTCAAAGTTTCTTTTCTTGTAAGCCTTTACCCATACTGAGCAGTGTCAATCTTGATATATGTTTATGGGCCTGTATTACAGCAGAAGTTTTTTAGCTACTAGTTAGAACTGTATACTTGAAAATATGCCAAAATATGCCCCTCTTCTTTCATCTTGTTTTTCTGGACTTCTAAAAAATGTTAACATATTTGAAAGCAACTGGACGAAATTATACCAACAGTATCAAAGTGAAATGTGGAAATACATTATTTGTACTAGACATAAAATTAATATAAATTATTGCCTTGCATCAGCAAAATGCTGCTTATTTAAACAGCTACTAGACATTAAGAGCTGTAACTAATAAGAAAACAGCATTCATTTGGTGTTAAAATGCTCCCTGGTGTAAAAGGCACCAGAGGAAGCTGGTTGCCTGTTTGATATGGCAGTGGCTTGTCTCTGATACTTGAAAATTCTTTGTTGATTTGGTTTGCAGAAGCACTTTTAATGTGACACCATTGAATTGCATGCTGTTTAATTGCTTTATTAGATCAGTGGAGTTTGTCCTTTAGAAACTGTAGTGCCTTTTGAAGATGAAAATGCTTTTAAATATTAGTATTAAGTTATATAATTGATAAGTCAAAGTTTCTATGGAGCAATGATATCCCAGAGTGTGCTTTTGTGGTTTTTTGGTCCTAATTCTGTAGATGATTGTGCTTGCATATGCCTGGTCCTAAACATCAAGTATTTCTTTTGGAATTAGAGGATCTGTTCTTAGGCTTAATGATAAGCCTGCATGTAAATGTTTTCGGGGTTGGGATTAATGTTTGCAAAATTCAGGGTCTGAACTTGTTGTGTGTTTTCCTACTGACTGCTCCGTGTTCCGCGTGAGATAGCGTACGTGGCTGATGGGTCTGACACGTGTGGAGATGCCCCCAGCCCCACTGGCGTGTTACAGGGGATATCAGTGCTGTATCCAAGCTGACTTTATCCTTGCAATGTGCTCTGAAATATTACAGGCGTGTCTTTTATTTCTGAAGCGCTTTGGTGGGACCAGAGATGTCCTTTATGTTCTCATAGATGCTTACTTCAACTGATGTCAGTTTAGCAGGTAATTTGCAGGCTGGAACAGGAGCAGAGTCTTTTACAGAGTCTCTCCTGCTGAGCTCTGTGTTAGGTGGTGAACACAAAAGCCAAAGTATGCAGCTGTTTGATATAAAGTCAGATAACTTGTGAAAATACAAGATTTCAAATTGCTTTGCATTTTTTCCATTTAAATAGTGGGAACTATTTTTGACATGGAAACTTGGGATAGCATAGCTCAATATTTGCAGCCTCATTTTTGCTTCAAGTAAGCAAGTTGCTATTGCTCTGGAGTTGTGGTATGTTGTTAAGAATGTCTAGAATTTTCTCACTGTCATTGCAATAAACGAGACTAAGTAGGGTAGGAAAGTAATTATTAGATTATAAATGAGTCAGATCAATGTTATATGGAAGGTAATTTTTACCCAGGAAGAGTTGGTTCACTATGGGATGGAGTGACAGATGTTATATTTTGTCTGGCTGTTTTCCTTCGTTCCACAGAGAGGAATAATTGAGTCATCACAGAATAATTTGGGTAGAAAGGGACCTTACAGATCAAGTTTCCCCTGGGAAGGGATACCTGCCGCTAGACCAGGTTGGTCAAAGCCTCATTTTGGAAGAGGTGATCTTTATTAACCAGCTTTTTTGAGCTCCTCTTCCCTCAAGGACATTATCCCCTAATGCTCAACCAAGCAGATCCCTGAAGAGCCCAGTTTGCTTTCCTGAAGCCCAGGGTACTGAGCCTGCTTGCTGCCCTAAGGTTCTCAATCTCCACCATTCCAAGGTCACTGCAGCCAAAGCTCCCCTGTAGCTTCGCATTCCATACCAGACCCTCTTTGCTGGTGAGAACGAGGTTCAGCATAGCACCTCTTCTTCTTGGCTCTTCTGTCACTTGGAAGTATTTTTGTATTTCATTTGAGAGATTTGACACACTTAGCCAGTGTTTGATGGGCTGTACAGAATTTTTCAGAAGAACCCTTGTTTGTAGAACAAAATGCAATTTGCTCAAGTAGTATATCCAATATATGAACTAATCCAGTTTTAAAATGTTGTAAATGGTAATAATAAGTAGTTCTAGATAATGAAACAGAAGGAACTATGACTTATTTATCCTTTTTCTAGCAGTAAAGCACAATGAAAAGTGGTCCATGTTAAACGAGAACCCGTATGTGCCTGGGAGGCACCCAGTAGTTTCAGAAAGGCAGACCAGGACTTTTGGATTGTATTGCCTGGAGTGGTATAGTGCTGTCAGATATTATTCTGCATAGTGGGGAAAAATGAGCTACATGCTTCCTGCTTCATACATTCCTTGCAGTGGGAGTGATTTTGAAGTGTGATACAGGCTGTGTTCCCCAGCCCCTGAGATCACACTACCACTGCATGTTCCCATGACCTTCTCCGAAGAGGTTGCACAAGCCCAGTGGAAGATGTTAGGTTGCCTGTGGTGTGCATTCCCAGGGGCTGGTTCTTTAGAAGACAATTGGGAGTAAGCACAGTTTATTATTGGGTTCAAGTCAGTGTTCTTAAATGCTGACGCTTTTATTGACTCTTGTAGTTGTACTCATTGTGTAGATTTTTGTTATGTTATGCAATTTTTACTTGAATCTGAGCTCTCTGCCACAGACAATCCTCTCTTACTGCAGCATCATTGTCAAAAACTGTGGCCTCAAAACACCAAAGAATACTGGTGATGGAGGATTTTAAGCTCTTGCCTTTCTGTGGCTTCCTTCAGATTGGTGCTAATCCTTGTTTTAGAATTCATGGATAGGAAGAAGAAAGCTAGTGCAGCAGAGGTTTTTTGACACAACAGAAGAAAATTTGAATTCAACCAAAGCTGATGGAGGCTGACTTGTGTACTGAAACCAGTTTGTGGAAAGCAATTTTCTGTGGTTGTTGTCTTGTGCTTGGACAAGCTGTCGTGTTCTGCCACAGGAATGTTATATTTGCTTTGAAAGGACCGACCCAGGAGGCCTTTTTATGATACAAAGCAATGTTTCAGAATCCAGGTACCCTGATTTTTCTGGCCATCGAGTTTTGGTTGGCATTCCTGAACAAGGTCTTAATTAAAAAAAACCCAAACAAACAGAAAAAGCTTGGCTAGTACCAGTGAGCCACCTTTGTTGGTACATTTTACTTTGTCATGAAGTGAAAGTGCTTTTGTCTCCATACCTTGTAGTCCCCGGATGAAATGAGCTGATATTGTAGTGGCAGTAGACTAGAGCAGTATTAGCAGAATAGGCAGTAGAATAGGTGGGGGTTTCTGTGGCTATGGCTGTGTCATCCAAATAATTCCTCTAATTGACCAGCAAAACCAAAACACCAAGAAGAAAGCCCATAACCCCTACAAGGCACTTAAGCTAACCACGTTCTGACTTCAACACAGCTGGTTCTTCCACTGCCACCAGTAACAGCCTGTGCAGAACAGCACATTCGAAGTCCATCTTAGAATGTGTGAATGGTGCACTCATGGATAGTGCACTGAATGTATGTGGTAGATTAAATACTTGTGTGCATCTCGTTAAGTAGCTTCTACATGTTGGGAGGTTAAAAGTTACAGAAAAAATCCAAACCAGTTATGAGTATTGCTGCTTTGTGCAGAGGAGGATTCCTTATTATTACTTCTAAGTTTATGCCTTTGTTTACCAGTGACCCACCCCTCTTTGTCTTCTTCCCTCTTACTGGATCTATTGCCCTGCCACATGTAATTTTCTATTACATTGCTTTTTAAAATCAAGTTGTTTAGCACTTGTTTATAAACAGAATGAATTAACTGTAAGTGAAAGTTGATCGATGCATTATCACAAGACCGCATAGATCCTGATGTGTTGTGTAAGCGTTCTGATCATGTTGAAGAGTTTGCCGTAAACCCGGTCCTGATCAAACGGCTCTCAGTACTCTTGGCACAATGTGTGTGCACCACAGCTTTCAGCCAAACCCACACTGTGCCCTGGGGGCTGCCCCAACTCTGCATTGAAATAACTTGTTTTTTAAACTTCTCAAAAAACTCTTTCAGTCATGTTTATTCTGGAGCAGGTTGATGAGGGTTTCCTTCTGTCTCGCCTCTTTTTCCTGCTTTTATGTCTTTTGTTCTAGAGCAGTTTTCTCAGGCTTTTATTGTTATTGACAGAAGCTAATGAAGGCTCACCCAATGAATTAATAAAATAGTTCTTTCCTGCCTTTATGTTAATTAAAAGTTAGTACCAGTCAATTCCTGGACTGTTTTTACAATTAGTCCTTTGCTAAACTGTCATTTCTGCTTCAAATTAAGATTGAAGGTTTAAAATTCACAGGGTTTCCAGCCTAGTATTAAACCAGTATTGAATGCCTTCAGATTTGAGGTTTGTTTCTTAATTATTTTAATTCCTTTTAGATGTTAAAGGCAAAGTTACACTCAGATTCAGATCTGATGAGGCTAAAAATACAGATAAGTTTGTGTGCTTGTGCATCTGTCATGCATTTCATGCAAATATCTTAAAACTGTGTTAGGTCTGTACGTACACATAAGAATTCAGTGACAACCACCAAATATTTCTTTTTTTGAAATCACCAATAAAAAAAGGTAGCTTTCTGCTTTGGCAAAGTAACTACTCTGCATTCCTGTTATCGGGAGGGTGGCTCAGCATGTCTGTTCAGCACTGATACTTTTATATTTTGTAGCTGGAAGGGATACAAGCTGAATTGGGCTTTACCACATGAACAGCAGCATATATACCTGTCGTGGTGTATTTATACAGTGTTGGAATGATCCTGCATAAATAATCTTTAAGGATTTAGTTGTGAGGAGAGGTTTTTTTCCCACTTTGAAATCCATTACGTCTGTAGCTGCTGACTTTCTATTGAATGTGGCTCTCCTGCTTTTTTGCAGGGAAAATAACTTTGCGGTGAAGCAAAAGTGAAGGTGATTCAGTGGTGTTAAAAAGGAGAATCATCAGCACAGCTTGTCTGGGCATTTGACCTGAGCTGTCTTGCCATGTAAGCAGAAAAAGAGAATCTGTGGGAAAAGTAACACTAAAGTGAGTGGTAACACAAGATTTTGGGTTACTGGAGTGTGAAATGAAAACTGTTAACAGTCCTTTCTTCTGCAGTAAGGAATGTGTGCCATTGACCAGAGAAACGCTGTAGAAGCGTAATGCTTTCCTAACACATATTTTGAAAAGTTTGGAAAGCTGTGAAGCCAGGAAATGTTCCTGAGTGGTGTTCTGTTACAAAGTCGAAGATGCTTGGCTAGGAACCTTTGGGTGCAGCTTGACTTGTTGCCTTCTACAAACAATCAGAAGTGAGTTTCACAACAGGTGAAGCCTTTAAGTATACCTCAAATCAAGTGAAAGAACTTATTTCGCATAGTAGTGTCAGTTTGTGCTGAGTTTTTTATTTTTGCCTCAAACTGTCAAAGAGGAGAGAGTTATGTTTTAGCTGATACTGACTTTGAGGATAAAGAAGATGGTTTATTCTCTAGTGTTCCTATAGCTGAGTCTGTCTATACCTGAAAACCTGCTAAGCTGGTTGATATGCAGGAGAGAAGGAACTTCACTACAATGCATCCATGTGCATTAGGAACAATTGCTATCCTGTATATATAATTTTTCAGGTGATGTATCACATGTCGAGTCCTATTTTACCATCCCTGTAGCTTTTCTTGCCCAGTTGAATCCATAGCGGTGACTCCATAGGGTCCTTTATGGACGTGAGAGTCCTTTTGCCTGCTTCTGCTCCCAAGGAAGTCACTGAATTCAGCACAGTTATGATGGGGTTTAAACAAAGCATCCCTGGTGGGCTCCCTTTGCTAAGGCTAAATAGCTGCTTGTACAGATCTGGTTAACATTCTGCTTGTCATTGAACTTTAGTGTGTATGTATATATAAAATTAATTTCTGTAAAGAAGTAAAACAGTGTAAAAAGGGAAAAAACAAACCCTCTACTTTCTCTTTTCTTTCTTTCTTTCTTTTGTTCTTTTCAGATCTTAGAAATCCTTAGAAATCCAGATTTAGTTCTAACATTAAGTATTTTTATGGAAGAATGGAGCAGAAATACAGCAGTGGAAGACATTATAGAAATCTGATCAGGATGTTTTCACCAATTTAATTATTGTTCAATTCTGTAGTTTTTACTTTTTAGTTGTGAAGTACTTTTTACTTTTCAGTCTTCTGACACTGTCAGCAGTTAAAGCAGTGAGGAGCTTCAATCATGAGATGTTTAAATAGAAGAGCAGTACTGTTAATTGTCAACACTGATTACAGAAAATGCCATGAACAGTTTATGGGTTTCATTGTGGGGATTTTCATGTAAGTTCCCACACCAAAACTTTGGAACACAGTAAATGGATGATGGAAAAATAGTAATCTTTGAAAGATAAAAGGAGTTATTTTCTTAATTTTCCAGCTGATGAGTAAACATAAAAGACATCAAATGGCTTTTGCTATCATGATTTTTTTTCTTAGTCCACAGGTTGTTCTGTCCTTATTTAATACTAAACTTAGTTTTCTGACATAAAAGTATCCTGCTTCTCAAATTTGAAATAAATTGGAAGCAATTAATAAATGGAATAATCAAGCAATCATTTAATCAGAGTTAAAACTGTATGTAAATATATTTAAGTATTCATCTATAAAATTGCATTTGATTATAGTGATAAGTCTTTATTAGAAAAAGTGTTCTGATTTAACATGAATTGACAAGGATTAGGATTTAATAATGAATTAATTACTGTTTCCTGTTTGAGGGGGAGGATATTTTTCCCAAAGATTTTGCTCTTAATACTACCATCTTTTTTCCCAGATGTTCTCAAATACATTCTGCATTGTTTTAAAACAACTCTAATCTTTAATACGATTATCTGTAAATTTCCTTTGTTTACTGAGGGATTTTTTTCAGATTATCAAATCACTTTATATACAAATCCTCCTTTCCTTGGTGCGTACCATAACCCTATGTTGCACGCCCAAGGCAGTGCCCCAAATGAAAGCAACTGACATCAATTATTGATGATTACTCTGCCCGCTGGGAAGTGAAATCGAGTCTTCAGTCTCAGTTCAAGATTTGTTTCAAACACGGGGTAATGAGAGCAGGTGCAGGGATATGCTGGAGTGTGTGCATTGATTTGCAGTGTAAGCATAGGCAGGTGACTTACAAGTACACGGGGTTGAGAAGAGAAAATGGTTACAGCAAGAGCTGTCATTGCTTCTGAAGAACTTGGGTGGTGTGTTTTCCTGGTACAGGCACGCCAAAATGAGAGGAGCTTTTTTTCCTCATCGTGGTAATGTGCCATTACCCTGGGGCATGTGGCAGCACTTAACAGGAGGGGAGAGCCCCTCTGTCCCAGGTCTTCATCCCACCTAAATATGGCCTGATTTGATGTGCTCTAATTCAATCAGGCTTCACAAGCCGAAACTGTACTCCTTATTTCTCCTACACCACTAACTGTCTTTAGGTGGGGTTTCCTAAGTGTGAAATCAAGCAACCTACCAGCAAAAGTGTGCTTAAGCATCCCTTATGCCGCTCCCTTTTGTGTCCATCCTTTGTGTGAGATTGGGTTGTGGGGGAAAAAAGCTTCAGAACAGAAACCAGCAACTGGGTTTCAATGTAAATTCAGGAGAAAGGAGGGAAAATTGAAAGGCAGTGGACAAGCTAAAACGTGGCATTTCGTAGTTTTGTAAATTAGCTCAGTGTAATTGTAGGCATTGCTACATGTAATTTTTGACATTGTCTTATTGGTTTTGAGGTTTAGGAGTTGGCAATACTGCCTGAGCTACAAGACAGCTTAGAGACGGCCAAAAACTTTATTATCCTTTAGGAGATATAAGTCTGCTTGTTTTTTTTTTCTGGAGGACAAAGTAGTGAGGATTTGGATCCAGCCAGATTTCCCCCACTGCAACTTCTTTCCAAATGCTGGCAGCCCCTTTGGGTCCGCCTGCCTGGGTTTCCCAGTAGAGCATTCGCTCTCGAGTGTTGTTTGGGTAAGCTGTTCTCAGGCTTTCAGAACAACAGACAAAAGGGAAATGCGCAATTTTCAAAACCCAGTGTGGAATTTCTTAGGACAGAGCAAACTGTGCAGAAACATTTTTCATGTTTGAGGTTGTCAGAATCTGTTGTAGGGAAGAAGGTAGGATATGAATACAAGAGTCTGATGTTTCTGTCATCAGGACTGCTGCCCCTCCATTCTCTGGATTCAGATGTTCAAATGCCAAATATTAGGCAGTAGTAAGAAGTAAGTGAAAGAGGATGCATCTTCAAAGGACAAAGCGGTGCAGTGAGAGCTTCCCTTGTTGGCAAAAGCCTGAGTAAGCAGGTAGGGCTGGCAGCGTGCCCTGAAGGTTAATGCAGTCGGTCACCAAGCTGGAGGGGAAGGTGAAGCCCTCCCTTCTGCCCTGCTCCTCAAGAAAGTTGCTCTGAGCAGGCTTCTGGCTGCTGCCTCACATTTCACCTTGGGTGCTGGGAAAAAGAAATGGTAGCTAGGACCGAGACAATGCAAGGCTAAAAAAAGCCAACCAAAAAATCAATGTATACAGTATTGATGACATTTAGAACTATGTTGATTTCTTTTTTTGGGGAGCTCCAAGCAGCAGTAGGGCCAGTGTTTCCTTTCTTCTGCAGCTGAGCTGCCCCAGTGGGCTCAGAGGCTGCTGTCCGCCCACCCAACCGCCCCAGCTGCCTGCTGTGCTGCCTGGGGTTTTGTGGTGCCTCTGAGGCTATTCCTGGATGACAAGTCTATATTAGAGAAATCCTGACAAATTTTTTTTTTAGTGCTAATGTGGGAGTGGTCTAGCTGAGCACAGACAGTGGTATTGTTAATTTTCCAGGCTGTTGCTATCTTACTCTCAACCATCCCTAGACATCCTCACCATTTTATGTTTCCTCTCTAATGGCATGAGCTAGGATGTCATAATATTCAAAATCAAATGTACCAGAAAATATAATAAATTAGAGTTGGGCTAGCAGAGTAATTGAAGAATAAACTGAATTTAAACTGAACAGGATTGTGTTAGGAACTGATTGCTATTCACAAAATGCATCAGAGGAGTGTGACTTCATGTAGATTTACTATTGATGGCAGCATTTCCTAGATGGCTACTGGCAATAAAGAAACGAAAACAGTGTGAACTTTTGGGTTAGTACCAGAACATAATAATGCAGTAAAGGAAAAGCACCATTCTTGTTACACTGCAAAGTGATTCTGGAAGAAGAAATTTCTTGTGTTTTATTTATTTAAGATGTTTAAATGTATTAGAAATCCTTGAGTTTGAAAAAAGGGCTTGGCATGGACAGAACTAAATTTTTCCTCAAGTCTTAGTGTAATTCTTCTGTAAGAAACTACTTAGGAAATGTAGCATTAGAGTGGGTTCCCCTCCATTCAGAAAATTGAGTTTAAGGACCTTTGATGTCCTTAAGGAATTCTGAAGTTGTTTGCCCAGACAGTTTTACAGCAGATAGTCTGTGTATTTTTCTTTGAGTAGAATTTTCTATTTTTTATTTCATTAAAATCAGGTAATGTACATGCATAAGACATTTACAAAATAACCCTCCAGCTATGATGCTAGTAGAGATGCTAATAGATGCTAGGGAGATGGCATAAGATCTGGATTTGTGACCTACAAGTTACCTGAGCTGAGCCCTGTGTTTTTCTGTTCTCTTGAAATGTGAAATGAGAGCTAGTGAAAGGCAACCTGAAGGTTGCTCATACAAGCAGAAGCCATGGGAAAGCCTGTGGAAATGGAAGCAGCCAGCAGCAGGTACTTGCTAAAAGACAGCAAGTGTTGTCTGAGCCGCTGGGTTGAGGAATCTGCGTGGGTTGTACGTGAGCAGGCCCTGTGCTGATCAGGCCTGTTGATGAGGTAGTCGATCTGCTGGTGTGCAGAGAAACTGAAAAACCACGCTGGACAATACTTTATTTTCTATTTTTTCAAATTTTGAGAATGCAGAAGAAATTTTGTAAGGATGAGATTTTTGGGGGCCATGATCCAAGCTCAAGGCAAGACTCTGCTGCTTTCAAAATGATGTGCTGTGGTGGAGTACCAGCAAGTGGAAGGGCTGTTCAGTGGTAGAAATCAAACAAGCCTTTGGTGGCAGTGGGGACATACAGGAAAAGAGCAATATTACTGCACCAAAAGAATCAATTTTTTAATAATAATGACTATGATTTGTTTAACTGAGCTCTTTTAAGTTTAACGGTTTAAGTTGTATTTAAACATGAAATGGTATTGTTTATTTTCATTATTCTTATAAAATTTAAATAAGGTTCTCTACCAGGAATGGTAATGAAATCCATTTGATTTTTAAACTAATACTACAGAATGGTAAAAAAACAGCAGCTCTTGCGAGTTAAATACTTGAATATATACAGTAAGGTTTAGCATTATTAAACTAATACAAAATGCTGTTAAATCCCTTGATTTAAATTACTTCACTGTGCCATGACCTGATGGAATTAGGAATTAATCTAGAAGATGCAATTAATTGACTACTTATATCCCTCATGTAATACTTAAAATGAATTATTTTTCTGTGTGTATTTTGATCACTTAATAACTTATCTCCTTGCATCCATCCCACATCCTGTAGAAGTAGGCTGAGGGATCACCCCAGGAGGGAGGATGGCCAGCTACTGCCTGTCCTTCTGGACTGACTGGGGAGATAGTGAGAACCAGTTTCATTAACAAACTGCAGACCACCTTGGCTCTCTTCAAACTTGTGTAGGAGAGAACTTGGGAGAATGATGTTATAAAGGAAAAAATAATCTTCCTGACAGTCGGGGGGAAATAGGCAGCATTTAACCCGCTTAACAAAAACAGGCAGTACAGGAATTCCTACAGTAAGGTTTTGAGGAAGGTAGCCTTCAAGATCTGGTATTTCTGCTTGCTACAATGGGAAGTTCTGATATTTTGTGAAAAATTAAGAGCTCTCCTGTGCTAGTGAGGACTCATTGTTACTTTCCATCTGTCCTGCATCCCAGGTAACTTTTGTTGAGTTACAAAACACTGCTTACCTTTGAGAGCTCTTCCCAGTGGAGCACAACACTTGTAACAAGTATTGTATGATTAAGGTTTTTTTCTTGCTGTGGTCAGTATCTTTGCTAATGCTTCTGACCTCATTAACTTAGCACGTGGAATCTGTGTACTACGGGTGGGCTCTTATTGCAGAAACTTGGAGAAACTTTGAGTGCAGTTGTTAAGGAGACATACAGTGGGTAAATGGAGTTCTTCCAGAGGTTTATGGAGTATGATTTTCTTTCAAAATGCATTTGTGCCATGGAAGGAGGTAACTATTTCTGATAAATTTCATTTCAGTAGTAAACATTAAAACTACTCAGTTTGAGCAGTCCAGATTGTCTTGGAAGCTGCAGGCAGTTGAATGATATATTTGAATCTAAGTAGTATATTTTCTATAACATTTAGAAGTGGAAAATCTAAACCATTTTCACAGGGTGAATGCGTCCTGGAATCATGCAGCAGTTACCATGATTAACTATTGGAAAACACTACTGTGCTCAGTCCTGTAGTAATGTGCCCAAAAGCCCTTTGAGGACCAAAGGGAGTAGTAACAAGGAACCCAAAGGTGCTGTTGCTGGAGTGTGGGGCACAGGTGGTACCTGGGACCTGCCAGTTTCTGATGTGAATGCTTTCAGTTAATGTGTGAAAGCTGGAAAGACACTGGAAAGAAAAAGGTTTAGAAGGAAATATTAGCGGATGCTTTATGGTATTTATTCAAGAACTCTTCTTTCCTCATCTGATTGGTAAGTAAACCGTAGTGCATAAATATAATGGGAGCTTTCATCATTTTGAAAGGATTTTTACATATCTGATGGCATAACTGGTGGGCAGCTAATCCAGCTAGATATGCCTGGTAGCAGTTTGCTACAGACTGAGTAAATATAAACACCTAATGATGGGAAACCCTCAGGGGCAGTCAACATGACCAGATAATACTACTAGGTAAAGATTTCACTCTTGGATCCAGAATTGCAGAAATGTGTATTTAATGTGTATGTGTGAGCTAATCTCTTCAGGTATTCCAATGTGCAGTGGTGCTGTTGGGATCAACATTTAATGCTGCAATTTCTATTTCTATTATTTTCCTGTATTGAGTGGTCAGGGAGACAATGTTATGTAAAGTCATTGATGTCATTGCATGGTGGCTCGTAAGGGGGACAAGTGGGATGAGAGATCTGAGACTGATGTACAAGGGAGCCACATCCATCCTTGTACACCCTGCTGCTGTGGTGGTGTTGGACTGCTGAGGATCATGGTATGGTATGCCTTTGAATCCTGTAAGGAAAGCCTTTGAAAAGTCTGGCAAGTCAGCTTTGCCATGAATGCTTTTATGCCTGAAGAATCTCTTCAGTCTGTTATTTTAAATTTTGTATGCCCCAAAGCAAGTATAAATCATAAAATCAGAAAATACCAGGGTGGAAGGGACCTCAAGGATCATTGGTCCAACCTTTCTTGACAAAAGCACAGCCTAGACAAGATGGTGCAGCACCCTCTCCAGATGCATCTTGAAAGTGTCCAACATTTGGGAATCCACCATCTCCCTGGGGACATTATTCCAATGGATGAATGTTGTCCTTGTGCAAAACGTTCCTGTTGTATCCAATCAGAATCTTCACAGAGGTAACCTTTACCTATTACCCCTCATTTTCTGTGTGTATACTTGTAAAATAGGTGACTCCAGCTTCTTTGTAGCCACCCTCTGAATACTGGAACATGTTGATAAAGTCTCCCCTAAGCCTTTCCTCAAGGCTGAGCAAACCCAGTTCTCTCAGCCTCTCCTCATATGGCAGATTTTCCAGTCCTTTGATCATCTTTCCCCTCTCTGGGCTTTCTCCAGTTTCTCCACATCTCTTTTGAATGCTTCTAATGTGTCCATTAGATAGGGAGATGAACAGCCCATAAATTCAGATATTGTTCTGTTTCATGTTCAGTCAAATAGACTTTGATGATTGTAATGTAGCAGCACAAAGGCATTTTGAGTTTTGTGAATGCAAAAAGGAATATTAATTCCAGCTTTATCTCTGAAAGGTTCAATGAAAAAAACAGGGAAGAGCCTTTCACATATTTTGCTACGTTCTTTTCCTACCTTGGTGAGAGCTGCTTCTCTTTAGCCTTTACAAAGAATGTAGTAGCTGAAAGGAAGCTTTCTTCATGCAAAAGAAAAGAAAGTGAGAAAATTAGTTTAGAAAATCATCAGCAGAAATATTTCATGGGGCTTACAGAGGATCCTTTTGTACAAAAATGGCAGAACTACAGATACGAACTAAGTCCCTAAATGAGGCAATAGTTTGTTTGAAGTGGCATACCAGTAAAATTGGGCTTTTTTTCCCTTTCAGCTCTTCCACATTTCTGAAGAGGCCATGGAAAAAGTCCATAAAGGTTAAAATTTTATGATTACCAATGACTTAGAGATTATTGGGTAAAGGTATTAAATAAGTGGGTATACAGTGACTGTATCATGGGCAGTAGGTTTTCTGTTACACCTTACAAAGTTAAAATGTCATGAGTTGAAAATATGTTTCCTCATATTTATGCACAACATAGACCAACACAATTGCTCAGCTAAATAAACAGGACATTTTCAATTATAAGGTGCCATTACCTTTGTGTGTTCTTGTCATTTATGAAATCAGTGGGTGGTTAATTAAATTGCTCCTTTGGACTCTCCTGAAGGCTGTGTATTAATTATATTTTAGTGGTGGTGTGCACATTTCTCAACTTTTTAATGAGGGTAAAAGTTGTTTACCTCTTCCTTTGTAAATGCCTTTTTTTTTTAGGTTAGTATAATATGGAGTTTTGTGGTAGGTTTTTCTTTCTTTCCCATAAATCTCATTATTCAGCTGCTCTTTGCAATCACGTGTTATGCCTTAGTTTAAATGAAATCTTAAAATGTTAAATTTTGTGTTGCAAAGTACTACTGAAGCTGCAGAGCCTGTGCTTTAAACCCCGTGTTGTTGGAGGGAACAGGTTCAACACTCAGGAGAACAGGCTTCCTTCAGCCACTCAGGTCTTTTGAAGACATGGCTTCTGAAGGCAGTTCTGGGGCTCACACCCAGAATTCCTGTTCAACTGCTCTTGGCTGAGCAGGCAGATTTCGGCTGTCCCTCTGCTTTCCTCAGGAGAAGGAGCAGCGCTGATGCTTGCAGTTCAGAGGGAGGCTCGTGGCAGCAGGGCTGGGTTGTGGAGCAGCTTTTGTGTGTCAGGGTAAGGGCTGTGCTGACATCCACTTCCTTTGCCGTGTGGTGTTTCACCAGGCCGTTCCATAGAGCTGAGATCCTCATGGTAAAAATTCTGCTGTCTTAGCAAATGCCGTTTCCAGCTATGACTTTATTTTAGTTAATGATGTGTGCTGAAGGAAGCCCATATAGGTGTAATACTGGTGTGCTTACAGAGTTTGTTTTGGTTTTTTGTGTTGGTTCTTCAGCTGAAATGGGGCATTACAAGTAGGTGTAGAAACCCAAAGGAAACACTGCTAGCCTAGCATAAATATCATTGACATTGTCATTTTGATGCTGTTGGAAATGTCTCTAGGAGAGGTCAAAAGTTTTCTTAGTGCTATGTCTTTGAAATGCCATAACAGGTTTTATCTCATGGGAAGGAGCAGAATGGGCCTCACTTCTGACTGGAGAATTTAACTGGTCTGATAGTCTCACCAGGGGTGATGTCTCATCCAGGCCATGCAGCTCTTCCCTGAACCAGAATGACATCAGTCCTCTTCATTATGCTGTTTATCCAAGCCTGTTTGTTTAAAGCCATACCAAGCCAAGAAGAGGCAGGAAAAACAGTTTTGCAGCTTTTTCATAGGGATGATTTACTTTGCAGTCATGTTTTCTCAAGTGGATGGTATTATAAAGGCCACCCTGAAGTCTTCTGAAGCATCCACTGAGACCTCAAACTGAACCCTTTGCTGCTGGAGAGCACTCTTCTACTGCTCATTTATCGTGGTGTTTGTAGATTTGGGGTTTTTTTCTCATCCACTTCATGGAACTAAGTGAAGGAAGAGAGCGGTCTTGAGGGATATGGTGGTAATCACATTTAGCTGGTCAGCGACTCTCCTGTATGTAATTTGTATTATGTCCAGTGTAAGGGGAAAATAATACTCAAGTATTCAATTTGCAGGTGGAAGTATTAGACTTTATATAAGCTCCTGTGGAAGATAGTTGTTTGTAATTTGCAAATAAGCTTGATTTTATAATATTCAAAAAGCCAGAAACAATTAATTTGAAAGAAAATCATGGTAATTTTTCCCCTCCGTTTTTAATCAACAAAAGTAAAGCAATTTCAGGATGTAAAGTATACTTTCTGTGTTGAATACATCTCTCGTATTGAGATACTGAATTGTAAACCTATACAGAAATTGAGGATTTTTCAGAAAGTATGTGCAGTTTTGTGAACAGTTTCAATATTTCACTTTCATTTTCTTCTTTAAAAAAGTAGAATTTTCTTAAATGGAGGAGTGGAAGAAGGAAAAAGAATATTGCATAATCCACTTTGTTGTTTTTCTTGCAAACATTGTGTTGCTTTACACACTATTTATAGCATATAGCACAACAGGGACCCGACATGTCCCATCTGTGTTGTAAAGCCACTATAGGCACAGAGTTCCTGTAAGGATTCCTGCACGGGCCATCCCTGCACACCGCGAGGTGTGCTTACAAAACTGATGTGCTACGTGGAGTAGCAATGTTTCATTATGCATTCATGAGAATTGCTGGCGACATTTTAGCCTGCAGTTAATTTTAATGTTAAGTTTAGGTTTTGAAAAGAGCATGATGTAAGAAAGTGCCTGCAGATCTTTTACACTGGCTCCTGCTCTGGTTAGTATTTACTGAGCCACAGCTGTTAAGGCTTCACTCACATTCGTGTGAGGTTAGGTGATTAATTTGCTGCTTTAAGGAAATCAAACCCTGAGAGCTGCTTAGTGGCTTTAGGAGGAGCTGGTCCTGTTTTGATTACCCATTGGTGAATTAATTTGTGTTGCCAGCATGCTGACAACCTTTTTCCTTGGAGTTCCCTGTTGTCATGTGATATCCCCTCCTCAGGAGACCAACAGTATATTCTTCTTTTTCTCTTGGGCGGGTGTTCTGTGTTGCCTCTTCGCCTCCGCTGGGATGGAAGGCTAAGAAATGTAGATTAAAAAGGTGATGAAGGGAAAGGGCTCTGTGTTGTAGGTTTTGTAACAGATCCTGGGTTCTGGCTGCCAGGAAATCGTACCAGGGTGTTTCCAGGGTTCTGCTCGGCATTTTAAGGATGCTCCTCTTCAGAGGCTGGGCGCCGAGTCCTTAACTGCAGGTTCGACCCTGTGAAGAGAATAACAAACAAGCTTTTGATTCAGCTTGTTTCAAATACATAGGCTATTCATACATGAAGCATAAAGTGAGTCTCTTTTAATAGCTGGTTTGTGCTTTCTGCTTATTTTTTAAAAAATTAATTTGTCGTAGGCATTTTGCTAAATTATATGGTTCTCTGGTATGTTTTTTGTTTTAACAGGCTGATGCTTTGCAAAATATTGTAGTCAGGAATCTAGATTTCATTTGACTAAATACAAAGGCTCTTTCTGGTGATTTGTATGTATGTGTGTGAATTTTTAAAGATTAAAAAAAAATTTAGCTTTGCACAGTTGTAAAATTCAATTTAAAAAACACATTTCAGTAATTATGTGAGATAATCTTACCGAGTATCTTTGTAGTCAGAAAGTGAGAAGAAGTGAAATAAAATAAAACAAAACATTTATGCCGATACAAGCAGAGGTCTGTGTACCTTCTGCCTGAAATTAAACCAACGTCCTCCTTTCTCATGGCTATTTGTATTATTTATAATTGCATGAGATGTGTATCGAAAGGGTGGCTGGGAAATAAGCTCTTAAATGTGAAAGCTCTTTGGTCTCCTAGGATACGTATGTAGTAATAGTTGTAGTTATCCATAAGGTTTTCCATTGGGCATCCTTGAAACCCTGTAAATTTGCAGGTAGCCTTTATTAAGTGCCTTGCAAAAAAAAAGGTTGCTCATTTTGCCAGGCGCTGTGCAGAGCATGCAAACTTTAAGTAACACAAGTCCTTTGATTAAGACTTTTTACAAAATCAGGAAGGGATGATACGATTCTGAAAAACAAAATGAGAAACTGAAGATCAGTCAGACATTTGTTCCTTCTATTTTCACTAAATCTGCCTTCAGGATTTGTTGATACATAGGAATTTTGAAAAAACTGCCCTTAATGTTTCCAAGTGAAAATGTTTGTCCAAAAGGATTATTCCCATTTTGCTGTTTTTCCAGGATTTGAGAAGGGGAAGGAAGGGAAGAGAAAAATTGGGGAGCAAGGGTTGTCAGGAGTTGTTGTTTTTTTTTTTTTTTTTTTTTTTAATTGAAGAGAGATTCAGTGGGTTTGTTGGTGTGTACCAAGCATACTGTGTATCCCTGTTAAACCTAATTATTTGGGATAAGGTTTTATAGCAGCTTCATTGCACGCTTTGGCCCCCAGTTTTCCACTAACTAGGAATCTACGCCAAAGCACCCCCTTGGTTGCATTTGCAAGTTTGAAGGGAGTCAGGAGGCCAGTGGAAAACAGGGATCTCCAGCCAGCCAGAGCCTCAGCAAATATGCTGTTCTCCAAATCTATCATCTAGAAAAAAACCACACCTTTCATTTTATATGAGAAAGCTGCAGTGATTTATTTTCACTTACTCAGTGGAAACAAAAAGAGTCTTTGTAAACCCTTTCTGTTTTATATTCCATTTACTAATGAGGACTAGCTAAAGCAACAGAACATGCTTTAATAGCAAAGTATCATTTCAGAATTTAACTTTATTGAAACTTAATATTCAGTTAAACTGGTCTGTATGGACAAGCAGTAAATCAGAGTTCATATATTTCTAGTCCTAAAGTTTACAAAGGGAAATGTATGCAAATTACTCCCTTTAGCCAAAGTATGATATATTACTGTATTCCTTCCCTGTGTAACTTCTTGGTTCTGCGAGTAGTTTAATCTTTTCCATCTTGAAATTCTTCAGCTAGGATGGCCTTTTCATGACTCTGTCCTCCTTATATCTTTCATTTACAGTGTCAAGTTGCCTGGGATATTATCTATTGTTCCTGTGTTCTCATCCCATATGACTGATATTAAGAGGCAGTGTTGCTTCTAGTTGAGCCTCCTGCTTTTAAAGCGAGTTAGCTCCTTTGAATGAAACACTTATGTTCTTGCCTGGACGTCTGGTTTTCAGATTGCACACAGAAAGGACAGGCTAAAGCCTTTTAATTACCCTGTTTGCCCTCCTCTTCATTGATTAAATTGTAATTGTTAGCTTTTTAACTCTGAAAATCAGTGAAAATCAAGGCTGTTGTCTTACTGCAGGATTAAACAGTTCTTCACTGAAGTGCGAAAAGTTGGGCTCTGTGCAAAAAGAATGTGTCTAGGTGACAACTAGTAACTACAGAGTAGACTGTTGTTAGGGGGTTTTGTGGAGGTTCCTTCATACTTCCCTGCATTAGTGGCTTGATGCAGAAGGCACCCTTCTCAGAACAATATGCACTTGTTTTCTGGGTATTCCTTAGCTTTTTTAGTGACTGCTAAAGGAGGATGACTTGTGGCATTGTCTGTTTGACCGACTAGACCCCGCTCCTCTGAGTCACTGCACTACTCTGAACTTGATGGTAAGTTTGAGTTACTTCTTTAAAGATCTAGATTTTACAAACAGGCTGTTTACAGGTGAGCTTCTGAGTAAATCCTTGAATCCCTGTTACTGCTGCTAGGAGCAGAAAAAGCTTGGAAGACTACTGTTTCCAGATAACCCATTGCATGCTAGATCTGTTCGTGAAGATGTCTTGGCCTTATGAACACAGCACCTACTGCTACTGCCTCTGTGCAAAGGCTAGGCAGGTGTCTACAGCCCCTGTGGTCCTTGTGTTGCATTTCTGTCATCCCACAGTCTTTGTGCACAGCACTGCTCCCTTTCTGAGGAAAAGAAATGCATCCCATGAGAATATGCTTCCTTACCTTGGAGATACCATAGTGCTTTGGGCTCATTTGCACAGCTCCCAATGGAGCAGGAGTGTTGTCTGGGTGGCGTGGTTTCTGGCTCTTGGACAAGGTAGCAATTAAAAAGAATAAAGTTTATAAAGTTTAAAAAAATGTTTCATGTAAGTATCTGGCATAAAACATGTGAAAGTGTTTAGTATGAGTTGGGAGTTTAAAAAAGTATGGAAATAAAAGGTGGGTTTAATTTTTTTATGTCTGTGAACCTAACCTAACTTGTTGAGAAGTGCTTGGTTTGGGAAAATGAAAATTGTGGTTAGGGAGTGCAAAGAAGATGGATACTCCAGAGGGTGAGTCGTCTGCCTTTTAAAGACCTTTTTCCAGAAGTACTGCTAATGAAGTAACATCCTTCAAAGCAAGACTGGTATTTTAAAAGCTAGCTCTTAAGGGTTGAATACATAGAATAAATGAGGAAGCGAAAATTGTATCATCCCCCACAGATGCAAAATTTCAGCCTGCTGAGAAGAGATTGGACAGGGAGGAGGAGGAGAAGGTTGGCTCCTTCCCGATGTAACATGTTTTTGTCAGCCTCTGTTGCTGCAACCATTTTGACCATGGATACAGAAAAGTGGTGCCTGAAGTTAGGAATCTGAACTGGTAGGACTTTCTAGCCCACTGCTTCTTTAGCATTGTCTTCCCAAAACATGGTGAAACGGAATTCCTTGCTGATGTGAGTAATATCATGTATATATTTTGCAAATTCATTGTTAACTATCTTAAGAACTGAAACGCATTTTTCTTCCATACTTTCATGCCTTTGGATTTTTTAACAACTTGGGGTTTTGTTTGCTAGATGAGTGTAGCAGTTGGGGTCCTGATGCCTCTCCACCCTAGTCCTAGCCTCCCCATCTGAGCTTTCCCCATTTGCCTGTAGCATTCTGTGAGAACTTGACTTTATTTTATTGAGCAATTTTATTCTGGTCTATTTCTTGATTTATAGTTCTATTAATGTATCTCTTCTGTATAATTTCTGCATATGGCTGCCAGTTTGATGTTTTACATAGATGCTGTCACTTACCTGGTTTTAGTGTATATTTTTTCTTTAGTTTTAATTTTTGCTGCTCACTTAGAAGGTAATGATTTTAAATTTTTACCTTTTTTTAGGACTATTACTTTTTCTTAAAAAGAACAAGACTATTGAGAAAAGCAGACATAAATACAGTAACAGCAGTTCAGCTTTCCCTCTTCCACATTATTCATTCTGCAAGGGGGAGTTAGGAGATTAGATTGCTGCTTAATATTTAGCCCCTGTCACTCATGTGAGAATACATGGCAGGTCCTGCTGGCCTGCTGTGTGTGCGCTACTATGCAGCTTTGCTAACATTTCTCACTTGAATATTAAAGAACCGTTTTCCAACAGTGTTACCACTGAAATAGTTTCTTTCTGAGGGCACTAACAGGATTCAGAGGACACGCTAAAGCAGCCAGACCTTGCACCTCAGGCAGGTAAAGAACTGCACCATAGAAGCTTCTCTATGTAATAGCTAGTGAAATTATATTTTTAACATACATGTGTGTGTGTGTATATATATACACAAAATGTGCAATCAACCAAGCTAGTGGGGAATATAAAATAAACAGCTGGCGAACATGGTTAGGGAATAGAGAAGTGTTTTTGGAAAACAGTCTGGGTTTTTTTCGTTTGACAAATGTTGTGGTGGCTATATAATTACAAGGGCTGAAGTGGAGAACATTATTCCTACAGAAGGACTAAAAAAAAATGCAGTCTTTGCGTGTGTCTGTCAGATACATATAATCAGACTGGATTTTACATAGTAAACTCAATGTCCACTTTATTTTCTGAATCCTGTCTGGAGGCCTCAGATCAAGCACTAGTCTACTGTGTATGTAAAGGCTTGTTTACATACAAAGTATTTAAATGGGTTTTATTTAAGATAATATTTGTATATTTTAAGACTACAACTTCTAGATCTAACATGTTCTTATTATGTAAATTTTGCTGATGCGTGGAGCCATTTATTTTCAGTATCTGTACAGAGTACATCTGTTGCAGTAAGACAGGTAGCCTAACTGGAAGGTCTCAGTGTAAAGGTTTTCATTTCTGAATAGCATCCTACAAAATAATATGGGGGTATTGTGCACAAGTCACGTTCTGCCTTTTTTGTGTGCTCAAAGCTGGGTCAGACAGCTGGCTCTGAAAAGAACCTTTTTACACATATCAGAAGGAAAGTTCCTCTTGGAAATTAAGTTATGTACAGCAGCAAAGTGAAATGTCTTCAGCAGATTTAATAGGGAGAGGCACAGCCATCATCCTAAAGTGTTAAGAATCAAAGAACTTACCTTTATTGTGGAGTTAATTCAAGAGACAGCTAGTGCATGGCATCCTAATGTAATTCCCAGGCATGACTAGAGACTGCTCAGGCATGGCAGTGCTTTTGGAATGAGTCACCTGCTTGCCAAGTGGTGGCCAGAGCCAGCCCAGCTTTCTGTGATCCCTGGTTGTGCCGGGCTGCAGACCAACTGGGGCAATTGTGGTGGTGAGTTGGTCACTCTGCATGAAATACCCATGCTCATGGGCAAGTCATAATTTGGCTTGCATGTAGGTAGCCTGAGTTAAATGTTCTTGACTATGGGCTCAAGAAAGCTCTTATTTTCCTCTTTTCTTTGGGAGTTCTGATGTGGTGATACTTGTTTTATTTCATTAGAGAGAAAATAAGCATTCTCTAGGCAGGGCAGACCGGTTTAGGGGGTTGCCTTAGCTCACCAAGTGATGTTCCTTTGCTGCTGAGGTTTGGCAGGTTGAGGCTGAAAATTGAAACTGCAAGCTTCAGACCAAGTCTAGACCATTATCTGAGTTCTTTCTCTTGTACTTTCAAGTTTCTTCCTCTGGCTCGTGGGTTCTTATGGGTTCCTTGCAGGGGACGGGCACTCACTACTGCAGAGGACTCTGCCCCTTTTCCTGTAGAAGGAGGACAGTGTGTAGCTTATAATTTATCTGAGCTGTCTCTCAACCATGTCCTCTTGGCTCTGTCTTGTGCAGATCTTAGAAATGGTTGTTTTCAAAGAGATTGGAGGTTTTTGTTAGCTTAGGAGGTAGCTTCATTTCTTTCATGCTACATCTAAGCTAAAAAACTGCTTAGTAACAGCATAGTTTACCTTTGAAAATAGCTTTTGCTATCACTCAAGTTGTGATTGATGGGGGAAACCAGCTGTAACAAGTTATGCAAGGTGGCATCCGCCTGAAGGAAGAGATGGGATGGTGTTTCTCCATGAAAATAGTTAAGTCCTACAATTTAACTATTCAGAAAGTTCTTTTATCCTTTCCACCCCTCCACCCCCAGCTTCTCTCTGTCATCAAAGCCATTTCATGATTAATCCCAGTGCTGTCTCCCTGAATTTCCTCCATGCACATCCATAAGGATGGGGGCTGGTTATAAAGAAGTGCAGAAAAAGGGAACATAGCTCTCCATTTCCTTTATTTTCTTTGAACCACTACTGCTCCTTAAAATTGGAGTCAATCAAATCAAATTCTCTCTGTACATATCCAGGAATGAGCTACGTTTAATCTAGTTTAAGTGTATTCTGTTCATCCACAAAAGTCCCCGTTTCAGGGCGAAGTGCGTAGGGGAGGGCTTTCCAGAAGGTTTAGCATCTTGATGGACAGCTTTCTGCTGCCTTCATCTCTCCCAGCAGAAAGGGTGGCACATATGGCAAGGGCTGGTGGACAGATTGCACGGCAGAAAATATCCATGGCGGATAAGCAAATGTTTTACTCTTTCTTGCTCTTCTCCTCTGCTCCATCAGTGAGAAGAAAGCTTCACTAATTGTCTCCTTTCATGGGTTTTTGACTGTTGGGGTACTTTTTTTTCACTTCCACTGGATATAAAAGCCCACCTGTTACAGCAGCAGTAATTAAATACTGCTTTCCTTATTCTTTTTGTGCAATGAAGGAAATTTGTCATTGGGTCTCCTAGCAGGTAAGTCTGCATTTCTTCACTTCCATTTAATTATGTTTCTTTCTATTTACTTTTTCACTGCTGCAAAAATCCGGAAATGAGTTTAGGAACTTGGAGGTTTCTTGTAAAATTTTTTAATGCGCTTAGGCCTAAAAGTAGTAAACCTGTTCAGTTGTTGAGAGTTCTGGGAGCATCTTGAACTCCCCAGATGCTTGTCCTGTGGTTGGGGGTTCCTGCCATGGGGTGATTTCTGACACAAAACACCAATAGCCCCCAGAAACAGGCACTTCACTTTCCACTTAACAGAAAAATTAATGTACCTACAGAAAATAGATCTTCTTGCAAATAGTAAAGGCAACTCCCACCTCTCTTATGAAACATGATGGCTGAGAAAGGTAAATACTTAATAGTATTTGATAGGGTGGGCAGCAGTGCCTGCAGAAGAGAGAGGGTGCAAGGTCAAGTTGTTTCATGGGGTTTGTGTTTCCTCCAGACCTGGACATCTGACTGTCCACCCAAACCTGGGTGGCTCTAATCTAGCTTGGTTTGTGTGTCATATTTCCTCCTCTTTCAGCATTACTCTTGTTCAGTAGGACTGTGCAAAATTTAATCTATGATGTGTAGCTGTATCTTTGTTAAAGATTCATGCTTGTCTTTTTTTCCTTCTATTCTGAGATGATTTATCAGATGTAGCTCTATATTTGCTATAAAGAATGGATATTTCGTTGCAGGGACCTCCGTACAGTCACGGTCCTTATCTTTCCTGTCTCATTCGAGACCAATTTGACTAAAGTAAAGCTATTTTAATCTCCTGGTCCCAAAATAGAAGCCATTCCATTTGTGCCATAGAAGATGGCTGCAGCAGGATCTTTTCCTGTACGAGCAAAACCTTCTGCCCACTTGTTTTATCTCTGGGCACCGAGTCCCTCTTTCCTCCTGTCACCCCCTGATGCCGAGCATCCCTGGCTTTGAGGTGGTAGTTTTGGGAGGTGGACGTCATCCGTCATCTCTCCCAAGGATGGTCATTGTTGTGCTTCCCCTCGGTTTCCCCATTCCAGACATGTCTTTGCTGTCTGCTGTGCTGGTTACTCGGATCCCCTCCACCTCTGTAGGCATCTGTGGGGCAGAGAGGGGAGCACAGGCGGTGCTGCTGGGTCCCCCTGCCTGGCCGCTTCTCTGCCCCTGTGCAGCAGGGACCCTTAACGTTGCGATGGTAATTAAAGCCCATAGCCCCCAGTTGCCACGGAAACGCAGCACTACACAAATACAAACCACAATTTATGGTCCTGTTATTTTCCCCAAATGCTTCTTATTTGTCACATTTAAGCAGGGTTTCATATTGCATCCTTGAAAAATGCTGGACTGTGAAAATACCCAGCAAGGGAGTGCGTGTGCACTTTTTTTTTGAGGAATTGCATATAAAAACCTTCACCCCTGGGGCAGGGGAAGAAAACTGTCACCTGTGACCTGTTGCCTTGCAGTGATGATGCCACATCAACACCTGGTGAAGTGCTGACTCTGTCTGTGAGAGCATTCCTTTGATGGAACAAAAAGACTATCACAGAGGCAAAAAATAATCTCTGGATTATTTTTTAGGTGGTTTTAGTGCAAACCCAATGTTGCCTGGTTGTGGCTCAGTGGAGCACAGTCACCATTCAGGCACAATATTATTTAGTTTAGTTTGAATATAAAAATTCCAGTCATTCTGCTAAACAGCTTAAAAACATGGAAAAGGTTGCTCATCAGCACAAAAAGTAGGTGTATTTTGTAATTGGCATGCAGCAACAGTGGGGCTGCAGCTTTAGCAGAAAATGTCGCAGGCTAATTGCTGTTCTGTACCCTGTCCATCTCTTGTAGATTTTTGACTTGGAGCTACCAGGTACTCTGTTTTGACAAAACTTCCATTTGTTTGCATTTTCAAGAAAGGAGGAGTCTAACAGGATTATTGCCTCATAAACTTGAACAAGGGTTGAATTGGAGTTTGGTGTTTCAAGGCAGTGCAGCCCTTGGGTATCAGTGTAATTAACATATTGTAAAGTCAATACATGTTGCTGGTACTGCTTCACTTATTTGCTATATGGCTTTAATATTAAAGCAGAGATTTTATCTAATGAGCTAGGTCATGCTTATTGGGAGATGGGAAATAACACTTTTGCCCTATGGTGATGTTTGCTAGCTATTTATTCTCATGATGTTTTTTATTAATTTCTTCTGTCTTTTATTCTTTCACTTAAGCTAGGGTCTGCTTTGAGAACAGCTAAAAGTCATCAGCCTGATGCTGTAATTCCTATGAAGAGTACTGGACTCAGAACCAAGAACTAATGTTTAATTAATGTTATGATGCGGTTTTAAGCAATGGGTTTAACCACTGTCTAGTTTTTCTTTCCTGGGGCTTATGTCAATCCACTCCTGACTGCTCAGAGATCCTGTTCATGGCCGTGGCATTTGAATAAAGCAGGGGAATTTGGGAGTTATGAGACCCTTCCTAGCTAGCTTAGGCAGTCAGGGACTATTGTCCATGGAGAACAGATTGTGGAAATCTTGTGACATTTTAAAATTAAACCAACCTTTCCTGAAATGCAGGTTGACGACTGTGCTGTTGTTTAGAGTTATTGATTGGTTTGTGTTATGTATTGCCCTGCAAGGTCAAATCTGCCTTGCCAGGACAGGACTGCCTGAATTTAGGGTCACATGAAGCTTTTGCCATAGCTGTTACAATTTTTTCCGTATGCTCCCTTGCCAAACTGGAGAGGGACAAGGAAGGAAGGGCATTCTTGTGATGCCAGCAGGCAGCAGAATTTTGGGGGAAATTAATCTTCTCAGGGGGGAAGAGAAGGAGCAACCAATACCCAGTGACCTTTAGTCGAGGGGAAAATACAAGTGAACAGTTTTTCACTTGCAGCTGGTTTAAACTACATAGAAGAAATTAATCATTGATTCAATGGTTGGATAAATCTCTATGCAAACACATCCCTCTGGTTAAAGAGTTTTTAGGTGCAGAACGGAGATTTGCATCCCAGCCATTTTGGGATACGGGGACAGTGGAGTCTTCCAAAGGAACAAGGGTGTCATTCATCTCAGGATGTTCTTTTGACAGGTGCTTTTGGTTGAGAAAATTGCATAGACAATTGTAAACAAAGAGAAAATTGAAGTGTATTAAAGGTAATTTTAAAAGAGATTAGTTGGTAAGATGGATATTTTGCATACTTGTTTACTTCTGGGATTTACTTGGGTTTTTTTTGTAAAATTTTGAACAATGAGTTAATGGACTGTAAGTATCTAGGATTTTAATAAGATTATTTAGAAATAGATTGCTTAAATCTCTGACAGCATTAATTGCAAAATACATGTTTCCATTATTTTCAAACTGGAACTAGTGTTAATTATTTGTGACTTATGTAAAGACAACTACAGGTAAAAAGTTAACTTAATGCTACAGTTCCATTTTGCTTGTGGTTTTCTTTTTTTTTTTTTTAATAGTGCCCATTCAGACAGAAGGAGTAAATATTGTGAAGTCTGATGTAGGTATAAAGCCTGACATCTAATGCTTTTGTAAAAGTGTGTTGAGCTTCTCCAGAGAATGTTCTTTGAATCAGTAAATCAAAATTAGAGGAGACCTAAAGATAAGGCTGTCTTTTTCAGTCTAAAATCACTCTTGTGCACACTCCACTTAAGAAACTAAAATAAAAATTTGCACAGTTGGATGTCCAGTCTTGCCCAGTTCCCAAGTGGATTGTAATTTAAAACTGAAAGCAGGGCACCACCTGCACTATTTGACTGTTTTAATGAGGTCCTGGGAAAATTATTTTCTAGGGAATTATATGACCTGAATAACAGGCCTGGCTGGCTCTTTTACCCACTTCATATTTTTTATAATTCTGGTTATTTTTCCTGTTTGTAGCTTTCCTGGGCTGTTATCATCCTGTGGAGCTGGTGATCTGCTGTGATAAGAGATACAGAAAATAATATAAGAGATGCAGAAAGAGGGTTGAAGTACAGTATTATAAATGGCAGTGCTCTGGTATTGTTTATTTCAAGGATATAGTACTTTATATCAGGAAAATTTAGACCTGACCTGTCATCCCAGCTGTTGCTCAGAACACAAACTCTGTGTTTGTCAACTCTGTAAATAAGTTGATATTTTGCACTGGGAACAGACGGTAAAATGTTTTAAGAATAATAATAATTAGGCAGCCACAGTATATGATTGGTAAAATTCCTGGTGATTTTTTTCATTGGTGATGGAATGTGCTTTCCCCAAGTGGTGGGGTGTGGGGTGGTGGTTTTTGTTTGGGGTTTTTTTTGGATTGGTTTTTCTTTTTTCTTTTTTTTTCTTTTTTCTTTTTTCTTTTTTCTTTTTTCTTTTTTCTTTTTTCTTTTTTTTCTTCTTTTTTCTTTTTTCTTCTTTTTTCTTTTTTCTTCTTTTTTCTTTTTTCTTCTTTTTTCTTTTCTCTTCTTTTTTCTTTTCTCTTCTTTTTTCTTTTTTCTTTTTTCTTTTTTCTTTTTTCTTTTTTTCTTTTTTCTTTTTTCTTTTTTCTTTTTTCTTTTTTCTTTTTTCTTTTTTCTTTTTTCTTTTTTCTTTTTTCTTTTTTCTTTTTTCTTTTTTCTTTTTTCTTTTTTCTTTTTTCTTTTTTCTTTTTTCTTTTTTCTTTTTGTTGGTTTATGGGGTTTTTTTGTGGTGGCAGTGAGATTATTTTTTTCTTATGAATCTTCATTCTGTAATCCCCTATCTCTTTCTTCCACAGCTCTGCTGGCAGAGAAGTGGTGGAAGGGTGGTCATGTCACCTGCAGAAGATGTGGTGGGCTTGGTTTATATGGCATTTATTGATGGTTTACGTTTCCAGGGCAGTGGCAGCACCGAGGCAGTGTTGGCTGCCACCAGGAACAGCCTCCCTCTGACCTGGGGTAGCACCTCTGCAGCAAAGCACAGCCCAGGGTGTTTGTCCCTGCACCAGCAGCATTCAGACACTGGTGGGTCAACCATGGGAACAGGTTATCTGCTCACCTTCTGCTGTGGTGGGCAATGGAGTGGCTGCCTGTGTCGAGCTCTTGTGATTGCACTAAATAGAGCCTGTCTATGGGTATACTCTATGTCCTAAGAGAGAAGACTTGTCATTTTAATTTTTTACGTGTCAGTGAATGCCTGATTGCTCAATAACTTCTCTGGTTTTATATTTTCTTGAAAACTTAAACGAACTTATTAAAATTTTTTTAAAAAGGATTTAATTGCAACCTCCTAAAAGAGAGATGCAGATTATCTTTGACCACAGCCAGTTATAGAGGTCAAAGTATCTCATAGGTTTATTTACTGTGTGGCACTGATGCGTGCCATGGGAGTTACATAGACTTCAAAGGATAGAAATGGTAGAAGCCTTCAAGGAGGTGAATTTGGGATGGTGACACTCTGGAGTCCTGACTGGATCTCCATTACAGTAGTGCACAGAATGGTGTTGAGTTTTTCCATAGCCTTACTGATGGTCTTCAACATGCCCATGGTGGGAAGTGCAGGGACAAGTACCAGTATCCACACTCTTCCTTGAGTCTTGTCACTGGTCATGAAACAGCATGAAGTTGAGGCAGGGGATGTTTAGATCAGGTATCAGGAAAAAGTTTCTCACCCAGAGGATGGTTGAGCACTAGAATGGTATCCTCAGGAAAGTGGTCGCAGCACCAGCCTGACAGAGTTGAAGAAGTGTTTGGACAATGCTCTCGCGCACATGGTGTGACTCTTGGGGTGTCCTGTGCAGGGCCAGGCCCTGATGGATCCCTTCCAATTCAGAGTATTTTATGATTCTGCATATCAGGACTTGGTCCTTTCTTGGGTTTTTGGTTGCTTGGAGAAGGAGGAAGAGTCCTGGTTGTAGTCAGTAGTAGGAACAGGTCTAGAATTTGGACAGCACACTCATACAGTGGTTTTTGCTGCCTGTTCTGTGTCACTTTGCTCTGCAGGGCCTGTTGGTGTTGCACATATTCCCCGTACAACACAACTCGTGCTATATATTCCTCCCCGGTGCCTTGACTGATAAAATAATTTGGTAAAGGCACAAATCAGTGCTGTGTTTTTCCAGAATATTTATCTGGTTTATTTTGTATTACATAAAGACCAGCCATTAGATGGGTCTCATCCCTTCTGTTTTAATCCAGCAGCATGAATGCAGAGCGAGAGAGCTGTGGTTTGAGCACGAGGCCCCGTGCGCTGCTCTCCTTATCTGCTCTCCAATCTTTGAGCTCTTACATAATATGTTTAAGACTGGTTTTTTTGACTAATCTCTTTTGGGGTCTCATTTTGCATTCTTAGTCTCCAGCAACAAAGAACTGGTATGCTCTTCCCTTGTGAAATCCTTTCCAGAAGGTGCACATTATCTACTATGAGACAGGGCAATGATGAGCATCAATTTCCATGGCAGAATGGAAGCCTGGATTACAAATTACTATTTAATCCTTTTTGCGTCAAAGGATATAATAATCCTTGTAAAATGTGCTCTAAGTCTTGTGCTTGGCTGTGTGAGGTTATGGGGCAAAAATCGAAATAGGGAATCTTATAAAAAATAAGATATGGGAAAATGTATGTGTTCCACATGAGTTTCAGAAGGTTTGTTATGTTTGGAGCTGCATTTCAACCATCAGAAATACAGATGATGGGCTGATACCTGAACTACTAGTTTTCATTTCTCTGTATCTTTTCTACTGCTCTGCTAGAAAGCAGTCTCTGTCGTGAGTGTTGCTTGCTGAATTGCAGTAAAGAATTTAGGTACAAAGAAAGCATTGGTCTAATTTGATTTTTTTTTTTCTCCACCCACAAGTGAGAACCTTTACCAAAATTAACAAATATGGAGGTATCCTAAGACTGTGAGAAAATTTATTTTCTAAATCATCATGCTGTGTGTGTCAAACAGTGTGATTCTGTAAGAGAGGGAAGGGTAAATAAGGTTGGGAGGGATAAGGATTTAGTGTTTGACATTGCAGACTGATGGCTGCACAACTTCCTGCCCAAGCAGCTATTTTAAGAGGAGCAAAGTTTAATAACATAAAAAGTTTAGAAAATAAATCCCATGGTGACAGACCTAGAGTCCTTCTTGCCACACTGAGTGTGCTGTAACTTCATTAGGTAAGAAGCAAAACAAGTAAGTTGTTTGAAACCAGTAGTTTCATATTATTAGTTTATTCCATATTTTTATTACTGGCCTCTGTACCCAGTCAGATGGGGCATACTGGATAGAATCTGTCCTTCTTACTGTGTAGCAATGCACAGAGAAAACCTAGAAGTAAGTGATGATACATCTGCAATATTACTAATGGAACAAATCAGAGTAAGCCGTTTGCTGCTATTTTCAATGCAGTGTATTTAGAACGTTACTAATAACCTAATATTCTGTGTAGTCAAAATCCTAAAACCAAAGTAGGACCAGATTAAAATTGTTATCTCATATTAAAGAACACATTTAATTATTTGATCATATAACCATCATTCCACAATAGGGTATTTTTGTGCCAGATGCTAATTGCATGCTTCTAGTGTGACAATGCATAATGTGGTGTCCTTGCTGTCACAAAATTGTCATCTTGCAGTTGAAGACTGCACTGCACCAGCCATAAAATGTTTGTGTTTTAAAAGGATTCATATTTGTAGATTTTTTGTTGTTCTTTTCTATGGCAAACTTGCAGAAAACAGAAGGAATATTCCCCTGCTCTATCTTGCTGTTGTATTGTGGTAAACCCAGAAGTCAAAGGTTTTGAAGAGAACTTCTGTATTTCCTGCAAAATGCATAATTTCTATTTCTTTATGTGTTGCAGAAAATGACTGAAGAGCATATGTAAATCACCCTGGAAGAAGTCACTTCTCTGTGAGCTTTACATGAGCATCCCCATTCTATGAGAAGGAAGAGGAGAAGGATCTGTCAGCCTTCTTAGCTGTAAAATGGGGACTACAGGTGACGACATGGCTGCAGTGGAGCAGAATGCCTCCTTGAACCCTCTGTGCTTTGAGTGTGGCCAGCAACACTGGACAAGGGAGAACCATCTCTACAACTACCAGAACGAAGTGGATGATGACTTGGTCTGCCACATTTGCCTTCAGCCCTTGTTGCAGCCGTTGGACACTCCCTGCGGACACACTTTCTGCTACAAGTGCCTAAGGAACTTTCTGCAGGAGAAGGATTTCTGCCCACTAGATCGAAAAAGACTCCATTTTAAACTCTGCAAAAAATCCAGCATCCTTGTTCATAAACTGTTAGACAAGCTCACTGTTTTGTGCCCCTTCTCTTCTGTGTGTCAGGAAGTGATGCAACGATGTGACCTGGCGGGACATCTTAAAAACAGGTGAGTGCTGCATGTGCTTGCATTGCATTTTGCCTGAGGCTTGTTTGTGGCCAGTTTGTGTCGCAGTAGAAATTGTGGGCAGGAGAGGGGGAGAGAGTTGGTGTTGGCTTTTAAATTCACAGCAGAAGACCCTAGGAAATGCTCACTCTGTGGCTGTGCAGCGGCAATGCACTGGATTACCATTTTTTGTATATCGCACCATAAAATAGTGAAGACTGCTTGGTGACAGCCATAGGGAGAATGATGTGGATCATTAGAGAACTGAAGAAAACAATTTCTCAAAAAAATAAAATAGTGGCAGTTGATGACAATAGGGGAAAAAGGCTGAGGGAGTGGGAAGATTAGAGATGTGCAAACTCTGTCTGCAGAGAGGAGAGAACTAGTGTAGTAGGAACAAAGAAGATCAAGTTCAGATTTTAGGGCGAAAAGCTTTTTAATGGCACTGGCATAGATCATTTAGGAGGTAGTTGTCCATTCCCCATTTTTAGAAGTGTTATGAACATGTTAAACAAACTTTCATCAGGAGTAGTTACATCAGAATTAGTCCTGCTTTGAGGTGGGCAGATAGATACGGTGTCTCTCAGGACTGGTGGGCCTTCTCTGCCTGCCCTCAGTCCAGTCCAGGGACACTGGTGGCCGTCCGGGCAGGAAGGTTCATTTGAGATGTGCATGGACCTACTCCATGGACTTCTTTCCAAGTCTTGGTTTTTGTTCTTTTGGAGACTCCTGAAGACTGTTTTCAGGTGGAGAGTGATGTTGCAGAGGAGGTTGGGAGTGTGTGCATGGTGCATGTGTGCCTGCAGGCAAGTGCTCTGCAGGGAAAGGGAAAAAGACAGACCACCTGCCTTGGAAACTGTTCACATTCATATTTCCAATGTGTCCGCTTCCTTTTTCCACATATCCTGAAGGCTTCTGGGGATTCACAGGTTGGGAGGACCTTGGGCATGCAGAACATGTAGGAGCTCTGTGGGCTGTGGTGAGCATGGATCTGCCTGGGTATTTTTGGTTACTGTAGTGTGGTGTCCATGTCAGGGAGGTACAGGGACTAATTAGGAGCCTTTCTCACTAGGTTTTTATCTTCTTTTTTTTTAAAAATTCTCCACATGGCTTCCCTGTTAGCTTAAGCATTTCTTGTTTGCTTGTGGCAAGTAGTTTCTGATCTATATGATGACTTCGGGGTGGCAAGGAGGCCTAACTATTTTATGATTTGTAATCGTGATATTTAATTGATTTGCTTTTAATGAAAGGCAAAATGCTAGCAGGACTACTGCTAAGTATTTGATTCATCTCTGCTTTCCCACTGTCATATCCTTCACCACTTCAGTCCTTTTTCCTTGGTTGACATTGTTCTGAATGATATTAGGGCTGTTTACAACAGGGTCATGTAATTTATTTGTACATAGAACGCTATGTATGCGCTCTTTAAGTATACTTGAAATCTCCATTTGCTTAATGCACAAGGTTGTCGTGGAATCCAAGTGAGCTGAGTCACGGGCTTTTCCTGTTTGTCGGCTGGAAAAAAGCTTTCAGTTGCAGAAGGCTGCTCATTTTCAATTCCTTCTGTTGCTTTGGTTATCTTGGCTGATACACGTTTTGAGTATATGGTGATTTACAGTTTTCAATTAAGTTTATTTGCAAACATCTGAGCACCTATAAATTATCATTGCTGACATAAATGAAGGCAGCAACTGCATAGTTTGAATTTAATTCTATATGGATTAGTGAATCCAGTAAACTTCTACTACTGATCATTACATTTAGGAAAGTAATACAAAATTCAGTATGATTGTAATTGTCAGCATTGATTAATATAAACCAGTCTCAACAAGCTTTTACATGAGCTGGTTTGTGTTTCTAAAAAAGCAGTATAGTTAGTTAATTTTTGCTGTCTAAAAACCTTCACACTAAGGTTTTTCCAGTGGTTTTTTATTGGCTTCATTTGAGCATTAGAGCTGGAAGAAAATGTCATTGTATTCACCAGGTGCCTCAGAGTAAGTAACATTACTGCAAGATGCTCCCATGAGGAGATGAGAGGCATCAGACACAAACCTGATTACTTCAGTTACTAATTGCACTCCATGATACCTCATTGCACAAAGAAAATATTCCTCATTTCTCAAACTCTTGAGTTTCATTACATTCACTTGCAAACTTGGTTTTTAAAGTTAAACACAGTGAGGAAATATGATTTAAAGGGAAGAACCATATGAGTCATGTTGTACTGTTTTTCAGTCACTTGGTATAGAAAATTTGTTAAAGTTTGGTAAAGTAAGTGTCAGTTTTATTCCCTGTAGTTGTTTAAGGAAAGACTGGCTGTGGCACTCAGTGCCATGATCTAGTTGACATGATGGTATTTGGTTGTGGATTGGACTCTACAGTCTCAAAGGTTTTTTCCAACCTAGTTAATGCTATGATTCTGTGATTTCTAAATATCAAAGGTAAATTTATGAGAAGAAAATCTGACAAAATGTCAGTGATACTTTTTAAGTGAGTTAGTTCTTACGGGTTATTCAGAAGTGAAAGAAGTCTATTGTACAAACATATTGTGAAATTCTTACAACGGTATAATGTGCTTATTGCTTTTGAGTTGGGCTTTAGCTTTCGCCTCCTGTATTTCCCTGTGGTAGCTTAAGGTACCATTTTGGATAGCACCATTTTTCCAACTGGGTAACACTGCAGATAATTTTACGTCAAATTAAGTTTGAACTTTATATAGGATCGCATTTTTAGGAATTGAAGAGACAACTGAGCTATTCATGTGTGTCCCTCAGCATGCTTAATATATAGGTTCAGAGTAATAAAATCCATGGGAAGACATGTTGTAAAGGTACAGAATTTTAGCATTCAAAATCCTGGCAATCCCAGTTATTTTGGTGTTTATGGCAGTGCTGGTGAGCCCTGTTCTTCCCACCCTCTCCCATGTTAGCTGCGAGCACTGTCCCTGCCTGGCACTTCGGCGCACCAGAAGTGAAGAGGATCTATGGGATTTAACCCTCTTCTGTGTAAGTGGATAGGCAAAAGATTCATAGTTTTTATATGCTCTATGGAATCTACCCATAGCTGGAAGGGTAAACAATCTCTCTGTGGTTGTTTTCTGCTCTGAAACCACTTTGACTCCTTGTAAGCTTCTCACATTGTTGGGTGGGAGAGAGAAGCATGCAACAAAACCACTCATTTTATTTTTCCTTAGTTTTCTTTGATTCCCAAACCTAGGTAACTCCTGTAGCCTCATTTTCCCCACTTTCTTTTTTCCCTTCTTTGTTTTTCCTGTCGAAAGAGAAACTAAGACCCAGATGTTTAACTTTCCAAAGCAGCACCAGGTTTTACTTTGAATTGCAGCTGTAAATCTTGCCAAAATTACTGCTTAAGGTCACTTTGCTGGCAAAATTTTATGAGCAATAGCAAAGGCACTTGGGTTGCTTCTTTGCAGTCTATGCTTAAATACAGCTCCTGCTTGGAAAATGATTTAGTGCAACTGGTTTGAAGTTATTTAGTGTGTTTGCTTTTATCAAATTACTAGACTGGGCAGAAGCTGATGGTGGAGGTTACAATGAATTCTTTCTTTTCAGTAGTCAGTGAGCAAATGTGTTTTTCAAGCTCCTACTGTTATTCTGCAGAAATACCCTGTAAACTACATCTTAATTTTGTATGAAAGCTCTTTTTATCAGCAAAGAGGGATTGCTGCTAGTGTTCCAAGAAGTCAGCTTTTAAATGAGAAATCCAGCAGACTTGGCTGTAAAAAAAATACAACAAAAACCCACCAAACAAGAAGACCCATTTTTCTTCTCTGTCTGATATGAATTAAGAGAAATTGAAGGTAAAAGCTGTACTTTGTCACCATCCAGACCTGAGCAGAAGCGGGTGCTAAAGAAGGTAGAGGAAGAAGTTGAATATAAGTAGAAGCTAATATCACATCCCTAGAATAACTGCCCTTCAATCTTCCCATTAAGTAACATTACTCAGTTGCTTTAGCTGGGTGGTTTTACTATCATAGAATAGTTTGAGTTGGAATCTTACTCTTGAGCATCTTGATTCAGGAAAGAAATTGAAGAATTTCTAAAAATTCTTAAAACGGTCCTGCCTTTTTTCTTGCTCCTAGACAAGACGTTGTGGCTTTGTAGGTAGGAATGAAATACCATTTCTCTAAGTTTGAATTCAACCCTTATTTATGCAATTTGTTTTATGAGAATGTTTTTCTGAGTAAAGAAATCCAAGCTTCAAAGCTTGTTTTGATTACAAGATGCCCATCTATGTACAAAACTTGTTACAAGGTTTAGTCCAAAATGCTCTTTATCACAGATATTTGTATTAGTGAAAGTGTGCACCTCTAAAGATTTATTGGTGCTTAACTGTTACAACTGCTGTATGGTTTTGCTGTTTGTGAATAATACATTCTTACTGCCAACAAAAATCTTTTTATGTTCCAAGTGTAAAGAAAAAAATATCTGTATAGATGTGCTTGAATACCAATACAGGGCTTTGCTGCTTGGTAGGCAGCATGCTGTGTTTAAAGTCCTAGGAACTGGCATCCCATGAATTAATATCTCCATTACACTGCTGCTTTCTTGGCAATGCAGTTGCACGTACTAGACTGAAATTCAGAGTCTATTACAATTACTGGTTAATTTGGGGAAGAATCTGTGGGGTTTTGCCCTTTTTTGCTTCATACAGTACTGCACAAAAAGGATTCCACTGAACTGAGTACGTGTGCTCACAAGGCTGTTTACATTTCTTGGTACTAGCTTTTGAAATTATAATTAAACATCATTGGCCAAAATAAACCTCAAATCTATTTATATTTTTTGTGATGACTTTCATCAGCTGCCAGGTAATGATGAGAGAATGTGCTCTGTGGAGGAGGGTGGAGGAGGACCTGGCTGTGGTTTAGGAGGCTTTGACAGAAATAGGACACTTCCAGGGATGAGTTTCGTGCTGTCCTGATTTGACACATCCTAAAAAACCCCAAAACTCTCAGGTGTGCTTTGCCACCTCGAACAGGTCCTCAGGCCTTGTGAGATGACTGAGTCAGAGTCAACAACGGTGAAGTGGTTTGTAGGAGGTATCTAAGGAAGCGTCTGGCTCACGGATGTAGTCCAGAAAGGCTGAACTCTGCTGTCAGGCTCAGAGGGATTGAAGCGTGGTTCTCTGACAGTGTTGGTTTTGAACTGTTTATTCACTTCTTTGCTGAGAAGTCACCACTTCTATAGCACAGCAGTTCAGGGACAGCAAGGACACACAGCTTGGGGTGGTTTTGTCCTAAATTCTTGTGAATCACTGTGGGAGAGCATGTCTGTCTGAGCTCCCAGCAGACAAAAGGTTTTCTCTGCAAGAGCATTTACCCCTTGCTGTGTTGCTGCAGAAGTGAGTGATGCTGGAGATTGTTCCTTTTTTCTTTTTTTTCCTGTTGCCAGCGTTAAGATTTGAGGGACCATGAGGCTAACGCATCAAGTTAAAGTATGTTAGAAATACTGAGGGAAGTAATAGCATCTTTCCTTTTCTTGGTCTCTTGGGACTGTTCTTTTGAGGTTTGCATTGTGTAATGGTCAATGATAGAAATTTCCTGCTGGTTTTCACCTGTAATTGTGTGTCTGGCTACCAGACAGATATATTGGCCAATCAGTCCCACTATACCAGTGGTTTTCTGTAGTAAATACTGTCTGGGCAAAGCCAAGAAATAGGGTTGTTCCATCATTAAAATAAGAGAAATGTTTTCACCAAGCAAAACCTTCATCTTTCCTGCTTACACTTGCTTAACTTTGAAGAACAAAATGACCAACAGTAGCTTTGGGGAAAGCCCCAAGCAATTATTTCTGAAATGTGTCGTGTTATAATATGAACTGTCTCTAATGTATGTTTTTATGCATATTTTAGAGCATATTTGGGTTACCTTTTTCTACTCTTCTAAACATGGAGAACACAAACCTCTGGGGAGGCCTTATAGCACCTTTCAGTATCTAAAAGGAATATAGGAGAGCTGGAGAGTATTTTTTGTAAGGGCGTGTAGTAATAGGTTAAGGGGAATGGCTTTAAACTAAAAAAGGGTAGATTTAGGTTAAATAATAGGATGAAATTCTGTACTGTGAGCATGGTGAGGCACTGGAAGAAGTTTCCTAAAAACACTGGGGATGCCCCATCACTGAAAGTGTTCAAGGCCAGGCAGGATGGGACCCTGAGCAACCGGATCTGGTAGAAGGTGTTCCCTGTCCGTGGCAGGCGGGGGGAGGTTTAACTAGATGATCTCTAAGATCCCTTCCAACCATAACCACTTTATGTATGTGTATCATTAAAAAAACCCAAACCCAGTATTGTCAGATGTATCTATATCTATCTATCTATATATATCTAATGTTATGTGTGTATAACGTGGCTGGGGGTCATAAAAGCTTTATCAACGTTCTTTGGATCTGAAAACTTTGTTAACAGGTTATCTTCAACATCCATGCTGAAACAGTCTAACCATATAATTACAAAATCCCTTTTACAGGATGTCAGAACAGAATTGTGATTCTCAAAACATTCTGGTTTAATAAGTTAGGATGTCATTAGGCTTCTGGTGCCTTTTACTCTGTTAACACATTTCTTCTCTTGAAAGAATAAATAATTTCTTCTTTTGTTATAACAATCTGCCAAGTTCCCAAACACTGAATCCTTTAAAAAATGTGGCTTCTTTTTTTCTGATACTGCTACAGTATGAGTGTTTTTAGGTGGTCAGCAGCTTCAGAAGGAGGAACTTTAAGGACATCAAATGCTGTAAGAAGTGATTTATCAGACACTGGCAAAACAGTTAGAGAGGCAGGTGTAAGATTGATGTCCGCGTCTGATTATGTGCACCTAAGTGCAATGTGATTCAATAAATGAAGGTTTTCCATAAATTTGCAACATTATGGTCCTTTTTTTGTAATAAACTATTGTAGGTTTTTAAACATAAGCAAAAAAAAATACTGCATTAAGAGTAATGGAAATTTAAATGAGTTTGTAGTGAAAAGCTTCAAATGCTGAGGGAGCATTGTTGCATAAGGGAAGCAAAAATTGCGCCTATGTGAAGTCAGAAAGAAAAAAAGGAGACAGGAGAGAGATGAGAACACCTTCTGTTGGGCCAAGAGATTATGAACAGAGGTGTTACTTTTGCTAAACCTCTCATACAGATTCCTAGAAAAGCAGAGTTTTCTTTCAGTATTTTAACACATAGTGCAGTGTAGGTAAAATTTTAATATCTTTCCTCCTTTGAATGAGCCCAGGAAAATATGATGCTTAATGTTTCTAGCATGTTATCTTCCAGAAACTGAAATGTCAGAATCCACCTTCTAGTGCAAGGTGACACTGTCTGTGGCAGACGGGTTGGAACTAGATGATCTTTAGGGCCCTTTCCAACCCAAACCATTCTGTGATAACAGAATAAGTCCACATTCGGAAGGTGTTACAGCACATTAAACCTTGTAGCAGTTTTGTGGAATAAAAAGCAGTATTGTGTTTTTTCCACTAAAGCATATTTTAGCCTTAAAATTCAGTGTGTTTAATATTTTTTAATGCTGTGTTTAAAACTGTGGTTTGAAGAAGATTGATTTAACAGGATGAAGTACTTGGGTGTTTTGTGCTACAAACAGGACTGCAGGCTTGAAGCGTGATGTCATTGTTGTTTTTACAGGTGTCCTGGGGCTTCTCATCGGAGAGTTGCTCTGGAGAGAAGGAAAACGAGCAAGCTGCAAGCCGAAGCAGAGGGTGAGAGTGGTCTTGGCGGGCTGGAGCAGCCCAGCAGTTTATCTCCGGACCCTGATCAGGGAATAGTGCCAGCTGAGCCGAGCTTTACCTCACCCGCCCTGCCTGCGTGGACAGACGAGCCCGGCATCGACAATCCGCCTTTTGAGGAGAGCACAGTAGCAGACAGTATGTCATCACTTATCTTCTCCATTCTCTTTTATCAGATGTGCAAACATTTGTGGTGTCAGAGCTTTTCTCTTACCAACTGTGAATGTGCATCTTCATCTTTGGCTCTTTTCTTCTGCAGTTTCTGGAGAAATATTAGTGGGTTTTGATTATGTGCAAGTTTACAACTGAGATAAAGTCACAGGAAGGAAAGAAATATCTCAGTGTGTGTGCCGGCTAGTGTGGTGCTGTATGGTTATTTATTGTGTCACGGTACAGTAGTTCATGCTCATCTCTTAATGGGACTGCCTCACAACTGAGATGGAAGGAGTGTAGCTTCTGTAAAATTACAAAAATTGTTTTCTAAGATGAAATTTGTTTTTCCCTCTTCACCCTTTCCCCCCCCAACTGGATCAGCAGCCTTCTCACACATGGAGTGCTGTCCTGCTCAAGCAAAAAGGCAGCTGAGTTATCCCTGCACCCATCTGCACCGAATGACCAGTAACACCTTTAGCATCTGGGATTTTAGAGAGGAAGTGCTGAGCCTTACCACAGAGGAAGGTGGTCCTGTCCCCTTTCTTCTTTATATTTGCCATCCTCTAGCAGTCTCCTTTTTCCTCTTTAGTTGTCTCCATGCGTGCTTCAGAAATGGGCTCCTTCAGTTAACCCAGTAACTCAATAGCAGCTCCTCATGCAATTGCAAGACAGAGAGGTTATCATGGGGTAACCCCTAAAATGCATTTTTGTTGTCATCACCAGATACAAATCCCCAGGTGACCCAATAAAGGATATGAAATTTATTATAAAGGATGGGATCCAAAGGGTTCAGAATATCCTATTCCAATCCAAATGACCCCATTTCAGGAAGCATGCATGCTACTAAGTCCTTAGCTCATTTCTAACAATCTAGGGCTTTCAACAGGTAGTGGAACTGATCCATTTGCACTGGTTTAGTTTTTTGTTAAACTGCTGCTTTGTGACCTGTCTACATTATCTTTTTGTGATTTATTTTATTGGAAGTGAATGAGGTAGAAAAGGTATTAATTGTCTTTCTTTTTAAAAATAATTGGCAGCAAATCAACAGCCACCTACCTTGCCTGAAGGAGAGATTACTACTATTGAAATTCATCGGTCCAATCCTTATATTGAATTGGGAATTAGCATAGTGGGTGGCAATGAAACACCTTTGATCAACATTGTCATTCAAGAGGTTTATCGAGATGGGATCATTGCCAGAGATGGAAGACTTCTTGCTGGAGACCAAATACTTCAAGTATGGAATCTAATTACATATTCTGTCTGCTTACTTTCTATTCACTCCTTGCAGAATTGTTGTTAAAATGAGATGGAAGATTTTCCTTGTCAGACTATGTTGTGTCAATGTTAGCTTTGCAATTATCAGTTGGAAAGCAAATTAATATTCAAAGCAGAGCCTGTTGTTCTAGCACTTTTGGCTATCATGCTTTATGTTGTTTGTCGGACCAGTCCCTGGAATTATCTTTCCTCCCTAGCATCTGTTGTCAACTTCTAAAATACGAGTTTATTTTTCTGTTTTTAAATGCTGTGGGACTTGGTCCTTATTTCAACTTTATGCATGCATTCCAAAGGAGCCCAAGGTTATTTCTGGCTAGCAAGTTGGCGTAACTTGTCCTATGTAAAAAGCAATTGTAAGGCTGGCTTCAGCTAAACTGTTATTTTAATCTGGCTTCACTCTTGCCTTCCAAAAGCTGAGGCAGCTGACCACCATCTTTCAGTATGTATAAAAGACTCGGTGATAGGCTTCAATGGAAGGATTTAAAGCAAAGTGCTTGAAGTATTTAAAGAAAAAAAATAAACAAAATGTGAGTTGATTTTGATCAAGTGTGTATTTTTGTTTTGGTTTTAAGTAATTAGTCACAGGCAGTAGAAAAAGACCAAATTCTATTAATTTAGAGGTTTAAGTTTTTATATTGGGGAAAGGGTTGTTTATACTACACTTAAGAATGGCAGTAACTGAGTGCTGCATAAACAGAACAGTTATCCAGCTTCTATTTTTAATCATTCCACCTGAAACAAATATATTATCGTCTATTCAAAGTTACTTCTGTAAGAATGTTTGCTTTTGATCTGGCAGCCTAAGATCAGTCCAAATCTAGTTGTTAGCCTTCTTCATTTTACTGTTTTGAAATCAAGCTTAAAAACTAGTTACTCTTGGAATAGAATTAGCTTGTACTTCAGAAAATAAAGTCCCTTTTGAGGAATGTGCCTTTTTCCTCTCTTGGAGTGTAAGCATACTGGCTGGCCAAGAAAACAACCCAAGAGGTTTCCAAGATGTTGCCTTTTCAACAAGTAATTGCAGACACTGATTGAATGCTGCCTCATTTATTTTTATACTAAGGGCTCTATTTGTTTGACAGAATAGGGAGCTTGAGTTCCAGTGAAGCTTTGGAAATTCCTGCTGTTTGGGCAGGTGTCAGTTACAGTTTCCAAAGCCATAAATGACAGTGAATTGACTGTAAATAGGAATTTACTAGCTGCAGGAGTCTTCCCTATCAACAGCCTGGCAGTGGGGTTGTCAGATGCTAAGTGGGTGCCCATGAAAGTCCTTCTCTTATGCCAAGGGAGAGGTACAGAGGGTAAAACCTAAATTTTTTTGGGAGATAGAATATCTTTATTTCTTCAAATTTACCTGTGCAGGTGCTGAACTGTTTTATTAAAATGATCAGGTTCAATCTCTGCCATCTGTAATTAGGTGCACTTGGGTGCAGCTCAGCATGCACACTTTGGTTGATTATTTCTGAAAATGTTGTCCAGGGCTTTTATGAGCTGGAAAGGTCTAAAAGAAAGAGCCAGAAGGAACTGTGAGATGAAACTCAGCATTTTCTTGCCCAGTCAAACAAGAAGTATTACCCTTTTAAGAGCTGTGGGAACAGCATTTAGTAACAGCTACATAAAAGCCTGTGTTGTCTGCAAGGTACAGATAGGTGCCTAACATTTTCAAAGTGCTTTACAAATTGTCTCTTTTTTGTGCTGGACTGTGACTGTAATTCATGTGAAGCAGGTTCTAATGTGAATCTCTTAGCCCAAGAAGTGCTAAGGCTGTTTTATTCTGAAATTTTAAACTGCCTTATAGAAAGAAGAATTACATTTTATTGCATATATTCTTCTGTGCCCTTTGAGTACTCCCATATTTTATGTATTTACTTTAGCCATCTACAGTTAAAAATAAAAATTAATTTAATTTAAAGGCTCTGATGGATGGGCCTTAGTGGTTTTTGCAGGAGGCAGCTCTAAATATTCTTCCTCCTAACTGTGCCTCTTTTCCCCCTGCCCAAGGTTACAACTTGTCTTGAGGCAGTAGCAGAGCATGACACCACCATGGTTCTGTCTGAGCCCATGGTGCTGCCAGCAGCTGTGACTTTGTGCTGGGTTTTGGGCTGGAGGTGTCTCAGGGAGGGTGCAGTCCTCCTTCACCATTGGAAACCACCACAGCCAAATGGTTTGGCTCAGACTTCTGGGAGCCCCTCAGCTCAGATGTGTGATGTAAACATGCAGCTGTTGTACATAGATTACTTTGTTTATTTTTATAACTTTAATATTACTGTTAGATGGTGAGAAGCTGCATGTTTGGTTTTACTTACTTAGGTTGCAATGGGGAATATTAAAAGGCATAGGTAAGGCACATCAATCAGTGTAGACCATTTGGTGTTAGTTTCTATCTGCTGAAATTGTGGGGCAGGGGTTTCTCCTCCAAGCCTAAGGACGAAATTCTAACGTTAACTTTGAATCCCTTCTTACAAAACAAGGAACAGCTTTTGTGCTTAATTTTTGTCATAGTCCTCTTTTCTGCCAAATCTCATTGTACTGTCAGTTCTTATTTTTACAGTGCAAGAAATGACTGAAGATTACTGGTCTTTGGATCAGTGGGCCATATAGCAAACACAATTCTTAGTTCTAGGTAGAGAAAGTTTAATCTGTTTTTCATTTACAAACGAATTTTGGGTGATACAGGTTATAAGTCTGAAACTCTGGCCTAGTTGAAATCTGTGGAAAGTCTAAGTTCATGCTAAGACTGAGTACAACTGCCTTTTTTCTACTATTTTAATGAACTAATTTCATTATTCTTGACTTCAGTTTTTTTAAAATGTTTTTTCACATAATGAAAGTACTGTATATTGTAAGTCACAATCTTGCTTCAGAGATTTGGATGCATTCTTTTTGTAGCTATTATTTTGCAGTTTTAAGTGATGCTGTGCTTGACACTGAAAGTACATACCATGTTCTCCAGGACAAAAAGCAGTGTAAAGATCTAAGACAAATATAGGAGACCAAGAGGACAAAAACCTTGGCCTGTGATGGCAGAGGGTGTTCACTTTTGGGGACATGTTGTCACCTTTGTGAGAAAAGACCTGAAATAGTGCTAGGAGAAGCTTAGATTGGATATTAGGAGAAATGTCTTCCCCTAAAGGGTTGTCAAGCACTGGAATAGGCTGCCCAGGGTGGAGTCACCATCTCTGGAGCTGTTTAAGTGACATGTAGATGTAGAAATTGGAGACATGGTTTAGTGGTGGAGTTGGCAGTGCTGGGTTAACACTTGGACTTGATGGTGTTGAGGATCCTTTCCAACATAAAAACAAGTTTGTAGATTGAACATCCAATAAGAGTCTCCAAGAAAGAATGAAACAACAAGAGGGACAGCGTAGTAAGGTCATTCATGTAGGTTTGCTCCAAAGCTAGTTTTGCAGTGTGTGAATTTACTTTGGAAAGGACTTAACCAAACATCTGAAAACACGGTTGTGACTTTTTTTGCTGCTGTTTTGCAGGTCAATAGCTTTGACATAAGCAACGTGTCCCACAACCATGCCCGAGCCGTGCTGTCCCAGCCATGCTCGGTGCTGCACCTGACGGTGCTGCGGGAGCGGCGCTTTGGCAGCCGCACGCACACGCACGCGGAGGCGCCGGGCTCCGGGCGCGAGGACAGCTTCCAGGTGACCCTGCACAAGCGCGACTCCAGCGAGCAGCTCGGCATCAAGCTCGTGCGCAGAACAGACGAGCCGGGGGTTTTCATCCTCGACCTCTTGGAAGGGGGCTTGGCTGCCCAGGACGGCAGGCTCTGCAGTAACGACCGCGTGCTGGCCATTAACGGGCACGACCTCAAGCACGGCACGCCGGAGCTCGCTGCTCAGGTTATACAGGTGATTTGCTTTCCCTACCTGAGCCCTTAGCTCGGCTTTATTTCTAGAGTCCGCTCCCAGACACAACAGCTTGTGTGAGGCCTAAAGGTCTGTGTCGATGTAATTTACAGTGATTTATGTTCTGAAAAAAATAGTGAAGAATAGGATCGGTTTTGGCACCTACCAGATGAACTTCACCTCCTCAAAATTGAAAAATGCATTAGTCTTCCCTGGAATGCAGCCTGAAGGTTAGAAGACAGCTCATGTAAGCAAGAAGAGTAGTCTATTGTAGCCTATTGTTTAGCAGGGAAGAAGAAAAAAAAGAGGATTATTATTATTCTATTTATGTATGTATTGTATTTTAATCTCTTAGTAAGCTCTATAGAAATGGGCTTTGTTTTTTATTGATTTGCCTGTGCATGGAATTGAGTTAACACAGGAAAGTAATTTGTCAGATGTTGGAGTCAACAGGTAACAGCTGGGAAGTCAAACAGAGGTCTCCATAAGTTGTGCATGGCACAACTCATTTTCTGAGTGTTCAGAAAAGGGCTATTTCCAATGTCTGGTTATGTTCTGGACACAAATATTACCCAAAGCTTGTTGCACCGTGACATATGACCCTTCTGTGTCCCTACAGGAAAACCTTTACTCCATGCCTTTCCCCCAGTCTGTAAGGAAACAGATGTAGCACTTTGCTACTTCCTGCTGATGGGGTGTTGGTGAAAATGGCTTTTTTTAGGAAAGTTGGAATATTCCAGTGGTATATTCTATATTCTGTTCCTGCAGACTAGTGCAGTCATCTTTAAAGCATCCCGTAGAGAACTCTGATACAAATGACAAGTAAATACTTGTTTCAGGAAATAATTTCAAGAGTTTTCCTTGCAGTGAAATGAAGATAACAACAATCTTGGGAATTGTAATTTCCCAATTGCTTTGGGAATTGTAATTCCCAATTTTTGTATACAATGATTGGAATTTAGCATTGGGTAACTTTTGAGGTGTGGCTTTACAGCAATAAAAAGAGTTGATGTTTTATTAACATCTGAAACTGAGTCTCCCAGTATTCCCCAAAAATCCAGAGTATGATGGTTTGCTCATGTGTAGCATCTTTCTTGCAAGCACCTTTGGGAAGTTCCAGAGGTGTTCAGAGCTTTAGATCAAAAGCTGCAGATCTTGGAGCTATCACATAGATATTTCTTCCCTTTATTGCTGTATGTTCCTGGAGTTCACAGAGGCTGCAAATGGAATGAGGTGAATTTTAACATTTGAAGCTTTGTAACACAAAGTGAGAAATGGTCCTTTTGACAAAGGACTTTTAGCTGATGTAAAGGTAACAGGAGAGCTGAAGGAGGAATGTTAATTTCCCCTCCATTCTGCGGGGAATTGCAAAAAGAAGCAGGTAAGGGAGTGTGCACTCTAAAAAGGAACTGGAAAGCAAGGTCTTCTGTAGTCTTGTTTCACATTCTGTCTTATGTTTTCCTCCCTTTCTAATAATCAATATCCTGTTAAACTTGATGGTGTCTGATGACCTAATGTATTAAACAGGCAAGCGGGGAGAGAGTGAACTTGATCATCTCTAGACCCCTGAAGTCACAGACAGTCAGCATTATCCGTGACACCGGGACTCACAACAGCAACTCACACCAACACCAGTCCCAGCAGCTGTTTCACAGCAGACCTAACTCACATAAGGTTGGTGCTTCTCCTTCTGAAAGGGAAAAATACTGGTTTATTCATGTGGTGGTGTGTGTAGCAAGAAGAAAGGATTATATATGTTTTTTAATCTAATTAATAAAAAATGGTGACGACTTGCAAGTGTTCAAGTCCTGCATCACAAATAGGAACAAAAGATACACAGCAGGTTTTCTGTTTATGTTCTTGGATTTTCTGACTACAGTGAAAGAAGCAAGTTCTGTGAGCTCCTACAGCTATAGTTGTTAGACCTTGTCTAAAACAGTGGCTGGTCCACCTGCATGGAAGGGCTGTCATTCAAGACTGTTAGTTACAGTTTTTGTTGCTGCTGTGCTGGTTGTGTGGTGCCCACCATCCAGCATATAAAGAGCATGTTGGAGGGATGTGTCATCTCCTTCGTGAGTCAACAGTCCTGGCTGCAAGACTGCTGAGTACTGCAGGGTCTCAAGCAGAGAGAAAGGCAAAATGAAAGAGACTTTCCTGAAACTAGTATCAAATTATTTGGAAGACCTGCAAAAATAGAGCCTGTATTTGAGATGTTCTTGTAATTAGAAAAATACAACTTCTCACTCTTAAGAAGTTGACTTCTGTGAAATAATTATATTGACCATGTCAATAAATCCATCTTTCCACCTGTCTACTCTACTTGCTTTGCTATTTAGCGAAATATACTTCTGTTGGGATAACTTACATGTGTTGATAGTATTTTCTTTTAAAAGCGGGGATCACTTCAGAAAAGAGCAAATGATTGGATCTAGAAAGGTTGTTTTCCTCCTAAGGGACAAAGGTGAAGCTCCTGAATGCCATGGCTGTGGCTACAGGCCACAGCACTGGGTCATACCCACACAGTCAGCAAGAGCCAGTCAGAAAGAGCAACATGGCATTGGAGGTCAAAGAAGACAATTATGTCATTTTTCAAGAGCAGGTGGGAGAGTATATACATATAAACACTTTGAAGAATATCCCATGTTATTTCTTTCATTATTTTGGATTCCTTGCAAGTATTCTGTTTATTTAAGGTGTATGTGCAGTGGTTTGAATCTTTTACTTAATAGCCTGAGGGAAAGGCTTTGGCAAATAAGATTTACTTTGATTTAGATTTAGATCTCTTTTTATGGGGCAGAACTTGAGTCAAGCTTGAGTCTTCATTATAATCATTAGGGAGGCTGCCCAAGGTACCCATTACAAGCCATTAACATCAATTGGCCTTAGTTGTTGCTTTGGAAGGTTCTACGTACCAGCTGAAAAAGAGAACAGGATTCATAAGAGCTTTAAAGGGTCTCTTAATGTCATCAAGAAAACATGTTTTCATTTCTTAGGACTTCTTTGTAGTTCTGGGGCATATTCTGCTGACAAATGAAATAATGCTGATGTTCACCAAGAGATCAAAAGATTTGTATCTGGTTTCTCTCCAGACATTTTGGCCATAGGGTTTTGTAGTGCAGTCCTAAAATTTGGCCTCTTCCAGTGTAGGATGTTAAAAAAAACTAGAGTGAGATTTCAAAATGGGCCTTTATTATATATTCTATTCTATGTATTTCTATGTTTAAGTATCTATGTCCATGGGGTTTTTGTTGGTGATTTGTGGGTTTTTTTGGAGGGGGCAGGGATCTGACTAAGAAGAAATCCAACCAAAGCTGGTTTCTGCTATTTAGTCCTTCTAAACCATTCCATTAATGTGCCAAAATGTGGCTTTGGGGTGTATTTAGTTGTTTTGTTCTGGTTTTCGGTTTTGGTTTGCTTGGTTTTTTTCCTTAGTTTTAACAATGTTATTTATCCTTATTAAACAGGATCTCTCCCAGTGTGTTACATGCCAAGAAAAGCACATTACTGTGAAAAAAGAGCCACATGAATCTCTGGGAATGACAGTGGCAGGAGGCAGAGGCAGCAAAAGTGGCGAACTGCCCATCTTTGTGACAAGTGTGCAGCCTCACGGGTGTTTGGCAAGAGACGGCAGGATTAAACGAGGTGGGGTTTGGCTTCCCTGGTGGCACGGCTACCTCTGGTTGCTTTTTGATCTCTACATTCTCTGGAGTCAAGTGGTGTCAAAAAGTCTTCCCACAGATGTAGGAGGATGGTTATGGATGATTTTCTTCATGATTCAATAATGGAAATACAGTATTTAGTGTTGCACTTTCACCTTCTGTGGGAAGGGGATGTTTACAGCATGATAGCAGGGGAAGTGGATAAGATCAGGAAATGTATGGTTGAATTCTTTAAAGCTCGTGATAATCCCCTGAGCTGAGGGTCTACTGTGATGCAGACACATCCTGTTTTTGTGTTAAATTTAGTGGGTTGTACCACATCTCTGTCCAAGGGATCTCTACTCCCTGGTATAATATCTCAACAGCAGAAAAGCTCTGATGACAGGCCACAGCTCACCCACACAAAATTTGCCCCAAAAGCTACATCAGTGTTAATTGTGGTTCCCAAAAGCTTTCTTATCCTCTGGGACAGCATAAGTTTGCTGGTTTTAAGGGGTGCTGCAGCACCTGTTCTTGTCCCTTGGCTTTGTAAAATGGCATGAGGAGGTGGAGGTTAGGCTCAGCATAGGTGAAGGCAGTCCTGCATAACTGATAACAAAGCATTTGATGATTAGAACATATTATGTCATATGTGAATCAGACTGCCTATGGGATCTCTGCAATTCACAGTTCACAGAATTACAGAATGTTTCAGGAAAGAATTTAGGAAAATCTTCACAGATTGTACATTTAAAAGAACAGTGTGGGAGCATCCTTCTATACTTCTGAGAAAGGGAGATTTACACCCACGCACCAGCAGGTACACTTTCTTTTTCTGTACTACTATGAAAAACACACTCGATAGAAGAATCACTATTGTTCTTTCATTGTGTAACATTAAAGTAGCCACTGAAGCTACTGGGAGGAAAAACCTTTTAAAAACTCAGTCTCATACTAAATGTGACCCAGGTGTTTGCACTTTTGATCTGGTTTTTCTGGCTTTCATTGGGGCGACATGTGAAAAAGGAGTCTGCCACTGGATAGTTAATAATGTTCTTGTTTTCATCCTGAGGCTTTTAAAAAACATAAAACTAAAATTGTGGAAATCTTTTTCTGGCATTGACTCTTTCCAGATTATCTTTGTAGGGATGTTCCGTTTCTTTCTTTGAATTTAACTGAGTTTTGTACCAAAGTTTCCAGTAGTTCTTGAATTCCATTTTCTTCTCCCAAGTAACAAGTTGTTAAAATTAAATTAATTAAAGCACTCTGTGGGACCTCACCTGTCTACAGTTATTGGTTACTTTGAGTTGCCTGCATTGTTCCTGCCATCATTCTTCCTTCACTTTTAAAGTTAGGGTGAACCCAAGGTCCACACCTGGAAACAGTTGTGTCATGGCATCTGCAGTAGCAGTTGCAGCTGAGCTGGTGAGGTACTTAAGTAATTTCTACTTCAGATTTTCAGGGCAGTGTACATAGGAGTCACAGTATGTGTTATGTGGAAATAAATGACACTGATCCAACTTGATACAAGCTCAATACATGAAAGTTTCACACAGACAATATAAAGGCTTCAGAGCTATTAGTCTGTTAGTTCAGACTGTTTCAGGTCCAAAGACTCCAGTATGGAAGGGAACCCTGACACGGGAGGTGCTTTGGGTGGGCAGGACTGTCAGATTGATGTGCTCTCCCTTGTGCCTTTGAACAGGTGATGTGCTGCTGAACATCAACGGCATTGATCTAACCAACCTGAGTCACAGCGAGGCCGTGGCCATGCTGAAGGCTAGTGCTGCCTCTTCAGTAGTTGCCCTGAAAGCCCTGGAAGTCCAGATTGTAGAAGAGCAGCCCCAGGCTAATGACGAGCAATTGAGTACCATCAGTGAAAATGAATACGATGCCAGCTGGTCACCGTCATGGGTCATGTGGCTGGGACTTCCAAGGTACAGAATTAATTGATTAAGTACTTACTTAGGTGTTTCGAGCTAAGTCTTGCAAGAGACATAAAGAGGCAGAGATCTGCTTAGTTGCAGCACATCTGCCCTTGTTTCTGCCTGGCCATCTCGGCTGTATTCAGTTGGCAGTGTGCTTATGAAGTGGGCTGTGAACAGCAGTGTTTCCTTAGGAAACTCGAAGATGAATAGAGTGGATTTATCCCTTCACAAACGATAGTAACTACCCATGTGGAATCTTCTGTTCAGACACAATTAATCTTTTTTACTGTTTTATTGTAATGTAACTTTCTATAGAGTATCTAAAACCAGGGCAATTACTAATAAAACCACAAAGTATATATCCATCTGTCTCTTTACTGCTACCTGAGTTTATGCGGCCAAATACTTAACTTCAGAATGTTGCATCAGATTTTGTCTATTCTGACAGACTCTTGACATGTCCTGTGCCAAGACTGTAGCCATGTAACTATAGGCTCACGTGGTTTTTTTCCAAGAATCCACTACCATCTCTGCCAAACACAAAAACTCTTAGATGTTTGCAGCAAGCTCTTTCCCCTTAACTACTCTGCAAGCTGCTCGACATCACTTCATTTGTACTCCTCACTCTCTTGAGGCTGCAGCTGTAATCTCATTCTGGCATCACATGTTATCAAGAAGAGCTCCTTCTGCAGCTAGTAGAGTTGTTAACTTCAGTCAGGGCATGCAGGTTAATTCCTTTCCCTGTGATGGATTTAGCAGGTGTGTACTTAAAACTGTAAAACCACAACACGAACCAGACAGACTAGAAGCAGAATACAGCTGAAGATAACCAACCATGTATTGGCCCTCCAGAGGTTTTTCTTTTTCTGAGTTTAACTGTCAATTAATTTATTTTCTATTAAGGTATTAATGAGTAGTCTCAATAAATGGCTCTTTTTGGTAAATAGCTACATATGCCCATGCATGGCTTCTAACACTATGTTATGCATTGTGCTTTAAAGCAGTGTCAAACAACAGTAAAGAATTTGGTATCTTTTTTCAGAAAAGTTAATTTCTATGTCTGTTCTTTAAATTGCAGTCATTGCCAACTTTGCTGGCAAGACTTAATTTTCACTAGAGCTGATAATATATAGCAATACAGTTAGTGAAGTGTGATCTGAATTATTTACATTCTGTGTAATAAAATGGTTAGTCATTTATATTTTCATTACTGATAACGAATCAGTACAGAGGTAATGAAGATTGTGCATGTTTTTTTAATTTTTACTTAAAGCAGAAAAGGCTTAAACTGGCTTGGGGTGGAAGACAAATGCTCTGCATTTCTGACTTGCAAACTGAACACATCAGGTATTGATTTTCCACCCACATTGTTGCCACCTGTGAAATCCCTAAAATGCAGTTCTATTGCAGTCAGTTTGCAGAGTTAACTGTGTTTAAGTAATTATTCTAGCACTGCATTACTTCTTTTAAAACACTTTTCTGTCTCAAGACTGTGGGGGTGTTTTGGTAATTGGTTTGAATATTACAAAATTACTCTGGGAACAGAGGTCTAATCACTGTCCCTCCCCTTCTCTTCCACACTTAGCACACTTAGTGGTAATGATGAGATAGCAGATGTTGTGCCTGCTGTAGAACCATACATGGCTTTTTCTCTTGTTACCCTGTGCTTCCATTCCACAGCTGCCTGCATAGCTGCCATGACGTGGTGCTGCGGCGGAGCAATTTAGGGAGCTGGGGCTTCAGCATTGTCGGTGGCTACGAGGAGAACCACACAAACCAGCCTTTCTTCATTAAAACAATTGTTCTTGGAACTCCTGCCTACTTTGATGGAAGATTAAAGTAAGCCAAAGTAACAATGGGTGAAATAATAATAGTAATAACGGCAACAATAATGAACCACTTTTAAATAGTTATGTGCAACTAATTGCTTAAGGAAATGCAGTGTAGCATCTTGTGCTGCTGGATCATGCAGCCCTGTAGTGCTTTGCCTCCCTCGTGAGTAGGATGCAGGGAAGTAACACAGGGTGTTTGTGCTGGGGAAGGGGCATCTCAGAGGTGATGGCATCTCCTGTGCTCCTCCCCAGCTGTGCTGCTGATGTCACCTGCTGTGTCCCTCTTGAACTCCCCTTTAGGCCAAGAGACAATGTGCACTGTATATGTGCAGAACTAGGTAGTTTTTGTCTTCCTACAGAACAGCTAAAAGCTAGAATGTCTGCAGAGTAGGCAAAACCACTTTATGCTTTCACATAGCCTTCTAAAGCCACTGCTGGAAACTGGTACTGAAGATGGGTGCTGCTGCTTTAATAGAAAGGCAAGAAAGTAGATGATAAAGCTTTCTGAAAAGATTGTTAAGGGACCAAGTCCCCATGGCATTACCCTGTCGTTAGTTGGCAGGTAAGTCACTGATAAATGGAACAAGTTCACCAGAAGCCCCTGAGATGGTGGAGCTGGATCACTTGCCCCACAAGGAGAAGGCTTCAGGGGCAGCCAGCAGCCCCTTCAAGTACTTATCTGGAGATTAGGAAGGAGACAGAGCCCAGGCTTTTCAGTGGTGCAGGGTGAGAGGATGAGTGACAACAGGAACAAATTGAACAAAAGAGCTTGAGACTGGTTATGAGGAGATACTGTTTCCCCATGAATGTGGTCAGGCAGTGGCATAAGTTGCATAGTCTCTGCCCTTGGAGGTTTCTGAGACTGCTGGGTAAAGCCCTAAGAGTCCTGGTCAGAACTCACAACTAACCTTGCTTGCAGTAAAAGTTGGGCTATTGACCTCCTGGGGTGCCTTCTGACCATAAAGATTAAACTTACTCATTACATTTGGATGCAACCCCCAGGTTTAATATCCAGATACACATCTTAGCCTCATGTAGGATTAGTTCAGAACTAGGACTTAAAATTCCCATTAAGGGTTCTCTTGTTCATAAACTTGATTTTTTGTGAAGGTGGCAGTCAAGAATATGCAACTTGAAGTTTTGTGGCATGATTTTTACATGCAGATTTTCTTACAAAGTGACTTAAGAAAAGAATGTACTTATGCCTAGAGCCTTGACAGTAATTGATTTTTCAGTTCAGTGACTAAATAAATGAAAAAATAACTTGGCTGAACACAAAATTACTTTTTTTTTCCAACTGTGGAACAGTTTGGATTAAATTAAATATCTCAATTCAACTCAAATAATTTCAGATTGGGGATTTAATAATTAGAAGTCTTCACATAAATGGAAATTCAAACATAATTCCTAAGAAGAGTGGAAGAATTATCATGGTCACATTTACCTTCTTGTAATCTATGGAAAATATTCTCTTGTGTGATAATGTGATATAGTACTCTCTTTTCAAATGTACTGTTCCACTGAAAATACGGACTTAAAAACGGCCATCAACAAGAGAGAGCCCCTTAGAACCTGCATCTTGAGTTATTGTGGGGCAGGTCTCTTCTAAAGCTGTTCTGTTTTGTTTAAATTATCTAAATTTTAGGCTGGAGAGAAAGGGAGTAAGTAACTTTACAGTTCAATAGTTTAGAACAGTTTTCTGCTTACATGATCTGTCTGGAGTGATTTTATAGAATGACTTCCTCAGAAAGGCTGTGGGAGAGAGATGTCATTCAGTGAACTGTAGCACTTTGGTTTGGGTGATGGGGTTCCTTGGTTCAGGCAGAGAAGGAGTTTTGAGTGCACATTTGAATGGTGTTGGTAACTCTGCTTCCTCTTCCTCTGCTCAGGGAAAAGACATGGGAAAGCTCAGGAGAGCATCTTTTTGCCACCCATTTTGGTGCCATCAATACTTGAATGGATCAGTTTCAGGAAAAGTCCTGTTTCATCTCCAAATCACATTTGACTACTCTGGGGAATGTCACACACTGAAGTTGCAAAACAGAAGTGTTTAGAGAAGGAGCCTGCTCAATACAGAAAGAAATTAGGTGCATTTTTTAAGACTCTTGAGGTTTTTAAAAACCAGAACTTACCCACTTCAAGGTGCATTTCCTTGGCCAGCAAATGGCACCCTCACAAATTTCTGTTACCCATTTCAAAATGCAGAGATGCTGCAATTGAACCATCTGCTGAGGGAGATTTCAAACCACATGGTTATATTTGACAAAATTATAAGCCACTGAAAACAAGGTTCTTAGTTGGAATGTGGTTGGTTGGTAACCATAAGTATCTTTACTTACACCTCCTACAGTGAAGGCATGTTTGGTGTAAATGTGTTATAATCCACACAAACAAACAGAAATGCTTCTGTCATGCACATGCTATCTCATCTTTTCTTGACTCCATTAGGTCTTTCCAAATGTCTTTTCTCATGTTTCTGTGCAGGTCAGCTCTTAATGCAGAACTATCTTGGTATTAGAATTGAAGTAATTTGGGAATTTCCCAAATGAGTTTTGGATTAATCCTAGAATAGTTGGAAGGGACCTTTTAAAAGTTATCTAGTCCAACACTCCTGCAAATGAGCAGGGGCATCTTTCAGTAGTAGGACAGACTTCAAATTGAACTGCTTTGGGAACTTTAGTTGCACTTTCCACCCTGATGCAAACGTACCACCACAGCAGTGAAGTGCTGTTTGTTGGTGTGTGTTAATTACTGCAGAGTAGGACTCATAATGTGTTCTCTTTTCTTCTTGTGTTTTCTAGGTGTGGTGATATGATTGTTGCTGTAAACGGACTCTCCACAGTTGGAATGAGTCATTCTGCGCTCGTTCCCATGCTGAAGGAGCAGAGGAACAAAGTGACTTTAACCGTGATTTGCTGGCCTGGAAGCCTCATATAGAGTTGTGAATCACTTTGGTTCAAGCAGCATCTTTTTCTAGATAGCTGGCACAAAAATCTCCTCTTTTTTTTCCCTATTGATACAGCTGGTTAAAAGCAGGGCCAAAACTGCTGTATTTTCCTTTTTTAGAGGCCTCTCAGTCTACTGTACCTGTTTTGCCATCCTGAAATAGCTATTTTTGTTTGCTGTGTCTGTTGCTGACACAAATGCAAATGTATTCGCGCTCACAGAGAAAGCCCCACTCAAATATGGCTGTCATTGAGCTTTTCCCATCAGGCTTGTAGGGTCAGCAGAAGAACTTAGTGGTTCTTTGGGTTTCTCTGCAAAGCCCTCAAGTTGTATTGTGGTACATAAATGTAACATTCATTTGCCCACTCTTCCTAGCAAAGAGAACGTGTGTCCATACCCGAATGACACATCTGTCTGCTGCTCTGAACCAAAACCTGTTTCCAAAGGTTACATCTCTTCCTTTCCTAAACTTTTCCCTTTTTGATTCCATATTTTCGGCTGATTCAAGTATTCCATCTTACTCATCAGAAATTACTTGGTCCCCCAAATTTTTTTTGCAGGGCATCAGTGTTCATAGAAAAGTAGGACAAAAGCCTGATATTACTAGAACTTTTATAAAGTGCAATAATTGGACTCTTTGATAGGAAACTTTAATATATTAGAGTTTGTACCCTATAATGACAAGAAATACAGAAGTAATTCCCATTGCAATGCTGGCAAGGATTCATGTGCCCAAGGTCGCCTTTGAGTGAATGGCTTGCAGTATTAGACTTTACTTTACAAATGAATGTTTTGCTATGTCAGAGAATTTTGATGAACATTTTTATGAAGATCATTTTTACTGTTTCTATTGTAGTTGTCAGCTCTCTTTATTCAAGTGTGGAAACAATACTTTGACTTGTACTTTCTAAATGAGAAAATTATTTCCAGGGAAAAAAGCAAGCTATTAAGAAAACATATGTTACGGTTTACAGGTGAGCAGGCTAGAAGGAAAGCTTTTTGATTTCAAGTCCAACTGCAAAATAAGCTGCAAAGTTCACTTTTAATGTCACCTCCTGACAAATGTGCAAATGCCTTGATATCAAATGCTGAAAAGATCTCTTTTGCATTTCAGGATATTTATTTTTTTTTCCTTTAGAGAGCACCTGATGTTAAGTTGTCAGTAATACTGTTTGTCTTGGATTGTATTTAATATTTTTACAAACTAACCTGTAACTTCTAGACTTTGCCTTTCCATGGTATTTGCAGGCTAAGCACCCATTGTTTAAGAAAAGAGGGGTGGAGCACAGAAAGAAATGTGCTGACCTGGAGCTAACCCTGTGTGTTGTCAGTGTTCTCAATATTTGAAAAGAGCTTCATTTATAAACCAGGTTCCCTACCTGAACTGATTTTATGAATGACCTCTGTATTGTATTATTAATTACCAGAGAATGTATTTGAGAGTCACAGCATATTTCAATTGTGAAGCATGAACTTTTTTTTCAAGCTTAGCTGGTATAGTATCAGGGCATATTATCGCATGTCATTAATTCCAGTAGCTTTGTTTTCAAAAGAAATAAAGTTACTCTTTTGCAAATTAAAAAAAAAAAAAAAAAAAAAGAAAAAGGAAAAAAAAGAAAAAAAGTGAAAAATCTCTCATGAATGGTTCTGTTCCTCTCTGTAATGTATACTATTGGTTTAATCTCATAATATTAAAATACAAAAAAATGTCCTCTCCAGTATATTACTGTAGTAAGAATCCTTGTTTCTGAAGCAAAACCAAATTTATTTGATACTCTTAACTGATTTAAGAACCAGTTATCTCCCATCCCCAGATGGTGTTTAACTGTATGCTTTGCCCTTAATGCAGACTTTTTTGTGAAATACATCATAGTGTGTAGGCTTTAGGGAAGTTTTTGACATATGTACTAGATTTAGTGTTTTTTATTTTAAAAATTACACTTTTCATTCAAAATCCTGCAAAAAATATTTTTAGATTTTTTTCCTTTTATATGTTAAATGTAACAAAAGCATGGGTTAGCTTAAACTGTGCAGTTTTGTTTCTGTGTGCTGTAGCTTTTGATCAAAATATCTAAGCGATAAAACTTTTCGGAATAAATTCGCTTCCTGAATCATTTTTCCCCTTTCTCTTGTAGCAGCATAGTTGGGTTTGGTTTTCTGTGCCTTCTGTTTTAAATTATTTCAAGATTATTTTTTTCCAAATATTGCTATCTAATTGTATGGTATTAATGAAGGATGAATGAAAATAAAAGTTCATTCTACACATTGTAATAACTCAAAAGTATTGTCTCACTCTTTGCAAAAGATAAGGGGAGCTCGGTGCAGACTTGGTTTAAAGATAATTTTTTTCCTCCTGTGATTTAATCATAAATTACAGTTAGTGAATGAGGGTATGCTCATCCCGCCAGGGTGACATACCAGCTGTTTAACCATTAGTCCCAGCACTGAGAAATGTTTCTGAAGTGGAGGTAAGATCTGTGCTTTATGGTACTTTGCCACAAGTAGAGTTTCCTCTTTCCCCCTCCCTGCCAGCTGGTACTGATCAGCTGGAGGATGTTTTCACAGCAGAGGCTTGATGCAAGGAGACAGTCTTGCTGGAAACATCAGTTTTACAGCTGAAACTTGAGCCTCCTGGTTATCAGTTTCCATCTCCTGAAGGCAAGGATTCTTGATCCTTAGATGTCTGCAATGCTAGAACGCATCTAAAAGCAATTTCTCAAGTGATTTGCACTAAAGTTGCCCAGTATTGCTGCTCCTTGCAGTAGTTATGAATAGTTGAGTTCCTTTAAAAGAGAGCCTTGTCTGTGTACAGAAATAGAGAAGAAACCTGCCACATCTGCCAGCAGGTTATGCAGTTTTGTGTTTCTTGTAAGGTAGGAGCCAGACCATCAGAGTTTGGTTTGCAGACAGATGAATGAGTTCATTGCTGCAGGGGGAGGTGCACAGAGCTTTGTGTGAGGTGGTGGGCTTGGTCATCTGTGTGCTGGAGCTTCGTGGGAGGAACACCTTTTCCAAACAGCCCTAGGGATCTCCAATTAAGAATGTAAAAGAGTTTATTCTGCATCACAGCATGGCAGTAAAGTGAAATCTAGAAAGCTTGCTTGCCACGCTAAACTTCCTCTTTACAGTCATGAACAACTGAGGGGGAAAATCAACGTCACAGAAGAATTAAAAATGTATGTAAAAAATATATTTCCAAATTCTGTAATAGATCTGGGATGGGTATGATGAAAATCTAAACCTGATTCTCAGAATGTGACCCAGACAACATCAGATGCAAGGCAAGTTCCTTTTTTTGAAGAAACTTGACCATTTCCTTCTGAGGCGATTTTAATGGATCATAAACATTTAATTACAAACTAAGATAGGAGATCCTGATGACTTAAAGTATGTGTGTGCCAGGCAGGACAGCAGTGATGGCAAACACTGAGTTAAGACGATACATGCCACGTGGCCCAAGACAAAAGGTGATGTAATGCCAAGGAAGGTCAGTGAAAATCCTCATCCCGGTTGTCTCAGACAACTTCTAGGCGAGCTTACTTATCTAAAAAGTGGTTCTTTGTAGACATATAGAGAAGGGCGAGACCTTGTCACACCTGAAATAAATGTCTCACTAGTGAAAAACAATTCTTAAATTACTTGTTGCTCAGAGGATGAGAAGGTTTTAGACTTTATACTTCTGGGACAATTCAAATAACATTATGTGAATAAGAAAGCTTACTCTTAACTAAATGTTGATGTCCTCTGTTTGTTGACATACCACACATGGATGAGTCTCCTGAATATCAGCAGAGCTGTATGCATGCAACACCCATGTCAGTGATGCATTTAAGCAGATGCAGTGGTGATGAAATCCCTTCTCTAGAGTCATGCAGAAAATTCAGGAATCAAATTGGCTCAAGAGTCTGGTTACAGGCAGCCTGCTCAGCATCAGCTGTGGCATCCACTGGGCCTGAAGCTGGTTAGAAGGAGAAGGAATATGTTTGGGTTTGGGCATTGTTTTTGTTGTTGAGCTATGCTGGTAAAGACTGGCTGGGTGAGTCTGTGGGTTGCAAGCACAGCCAAACAAACAGCATGCTCCTCAGTGGGGAAAGCCAAGTTTGTTTGCACAAGGACGGGTGAGGGCCAAGTGCTCCCATCTCAGGCTGGGGAGGAATTGGGCATGAAATAGAAGGGCAGAGTCTGTTCTGTGACTCTAAAGGGCAAATCCCACATCCAAGAGGGGCTGTCCCTCTTTACTCTCCTTCAGAAGCAGTAGCCTCGAATTCCCTCCCAGACCTTTCCTACCTTGGCTTAGCCACAGTAATCAGGTGTAGGGACATTGCAGAGACCATGGCTCAGGTCTAGAGAGAAAAGGGAACAGCTTTGAGGCCACTGCATGCTACAGCAGCCTGCCATGGTGGTGAATACCAGCCTTACTTACATGGGAGCTGGTGGTCCCAGTGCTGACTCAGAGGGAGGTGGTCTGTAGAACAACCACCCCCCACTTTCAAGATGCAGGTGCAGGGGTTGGTACAAACACATCAGAAGGACTCTAACTCGGGTGTTGAAGCTATGCTTGCTAATGCTATGGGCCCATAGCACACAGAATAACCTGCGCTGTATCAGGGGTTATTCTGCCAACTCTCTTTTAACCCCAAAGCATAGTACATGGTGATGCAAAACCACCAGGCAGCAACACCCAAAATGCCTTTTTTCTGCCCATGAACAGGCAGCTATTGAGCCTTAGGCAGCCTTGGGGCAAGCCTGGGCATCTGCTTCCACAACCCTTTCTCACTGAACAGCTCCACTAAAGCCAAACACGCTGGGTTTGCAGTTTGGACACAGCTTTTTAGGGTAAGGAATTAAGAACACAGTGAAGGAAACCATTTGGTATTTTGATGGATCTGGGACAAACCAAAGTGCTGGTTGCTTTGCCCCCAGGTTTTGATATAAAGTGATTGTGGAAAGCTACAGAAGAGAAGCCTTTTAATCAGATTAGAATAGATAAAGAGTATAACCCCTTGGTTATACAATTGAGCTTTCTAATCATATTAAACTTTAATACCAGCATCAGTGCCATATTGGAACAACAATAGCAAAAAGCTGTAAGCATAAAATATTACAGATCCTTAAACATATTACAAAATGTCATCCACTAAAGTTAAAAAATGCTATCGTGTTTGGGGAAATGTGCCAGCTGAAAAAAAAAGCAACACCCGCGAGGCTGAAGTCCTGTGTACATGTGCAGATTAAATGCAGCACAGCAGAGGCAAGGCTTGACCTTTTTGTTTCTTACATTTTTATTAATTAAATTGCTTCCCAAGCAGCTACTTCTGTCGTGGCTATTACCCACCTTAGCCCTCATCTACCAAGGTGCTAAGTACACTTAACTCTTTTTGCAATCAGTTAAAGTGTCCCTTGTTGTAGGATGCAGAGAGAGGTGGCTCCTCTTTAATGGTGAAACCCCTGGAAAGAAACATCTTCAGCTCTCTTGGCCCTCCACTGCTGCAGCCAGTGCTCAGCATCCAGCAGTGCTTAAAGCCAGAGAGGACTGAAGCCAAGAGCCAAAGGAAAGGGATGTTAATGCATTTCAAAAGCCTGATTTAAGTGGGTTGATTTTCTGGCATCTCTGCGTTCCTACAGATCTGAATTTCCTCTGTGAGTACAAAGGACCCTGCTTGGAGTCAGTGGTCTTGCACTGAACCTCTGCCCGTGGCTGCGAGTCCTGCCAGGATGCCTCCGGGCTGCAGCCGCCTTGAATCGTAGCAGATGATTGTGGCTGTGCCTCCTTGAGCAAAACAGCCAAGCAATAATTCAAAACTGAAGGTTTTCCTTTCTTCTTCCCTCCAGCTGGAGTTGCCTCTTCCCCCAAACATGCCGGAGGTGCTGTGTGGTTTGTTTTGATTGAGCAGAGTCAGGGTACCAAAGACCTCAAATTTCAACCAGGCAGTCCCTTCTGGCTGCAGTGTGAGCGTGGCTGGCGGCTTGGCACAGGGTGATGGCTGAGAGGGCAGCCAGGACAGGCCAGGAGCCACCATGCCACTGCAGCCCTCATCCCATCCTGTGGAGCTGCTCAGGCATCCTGGGTCAGCTGTCCAGACGCAGCAGGTTTTATCCTGTTTTCACCCCGGGGTGGAAACCACACCAACCCATCTGTGGTTTTTCACCTTGGGGTGAAATTTTATTCAGCTGAATATTTCTCACCTCACAGAGTCTTTTTCATCCTTAAATTGCATAGCATTTACCTGCAGATATTTCTTCCCAAACTTTCCACCATTTTTTTTCTGGCCCTTTTGCACATTTTCTGAAGGCTGTCCCACTGCAGTCCCTACAACTGCTGCTTCCTTACAACTTCCCTAGAAGTGCTTCTTCCCTTCCTTTGGCTGCTTCACTACAGCTGTCTCAAGTGCTGTTTTTTTCCAAGGCATCTTCCAGCCCACTAATGCCTCCTCCAGGCTCCCAGGGTATCTCTGCATCATGCTCTGACATGTAGCACACAGGGAGGTGTAAAGGCTGCTTTGAGCTGCAGGCTCAGGAAGGCACCAAGACAGCTGCTGGATTTTCTGCTCCCCACCCATGGGAAGATTGGGACCCATCAAGGCTGGCTCTTGGAGAGGTCTCCCACCTCTGGTGCCCACCCCAGCAGCCACACAGCAGTGGCCCCAGGTTGGCAGGCAGGTTCTTTCAGCCTGGGAAGTTTGGCTATTTGTGTTTCTTTGTCATTGGCGCCCTGGTAATTATGCACCTTATGAAGATATCCAATGTAATCATACCCTTCTAAAAATGCCTCGGATTAAAAGCTTTTCCTGGGTCTTTAGGTGATGGGCCTGCAATTACAGAAAATGAACTGCATTTTAGCTTTCCATTGAAATTAATAACAGTGGTTCTCCAGTTGACTCTGTGAGTAGTTAATGGAACAAACTGGATGCTCCACTATGAGGGTTTTAAAGCTATTTGAGAGAGATTCTGTATTTCAAATAGGAAAATAATTCACACAATGCAAAATCATTTTGTGTTTGCATCTTTGAGGAATAATGGTTCTGTGTAGCTTCGAGATGCAACTATTTATCAATAATTGTTTCAATGTGCTCTTCCATCCTTTGCTGGACTGGAAAAGAATGACCAGCAGGGAACTCTGGAAAAATAAAAACAAGTCAAGGAATTAATGATGCAGAAAGGAGCTCCAGCCTGGGCTGAGCTCCATGAGGGGTTTTACCATGAACCTTGAAAAACAGATTTGTGTGGGTTCTTGCAGGGCAGAACAACAAATATTCTGAGACTTGTTGAATTTCAGTTAGTCCATCTCCAACTCAGCTCAGTTAAACTCAGCCTCTGAGAACTGGCAGTATTTGGAGTGCTGCTGGTGGGTTGCAGCCCATATCAGGGAGAGAAGAGCCAGTCCCTCTCCTACATCCTGGTTAACCTGCCCCATTGGAGGCAGGTTCTTCTGCATCTTCTGCTGCATCAGCTTCCTTTCATAGATTCCTGCAGAGTAGAGGTGCATTTAGTGCATTTCCAGGGGAGTGGAAAAGCAGGCGATCCCTCTGTCCCCAGTGCCCTTTTCAAATGAACTGTGGGGAGGATGGACCAGGATCCAGCTCTGCACCTTTTACAGGAAACCAGTCCCACATTGCCCTGGTGATACTGGAGATTCAGACCATGCTTCCCATGCAGCAGATGTACTGCAGAGCCACCCCATCTTTACAGACACTATTTCAGTGTCCCCCAAATTTATCTCCCATACACTGAACACCTTTACACTGTGATACTGCAGCACTGAGTGCCACAAGCAGCTCCCTGGGATTGACACCAGGGCTGGCTCCCTGCTCCTGGTTCCTTTAGCAAGGCAAGAAGAGCCCTGAGCATTCCCACCTCCTGCTTAAGCAGTCCTTCCCTTGGGCTGCCCTCCCACGGTGCTCTCCCTTGCTCCCACACGCTGCCAGGAGCTGCTCATCTGTCGTGCCAGTTTTACAGTCTTTTCCCTGGATGACAGCATTACCTATGCAAGTTTTACTACCTTCCCTGATACCAAAAATACTTGTGTTTTCAGGGCAAGTTTCTCAGCTGTCCAAAACAAGCTGAACTGCCATCTAAAGAAACTTTTGCATGAAGTTCCTTGAATGAAACATTCACTTTTTTTTTTTCTCTCCAAAAGTGTCTGACAGAAATCCAGTAAGACAATCAATCACAGAGGAATCATTTTCATCAGCTGAGTCTCCTGGGATTCACACAATCACAGGAAAATATTCCCTCTATCAGTGGCCGTGTATGCAAACCTGTAATTCACCTGCCTCCTCAAGTACCCTCAGGAAGGGTGAGAGGGACCAATTTCCAGCAACAACCTGAAGTCTCTGGCCTGGGCCCAGAAACACTTGTAACAGCAGTTCTTGCACAAGAACAGGTTTTGGCAATGTCTTGCTTCCCAGCCAGGCTGGATATGATCAAGAATGAGGGTGTGTAATCAACCAGAAACTCAGGACACGAGACTGTAGGTAGTTTTCCAGCATGTTTATTGAGAATGTATTTTCATGGCCTATATGATACTTACTACCCATATATTATAATTACCCATATAACTAACTAAAACTACCTATACGAAACAGGTTACTAATTGTGGATAATTACTTAAAGGTTTGCAGCTTTTGGGTGGCCCAGTGGGCAAGACTGAACTTTGCTTGTTTGTTCTCCTTCCAGACTTGCAGCTCCTCAAAGCACAGCTTTACTTCTTTACACAGCTGTAAATCAGCCTAAGCTAGGCTAAAAAATACACCCACACTCAGCATTCCTTTTTTACCTTCTCTCCTAATTCACCTTTCCCTCACTATTTGTACAGCCTACCTTTTCCAAAGGACCAAGACCTGGGAAGGTCTGACCCACCACCCTGGACCAGAACTGCTGCTGTGAGTACAGCCAGGACAGGTGGTTCAACCCCAGCACAGGCTTTGAAGGCATCCAGCAGCAATGCTTCTGTCTGCACTTACTTGATTTTATGTCTGTGTCTCATTATTTTTGTTGGCAAGGAAGGCACAGGGAGGGGTTTTTCATCAGGAGTGGAGTCAATCAAGAAGCACCACAGAAAAATCTTTTGGCAGCTGCTGCTTCTGCAGTTGTGTCTTCCATGAGGCAGAGGAAATCTTTCCTAATCTAATGAAGTCTGAAGTGTTTGCTTCTAGAAAATCCTTCATTTTTTGCTATGATTGGTTAATTCTGTTAGCAAATAGATCAACTACACCCATGTCTTTGTGTGTGTTACGGTCTCATGTGCCACACAACCACGCTGCACCTGGATTATCAACAGCAGGTCTCTGTCATGATGTGCCTTAATTGGTGCTCTGCCAGCACAGGGAGCCACAGCTCCTCAGCTATTGCTGGTGGTCATGGCTGGGGCATGTTCTTGGAGATGTAACTACACAAAAAACTCACTCCCTGAAAAAACTCCTCTGTGCAGAGCTCCAAAGCAAATCAGCCTTTACACACATGTGCTGAAGTCCTGGAAGAGGAGGTTTTAGTGGCAATGTGCCAGTCCCCTGCTCAGAGCCCCTCTGATGACTGGCCTCACAGTCGTGTCACTGCCCCATGCTGGTGGCCTTGTGGTGGCCATTGGCTGCCCCAGGCTGGCAGGGTCTTCCTGGGCACCAGCCACAGCTCCTTCTCAGGGGCTCCAGGTATTCAGTCAGTGAATGACAGGTGGGGCTCAGGTTCATCCTTCAGTTGCTATTTTCCAAATGAGCAAGCAGATGGACATCTGCCTTGGTTTAGGTAAATGCCTTGTCAGCCCTACCCTTCAGACGCTGCTTTGCTCTCCCGTCTCCCATTCACAGGAGATGCTCACCTGGGCTTAAGAGTGTCTGATTAGCAATCTTATGGGTTCTGATGCTGGAAATGGGAAACCTGTCTACTTCATCTCGGGGTGGAAGGCTGAACACAGAGATGTATCTTTGTGATGCAAATTTCCCCTTTGTTTAGTGTTATTTTTCATTGTGGAACAGATAACAGCTAAGCAGGGAGCAAGGAGCAAACCTGGCATGTTGTGACAGGCACTTGCAAACGACAGACAAAACGTGCCGATTCCAGCTTCAGCCAGGTGTGTCTGACTGCCACTCCATGAGTCTTTGGAAGATTAGAGTAGCAGATATTTTAATTATGGATGCTCAGTCAAGTCAATACATTTCTCAACACAGAAGCAGCGAGAGACAAATAAGCAAACAAACAGACAAAACCAAACAAAAAACAAACAAAAAACCCCCCAAACCAACCAAAAACCCCCAAAAACCCAAAACCCCAAAAAAACTCCCAAAAACAACAAACAAATAAACAAAAAAACCCCCAAGGATATGCTTACAATTCAGCATGCACAGAAACATACACAAAATCTTAAAATAAGATAAACACATTTTTAAAAAAATACAAATTAAAACTCATATATACAGACCAGGAGGAGCACAATACACCTCTAGGGAGACTGCAAGTAAGCTTCAGCCCAAACTTGGAAAGAAACATAAGCCTTGGAAGTCTGGAAAAACTTGCTATTGTGTAATTATGCTGCACTCCTATACCTAGAAGTAAAACACAGCTGTGCAATCTTTGGGCTACCCAGGACCTTCATGAATTCCAGGAGAGGAACATCTCTCCCCACCATGGTCTGGGAGTGAGGCACAAGGACAGAGATGCTTTGCCAGGCACAGGTATCGATCATGTTGATACCTAGTGTTTATACCAGGGAGCGTGGGCTCCCTTTCTCCTTTATGGACAGAAACTGGCAATTTTGGTGCTGCTCATCTCATCCTAGAGTAGTTGTCTAAAACAAATCAGATGACTCACACTGTGGGCATAGCTTTTTTTCTTCCCCTCTCTTGAAAGGGAGCGAGGATGAGCAGAGCAGTGTCTAAAGCTCGGTGAGAGGAATCCTACCACAGACAGCAGGGGTTTTCCAAGCTAGTCAGAGGCGAAGCCCCTGAGAAGGGCAGCTTTGAGAGCAGTCAGGAAAGCGTGCCCTCTGACTGATGGGGGGTTAGCTGAGCCCTAAACCTGATGAGGGGGGCCCATCATCACACTGCCACAACCAAGCAGCAGTGCTGGGATGTAGGCTTAGAGGGCAGGCATTTGCATCAGGGACAAGCAGTGGCTGAATTTAAACTCAAAAATAATGCATTGGCTTGACTATCATGGTAATTCATGGTTTCTCAGAGCCACGTGTTGCCTGCTATACCTAAACTGAGGAAATGTCAACTCCCACCTTGAAGACATTCAGAAGATGGCTGGACATGGTCCTAGAGAACTGGCTTGAGGTGCTGGACTAAATGACCTCCAGAGGTCTTTTCCCACCTCAAACCTTCTATGATCCTATGAAATAAAATAATTTCATTATTAAAAATAGTACAGCAATTTAGAATGTTCTCAGTCAAGCTCTTCCTGAAAGACAACTGAGGTTTTCAAAAATACTTCCTTCACTTGGGAGCACTTTCATTTGAAATTTCATGAAAATACACTTTTGTAGAAGCCTGCCAAGATCCATAGCTCACTGAGCACTTTCCAGCAGAAATAATCATCCTCCTCCACCTGGCTGGACAGGGGGTCACCACCACCACTGCTCAGCAGGTAGGCAGCCCCAGGGCATCATCCTCTCCCCAGAGCTCTGCCTCCCCTCCTGGCCCGCCCCTGCTCCCTGCCACATCAAGGAGCCGTGGCCGTGGTGCCAAGCATCCCTCCATGGTCACCCCACGGCAGCCAGCCTCATGTCTCACTCCTCCTGTTCAGATTTCCACACACACTACAGACACCAGTGAGACATGGGCAGCAAAACCTTGTCCCTTCCTCTCCTCCCATGGCTCTGCACCTGGAGGGAAAGAGGACACTGATGTTGTTTAGAGACAAAGGTAAAAAAGAAAGAAAAGGAGCAGGAGGAAAAATTATTCTTCCCCGATGGAAAGCTCTCCTGTTTGTTCAGATCATTACCATATCAGCAAACCCACATAAAAGTACCATTAATTTTAATACTTTCCCAAGACTAATTAGGTTTAAATTGGGTAGAAAATATTGTGCAAATAACTAGCCATGCATAAAATCCTCGGTGAAGTTTAATCAGGGGGAGTAGAAAACAGGGAAAATAGTTTTTATTAATGCATTTACACCATCTTAGAATTTCCCTGAATTGTGTTTTACCTTGGCTATAAAAATGAAAACATTTAAATTTCTTTAAAATTACATTTGACTTAATTACAGCCAATCCCTAATACCAGCAAACAACCCATTTTGCCTACTTTTCAGCATAAATAGCCACCAGCCTCATCATTTCATAAAGAGTTGTTTTCTTACATGATGTTCTCTATGTGCAGAATGTTAATAGCTACTATAGCTGAATATGAATAGGCTTTGTAGCTCCACTTGAAATATAGAAAAATGGCCCAGACATTAAAAAAGATAAAAGGGAAAAGGGCAGTAATGAATTTAGAGGAAAATGAACATTAATGGTACTAGCATTACCTCATGTTCCACATAACAAATTATTGGAAATCTGTCAAGCACACCAAATTATCTACTCATCTGCTGTTGTGGGGCCCTTTGGAGCCATCCAAAACCAGCAAAAGCAAGACAATTTAAGCTAATTTTACTATTTATAACAATAGAACAGACCATTAAGATAAATTAATGTCATTATCAAGTTTCTATGAAAATGACAAATACCGCTATTTCAAGCAGCTTTAGAAGCTGTTGACTATAATGAAATCTGCTGTACAGGTACTAAAAAGAAACACTCCAAGTAATTATTTTCTAGTAGCTTGTTTGTTTCCTTCACATTCATTTACTTTCACCACAATTAGTTCTGTACACAATATATGGTAACTAAACAGTCAACACTAAGCAGCATTAGGACTAATTAGACAATTATGATGCAGTTTTCAGCCTTTTAGGTCCTAAAGAGAGCCAGGAGTAAACATTTTAGAGGCAAAAACAGCAGCACCGCATCGATTTGCGGGTTTGGAGTTTGAAGGAATACAAAGCAATGCGAGAAATAAAGCCAGGTAAAATGCTTTACACAAAACAGCCTGGATTGAGATGGTTATTGAATGATCTAATTGCTGAGGCTCCAAGCACGAGGCTGGACATGGCCAGCAGAAAGCAGCCGGGGTGAGGACGTTGGAGCAGGCTGTGGAGTTTGGGGTGAGAGCAATGCCAGGTCAGTGCTGGCAGCCCCGGGCTTGGATCCAGGCAGCCAGCTGACCAACAGCCAGTGTGACACCAGTTGTGGATGGTGGGTGGAAAAAAATGCATCTGCCCTGGGCAGATTTACATGTATTCCTCCAAAACTTCCCCGATGTTGTAACTTCAGGTGTTTCACATGCACCACCCCATCCTTTCAAACCTCTGGCACCACTGTGCTGCCAGAGAATTCTGCAAACAGAATGCATTTTTTTTACTTTCTGCTTCAGAAGATGCAGAAAACTCAGAAGCTCGTGGTGCCTCCTCTACCACTCAGGATTTCCTAGACAAGGCTAGGAAGGATCCACATGTACTGCAAACACAGCACAGACGCCACTTGGTACGTGAGCACATTCCAGCCGAAGTATCCATGTTCAGCTGCATTTTCCAAGCACAGTGAGGTAGCCATGGAGTGCTAGCTGGGGTTATCATGCTTTCCCTGGCCAGTCTTGTGTCTTTTTCCCTACCTCACTCACACAGAGGGCAAAAACAGGATGAGGAAGCTTAGCATCCCTCTTTGAACTCCATTTCACTTTCCCCATTTCTGTAGCTGCCAAGCTTTTAACTGCTCTGTGCGTGCCACTTCATGCCAGCGACATAATGAAATAATTTGCATATTTGCACATAATTTCCAGGGAACCATCTCCAACTTTGAAGCCCCTGTACGGGTGGGTTGTGGGGCCAGCATGAGTTGAAGAGATTGTTTCCCTGGTGTGATGCCTGGAGAACAAAGCTCTGCCTTCATCCCTGCTTGGGGACAAGCAGGTTGGGCCAGGAGCCTCCTTTTTGCTTCAAACGCAGCAAGGGGTTGATCTGGGCCTCCCAGATTGCTGTGGTGCAAGCCATGGTCCTTGTTCTCAGCTCGCTGCTGCAAGGGTAATGGACACACCACAGGAGGGGACAGGTTGTGCCAGAGAACTCCCAAGCGCCTGAGGACAGGGTTCCCTGCTCCCAGGAGCCACAGTGTCAGCTCCAGCCAGGGAAGTGGTGAGGAAGGCACCAAAAACAGCTGCTGACAAGAAGACCTCTCCTTTCTCCTTTTCCTCTTGGCCAGTCCCTGTCCTGCATCTGGCAATACCACCATGGCACCGAGATATCTTAGTTTGAGTGCTTATCCGTTCTGTGCTAATGATTATGAAAGGTAATTAGTCTATAAAAGCATTATCACAACATTCATTGCTATTTATGACGTTTTATTAGTACTATCAGTCAGGAATTTTATGAAGCAGAGGTTTTATTTTTTCCTTAATTAGACGTTTATGAGAGAATATCAAATCTGACAGTCTATTTAGGAATTTATTACAGAATAAAGAGACTCCAGCTGAAAGCCTGCTTTGGTTTACATGACCAGTTTTGCACTGGATTTAACAGAAGCTGCATCTATCTGCAAATTTGACTCAATGTCCCTTTGATGGACTATGCATCCATCAATTTAGGGAAGGCTGAACCACCCATCCTGCTCAAAGCTGCTTCTGGAGGTTGGAGATGCTGAGGTGGTGTGGGCATACAAGAGCAAAGGTCCTGGGAGCTCCTGCAACAGGACATTTTCTGATGCTTTGTTTTACAGTAACCGCCCAAGTGAGTGCTTTAAAAAAATGCTTAAAACCTTCCTAAAGCTCTCCCAGGAGCAGCTGGAGCCGGGCAGGGGCTCAGTGAGCTCACTCAGATGAATGCCTGAGCCCTTGGGACCTTCACTTTGGTTTCTGTCTTGCTACAGCCTTTAGCCGTTGTGCTTTGTCCTGCATTTTGCATTACCTGGGCAGATACTTGCATTGCTCCACCTCAGAAAGATGCTAAAAGGAATTAAAATTCGGCACCTGAAAGGGGTGATGACCTGGCTGCTGGTGCCTCACCAGCAGCTGTCAGCAGCACCAGGACACTCAGCAGCTGGTGCAGGATGGGGTGGCTTTGACAGGAAACAGCAGGGACTGGCAGTCCCTCTGGTGACCAGGAGAGCAGCACCTTTCCAAGCAGCTGGAAGGCACAGGACAGCAAAGATGGACTTCTCAGTCTGCCAAGCCCTACAAAAAAAAGGGTTTTGAAGCCTGGAACTAGATGCAGAGCTTTAGGGAAGGGGGCAGGATAGCAAGACTGTGTCCAAGCAGGGATGAGGAATTGAGGGAAAAAGCAAGAAAACATGTCCCTTGTGTGCCTAAATGGTCTCTGCATACCCAAAGGAGCTAAAAGGGGTGTTTTAACTCCTCACATTGATCACTGTATCCACTTGTCACCTCTGCAATTCTGGAAACTGTTCAATATTTAAGATGTTACAGTAAAAACAAAACAAAAAAAACCCTCCAAAACAAACAAAACAAACAAAAAAAACCCCTAAACATTTCAAGGCTTGGAGAAAACACTACTGTGAAAAACCCGAAGTGCTTATAAAAGGATAGTGAGAGTTGACCTTGCTACAATTTGTATGAACTTTTGTTCAGGGGGAAAACAGGCGTTGCGAAGGAGCAGATAGAGAGGGGAAAGTCATAGCAAAGACTGAGGAATGAAGCCGCAGCCTCACAAATTCAGCCTGGAAGTGGAGTGCAAACCTCCACCAGCCAGAGTGCTTAACCATTAACTCTCAGTGCCAAAGGCAATAGCTCTTGCCAGCTCAAGGCTGGATGCCTGTATTCCCACACAAGTGACTGGGCTCCAGACAGAGGTGAGAATGAAATGCAATAGCCTGTGATAGACAAGCAGTCTGCACAAGGGATTTGAGGTTGCCTTCTGCCCTTAAACACTGCGGGTTTGTGAGAAAGATCTGTGTTTGTGAGCAGGCTGAAGAGCTGGGTCAGCAAGGAGCTCACCTGGGCACTCACCGAAAGGACTGGGATGGAAATACCACAACAGCCGCACATTGGCTGATTTTTCCAGCTCTGTAAATAAAATACACCCTGGGAAATTTCTGAGAAAGTAGGATTTTATTTAATTTTTCTTGTATGTGTGGTCCTCTGCAAGCACAGGATTTTGGTGGAGGCAGGAAGGGAGAGATTTACCACAGGAGCCCAGACACTCTCCTAAATACCAACTCTCCCTATTCCACTACAAACAGATGAAACCCACACGCGGGTTTGCCTGCGATGGAGGCAGCTGGAGGTCAGCTCAGCTCTGGCAGCCGCGGACGCTGAGCAGAGCGGCAGAACCAGCCAGAAAAGCGTCAGATGCCCGACAGGCGAGCAGCCCCACGTCTCGCACCTCAGCTGCGCTGCCAGGCGCCTGGGGCTGCTCTCTCCTCATGCAGGCTGCTCAGCATCTTCTTTGTGCAATGGTAATAAAAATTAACGCTTTTCCGGCAGTAACAGACCCAAGTTGGGAAATGAATATTCTTCTCCTATCCTTCCTGCCTTTTGCTCAAACTGCTTTTGTGTGTGTATGTGTGTTAGGGAAAGGGACGCAGAGAGACAATGGGAAAGGCTGCAGGAGCACTGATGAGGATACAAGGAAGATAGAACAGAGCTTTTTCCCATTTCTCCAAGCTTTAGCAGGAGATGCAGGACACCATGGCTGGCTTTTCCCTCCTGCTCCTGCCTTGCTTTGCAAAATCCAGAAAGTCCCAGCTCACCTGGCAAGTCCCTCTGCCATGACATACAGTACAGAAAATTATCAGCAGATTTCCTGTCCATCAAGCTGATGCTTTGCAACAGATCCAGCCTGAATAACCAGAAACCCATGTGGTCACTGGTTTACATTGTTCTGGACTTTTCTCAGTTTGCTTTTAAGCTTTCCCTCTACATCCCAGAAGCACAACCTGGGTAGTGAGAAAGAAATCTCCTTCTCTCACTGCCACAAGTATTCTCTCCTTCTGCCTGCTTATAGCTGATGCAAGCATGCCAAGATCAAAGGAATGAGATGGTGGTCAAGGTCTGCAGGCAGCCTGGCACAAGCCACTCCAAGGCATGGGCTAGCACAGTAATTTAAGCAGCAGTGAAGTAAAATCCAAAGTCATCAATGTGCACTTACTGAAAATGGAAGTTTGTGAGCACAGAGACAACACAGGACTGTGCTAGCAAACCAAAGAGCATCAAACTGATCTTATTGCATAGCTACAGTGAGGTGAGTTTCATCAGAGCTCTCTATTTTAAGAAACAGATGGATTTTCAAGGACTTTTCCATTCAAAGAACGCAGGCAGCAGGAACCTGGTGCAGAACTGACAACCAGCTCACTGCAGTGCTCAGCAACCTGCAGACATGATGCTAATAGCTGCTTATTACATCTTTCTCCAGGCTGGATGCAGACACTCAGCCTCTTTTGCAGAAAATGATCCACAGTACAGGGTGTGCCAGGCTGTACTGAAGGAAAAACTGTAGTGTCCTTACTTATCTTTAAGCATCTCTCCTTCTTCTGGGAGAAATTAACCACCATTCTATTCTGAAGATGGACAAAAGTATGTTCCCTTCCACAAAACCAACAAAAGATTACAACTACCGAACACAGTTGCCCCCCAGATGAATGGATCACCTGGCAGTAATTGCTGTCCCTGCACCGATGGAGCTTTTTAATCCCAGCAACGCTTCCTGCTCCCTCCAGAGAAGCCCCCTGAGAAGGCTGCAGAGCTGAGTCTGGAGGCTGCAGCCCACATCTGCTGCTCCTGTGAGCAGGTGACCTTGGAGAGGCTTTGCCATGGAGTGTATTATGCCCAGTGGATGACACTGGATTGCCTTTTCCTTCACACCCTCTGCGTGCAGGCAGTGCCAGGCTGTCCCAGCCTCTCCCTGCTGCCCTGTTACCATCAGGAGTTTCCGTGCCTTTGATGGCCAAGTCATGCCTGGGATGCCCCAGCACGTCACCCACATTAGATGCCACTGGGCTCTGCTGCCCTCAGAGCTGGGAATGCTCTCAGAGGGATCCACCTGCATGTTCTTGGCCTGAGAGGGATTTGGGGGACAATACCATGTGTGTGATTTATAGCCAGCTTGGAACAAACTGCTTTAAATGGAGAAATTATTTGTCCAAGAGAGTTTTGGAGCAGTTCTGGGTGATATGGGGATTATATGAATTGCTTCAGCAAGTTAAGGAAAGGAACTGGCACAAAAGCTGTCTAGGGAAGCACATTTCTGATATTTTGTGGGGAGATGAGCAGCTCCTGCCACACCTGAAGGGACCCTGACCTGCCTGCTCCAGGGCAGCAGGAGGGACCTGCCATCCCTACCCACAGGGAACAGTCACCTTGCCATGACAGAGGGCTCAGGGGCACCCACAGGCTGTCAACTTCCACAGCTTATCTGTGTGCGTGCCTGAGCTCACGGGGAGGGCTGGAGCACCGACTTACTCTGCCCACAGTGAGGAGAGGAAAGGCACACAGGCACAGAAAGCTGACATGGAAACCTGCTAAGCAGCCTTGTCTTGTGTCTCCTCTCCTGGAAATGGCTTCCAGCCGGAGAGCAGAGGGAAAGGCGCTCACATCAGTGTGCCCCTGTGGTATTTGAATTAAGCACTTGATCACACAGCAGCTGTGGGACACAAGAACATGTGCACAAAGACTCTCAGGCATCAGGAGCAGCCATTGAGGATGCTCTGCCTGTGTGTTTGGGCTCCAGAGTATGGATGGGGCCACATAGACACCCTGGAGGTATCACAAGTCCAAACATTCCTGATATCAGCACTGTGTGGGGGATTCTGGTGTCTCCATGTGAGACATGACAGGACCTTGGAAACATGGGAAGCACAGAATATGATTCGTGGGCTGCACACATTTAAAATGTATTTGTATTGTGTACATTTCTAATTGCCACTAACAAGACAGTTAATCCATATTTCCTCCCAAATCCATCTTCAGCATTTGCTTCTGCTTCTGGTCTGCCCACCAATTGTGCCAGAAGAGTCATTTGTGCAACACAGGGTGAACAGGATCACTGTATTAACTTGGATGACAAATAACCCACCTTTTTGCAAAGTCATTTTTCAGCTGTTTGGCTCAGCAGTCATGAAGCTGCTTGTGCCAGTACAGCACAGGTGGTAACGTGGTGGGTGGGCATGAAAGGGCAGGGAAAGGAGAGGAGAGCAGTGGCTGATGAGAACTGTCTCCACATGAGGTTGCGGCTTTGTGGCAAGCAGCAACGCATCTCTGCTCCCTCATTCCTGCAGCACGTTCCTTTGCCCACCTGGTACCCTCCTACATCATGGACCTGGAGCAACCATTTTGCAGCCACACTGTGAATTGAGTTGGTGCTTTTGGCCTCACCTCTAAAAAAACCAAAAACTCTGCAAAATATTTATTTTTAAACAGGATCAGCTTTTTAGTCACGATTCCCAGCACAGACGTAAGCTTCCCACTCAATTCAATGGGTGGTGTGACATAGCACGGGCTGGAACAAGGGAAATGCAATTTGCAGCAGCTGCTGAGACTGCTTCATAGAGTAACACCATTGAGCACTCCAAGTCAGGACCAAAGTGGGATGTGTGGGTCCACAAAAGACTTCACAACAATAATCACAACATTCTTCAACACCCCCACAGCCCTTTAAGCTTAGCAAATGCAATCTGCTGAATGGCTAATGATGTAAGGCTTCTTAAAGGAGTCGGTGTTTCTTTCAAGATGGGTGTGATAAAAACAAAGGAAGCAGGAGATGTACATTGTCACACTTCGTGATGGGGACTGAAGAGATAAATATGGAATAGAAATAGTTTTGTGATATTGTGGTCCCTGAACTTTATCTCAAAAAACAAGCCTATAATAAATAAATTAATATAATAAATAAGGCTCGACAAATAAATCATGCCAGCTCCAAGCTGGACCTACTGCTGATGAGGGCTGAGCCCATCAGACACAGTAGTAATGCCTCTGTGATAACATATTTAGGAAGGAAAATGTTACTTTGCAGCAGCAATTGCAGCCAGAGAAGAGAGGAGTGAGAGAAACAGCTCTGCTGACAGCAAGGTCAGTGAAGAAAGAGGGAGAGGAGGTGCTCCAGGTGCAGGCACTGAGATTCCCCTGCAGCCTGCGGTGCAGACCATGGTGAGACAGCTGTGCCCTTGCTGTCCATGGAGAATCAGAGAAGAGCTGAAGCTCTTTCCTTAGTGGGCCTATCTGCTCACAGTGCTGTACCCTTTCAGGTAAGAAATAAATCCTCTTCTCCACTACCAGGTGTACCAGGGTGATGAACTGCACCCTGGGGCCTCAGTCCCACCAGGTCAGCTCACTGCACTCTCCAGACAGAGCATTTTCCACAGCAACATTGCACTGGCCTGAAGGACACAAGCAAGTCATGACTAAATTGTGAAATGGCAGCTTGAATTAAACATCAATTCACTTTCTTAGAGCCCGTTAATAGCAAGCCATCTATAATTGCAATAATTTGCGGTAATAAATGACAATTAATATCAGATTTGACTGGGAGAAAGATAATTTTCTATCTAAAATGAGGGACATGAAATGAATTATTATGCAGGTGCTGCTCAAAGAAATGATTTGGGTTGCTCATGGGGACCATCACAGTCTAGGCCAATGCCATCTTGGGTCAGGACAGTTATGGGGGAGCTTGATAAATGAAACGTTCGGAGTTGCAGCTGCTGTGGATGGAGCCTATGGACTTTGCACTGACTGCTGAAAAGCATGATTTAAAACGTGGATCTTAAGGCTTTCTTCAGCCAGGGTCTGAAACTCTGCAAGGACCGAGATTTTCTGGCTGCCTGGGAGAACATCCTATCTCCATGGAGCATCTTTACATCCAAAGAGTTGTCTTAGATATTTCATTCTCCACTTGCTTTCATCTTACCTCAGGTACAACAAGGCCAGTAGGAGCTTTTCTCCACCCACCTTCATAAGTACTTTTCCCTCTGGGCACAAGGAACTTTGTGCTCTTGCTTTTTTTTTTTTTTTTTTTTCTTCTTTTCTCCAAAAGGCTCCCACTCAGACCCCTCAAGAAGAATCTTACAGAAGCAGACCTGTCACAAAATATCCTCCTGTGAGGATTAACGACTAATCTAAAGTGGTTAAAAGATGTGAAACAAAAGGTGAAGTAGATGATACAGTTTTTCACAGTAAAGCTCCACTGGGGAGCTGTGCTGGCCAAGATTTTCATAAGTTATTTGGACAAGGGGTGAATAGTGAGGTGACAAAGTCTGCTGATGTTGCAAAATTGCCTGGGATAGCAATGACAACTGGGTAAGAGGAGCTGAAGATGGATTTTATGCTGTGCAGTGACTTTGAGGGTAAAACAGAAGATGAAATCCACCACTGGAAAATGCCAAGTAAAGTGCATGAGGGAAAACAATCCCAGCTATGGATGCCCAGTAATGGGCTCTAAATAAGGTATTATCACCAGGGAAGAGATCTTTGAACAGCTCTCTGAAATAACAGCTCATTACTCAGTGGTAGTCAAGAAGGTAAATATGATGTCAGGAGTTACCAGGAAGCAAAGGGACAGGCATTATGCTCTGGTATGGATGTACTCAGACCCTGGATATTCTATCAGTTCTTTCTCACTACCCTAAAAGCATGTGCTAGAGCTGAAAAATGATGAGATAAGGATATTAAAGCTATGGAGTTACTTTATGGGAAGTGACTACAAATATGAGAACACTGAAACTTACAAAAAAATGAGGACTGATACAGATAAATTATTAATAAATTATCAATAAAATATTAACAACATTGAGAAAACAGAATAGAGTGGCTATTTGCTTCTTCTTAAAGAACAGATTTTGAAAGGAATAGAAAAATACTTAAATTTGGCAATTGCCACAAGGTATGAGATACATGAAGGCACAGATGACTTGTAAAAGCGATAAAATACAAATAGCATAAGAAAAAAATCAAACTCTATTAAAAAAAATAAGAAGGCAGGCAATGCAATTTTTAGCTCAAAAACAGGAATGGATAATTTCACAATTATAAGCTGCACCTGATTATAAGCCGCACATTACAATACAGAGTGTGATAAAAGGTATCTATTCTATCACCATCTGTTGAGGGTGGGGGCAGTGATCCTCATCTCAACGGCAGATATTCTGCTAATGGGCCATCCATTGAAACCAGGCAGGGCATTGTTCTTTATCTTTTCACAACTCATCCTTCCTCCAGCGAGTCATTTTCTGCTAATGGCCATTGAGTCCCACTGTGTGACTGATAAAATTACTGCATCCCATTGGAAGTTGCTCCAGCCAGGGGGAAGAGCCCAACATTTCTTACCAAGATAAAAACAGAGGTTTTGGGACACTAAGGGAGCCCCTTTCTCCACTGGACTCCAGAGGAAAACCGGATTTCTCCACATCACCACTGGACCTCCGGAGGGAAACTGCATCTTCTGCAGGAGCACTGCTCCAACTGAACCACATCTGTCACTGCAGGAGGATGCAGCCACCATTTAATGGGACTGCTACCAACACCCTGGCTGACGGGGTGTCAGGTTGTACTCTGACTTTGTCAGGGTTTGGAGTTTGTTTCTTTGTAGTACTGTATTTCTACTTTAATTTCCCTAGAAAAGAACTGTTATTCCTATTTTCCATATCTTTGCCTGAAAGCCCCTTGATTTCAGAATTACAATAATTTGGAGGGAGGGGGTTTACATTCTCCATTTCAAAGAGAAGTTCCTGCCTTTCTCAGCAGACACCTGTCCTCCAAACTAAAACAGCAACTTCCCATTCTTTGTCCATATATAAGCTGCACCTGATTATAAGCCTCACTTTGGGTTCGGACAAAAATTTTAGTCAAAATGGTGCGGCTTATAATTGTGAAATTACTGTAAATACAAACATGTATACGAATGCACACAAACACAACTATTCCAAAGCCAAAAGGGTACACCAAGGAAGAAACACCACGTACTCTGTCAGTACATCCTGCTGTAAACATCCACCCTGAACGCTGTCAGGGGCCTCTCTCTCCCAAGACTCATTCCCATGTCCCCCCCTTTCCTTTCAGGATCACTGTCACAGACTTCAAGCAGTGTTCTCTGCCCTTGGGTCTCTCACTGGAATTGATTCTTCACATACAACTGCTTCCTGGGACACTGGCAGCTGTCTTGAGCATTTAGCAAGAGAAGGTGCTTTTGTTTGTGACCATCTTTGTTCACAGAACAGCATCTGTGCATTAATAAGGGCATGGTAAAAGAGAGAAAAACAATGCACAATTTATACATTTGCTGATTACTCCTGCCAGAAGGAAACTAAATTGCAATATCCTGAATTCTGCTGGGATCTGACAGGTGAGAATATTGCTTTTCTGTCTTCATATGGAGATTTGGAAGTTTATATGACAAAATTAAGTCTATAAATACCACGTTTATGGAGGAGCTCGGAACAAAAGGGCTAGAAAGCACCAGGAGGAGGGTCCAAGTCTCCTTGGACCTGCAAGGGCAAGACTGATGCTTGCCAATGAATGTTTTAGTCTGTGTCACACTCTTAGCTTCTGTTATAGTTCTGTTGCTCTTCTCCTTTTATGACATAAAATAAACCTTGTGACTGGGAGGTGCAGGCTGACAAGAAAAACATGTGAGACTGCTCTGATGACACCGCACGTTCATTCCTTCCTCATGATTCCATGGACAGGTCTGGAAAAGGTGAACATAGAAAAGGACATCACATTTCCGTACTACTGAGAAATGAATAATGCATTGGAAAGCAAGTATAAGCATAATTTCTCTTCTAAGTATCTGGTGGTCTGACCTGGGCTGGATGCCAGGTGTCCACCAAAGCTGCTCTGTCATCACCCTTCTCAGCTGGGAAGGGGAGAGAAAATAAAACAAAGACTTATGGGTTGAGATAAGGGCAGCGAGAGATCACTCACTAGTCACTGTCACGGGCAAAACAGGCTCAGCTAGAGGAGGGAAAAATAATTTATCACCAATCAAGTCAGAGTATGATAATAAGAAATATACACAAATCTTCCAACACCTTCCCCTGACCCTTCCCTTATTCCTGGGCCTGATCTTACCCCTGGTATTCTCTACCCCCCTCTCACAGGTGGCCTAGGGAGCTGGGGAATGGGGACTGCAGGCAATTCACATTGTCTCTGCTGCTGCTTCCTCCTCAAGGGGAGCGCTCCTCCAACTCTTCCCCTGCTCCAGTGTGGGATCCCTCCCACAGAAGATAGTTCTCAATGAACTCCTCCGATGTGAGGAGCTGCAGTTCTTCACAAGCTGCTCCACGTGGGTGCAATCCTTCAGGAACAGGCTGCTCCAGCATGGATCCCCTGTGGGGTCACAGCTCCTGCCAACAAAGCTGCTCCAGTACAGACTTCCCAGAGGTCACAGCCTGCTCTGGGGCACCCACCTGCTCTGGTCTGGAGCCCTGCAGGTGATCTCTGCTCCACGACAGCCTTCACCACAGGCTGCAGGGGAATCTTTTCTCTCTGGTGCCTGGAGCACCTCCTACCTTTCCTTCTTCCCTGGCCTTGGTGTCTGCAGAGCTGTTCCTCTTCTCTGGCTCTGTTTACTTCTGCCCAACGTCTTTTTTCTCTCTTCTTAACTGTGTTATCCCAGATGGCTGCTGCCATCACTGCTGGGTGCCAGGTCTGCCTTGGAGCTGGCTGGCATTGGCTCTGATGGACACTGGAGAAGCTTCTGGCAGCTTCTCATGCACCAGTGCTGTGGGCCCCCACTACCAAAACCTCACCATGCAAACCCAATGCAGGATCATGACGCACATTACAAATTAACCACTTTCCCCAGACACTTGGTGTATTAAGCAGCTCCAGGCTGGGCCCCTGTTAGGGTGGACCATGCCATCTGCATTTAGAAAATTGCCCATACATTTACTAAAGTGAAATTCACCCATTAATTAGTCCTGTCAGCATTTTCCCTGGAAACTGTCATTAGCACATTGAGCTAATTACTCCAACTAACAGCGCTAGTGGGTGTGAGTATGTGCAGGGTGGGAAGGAAGAAAGGTTATTCTAACTAAATAATGAAAATGACACCTCATTCTTACATTTACATTAAAATCTAAATTCAAAATAATATTGGAATGAGATAAACCAGGCATTTTATTTACCTTCCATACTGGAATCTTTGCTGTAGGTGGAAAAAATATTCAAAGCATGGCAGAAATCTTCTGAAGTTGACAAACCAGAGGAACAGGAATCTTCTAGTTATCCATTCCTATACAACTCTGTGATGTTAAGTGTATTTTGACCTAAGAAAAGGAAACCCTTTCTACAAATATCCTTGCTCAGGATATTTCCTACTTGCTTGTGAGAAGACCCTGGCTGGATAGGAGGACTTGAACATACCAGAGAGTTAGGTTGATCTGCCCAGTTCCTCCTGAGAGGTGAACCAAGGGAGAATGTGGTCATCTCTTGGTGTGACAAAACCAAGCAGCAGCGTTAACATGAACCTTTTTAATGAGGTGTGCATTAAAAGATTTTCCTTGTGTGTCCCACAGGTTAGGAGCAGCTGTGCAGTCAGGGAACTGTGGCTCAGTTGATGGACAGTCTTCCTGGCAGCTGTGTATCCCTGTGATGAAAGTCACTGTATGAACATCAAGTGAAACACAGTGAAAACTCCTTGGGGAGCCTGCTGGCTAATGCAACAAGGCAACAGGTGAGAGGGGAAATGGCAGTACCGAGAAATGAAATTACTTTTACTGTCTTGGGGTAAGAGGAGGCAAATACTGAATCAAGGAATCTTAACTTCTCATTGAGTCAGTGTCATGGTTTTGTCTGGGACAGAGTTTGTTTTCTCAGTAGCTGGTACAACCCTATGTTTCAGATTCATTGTGAGAATAATGTTGGTAACACAGTGATGTTTTGGTTGTTGCTAAGTAGTGCTCACCCCAAGTCAAGAACTTCTCAGTGTCTCTTGCTGTGCCAGTGAGAAGCTCCACAAGAAGCCAGGGCAGAGCACGGCCAGGACAGCTGACCTGAACAGGCCAAAGGGCTGTTCCATATTATGGAACATCACACTCAGTATATTAACTGCGCAGGCTGGCTGGGAGTGGGGTTGACTGCAGCTCAGAGACAGGCTGGACATCAGCCAGTGGGTGGTGAGCTGTTGTGTTGTGCATCACTTGTGTTTCTTGGGTTTTATCACCCTCTCTCCCTCTCCTTTCTGTTATTAATAGAATTAGCATTATCATTGCATTTTATTTTGTTTCAGTTATTAAACTGTTCTTATCTCAGCCCACGATTTCTATTTTCTTTTCTTTCCTCACTCCTCTCCCCATCCCACAGGTGAAGACTGTGTGTGTGTGTGTGTATGTAGGAGGGGGAGAGGGTGTGTGTGAAGTGAGAAAGCAGGTGCGTGGTGCTTAGCTGCCAGCTGGGGTTAAATCAAAACAGCCACCTTGCCAGCACACACAGTTGCCCACCCTAAGCATCTCACAATTTTTTTCTCCTTTTTTAGAAATTCACCTTATGCTGCACGTGGATACAAAGGAAAAAGAGTTTTAACAACTCCTCTCCATCACACTCCTGCAGCATAAGCGCAAGTACAGCTGTGAGTGCCAGCATTGCCCACAACTTTTCCACATGGACAGCCCTCCACCTGCAAAATGGGAGCAGCTGGGATGGCAATAGTCAGGTCATTCACAGCAAAATACAAGTGGCGGATGGGCACGTTATCCAAGGCCCAGGACATGCATGGGGAGAACAGCCACAGCAATACCCGCACACGTGGGCTTTCCAGAGTTCACATAACAAAAGAGGATGGGACTGAAAGCATTTGGTAAAAGTGAATGTTTAGAAACCCAAATGTCAGAACTGATGTGTGTGCTGGGAACTATGTCAAGCTCCACAGGCTTGCATCCTCAAGAGAGAGGAATAACTGCTGGTCATAACCAAGTGTCAGAGTTGAGCATCCTCTCTTCTCAAGACACTGCAGAGCCCAGCACACATTTGTAAGCAAGAGACTATATAAGGTCACTGTAAAAAAACATTCCAGCCCAATTAAACATCATTTGCTTTTATTAATTTCACTGTAGTACAATCACTGTAACTATAACTATCCAAAGCTCTAAGCAAAGGTTTGTGCAGGTACATGCCAGTGAGCCCCTCAGCAGTCCCAGCTCTTCAGCACTCTGCTGCATACATAACTTTCCTCAAGCCTTTTATGCCTTCAGAGTCAGTAGGACAGTCCCTATGTGTAAAGCAGTTCTAACACACAGAATCAGACCCTAAGTAATGCTTTGTTAACCCAAAAGTATTTTCTATTTAATAAAGACTAGCAAAAAGCGTTTCTTTTTCAATAGGACAAAAATACTTAAAAAGAAATCAACTCTCTGATCTCAAATAGGGAACTGCATTACTTAAACTTACTAGGATTTTCACTTGCACTTCCTTGCCTTCTAATACTGACAAATTTCAGCTGTATTCCTCTAGCAACAAATTGATTCTCCTGTGGCTAAAATAATGGTATAAATAGTGTTGCTAATCTTCCAGCTCCTTTCAGCTGATTAATATCAAGTTGTAGAGACAGTGAGTTCAGCTTGTACTTGTGTAATAATATCTATTAACTTCAGCCCCCAATCTCGATGTGAAGATACTCCAGCAGAGAAATAACACAAAATAAGCACAAGGTGCAAAACAATTCTGGTGTTGAAAACTGAAAAGAAGAAAAAAATTAAGGAAGAACTTAATCTGTGTCATTCATGCCAGATGGCTGCTTATTTAAGTAATCAAGTTAAGCAAGATGTATTTAGGACTATCTTGTTTAATTTGATTATTTAACTGAATAAACTGCCTGTAAGGCAGTGGGGTTTTGCACATATAATCAGGTCACATTCAACCCTGGTTCATATTTGCTGATTTTGATATGGTTAGTTCATAATTTCTCTATGTAGCCAAACTGTTTTGCTTGCATGAGGAATGTTTTAGATCAGATGAGAATTACTCCGAGGCCCCAACTGATATTATGTTAATGCCTAGCAGATTAATGCTCCAGCAAATTTGCATATAATGAACACAGATCACAACCCTTTGCTGAAGTGCACATCCCTATGTGCCTGCCCCAGATAATGGGCCCTTTTCCTATCAACAGGGAACCGGGAAGGGAGGAGAAGCAGGTTCTTTAATTCCTCTTTTATGCATTCAACAAAACTACCACCATAACTGCAGAGGTATTGAGTAGTTGCTGCTATAGGAGTGATTATGCAAATGACATTATGCAATTCCAGTGACTGAACTAAAACTACCCTAGGACTCTACATTCGTTCAGACTACAGCAGATATTTCCAACCCGTACAGTCTTCAACAAAGACAAGTTCTTATATGGTCAATAAATCTGCCCTTTTTCCTGGCAAACTTTGTGAGCAGTTATTATCTAGGGGTTGTCCAAAAATTTTCCATTAAAACTGCTATTATGGAAAACTGCAAGTTAAAACTGAACAGCTTTTCTTGTTTGTTTTAACTGAAAGACGTGTCCAGTCTGTGGAATATTGTCCCCCTTCTGTCCCAGTGAACTGTGTCCCAAACAAAGCACATTTCCATGGGGGTATGCTATTCTGATTATTCAGAGAAACTCAGAGTGGGCATCCTTTAAGCTGGGCAGGTTGACTCACCACAGGGTGGTCAAACACTGGAACAGGTTTCCTAGGGAGGTGGCTGATGCCCCAAGTCCACCAGTGATCAAGAGGTATTTGGACAATGCCCTCAATAAAAATTCTTTAACTTTTGGTCAGCCCTGAAGAGGACAGGTAGCTGGACTGCATGATTTCAGGAGGTGCTTTCCAATTTAAATATTTCTATTTCTATTTCTATTTCTATTTCTATTTCTATTTCTATTTCTATTTCTATTTTATTATTTTCAGGGCTCAGCTTAACTACTGAGGCACAATTTACTGAAATCAGTAATTGGTGTACTTAATGAAATTTATTTCAGCTAGAAAACCCAGCCTGCAGAGGGCAATGAGAGTATGAAGAGCCTCAGGGCATTTCCATATCAAATCATTCAGCTCTACACTTTGACAAAATCTGTTCAAGAGGAAAAGATCAGTAGCTTTGTCCACTGTACAAAAATATACTGATTGCCAACCAAGATCTAATTATTTAATTTCATTGACTATATCCAAATTTGGAAATTCTGTAGGCTTTTTCTGTTTCTCCTGCGGTCAGTTTGTGAATGTGGGAATGTGGAAAACTAGGTTCACATACCTAATCTGGAGCAATGAGAGATCACACATTTTGATATGAAGCTGAGAGAGCAAAAACTTGAACCTGTCTTTTGCTCCTCTTGAGCAAAGCCTTTGGCTCCAACGAAATGCTACATTATATACTATATTTAATTTTTATCAGAAATACATCAAAAGATCTATGATTAATACAATTAAAATAAAACACAGTGGAACAGCCACTATATATTTATTCAGACATTTGTTACATTTCCTCTATATAAATCACTTTGCTTGGCTCATGACTGGGTTTTTTTTGACATAATTAGAAGAAACTGTTTACCTTTTAGGGCATCAGTTAATTAGACTTCAAGCTCACAAATTGCAGTTGTTTTTCATTATCCACATATGGAACTGTAAAAGCAAAGCAAATGCTACTGCTATAACACAGCATTCCTCTCCAAAGTTTACAAAAGCAGGGTGAGCTAATGGAAAAAGAACCACTAAATAAAGCACCAACTGGCCCGGTTTCTAGGCTTGCTTTTAACTTCTTCCCTTTTTTGGCCATTTCAGAAAAGATACTGTGATTTCTCCCACTTTATTTTTAACCAGACATGAAATAGCTAACAAGAACTCTTATCTTTTTCAGAGACATGCTGAAACATGTTGGTTCAGATTAATGAGATTTGCATCTTAAAAAAAAAATCATTCAAGCTCTGCTGCTCTATTTCCTTGTAAATAAGCAGGCAAACAAGAAGGTTCAGTTTCTCTGTGTATGCCCATGCTCTTACTTGTTAGGGTCAGACTAAATTTATAGTACACTGAACACAGGGAAACACCATATAGCTGCAGATTAATAAATTCAGATTTTTTTTTAAGATAGTGTTGTGGTCAGTAATACTTACAAAACTTCTTATTAGCATATTTTGCAGAATGATTTGAGCCTTGCAGAATGTATGTGAGCCTTTACAGCATGAATAAATACTCAGTCCTTCTAACACCATCTATGTTTGATGATTACTTGGTCTCAGCTGAACACAGAAATAATTTGTTTGATTTCTGAGAGCAATTATATGTTCTGATGCAGAGCTAGTTTCTGAATTCTTTATAAAAACAATTACCTCCTGCTGTTCTTTAAAGAAAAAATTATGACTCATTTCTGTGGCTCCATCATCCATGTTTAATTTATGTAAATAACTTATGGTCTGATACCATGTAAACATCACTGGCACATGAATCCAAATAAATATATAAACTGATTGGAATGCAGAGTTGTCTCAGCACGACTAAAGTGCTTTAAAATTATTAACAAGTCTTCAAAGTTCTATTCAAATACAGATTATTTTCTTATATTGAAGTGGACTGAGCTTGTAGGACTGTAATTATTCTAAGAAAATGTATACAAAAGGGTCTCCACCCTTCATTAGAATGTTAAAGGGTAGCATCGGTAGAATCACTCAGGTCCTGCTGATTCCTGAACTGATTCACAGATAAGTAAGGGGATTTTTTGCACCCAAGTTGAGGTCACAGACCAGAATTCTTAGTATACCATTGGAGCAGATGAGTCCCCTGAGGTCCTTTCCAACCCAAATTATTCTCCAATTCTGCACTTCTATTACAAAGTACTAAATTTTCTTTGGCAGCCCTTTCTCCTGAAGCTACACACTTGTTCTTATAATCCTATATGATGTGGAGGGAGGGCAGAAGGGAAAGGGGAGGGAGACTATCAAAGTAAAACATGAGATAATGCACTGTGGGATCTGGAACCACCTGGGATCAGACAATTTATGCAGGATGCTGAAAGCTGACACAGCTGTGAGAGGTTTGCTGTAGATGCTGTCTGAGAGTACACCTGATATAAAGACAAAACACACAACACTGCAGGAAAACGTGAAACACAAAACTCTGGATGATGAGTAGTTTCCCTACAGATCTCATGGAAAAATCCAGTCTGAACTCAGGTTGGAACAGAAGGAGATGCAAGAGCAGATATGGATTACTGGTGTACATGCTTTGTTGTTGAAGGATGTAATTTTTTTTTTCCAAGAGCATACTAGGGTTTTTATATATGATGTTGACATCTTGGACGAGGTAGAGGAGTGTATACAAAGAAAGATTAACTTAAAGAACATACTAAATTTTGCTGAGATAGGTTTCAGAGGTAGTATATAATTAATTCTGGAGGAGGCTTTGTGCCTAGTCTCAGGCACATGAACTGCACCTCCACAAAAGAGCAAAATTAAGGAAAACCTATAAAAATGAGTAAGATGTATAGCACCATGCTGGTTTATAATCCACTTCGAAGAAAATTAGGCACTGTGAAGTGCTGAAATTACTGCTGAGATTTCAGGAACAAAAAATATGTTACCAATAATCAGGGAGTATGAAATACTATAAATCACTGTTTTCTGACAACCAAGGATCAGAATTTATGTTTTTTCTTGTTCAAGATGCTACAGAAAAAGCAGGCAGTTGGGCAGTAGGCAGGAACATTCAGTCTTTTGAAGGACTTTTATTTTATTAAGGTTGTCAGTGAAACGTTGAGATAACAGGAGAGTCCTAGTGAAGTGCTCAGTGCGGATTTCTTTATGGTTCATTCAGACAATAGCAGTGCCTAACCTGAGAGCACAGCTGCATTCTGACAGCCATGGTCCAGATGTATAATTAGGGAAAGACACTGCAAGGAAAAAGGGAGAGAGATTCTAAGTGAGCAAAAAGATGAGAGAAGAAGCACGGGGATGAAGAGACTTGTCCAAGGTCACAGGGCACGTCAGCACTGCAGACAAAACTCACATCTCCTGACTCTCAAGCCAAGAATCACCCAGACAACAGAAGTATGAGACAAAAGATGTAGCTGAACTTTAGGCTGTGTGAATCCAGGGCTCTCTGGGCTGCTCTAACTCTCCTTCTCTGCTGCTCCATCACTCAAAGCAAGCTGTGATTGCTGACTTGTAACAAACAAATAACCTTGCTTCTGTGTCTGCAGCCATCACCCTCACAACTTACTTCACAATTCACCTCCCCAAACTTCCACTCAGCCTGAACTCTTTGATGCCTGCTGGTTTTGTGAAGCTTTTGAAATTAATGCTTTAAAGCCTGTAAGAGCAGCTCAGAAGGAAAAAAAAAAAAAAAAAAAAAAAGACAGTTTTACATTTTTTAAAAGATGCTCTTATTCTCCTCACAGCTGAGTTTTGGTGGCAGCTTGTGAGCAGAATAGTAAGTGGGAGTTTTTGTTGTGTTTTTCCAGGCCAGTGTGTCTGGGCTGTGGAGATCCACACTTTTTCTCATTTTTTTTTTGCTGCAGTTAGGCTGTGTGAAGTCACCTCCTCAGCAGAGGCTGCCCCTGTGTGGACCAAAGAGAGGGGGGTACGCAGTGCTCAACTGGTTGAGCAGGACTGTGCCCCTTTCCCCATCTCTGAGGACAGAGTAGGCCCTGTATTTCTGCAGCTCCCTCCTCCCCTTCTCCAGTCCTTAGCCAGTCAAGAGTCTATACACCTGCCTGTACACCGTACCAGTGCAAATGCTTCTGTCTGTGATCTGCACAGACTTTCTCTAGATGTGCCTGCTGACCCTTGGGGAAGAATTAGTTCTACACAGCAAAAGAGTTCATACTAACTGATTCCAAACAGAGCCCTCCCAGAAAGGTCAAAGTGGCCATGTGCACCAAAAGACATAATCCAACCCTCTGGAGAGCAAAACCAGCTCTTGGTTCCACAGCTGGGAACCTGCTACTAGCCTGAGTTAACAGCAAGTGGACTGGAAATTTCACACTGATAGCAATGACACCACAAATCAGATGAAATTTCTCCTGTGAGCATATGAGCACTGAAATAACTGATACTTGAATTGTTGAGGCTTATGTTGCCAGTTCCCAGTCTTACCTTCTAGAGCAGACCTACAGTATCAAATATCAAGATTATAGATCCAAATCACCCCAGCACATTCCCTACACCTCTCAATTGCTATGAAAATGCTGTGGCTCATTCCCCCATCTCAAAATCCCCTCAGCCTTACACATCACCCATGCAGCCTCTGAGCAGCTGGCAAGGCAAAAGACTCTGTGGGATGTAGCTGTTCATGGCATCACAGAATTATATAGCTGTTTGGGTTGGAAGGGACCTTAAAGATCATTTAGTTCCAGCCCCTATGTCAAAGGTAAGGATGTAGTTCCAACCCACTAAATTGTGTTGCTCAGGGCCCCAAACAACTTGGTCTTGAACACTTCCAGGGATGGGGCATCCACAACTTCTCTGGGCAACCTGTGCCAGTGCCCCACTGCCCTCTTGAGTAAAGAAATTCTTCCTGACATCGACTGTAAATCTCTCCTCTTAGTTTTAAACCATTCCCTATGCCCTACATCTATCTGCCAGTGTAAAAAGTCAATTTTCCTCTTTTTTACAAGCCCCCTTTAAGGACTGAAAGGCCACAATCAGGGCTGATAACACCTGGGGAGCCCACACATATACATAGCCTGGTCAGCCAGATGAACCCTTCTGCCAGAACAAGACACCACTTTGAAGGTCTCTCCACTACTTTCACAAAACTTGTCAGAAATACATATAGTCATTATAAACGCACAATATCTGGGAGGCTCCTATTTCATTGCCAAACTGGGCTGAAGTGTCCAGGCAATTAAAACTGCTGAGAGAACTGGCAGAGAGACAGATGGATAGGGAGAAAGGATGATCACTTTTTTTTTTCCCCTTGAGGGAAACATGTTAAAAAGAAAAAAGAAACCTACCAAAATGCATTGTTTGTACTTATGAATTGTTATCAGACTTAATTAAATTTTGATTCCAATTTTTTACTTTGTATCAGGATAAAACAACAAAAGAATTAGTGATTTTATTAATTTTGATAAAAAATAATTGGCAGAAGATGATATGTAGAAAAGACTACCAAAATGTGATAAATGCTATTGAACCTTTTAAAAAATATTTTTCTTCAATAATTTTCAGAAAGATCTAAACTTTCCTCATTTTGCATTCCAAGAATTTGACTGAAAACCCAACACTGCAGCTACATTGAATGTATCTTCTAGTTTCTGCTTCTTCACTAAATTGGAAGAAAAAACCACAAAAAATCCAGCATCATACATTATAGAGTAAAATATCTTGAAGGAAGATTATGAAGACTGTTGTCAAAGGCATTTGACTTTGATCATCCTTAGAGGATGATGAAAAAGAAAATAAGATTACCTTGGAAAAAAATACATACTAAATCAGGCAGATTGTAAGGCTTCCGATAAAACACTACTCTTGGCAAGCTACACTGGAGAGAAAAAAAAAAAAAAAGGCAGTTCCTCTGTCCATAATGTGTATTTTTTTTAACATTTACAAATTATTTTTGACTTAGCCACGCAGGGAGCCTACTTTCAACCCTCAATTTGAAAATCATGGAGGCTTTATAAAGTCTTCCACCTGCATCTCTTTTTTGCATCACAGTTCTTTATCCTCTAAAGGATGAAAACCCTGGCATATAAAAACTTTGTTAAGCTGTCACTATCAATAGAGTAAAAAAAATAATGGTTGACAAAGAAGAAACAAATTGCATCTTCGAATAAGTTTCCTTCATGCTCTTGTTAAAAGCTATAACCTCTGATGTTAACTAAATTTAACCCATTCTGACCCTTGCGGTGGCCCTTAACCTTTTCTTTATTCTGCTTCCTGTGGTTGCTGAAGAAAACTGGCCCAGTCATTGGAAAAGCGCTCTCTGTTGCACACAAAGCCCCAGCCTGGCTGCTAGTCTGTCAGGAGGGATAGAATAGACGGGGAGGTCAGCACCTGTGCTGAGAAGCAGGTGACAGGGAACTGCTTGGACCATTCTAGGGCAAGTTGTAATAGTTTCTACCCTTTAAATATCGCACTGTAGTTTCGGGTATTCAAGGCAGCGAAGTTCACATTTTCTTTGTGAGCGCAGACTTTAAACAAATTAATCTATTGCTGTTCAACTGACTGTAAAATTAGTAGATTTACTGTTGCAAAAAAAAAAAAAAAAAAAGAAAAAAAAAGAAGAGAGCTTTCACTTCCACTTTAATAAGGTCACGGATGTGTCCTAGGCTGCCAACAAAAGCAGCTTTTAAAATCTTCGCAGCTGAACCCAACAACTTGCAAAAGCTGTAGAACAATGTCTTCAATGTACAGTGGAAACTCCTCTCCCTACAGTCAAGATGTAAAACTAGACAGTTAAAAAACTTTCTATACTGTGAACTTTAATTGCATCTCGCCCCAGGGACCCACAGGCTTGCTCTATGATTAACATTTTAACAAATTCAGTCAGCTTGCTTTTCAGGGAGCAAAATTGGTTTTTTTGCCTGGATTCAGTAATTCAGCCCAAGCAATTTAATGGGAGAGCATGCATCTTCAAAAGATTTGTTTTAATTCCCACAACAGGGGCAGATCTCAAAAATGAAACAAAACTTCATCTGTTTCAACTATATTTGTATATTCTGTGCAGGGCATCAGTAGGCAGTGACCATTTACCACTCACTACAAAATTTTGTCGTTTACTTTAATTTTTTGCTGTCTCTTGCTAGAATAAAAATAGAGAAGTTTGTGTAGGAAGCAACTTTCAAAAGCTGTGGATGGAAAAGGAGTAAATGAGCTACTGCAGATCCAGAAATATGGACCTACTACACATCCAGAATTTCTGTGTCCTTTAAATACATGTTTACTCTGACATGTTCTCTGCCATATGGCAATGCTCAGCTCAGCACAAGGGAGTTTTGCATCTGAGTTATGTGCAAAAGTCTTTCACAAACACTAATGGGAAAAGCAACACTAAGGAGTGTAAAGGGGAGGCTACAGTGCCTCTCTGAACCAGGGGTCTGCAGAAACACACAGCCTCGATTATAACCAGCGGGAAGGTGGAGGGGGGCCATGACAGCTGCCAGCAGGACTGGGGAGTAGGAAGGAGTAAGAGACTCTCTCCAAGTCTTCCCCAAAGCTTCCCTGCTGAAACGCCTTGTGAAGGAGGGAATTATACAGAAAAAACAGGAAAACAGAGGTGCACAGGGTAAGCAGTGCTCCAGAGGCTCAGTACTTTTGCAAGCACAAGTGTGCAGGAGACTAATCACAGATTTTGTAATAAGAGTGAAAAAACCTGCTTCCCACCCACAGCTACTGCTCCAAGAGTCCCAGGTACTGCATAAAGCCAAAAATATCAGTAATAAATTCCTGATGATCTTGTTTCACGTTTGAATTTTTTTTTACCAGATATTCATAAGCAAAGCTCCAGTTTAGGAAGCACCGAGATATCCACTGTGGACCAAGGAAAGACCAGTCCTCCACTCAGATCCAGCAGGTAAGAGCTCTTTGCAGGTGTAAGGCACTTCAGCAGCTTGCTTCCTGCTCCCACAAAATGAGTGATGAAGTCAGAATAACATAGCCTTGGGTCTCCAGGTGAACACGCTGTCTTTCACATAAGGGCATCCTCACTCTCTGCTGAGCATTACAAACTGCTCATTGTACCCATAATGAATAGCTTTGGGGACAGATTTTAAGTAGGGACTATGCTGGTGCTGGGTTGATGGCTAAACTAGATAATCTTGAAGGTCTCTTCCAACCTGGATGATTCTGTGATTCTTTGATTTTAAAATTAACCCCAAAACACAGGACTGGAACCAGTTTCCAACATCCTCAGGAAATACTGAAACCATCCCCCAGAGATCAGTTGTTAACATGGAAGAAGTTTCTCAGTAGCATCTTGTGCCTCACAATAATTATTACTAACATGAGTAACATCCACACTAGCAGATCACCACATTGCTCATGTACAAGGACCAGAAATCTCTCCATCCACCCATCCTTTCCCCTTCTCATATATTTGCATTTAAAATTATCTTGGGAATGAAATGTCTATGGTTTGGCACAAGGTCTGGAAGAACAGGCCTTAATATGGCACAAAAAATAAAGTGAAAACAACAACTTTGTAAGTAAATGTCAAATAAAAAAAAAAAGCAGATTAATATTTAAGAATTAAAAAGCAAATAAATGACTGAGTGTATTGTCAGGGGTGGGCAGAAGATGATGTGCATCAGGCAAAGTAGAAGGAAGAAAGTTATTATTAACTGTATTTCTTATGATAGTGTCTTTCAAATAATTAAGACTGCAGTCTCGCTGTGGCAGGCACATATAAAAAAATGGCCCCAGGACAATTACAGTGTAAACAGACATGAGACAAAGAACAAGGAGAAAGAGTACAATGAACCCCCAGAAAGATCAAGTTAATTGAGGACAAACAGCATTAGAAAGCTGCACTATTTCTTGGCACACTGTATTTAATTAGAAAGGCATGAAGTAAAACAAGCATTGGGTTTAAACTTAACAGAATTAAACAACGGAAAGAGAGAAGGAATGCAAGTTGCATGCTTTGAAGTACCTTGCTTTCATGCAGGTAGTTTTTATCACAGTGAAGAGGATTATTAGCTTTATTGCTGCTACTAACACTGCTGAAAATTATCTGTCTTCTGGGGATGGTTCTCGGAGTGACAATAGTCGTAACTGCAAGGGGGCTGCTGACATGCTCTCTTCTAATGCATATTGCAGAGCTGATGATGAAAAAAATCTCTCTCCAGGCCTCAGCTCTGCCAAAATTTCCCTTCATGCTTATTCAAATTCCACACTTGATTTCCAGACCATGAAAAGAGCAGTAGAAACCCTTTTTCATCTCGCCTTTTCTTATTGTGGAATATTTCACTCTCCACAACTGGATAGTAAAGAATTTCAATAATTTATGTTTCAATAGCATCAAACTGAGATCCAGTTTTCTTAGGCATTCTACTGATGTGACTGTAATCCCTGCTCCCAAAGAGAGCTTACAACTCTAAAGGTATAAAGCCTGAGTGAAATTTAAAAAAAAAAAAAAAAAAAAAAAAAAAAAAAAAAAGCACAGAAGAGCAGGATGGAAAAATTCGACTCTATTTGCATATAATAGGAGAAGCTACAGTTGTCATTCAGGGTCTTAACACAGCTCACCATCAACTTGGCTAATTCTGTTAATGTGTTAATGGCATTCTTCCAATTTCATTACTGCCAGCAAGGACTTTTAATGAGGATAAGGTGATATGAATGAACTTCAGATTGTGAACTGATTTAGTAAAGTTTTCTGGGTTTGCACACGATTACTACATGATGTCTTCTGATGGCAATGACAGACCTTTTTTAACACGTTATGTACCACAATGACAGAACAAAAACAGCAACCACGTGAAATAGAAACCATTCTAAGACCACAGTTAAGCACAGAAAGCTTTCAACCCAAAAACATAAAGGTCAGGTTTTCATTGTATTTCTTCTTCCTGAACAGAAGAGGGGGAGAGGAAAGAAGGGTCACTTAGCTGTGGCCTAAAGCATATAAACTAAAATGTTCTGATTGTTTTTAGGCTGGAAGGACAGCTGCTTAATTTTTGTACTAAATTCTGAACACAAGCACACTTTCAGTCTGAGTGTTGTTCCAGCTCCTGCCTGCGTGGCTAAACAGCATCCCTCGATAGAGATGAACCCCTGGGCTCAGGAAAGAGGTCCTGGGCAAACTCTCGTGCTGTTCCGTGGCTGGCTGCCTTAGCGTGCTCCTTACCGCTGGGGAAATTCACTGCACATGAACTTCAGTTTCTCTTTCAAAGGTTTCTGTCTCCAAATTGGACGGAGGAGGTTGCAAACCCAAGGCAGAGCCTCTCCTACCAAAGAAGGCAACAAATCCAAGCATGGGAGAGGCCTTGGGACCGACTCAGGCTGCTTCGGAGCAGCACACACTGCTGACCCCTGCAGCCTCAGCTCAGCCCCAGCTGGGGGCATGGGTATGGACCTGCTGGAGCCAGTCCAGAGCAGGGACACAAAGAGGCTCTGAGGGCTGGGGCACCTTTCCTATGGAGACAGGCTGAGAGAGCTGGGGCTGCTCCATCTGGAGAAGGGAGGGCTGCGGGGAGACCTCAGTGCCTGAAGGAGGCCTGTAAGAAACACGGGAACAGACTTTCTGGCAGGGCCTGCAGTGACAGGACAAGGGGTTATGGTTTTAAACTAAAAGAGGGTACATCTAGACTAGAGGTGAGAACAAATTTTTGCAGGGAAGGTGGTGGAACACTGCCACAGGCTGCCCAGAGGGGTGGTGGATGCCCCATGCCAGGAAACAGGACACATAGGAATCTGAGCAACCCGATCGAGTTGAGGGGGTTCCTGCTCTCCTGCTTATTGCAGAGAGATAAGAGTAGATGAGCTCTACAAATCCTTTCCAACCCAAACGCAAATCGTGTGTTTCTATGCCACACAATCCCCGCTCTCACAACCAACAGCCCCTGTGGGATGGCCCCCGGGCGCAGAGCGGGCCCTGTCCCAGCCGCGGCCCTCACACAGCAAAGGCACACCGGGACCCCACCCTGCAGGCAGGGCAGGGGCAGCTCCCCACAGCCGGGCACACAGACCCGTGTGCGGCCCGGAGCGCGCAGGGACCGACACAGGGACACACAGGGACCGGGCACAGGGAGGCACAGGGAGGCACAGGGACGCACGGACCCCACTCGCACCCCAGCATCCACGGGCACGCGCGCTCAAGAGGGCGCGCACCCGCGGGGACAAGAGGCGGAGGCGCGCTCGCAGGAAGAGGAAGAGGAGGAGCGGGAGGAAAAGGAAAGGGCAGAGGCGGGGCCGTTCCGCAGCTTCCCGGGGGCTCGGGTCCTTCGGCTGCTTCGGCGGGCTGGGGTCGGCGGTTCGGTCCGGCCTGGCCCGGCCCGGCCGGCAGGTAAGAGAGGGTCCCAGGGAGACACGGGCACGCCACAGGCCGGCGCAGCCGGGAACGCGGCCGCGTCAGGGCACGGTCACACACCCACGTACAGCCCTTCTTGCTTCCCTGTTTAGAGCAGGGACACCTCGGGAAGCAGCCCCGCTCCCGTGACGGCCGCCCAGCCCGGGAAGCGCGGCTGTCCCGCAGGAAGAGCCGCTGCTCCCGGAGCGCCCGGGGCTGCCCCTCCTTGGAGCTCCCACCCTGCCAAGTCACCCGGCCTTGCCCACCAAGGATGACCGAAATGCGATCCCCCCTTGTCTGCCGTGTTACGTGAAAAAAAACCCTTCCGTAAAAAGAGTTATTTTCCTTCAGACAGCTGAGGCTGGATTTGTTAGATTCAAATAGCGTCAGAGAATGAAGGAGAATACCAACAACACCATGTGTTTAGCAGAGCAAGATCAACATTTCCTTAAAACAAGCCGCTGTTCCATTGTTGACATTCTGTTACTTAGTTTTATAAATCAGTAGCTCTCAAGGGCAAGCCAGGCTCCCCTGAATAGAAAATAAATTTAATTACGTTGTTCAGTAATGGAGCAGTGATGCCCAGACTGCAGACCAAGCCTGCAGTGCATGATCCAGAGCTAGTTTGTGAAACTATTTTAAAAAATAAGGACATCGTGGTTTTTGTGTTGCTGCACTGATGGAGCACAAGAATACTTGGGTGTTGGCAGCGGGTGTTCAGTCTTAGGGCTGTGCTGTTGTCACAGCCAGACAAAAAGCTGTTTTCACAGGGCTCTAGACTGGGCAGAGGCAGAGCCCAGGGCAGGAAGGGACGGTACCTCTACCAGCCGGTTTTAGGCTGCTGTGGAAATCCTGTTACTTCTGTGCCCTGTGGCTAGCTTGAACTCTGGATCCAGCTGTTACCAGACTGCCCTGTTCATGAACTTATCTGGCTCCTTCTTGAAACAGTTTGCATGGACATTGTCCCTACTGCTGAGGTATGAAGTCCATCCCAGGCTCCAGACTGTCCCATTTTCAGACTAAGTTATTCACAGGCAAGTCATTTTACTTGTTCCTGTGCCAACACTGCTTGGAATTATAAATAACTTTTTATCCTTGCTGATGGTTTACACCTTTTCAATGTGTATGTATGCACATGGATGCATGTTTACACAATGTCATATATGTGTATACATATATGTGTATGCATGCATGTATTTATAAAGCAGAGTCACATTCCCTCCTGGGCAATAGAGGTCTCACTCTTGCCAACTCTGGTGGTATGACATGTGTTTGGTTTCCTGCATCATCCTTGGCTTTTCCTGTAATGACTCCCTTTTAAAAATAAAACAGGAAAACCGTGGAGAATACTCACAGTTTATTCTTTATTTCCAAAGTTTTTTGCAGCTGTTAGAAAACGGACAATTTCTGGAGGTCTGAACAAAAATGCTAAAAATGGTCAGCTGCACCAAAATTGCCAGGGGGATTTCATGAACCAGGGAAGAATGGGAAAAAAATCCAATGGAAGAAATGTCTCAAAGATGAGTTTCAGTAGTCTTCAAGCACGGGTATATTTTGAAGCATGTTTGAAAGTTTATAGGTTTGTAAGTACCATGTCAGGACAGATGCCTGTAACTATTTAGATTTAAATTTGAAAGTGAGGGGAAAAGAACTACAAATATCAGATTTTTTTGAGTAGTTCAGGCTCAGATTTTAAGATACTAAGGGTAACATCAACTCATACATTTTGCTCTTTTGTCAGATTTTCTGTCTAGGTTAAATCCTTTTGTTACTGTAAAATGACTCTTGATTGCTCATTCCATACAGTAGCACCATGTATCATTTTAAAAGAGTAGTTACAGACACTAGGGTTTACTGAACTGGAGTCAAGTCTTTCTAGTAGAACTATAAGAATCTGACTGATGGAGTCACTTGTTTTTTCTTTTTCCTCAGAATGACTGCCCTGTGCACAATGAAGCATTTTTGTCAAGCAACCAGAAATGAGAATAGATATGCAAAAAGGTTCTTTGGTACGCTTCTGACACATTCAGCACAAAAGTGGCTCTCTTCTCCATTCTGGATGGTGGTACCTGACCCTAGGAAGTCAGCTGTGTTTGGGCTTACTCAGCCATATTGTACAGATGAAAAATCTCACGCACAACCAAAAGGGAAAGCAGCATTTGGAAGTGTTGGGCGAAGAATTCCCTATCGTATTTTGCACGTAATCAACCAGGATGGGGAGAGCTTAGGAAACATGCACCGAGCAGATGCACTCAGGCTTATGGATGAACGTGGCCTGAAACTGGTTCTGCTTCGTGAGAATGTAGAACCTCCGGTTTACAGACTAATGACTGGGCAGCAGATTCACGAAGAGCAGCTTAAACGTGCAGAGAAGAAAAAATCAAGTCCAAAGCCAGGTATGTGCACTGTAAACACTACAACACTGAGGACTTTGAAAAATGCTGCATTAAAAGTGGTTTCAATAGATTAAATCCTCTTACTTGTATTTGTGTAAATCCAAAGCAATGTCACTGCAGTCCACGCTATTAAGGATTTACAGTGGTGAAAATAAAATTTTGGATTAGTCCAGTCTTCCACAGAGAAGCCTCCTGTTCTGCTCTCAGGATTTGCTATTTTGGCATCTGCTGACTTGTTAAAAAAATACCTTTATTTGAGTGAATATAACTAGGCTCTGGTTCCATGAGACTTACTGAATTTCTGTTCTTTTACTAAGGTATAGAGTGACAGGCAGTTTTTACAAACTAAGGACCAGATACACCAATATAATTATATAATTTGTCACCAGTAGTCATGAAACACTCTCTTCCTCATTTGCTGCTGGGAAAAAAAAGTCTGGAGCCCATTCTTGTGCAGAGTAAGAGAACTTTTTAAATATTAAACACTTTTCAGTTTGTTTTTTTTTTCTTTTCCCTTAAGACTGCCTGCTCCAGCAGTTTAACAAACTGAGTTTCGCAAAGAAGTTTTAGAAAAGGCATGTGACCTTGTATCTGCTCATATCCTCAGGCTAACAAAGATAGCTGTGCTTTGGGTAGAGTTCTGATTTTAGAGGGGGGCATTGTGGTAGTGAGTTGCTCAGTTCAAGAAACTATAAAAATACTATTCAGGTGGTAACTACTTAAGAGAGGCTTGAAGGAGGAAGAGAATGTAGACTATTCAAATATATGACAAGGCATCATTGTACTTCCAATTGAATATTGCACTTCACCATTCAGTAAAATGGGCTTGATATGAAGAGCTGTCTAATGTCAAAGCTTTTACCTTCAGCTGTCCTATGTGCAGAGCACAGGAATTTAAGTCTTTAATTCCACATCCAGTGCTTACCTGTTTGTTAGACCTACATTGTGGATCATATGAACAAGACTGTAATTAAAAATACCTTAAGCCTTCTGACCCTGAAAAGATTTCCCTGTGTGCCTCAAACAGGCACAGTCTCCCAGTTAGGACAGCAAGTATCAAACAGCCACCCTCTCAGGTGAGTGTGGTACATGCTGAGACAATAAGATTGGGCTGCTCTGAGAAAGCAGCATGGGAGGAGAGTCAAGCAGACAAAGCACCATACGCTGATAAAAGAGAGCAACTAGTACCGTTTTGTCAAATGTTAAGCCAATACAGTTTCAGTTCTGTTTTAAACAGGGGTGGTTCAGAAGGAGTTATCCTTTTCTTCAGCTATTGCCAAGAATGACTTAGAGACCAAGACTAAACAGATAGCACAGTGGATTGAAAAGAGACACCATGTTAAAGTTACCGTCCGGCAAGCAAAAGGTAGCAGTACAGACATGGTAAGTGCACTCCTGAAAGTTGGACCAGTCAATGTTATTAAACAGCTGCAGCTGTATTGACCTTCCCTATTTGGTACAGCCATGATTTTTAGTATCTCAGTGGAGATCTAGGTCCCGTGCAACTGTGTGAGTAATGGTTGCCTTCCTTAAGCTGCTCCTGTTCAAACACTGGTGTAGAAAAGTACTCCCAGAGAGACAATCCAAACACCATTTCTTAAGAATCCAGCTGCAGTACTGGCTTGGACAGCAGAATCTAAGCAGTTCCTACTAGTGAAATTTTCTCATCTACAGCTTTAGCCAGCTCACCCGCTGAAAACTTTTAACAGCAAGGTTTAAAAATGTATTTCACAAACTCTTCTTCTGGAGCTGCATTTGTGCAACTTTGGCTAAGATTAGTTGTCCGCTCCTACATGAAAAACTACTGAATGGTGTTCCAAGACTAGTAAAGTGAACATCTCTAAAAATGTCAAGGAGCTGATGGCAACTTCCCAGTGTAATTGCAGACTTCACTGTCATTCACACAAACGGATTTTTAATGGATATTCTGTGTAAGACTTTTTTTCCTTGTAATATATGTAGTGAATTACGTTTCCTTGAGGATTTCCTCAACTAAATTGCTGGAGAAAATTGTGATAGAACTCCATTCAAAAAGAACAAAATTTTTTATAGGATGTTAAACTCACAGGGAAAGGGTAACAGGAAGAACTGATTATGGGAGGGAACAGAACATTTCATGACATAGTTCTGATTTACGTTGTCCTTAAATTTAAAGGCTTAATAATGAGGTTAGGAATTCAGTGTGTTACGTGAATGCACTGTTACCACTCAGTTCAATCCTACCAGGTCCTGCTAACCTTAGAACAACACTACCTCTTAAGAAAAAAAGCCTCATATATTAATATATCTGAATCTACAGGAAGAGGAGGCGGGAGAGGAGTCAGATGCAGACCACTCTCATAGATACCCTTAAAGAGGATGTCAACACTGAGTCAGCAGTACAGCCTAAATGTTAGAAAATGGCTGAATCCCCCTCTAGTGACTTGCCTAAACCTGCTCATGAGTAAAGAGCACTTAGGAGAGGACAAGTTGAAGTGCTCAAACTAGGACCAGCAACTAGCTTGTTTCAGCTAATAGCTAAACTCAGCAGATCATTTTATTACAGAGCAGCTTGACATATTTTTCTACCTGTATTTGTGCATTCACTTAGTTCCATCTTTCTCTTCCCTTTTAGTTCATGCTTTTCGATCAAATTTTAGAGACTGTGTCTGAGAAAGCCACTTATCTTTCCAAGCCAAAACTTGCTAGAGAAGGAGTGAGTACCTGTGTTTTGAGGCACATGTCTGACAAAGAGTTGAAAGAACACCAGAAGATGGAAATCAAGAAAAACAATACAGTAAAGAAAGATGAAAAAGAAGATGTGAAGTCAAATGAGTTGCATCAGTGACTTTCTGAAGCGGTGTAAACAATATATATTTATTTTAAAAATAAAAAAAAATATTAATTTTAGATAAAGTTATTGTTGAGCTTTGCATTGGTCATCCCATGAAGAACACTGTCTAGGTTAACCTTTGCTACAGAGTCCGGATTTCAACAGCTGGTATTACATTTTCCACAAGCTTATCCACCATCTTGCTTTCCATCGCAACCTCATCCTTTCCTGGCTGCGTTTTAGGAGGAATGTAGCCACTGAGACGAGAGGCTAAGCTCCTCTTGGGACGAGAACGCTTTGCCTGGCAGAAATAGATTCAGAATTAGTAAATTTAACATATCTGTGGAGCAAAGACTACTGTTGTGTTGGAGAAAAATAATTTAATGTACACGCCAGGACTGCATTAGCTAAAGGAGCTTCATACATTAAGAATCTCACAAATTACCTAGCTATTTGACCTGCTTTCCTGCTTGAAGTCACAGTCTAAAACAGATGTTTAAAAGACTTTTCCAAAAAGTGTAACTTACTTTCAGGTTCAGCTTTCTCTTTTCAGGATCATGTACAACTGCATGCCTTGCTAGGCTCTGCTACAGTTACAAAGAGCAGGGGGGAAAAAAAAAGGAGTTAAGTTTATAATTTCAGATAATGGGATTCAGGTAAGAACAGTTAAAAAAAACCTGTACCTTCATTGCAAACACTTTTCCACAGCCTGGATAATCACAAGAGAAGGGTTTTTTCTCCTCATGAAAAGAGAGGATATGGCTTTGAAGGTTAAATAAAGTTGTGTAAGTTCTTCCACATCCTTCTCTGGGGCAGCGGTAGACTTCCCTCTCCACAGCGTGTGTCTTTTGATGCTGCTTGAGGTAATCCTTCCGTTTAAAAGTTTTGTTACATTCACTGCAGACTATTGGCTCTAAGTGAGAGAAACACAGAGTATAAATTAACAATTTCTTACAGAAGCTCTGAATCAAAGCCTTGTGGTCTATTAGAACAATGCTAAAGTCAACATGAAATGTAAGGAACTTAGACACTTCAGGAGGATAATGCAGTATGAATTATCAGATCTGAAATTGTACATAAAACAATTTTTTGTTAACTGAATCACAAAGTTAAGCTGGTATATTGAACAGCATTTTCATCAAAGGTCTAGCTAGAGTGACAGCCACTGTACCAATAATATTTAGACAAGTCTGGGACACACAAGTTGATGAAATGAGTACAGCAAGGACTCTTTCAGATTAGCGGTTGGTTTCCTATTTGTATCATAAGTTTACTAAAGCATTTGGAATTTACCTGTGTGACTGACTTTATTATGCTTCAGCAGCTCTGTCCAAGTTTTTCCAATATATAAGCAGTTTTCCTTCTTGCATGCATAACCTGTTGGACAGGACAGATGTTTACAATCACAAAAGGTCTGGCAAACAGTCCAGTTTTGCAAGGGGGAACTCCACTTCTAGCATTTGAAAATTAAAGCCAGTTATTCCTTGTCTTCTGCCATACTGCACAGCAATGGGATAAGAGACAAAGAACAATCGACGCAATTTAGAACTAGAGAAAATCCTAATGGGTCTAAGTAAGAAACCTTGTTATCACTGACAGCAGTTGTCCAGAGAGGCTGTGGAAGCCCTAGCCCTGGAACCATTCAACACCACTGGATGCAGTCCTCAACAACCTGGTGTAACTGGCCCTGCTTTGAGCAGGAAGCTGGACCAGATGATCTCCAGAGATCCTTTCTGACTTAAATGATTTTGTGAAACTCTCTCTTCTTGCTACTTCCTCCCAGCCATAAAATTTCTCTCAAATTGATGAAAATAACTAGTATTACTTCTATATAAATATTTGTCTTGCATACTAAAAATAGATAATAACCATACAGTAATACTCTAGAGTCTAAAGAGATTCTGCCATTCTATCCAGCAGGCAGGAACCACAGAAAGTTAACACTATTTAAATCCAAGACTGGAATGCTCAAAAACCTATGAACAAGTCCTTGTCTTTAAAAAAGGGAATTGCAGTCTTTTGGAGGAACTGTATCATCCACACTGGGTATTTTGCCTAGTCTGTTGGGTTTGTTTAGTTTGGTTTTTTCCTATCACTGGAAAGCTGGTTATCTGTCAGCGAAAGAATGGATAGGAGGGCAGCAGGATTAGCTCAAACGTATGTGGCCACATAATGATCATTTCACTTAAAAGCCTCTCACCTAGGTTCATTAATAAGTAAAAATACACATGGTTCTGGCAAGGCTTCATAGGAAATTTGTGGCAGAACTGGCAACTGATCCTAAGCTCTGGTAGTCTAGGCTAATGCCTTAACTGTCAGCCCATCTCCGAAAGAAATAACTTCTGAAGGAGTCCTGAGCTCTGCTGAGACTGCCACACACCCCTCATAACTGAACACAGCAATGGCCTACAGTTATATCCCACTTTACTATTCAAAACAGGTGTTCTTGTCTGGATCACTACACGCAGAACACTTTCACATCTGTCATCTGTGCATGCTCAGCACTGGAACCAGTCCTTTCTCCCTTGCTGAAACATAACTTCAAAAGAAAAAACAGTTTTACCTTCATGTATCTTCTCATGCCGCTTTAGATGACTTGGAGTAGCGAAACACTTTCCACATCCTTCTTTATTACATCTAGGTATAAAATAGCAGTTGCTTCATTTCTTTCAACACATCTATGTATTTTTTGTCAAGTCAAGAACAACTAAAATGAACAAAATATTCCAAATTTCCCTTTGTCTACAGATCTGTGTGTGTCCCCCTACCCTGTAAAAGTAAATTCCATAATAGTTTTTTAATAGACCTGGATGACTTTGAGATATTTCCAAATATATGGCAAGTTGAGCTTTAGCTGAAGAGTCAAGCCTTGTATCATCCCTACAAGAAGGCTTTTCAGATATAAAAGAAGGACAGAAAGTGGAAGGTATAAGTGGCTTGTACAGGACAAGCAGAGCACTGACATTTTTGTCTGTCATCCAACTACAGTAGTGCATTGCACTGAAGTGGAATGAACACTCATGTTAAGTGTTACCCACCTGTACGAAATATAAGACTGAACTTTGCTTTTAGCAGATCTATAATGATGTGCTACCCAAATGGAATTGCAATGCACAGCTTCCAAGATTAGTGTCCAAGTCTCTCCCCTTTTACTAGGTACTACTCACATCAATGTCAGTTAATGCATTGCTTCTTACTGGGAAATAAAGGTAGCTGCATTTTTCATTACTGTGCAAGCTCTTATGCTTGTATTTCAAACTACGAACTAAAAACTGGGGGGTAGGAGGGTGTTGTGTTAGTTTTTTGAACTGCTGGAATGCTGAAGTTACAGAGCAACAAGGCTGTTGCTCAGAACAGATCACTGAGCAAAGGACTAGTACAAGAAATATACTTGCAGCCCTGACTACAAACTGATTTCTTTTTTACTGCCACATCAATGAAAAGGCTGAGAAAATGCACCTATTGTCATCTACAGTGTTAAGTGTTAAAGTTCAGTATTAAAATTATCCACGTACTTGAAGGGAGGTTCATTGGTGTGGTGACACTGATGAACTTTAAGTTGTTGATGCTTCTTGAAAGACTTGTTACAGCCTTCAAAGTCACACTATCGAGGAAGTTAAGGTATCATTAGAGGCCAAATAATGACAGTTCAGTTCACATGCTTGCTGAAATTCCAGTCGTGGTATGTGAAATTATACAAGTACTGCATAATCACAAGTTGAAGTGCTTCACCAGATACACAGGAAGGAGCTTGTTCAGCCTCCACTGTACAGTACAAAGGTAATTACTCACCACATATTGCTTTTGCTGATTTTGATGTTTGCGCTCAATGTGCTTCTTCATGTTTGATTTTGTTCCAAATTTCTCATTGCACCCATCAGTTGTGCACCTGCAAATGAACTGCATTTTTTATTACTGCTGTCAAACAGTGATTTGTTCCCTAGGCAGATACAGAAATCATTGTACTAGAACACACAGGAGAATTAGTGAAACTCAACTCAAATACAGAAGTTTGCTTTGAAGACACTAAAAGCCAAAGGCTAAGTTAGCCTTTTAATAATGTATTCTTGGGGGAGATCTGCCCATTCCTTTAAGCATTACAGATCACTGCCAGAATATGGTCAAGGTTTGATCCCACCCTGTGTGCACTGTAATGGCAGTGCCCATGACACCAAAGGCATGCCCTGCCCTGTTTTAACATCCTTTCCTTACGAACAACTGCGCTTCAGCTTAAGAAGTAAAAACTTGGGCCTTACTCGAACGGCTTTTCCCCGGTGTGCGTGAGGAGGTGTCGGGCGCGGTAGAAGTCCCTCGTGAACCCTTTGCCGCAGCCTTCATAATCGCAAACATACGGCCTCTGAAAGAGAGGAGCTGTTCCAGGGGCAAACCCACCCCTCGGGGGCTCGGCCCCGTCAGCGGGATGCCCCGGACACAGCGGGAGGGCCCGGACACAGCGGGAGGGCCCGGACACAGCGGGAGGGCCCGGACACAGCGGGATGGCCCGGACACAGCCCGCAGTCCCGGGTGCTGTGGCACGCCCGAGGAGGGACGCGGCCTGCCCCGTCCCCCGCGGGGTCCCAGCACAGCACCCACACCTCGGTCCCACAGACCCCTCTCTCCCAGCCGGCGCGGCTCACCTCGCCCGTGTGCCGGCAGAGGTGGACGGACAGCCGCCAGGCCTTGTTGAAGGTGGCGTCGCAGCCGGGGAAGGAGCAAATGTACGGCCGGACGGGGAGAATGCTCCCGCTGCCGCCGCCGTCCCCCTGCGCGCCGGCCATGGCGGAGGGCACGTGACCGAGGGGCGGGCGGCGCGTGCTCGGTGAGGCGGGGCCGCGGCCGGGCCCTGAGGGGGGCTGCGGGGCTGCGGCCCGGGGGATACGCGCAGCGCGGGAGTCCCTACACAGAATCACCGAGTATACTGATTTGTAAAGGACCCACCAGCATCATCGAGTCCAGCTCCTGGCCCTGCACAGGACCATCCCCAAGAGTCACACCGTGTGCCTGAGAGAGCTGTCCGAACGCTTCTTGAGCTCTGTCAGGCTGTGCTGTGACCATTTCCCCGGGGAGCTGTTCCAGTGCCCAAACACCCTCTGGGTGAAGAACCTTTTTCTAATACCCAGCCTAAACCTCCCCTGACACAGCTTCAGGCCATTCCCTCGGGTCCCATCACTGTCAGCACAGAGCAGAGATCAGTGCCCGCCCCTCTCTTCCCCTCCCGAAGAAGCTGTAGCTGCAATGAGCAGTCTCGGTCTGCTCCAGGCCGAACAGACCAGGGGTTGAACAGCAGCTCCTCGTGCGGCTTCCCCTCCACAGCCTTCACCATCTTTGTTGCCCTCCTTTGGATATTCTCTAACAACTTAATGTCTTTCTTATACTGTGGCACCCAAAGCTGCCCCCAGCGCTGGAGGTGAGGCTGCCCCAGCTCAGAGCAGAGCAGGACAATCCCCTCCCTTGCCCGGCTGTGATGCTGTGCCTGATGCCCCCCAGGACAGGGCTGGCCCTCCTGGCTGCCAGGGCACTGCTGCCTCATGTTCAACTTGCCATCGATCAGGACCCCCTGGTCCTGTTCCATGGCACTGCTCTCCAGCATCTCATTCCCCAGACTGTATGAACACCCCAGGTTGCCCTGTCCCAGGTGCAGAATCCAGCCCAAGGCGGAGGAGATCCCTGCCACACATAGCAACCCTCTTGAGGTTTTAAGGACATAAGGACTCTGCTATTTTCCTGAGAAGGATTTCATGGCTTTTGCAGGAGCCAGGTCATGTCCTGAGGCAAAGGCTCTCAGAGCAGGTTTGGTTTGGCTCCCTGCCTTGCCTGAGGATGAGTCTGGATAATGCTGGTCAGCCTCTGGTCCAGACCAGGGGAATCTCATGGACTCTATTGGATGATGCTTAGCACCTGCCCCAAAATTTGAGTGTTTTCAGCCTGGCTGGGATCCTATGGTAGATGGCCTGTCACCCTGGCCTGTGGTACTGCTGTGTCCCCAGACCACCTGAGGGCACAGCTAGAGGAAGAAGACATGAGGCTAAGCTGAGCTGAGGGTCTGTGATACCTTGCCCAGCACCTTCCTGGTACTGACTCAGAGCTGAGGGAGCTGGGGGTGTTTAATCTGGGGAAAAGGAGGCTCAGGGGGGCCTTGTAGCTCTCTACAACTGCCTGAATGAAGGTTGTAGCTGTGTAGGAATAGGTCTCTCTCTTCTACCAGGTATCAAGTGGCCAGACCAGAGGAAACGGCCTCAAATTGTGCCATGGAAGGTGACATTGTATATTCGGGATCTTTAGGAAAGGTTTGTAAGGCATTGGAACAGGTTGCCCAGGGAAGTGGTTGCGTCACCATCCCTCAAAGTATTTAAAAGATGTGAAGATGTGACACTCGGGGACATGGTTTAATGGTGGACTTGGCAGTGTTGGATTACTGGTTGGACTTAGAGATCTTAAAGGCTTTTTCCAACCTAAATGGTTCTATGACCACATCATCTGCTCTGTTTTGCTCTATTTGAGTTGTCACATGAGCTTTATTTTAGATGACATTCTCCATCTGCTGCAATTCTCCACACAGAGCAAGTGTGAGGAACAGGGTAAGAAAGCTGGAATATGATTGTGACAAGGGAACCATCCTATAGAGAAAAAAATTCCCAATCCTTCCTCCTTGTTTGTGTCCTCAGAGTTGTAAAGCCTGAGCAGATGGCGATGCCTGGAGCAGGCTGGGAAATGGGAAGAGAAAGACAGGGAATCAGGGTCAGGAATCTCGTGTATGGGGACTGGAGGGGGGAAGGGACAAATTAAATGAGGTGGTAGGAGTGCTGGGGAACCTATTGGCTGTGCACAGCACATTATGGGGAGGGAAGATGCTGGGCAGAGTGAGGAATTCGTGCTGGCCAGGAGCAGATCCCCATGGTCCCGGGAGATGTCTCTTATCTCACTCATCTGTAGCTGGATTAAGGGGAGGGCTGAATCAGTCAAACCACAAAGCAATGGCAAGAAATCAGCTTCTTCTCAGCAGGGTAGACAGTCCGAAAAAATCTCCACTTCTAACAAATACTAACTAAAGTACATAAAAGAAAATGTTCTTGTGGTTTTGCTTGTTTGGGGTCTTTTTGGCCTGGGAATTGCACTAAAAGACAATCCAGAAAGTTAAAAAAGAAATTATAAATGTTTCTTTTTTGAGAACTTTTTTTTCTCCTTTCCTGTGAAAACATGATATTGCCTCAGGATGCTCTAAAACAGGTGAGGAAATAGCATGCAAGGCAGAAACTTCAGAAATGTTGCTACTGGCTATACAGAGAAATTCATTATTCAAATATTCTTCACATTGGGTTTTGTACTATGCAATGCCAGGTTGAGATTTCAGCAGAGTCCTCTGGGACCTTTAATCCAGTTTTGGAAATATATAAATAGTGGTTGACTCAAGGTCAGAGAGATTCTTGTTGTGTTGTATTTTTGATGTCTCCTGACTTGACTATAAGAGGGAGGGTTTTGAAGGGTTCTCTAGGAGAGCTAGAAAAGGGAGTGGGTTGCCTTTCAGATTTTATGTTATAATTTTCTACTGTAGGAGGTGAAAGGTAAACCTGGCAAGAGGTAGACAAATGCAATGGAGAAAAATTAAATATGAATATAAACATTTACAGAGTGTGGTCCATACTGCAGCTGATAAATTTTAATAATCTGTAAACTGAAAGGGAGAAATAACTCAGAAAAATGAGGCAGTTCATTCCCTCAAGAAAGAGAAAAAACAACACAGAACTCCTTCACACACGCACGTAAACCCCCCACAGGGTAGTAAATCCCTCAGACTCTGATTGAAACTGTTTCTTTAAGCTACCAGGATCTACTCAGAATTAAGTATTAATCAGAGAAAGACTTCACATAGTGCTGTGAATACTCCTATCCCTCTGAAGAACTGAGTGAATGGGCCACATAATCATTTTCTACCAAAGGCTGTTTAATTTTCCCATCCCACCATTCTGCTATAAGTGGTGGTATTTACCTCATCTCCAAGGTAAGTTGCTTCTCTTTGTGCAGAGAAGTCAAAAGATGTTATGTTTAAGAACATTACACAGAAGTTATTTGAATGTATATTAAAATGAAGATAAATATGTTTGTATGTGCTTCCAGAGTAGCTCTGTGATTACAGAAATTATCCCCCTGCATGAAAATCTTTTGGAAACTGAAAGATTACTTTTTTCTCTAGATTTGTTGAATATTATTTGCTTGAGGCACCATATCTAGAGGGTCTCTTGGCATGGTCCAGTGGTGGTGGGATTGCAGAGAGACTGTGACTTAAGAATGACACTAACTAGTATTTATGTGTTCTGTGCTGGTCTCAATAAGCATTGGTGGCTCAGCAATCCTACAAGAAGACCAGACACATGTTTCTACTTTCCAGAGTAAGGGGAAAAATTGTGTTGAAGTTGGCAAGAGTTGTCAGGAAACTTCCTGCAGTTGAACTGTCATTGAACTGTCACATACAAGGTAGGACAGAAGTAAAACATAGCAAATAAGTAATTGTAGCTTTTTTTAATAGAGGTGAATCTACAAATGTGGATGAAAAGGGCAGGAGTTGGGAGAGGGGTCCTGGTGGGTAGCTGCACTAAGAAGATTCAGTCCAGGCACACTGGAAGTACTTCCTGTGTCTACTGTATTACTGCTCTCATCTTTTCTGCCAGTTTTCCCTGCTCCAGTCTACTTGCAAGGTTGTATGGACCCCAGCTCTGTTTGCCTCCTCACAAAAATCACTTTATTCTTTCCTTCATCAAGTGTGAGCTCGCTCTTCCTTTTTTCCTAAATCCCAAGCCTGCCGCACAGCTAAGGGAGTGTAGGATGAAGTACATGTGAATTATGCAACCTGGATGCCAGAGGTGAACTGCAGTCAGGATAATGTTTTCTTCATCTCCCTGTTTACTGAATTATAGCTGGTTTGTAATGGTGCCAGCGTCCTCAGGAGCCCTTTCTAGGGATTTCTGGGAACCACAAAAACATGTTAGGAAGAGGATGGAGTTAATCAGTTGGGCTTTCCTGCTGCTATATTCAGCCCAGCAAGCCGCCTCTGACAGATGTTTCTGCTTTTAGGCCACAAGGAATGTTATTGACTGGCTTTCCCTGTGTTCAAGAAGCATGTAAAACTATCAAAGACTTGTTTTCCATAAGAGCATTTTCTTGTCAGGTGATGTTTTTCTATCTCGGGCACAGTGGATTTTAATGAATTTCTCAATAGACTGATTCCCTGAAGAGAAGAAACAGAGGATATCTGCATCAGTTAATTTTTCCTCCTGTCTATGGGAAGCATGGGATGTAAGTGATGGTGAAGTTGCACAGCAGAGCTGTGGGGAGCAACACACAGAGCCCTCTGCTGCCCATCAATCCTCCCATTGACTATCCTGACCCTTAGTTTGAATAAAATTTTCTGTATGTTGTACAAAGCAAATTTGAGCCAAGTCCCAGGTGTTCCTTACATGGTTTGAGGCCAGTCAGTTCATATTGCTACCTGGGTCCTGGATCTCTACCAATCTTCCATGACTTGCATGAAAAGAAGGGAAAATCTCGACTCTGTAATCTGGTTCTTTCTGGGTAGGATGGGGGAAAGGAGGACATGGGCACAACCCCTCCATGGGCTGTGAGATAATGGAGGGTCCCTCTTTTCACCCCATTCCTGCATTCACCCTGGAGGATTTGCTTCCCCATACATTCAGCTCACCCAGCCATTGGACAGGATCAGACGACCAGGTTAAAACAAAATGGCCCCAGTTCTCCTTTCCATCATGGTAGTCCCCTGAAGTGAGTAGAGATACTCCTCAGTTCCCTAGCTCAACTCTGGGAAGGAGCTGCCCTGCTGGAAGGACATTGTGCCAGGCAGTAGGACAGAAGGCAATGGGCAGAAACTGATGCTCGGGAAGTTCAGAAGAACATGAGGAAGGACTTCTTTACTGTGCAGTGATTGCACACTGGAACAGAATGCCCAGAGAGGTAGTCTCCTTCACTGGAGCTATTCAACAAGGGTCTGGACGCAATCCTGTGCCTTGTGCTCTAGGATGGCCCTGCCTGAGCAGGGAGTTAGGACCAGATGAGCCACGGTGGTCCCTTCCAGCCTGACCCATTCCATGATTCTGTGATTGATGGGGTTATGTTGACTCCCAGCACGGGTGGTTTTCAGAAGGGACATTACACCCAGCATTATGTCTGCTCTGCAAATGGTGCCTTTCCTAATGAGCCACAACTATTTGTGCTTGCAGCACTGGGCTCTTGAGGAGCCCACATGACATGGGTCAATAAGGGCCGCAGTTATCCTTCTGACCAAAACTGCAGGTGCAATATTATGCCTGCAGCTATCTGAGGCCATAAAAGCAAGGCTTCCTCTGAATCTGCCACTCAGTAGCTCAGCAAGCCCTTCCTCTCCCAGGCACGCCCTATGGGATGCTTCTCTGGCACATGGTCCTTTCACTTGGACTAAGGAGAAACACAGTCGTATCACTCCTTTCCTGGCAGCAGTGGCTAGGAGGATTGGTTGTTTTAGTGGACCATAACTATTGTTATAATTGCTGCTTCATCAGACAGAATTATTAGTCTGTCAGCAACATGTTAGACAGCAACACTTGTCTCAAATGCCTGTTAATTATCTAAATAAGCAAATTTGCTTCCTTTCCCACCATGGTCACTCGTGTCTTGTGTGATTTGTGCAGCTGAAGCTGTGATCCTTCAAATACCTCTGCAAATAGTTGTTATTACAAGGGTTGTGTCCTCAAAGCACAGAGGTTGCTGATATGAGGGGAGATGCTGGACTAGTTCCTCAGGGCCTGATGCAAATCCTTTCGAAATCGGTACAAAAATGCCCCTAGTCTTTCATGGTTTGGATTATATCCTCAGATAATAACTTTTTCCAGGCAGGAATTTTGCTTCAAACATCGCTTGAATACATTTGAGAGATCTAGCAGTTGATAAAATACTCAGCCTTGAGCCAATACAGCCAGTGAAAGCCATGAATATAATGGGGATTTTTTCAATGTAGTAGTACTTTTCCTGGGGAAAGCAACAATCTGATCTGCTTGCTTGTCCGGAGTCAGATCTGCAGTAGCTTTTTGGTTACTTAGAGACATCCAAAACATAAAAATGTGCCTGTTAGTGTAAGGGTTTGGGGCAGCAGATGTCCACAGGACTTGAGTGCATTTTCTGCCTACTGCACAGAGTTCAGTGTCCCCTCATTTAAATGCCAACATTCTGCTCCAACAGGCAGAGCTGCCTGCCTGTTCCACCTCACAGAAGCCAAAAATCCCAGAAGAGTGTCGCACCACTGTCATGGATCAAAAAATGAGATGGCTTCCCATGCAGCATTGTCCCCTGCTGCCTCCATTGCCCCAGACCTTCCTCCAGGCTGCTGTGTGTGGGCTGTGGCAGTGAGCTCCCTGTCTCTGAACAAGAGCATCTTCAGAAGGTAAATTTGTGCCTTGAAGCTGCAGCCCCCAAGAAGATACAGCCCAGAAGCAGGTCCCAGGGGCTGAGTGTGGGACAGGGTGGAAGTTGCTGGCATGGGATGATTGAAGAAAAGTTCCTGGCTCTCCACCAGCCTGGACCTGAGTTAAATGCCCAGCAGCTTCTTAAATTCCTCCCTTTTTTGTTTAAATCTCCACAGCATAACTGCTGGAGGAGTCTGAGATAAGGAAAGAACATCTTCACAAAGGTACTATTTCGTACAAATCTCAAAGCATGAGTTTTCTTGCCACAGTATTTTTTTTACTCAGGGAAGTTACCAGGGATCTAAACAAAACCATCATCAAAGCCCAGGTGAATTTTTCCACCTCCCAGAGACTTCCCTTCCCAGATGTGGCTGATGACCCTGCAAGCACACAGCTGCAGAGTTGCAGATCTGGGGCTGTAAAAAGAAAACCGTGTGCGTTTAGTGAAAGGAGACAGGGCCATCTAGTGACAAGAGAAACTTGCGTTCTTCATTCCATTCATTCCATTCTTCATTCCGTCCTACCTTTCACAAGCCCATGAGAACCTGTTCTGGCCACCAGGACCGGCACAGGCAGCTCCTCACCCAGGGACGTGCATGGCTGAGCCTCATGAGGTTCACACCCTGGAGCTTTGCATGGTCCTCAGCAAAGCTTTTGCATGCAGAGATGGCAGCACCAAGGAGAAAGGCTGCTTGGATCTCTGACAAGGTTTGGGTTTGAGAAGAGTCCCTGGTGCCTCACAGGCAGCGCAGGGGCCAGGCACAGGCAGAACTTGACCTGGGATTGAGAGTGAAAATAGGGTTCTTGTGTTTGTTGGAAGATGGTTTCCCCAAGATTTTTTTTTTTAAACTGCTCTAGGCAAGCAAGGAAAAATTCAGGACAGGGAAAATGTTTCTTATTAAAAAAATAATCTAATTATTTAAATTAGAATTGTCTAATTAAATTATCTAAATAATCTAGAAATTGTAGAAATGGTGTCCTTTTTAAGTAAGAAAATACCTGTGCATGGCATTCCCTCAACCAAAACAAGTCTTCCATAATATCATTAACATGCTGAACAAATTTGTTTCTTGCCAAAGAAAGGATTTTTTCCTTCTTTCTTTTACTTCTCTCTTTGTCTAGCACATTCCTCCTTTCCTCTGAAGAATTCACACAACTCCTCTTGTTATCAGTTTAGTTAATTACATTACTGCACTTCCCAGCAAATTAAGACCCAAAGCCTGCTGGTTTACAGTAAACTCCACAAAGAAAGGAATAATGAGGTTACTTTGCAGGTTTTGTTCTTTGGGTAATTTCCATACACTTAGTTTATAAAGTGAGAGATAAAGTAGCTGCCATAGCTTTTATGTTACCCTTCCCAAGCATAGTCCAGGTCTCCCAGCACTTCTGGGAAGGAAGGGATTCTCCTGCCGGAGACTCAGAGGTGAGGCCATTTTCCGCAGGGTGAAGAGAGAGAGAGAGAGACCATATGTGTGCCAAAAGCAGAGCCAAAACAGGGGTCATTTGTATGCCTTAGGCTGTATCCATGCTGCTCAGGGACAGACCTCTGAGCAAAGTGATTGTGTTTCATTCACAAAGCCCTCAAGCCCAGGTCTTCTACTCATGGCATGAGATTTCCCCATGAACAAAACAGGGTTGTCACCTTGTGCTGGGAGCAGAAACCACTTCCAAGCACCTGAAATGGATGAGGGGTGCAGGGTAGCCAACTGGAGTGGTGTTTTCATAGCATGAGGATGGAGATACCTGTGGGAGTGTGGCGTGATGCTGTCTGAAGATGCGGGGCTGCATACCCGGTCTGCACTGAACCAACAGCAGGCTAACTCGGGGCAAGTAGGGACAGACTAAGCTGTACCAAGCTCTGCTGGGAGGGGAAAGGACTTGAACTCCGTTTTTGTGGGGAACTTCCAGCTGCAAAGTTTGGTTTGACTCAGAATGGAAAGAAACCCAACATTGTCTGAACCACAAAACATCCCAAAGCAATCTGTTTGGGATCGATGTACTTGTTTGGATTATCCTCTGATTTCTGCTTTTCTTTTGCAAATATAGGTCAAAGTTTTGCTTTTGTTGCTCCCACAGAAAGGTTTCTTTCTATCAGGTAAGAGGTTTTGGACATTTTGTAATTAGTGGTTTGTTCATACCTGCAGTCTCAGCCAGAAACTCAGCATTAACATTTTGGTTATTTCACACGTCTCTAATTAAGCTAAGGTGACATGAGTTGATGTAATAAGATACCGGAGTGAAGGGCATGGAAGGAGAACAAGGACAATGCAGTCATCAAAGAAAGAAAAGTGCTTTTGTGTAGGCTTAAACCAAGAATTCCCTACAATTATTGAGTTCGATCTCTATCACACTTTACTTTGATTGATTTGTTATATGTTTCTCTTCCCAGATACTCTCATCTCCCTTTGGCCATTTGTGGGTGAAAAATTCACCCACATTTTGTGCTTATTCATAAATCTGCATGCTGAAGTCTGGGGCAAGAGGCTGTGCTACATTTTCATCCAGCCCTTGGCATCGCCCAGTAGGGATTCCAGCCTTTCACTGGGCTGTTACAAACACAGAACAAGTGCCTCAGTAGTGCATGGTTCTCCCTTACCCTTTCATCTGAAGGTGTTACTCTGGTCATGGTTAATCAATTGTGAGCCTGGGAGTGACAAGTCAGTTCAGTCAAGTCACTTTAATCACTTTAGAGCCAGGTCCAAAGACTGTAGCTGTCCCACAGTGCTGCCTGTGACACTTAGTCAGGGTCAACATTAAATTAAAAGGTCTAATTCTGAATGTATTTAAACAGAAAACTCTCTGTGAAGATGTAGTCCACCAGACCCCCCAGTTGCTGGAAGCTGGGCAAATATGGCATTGTGCTTTCTGGAAAGGACTCCAAACAAAAGTTTTCTGTTAAAGTCTCCACATCTCCATCACAGTAAACAGAAAAAATACAAAGTTCCTCTTCACTCTGCATCAAGCTGGCAAATCCAAATACTTTTCATTATTCTACCTCATATCTGTTAGTAAGTCTGTGACTACAACCAACTTGGATGTTAAGTCACCGGCCAGATTTACTCATCAGGCTCTCTGGCTCTCTACTTTGCCCTCCATTTTCCCTGCCCACCTGAAAGATTCTCTGTGCTCCATAGCAAGCAGCTGCCACGACTCAGATGGGTGTCTTAAATACATCATCTGCCTCAGAGGAAACTGCCTTTCCCTGCTGTAGCAGATTTTGGGGAGTAGAGGGCTGAGTCGTTCAGCTCCTGCTCTTAGGAGAAGTCTTCTTACCTCATTAAGAGAACTAGCTCTCTTTACAGATTTTAATTGTAAATAGCACATCTGGACCACGCCATTTTTCTCTTACATTTTTCCTGTTGTCCATGCTGCCCCTCAGTTGTACCTACTGTCTTTCCTTGTGCCATCCCTGGAAGTGTTCAAGGCCAAGTTGGATGAGACTTTGAATGAGCCGATCTTGTGGATGGCGGGGATGTTGGAACTGGTGATTTTTAAGATCTCTTCCAACCCAGGCCATTCTAAGGTTCTATGTTTCGATGATCTAGAACCACACATAAAGGTGCTACTTGGGTGCCCATGCTCTCTGCAGCTCCAGTGTCAACTAACAAACACCTGCTGAGCCATGTGCTGCCCAGGAAGGGCAGGGAGGGATGGCAGCAGGACAGGGAGAGCTGCAATCTTCCTGGATATGGCTTGCAGGCAGGAGGACAGATTGCATCAGTTAGCTAATGATGAGCGTTCACTCAGAAGCACATTTACAGATTTGTCATACTCAGAAGGTGCCATGTTGTGTACATGTGCACGGTGATGTGTTGTGGTGTTTGTAGCTACCCTTGTAAAAGCGCCTGTTGGTTGAGTTTGTTTTCTGTGCTTTGGTCCATCAGTTTGACACCAGCTTGCAGTTCTACCCCCCACATGGAACAGTCCTGCTAAATAGATGCCCTGTCTCTGATGAGAGGGATGAAACAGCAAGGTTTTGGAGCCCAGCACAGACTCCCTTTTTCAAAAATTTTCTTAGCAGTCATCTGTTTGCAAGGAAAAAAATGATGATTAATTAATTCCTGGGGTCTGAGTTTATGACCATGACACTGGGCCCAGCAAAGCCATACCAGTAAAGCCAGTTTAAGCAGAAAAGTGTCTACAGGGTCTAACAACGGGCTCTACACTTATACCCCCTCCCTCATGCAACTTCTGAAGCTTGTAGGTGATTTCACTGAGATTTTATGACAACAACAAGGGGAAAAAAGCCTTGGGAACTATCATTGTTCAGCAAGACACAGCCTGCAGCATGTTTTTTATGGCTAAGAAATCTCAGCGTTCTTGGCTTCATTTCCTCAGTGCTCACAGCATTCCCCCTTTATGGCAGGGCTGTGCCCCACCCCATCATGCAAGGCCACATCCTGGGCTCAGTCAAATCACTGGGGCAGCAGAGAGCTGGGATTCAAAAGCCTACATGAGCTGAAACAAGACTAATCTGGGCAAGGTAACAACTGAGAGCTTGCTCTTGCAGCCAGCATTGTCAAGGCACAAACCCACTACCTAGGCAGGGCTCCAGTGACTTTGAGTGGCTGGTGGGAAGTGCTCCATCAGTGTGGGGCTGGGACCATGGTCAAACACAGAGAGACACTATGGTCTTAATGGCTTTCAGGGCTTGAGCCGATGTGCTCCAGACCAGCTTGGCTACCTCTGCCCACTGCTCCTTGGAGCCATTGCAAAGGCACAGCCAGCAGATGCATGAAAAGCTGCTGTCACTGATATCCCTAGTGTCAGGTTTCCTGGGCTGGTGGCCAGGAGTTTTCCTTATCAGGAGGTACTTCATAATATAGCACTTCTGCTCGCTCTGTTCCTTTCCTTCAAAAGGAATGAAATAGAGAAATACATTCTCAAATAAAGGGATTTATTCTGAAAAGTCAATAAAGCTGGTGGAGGACCCAAGGGCAGGGCCTGGCCTGAAAAGCATGTGATGAGTACGGGGATTGACTGACTTCTGTAACTGTCTGATCTCTAACAATGAGAACTGTTGGTCATGAAAATACAGCACTTTGGAGAGTGAAGTAAGACCCTACAATTCTGGAAATAATGCAAGATCCTTGGAAACCAGAAACACACGTCAGACCTTATTTTCTCCCATGGCAGCTGAACATTAACAAAGCTCACATTAAGAAGCACTGTGTGGCTGGCAGGAGGAGTCTGATGCTCTCTGCAGTGTGCCTTCCTCATCTGTCCAGGCTGCACTGTTGTCTCACTTCAGCTAAATGGGGTAGAGGGACTCTTACCTTTGCTACTCACATGGTTAGGTAAATCCCAGTGGATGCCCACTATCTGTGCCTGAGGAAATCTGGATGAAGCATACCTGAAATCTCCTGAGAGATGAGATTGCTGTGGTTGAGCTTGCCTTCCCCTGAGCAGGGATTTCTGTGAGTCATAACATTTTTTTACTCCAGCCTTTACTAAACTTGGCTGTTCCCCAGTCATTTTAGCCCAGATTTTTCTAGCGAGTGAGGTTTGGCTTTTGCAGACATGCTGTCTATCCCATGAGGTTTTTACCTTGCCTGTTCACAGGCAAAGAAAGTGCCATTTGTTGTATGAGCATATGAGACAAGCAGCAGCTTGTAGTTTCATTATTAATTATTTACCAAAGAAAGCTTCCCCATCTGGGAATGTTATATTTTCCCAGGGTAATGAATGGACAGTCATGACAGGAGAATGCAGGAGTGACGTTGGCATTCCCAACTGTTAGACAAAGAGGTGCCCATTGCTACAAAATCATTAGAAATTACTAGTCTATGCAAGAAACTTGGTCACAACCCTTTTTGAGATTTTCCCATGAAGACTTGCACAATGCAGGAAATCAGTCTGGCAGGTACAGTAACCCTAATAACATTGACTACATAGTGGCAGTTCAGCTATGAATTACAGCAAGCTGGACTCTATCTGGACATTAGAAAATTAATCTACTCACAGCTCAAGATGTCCTGCTTGGCATTTAAGTTCACAGCTAACTTGGTAAGACTGTGAGTCAATCCAGTGAAACCCTCTTTAGCTCTGTTATGCTGCAAACCCGCAGCCAGCTGGAAATATTGAGCACAAAAGGAGGTGCACAAGCTCCTTGATGATCTCATGCTACCAATCTTTCCCATTTCTTCTGTTTGCATCAAGGCAGGAGGACATTATCCTCAGTCAGTGTCAGTCTTGATCCCTTGGATAACAATGGAGGATGGTGGGTGCAGCTGGGATGAGCTGCATTTCTCTGCAAGCATCTCGGTGCACAGCCACTTTATGCACAACAATTTTGGCATAAGACTTCTTGGGAAATGTCTTTGTTTCTGTCACAGGAGCACAGAGGAACCAGAGTTAGTGGCTTCAGCCAATCTTCCACTGCTGTAAATAGTCACAAGCGCATCTCACCACCTGAGAAACAAATTTCCTCCTGTGCACTCACCTTAACTCTTGTCACACTGCAGGAGCTCACATCAGAGAGTAAAAACAGCCAGCCTGAGGCAGAAGCATCATGTAACCAAGAATCCTCTGGCTGCTGTTAGGATAACACAGCAATTTACCATCTTCCTTTTCCTCTCTTGTCTGTAATTATGCTTCAGTTACTGGTCATCTGTTCTCTTCAGACCTATAATCCAGCAACCTTTCCGGTCTTGTCACCTATAACTACTTATTTGTTTGCACAAATAGGAAGACTTAGGCTTCTTTTTCTGCTCTTTTGGGAAGACACAAACTGCAGCTGTCAACATAACACCGATAATGTGCCTCACTTAGAAAAAAATCAATACATGCTGTAAGAGTTAACCATATGGGCATGACAGTAAACATGCTCTGAAAGCCTCAGGAAATGTTAAATGAAAGCAGAGCTGCAGTGAGGAAGGCATCAGGGTAGCCATAACTCAGTGCAGGCAGAGATTCCCTTTCTTGTTGTATGCGTAGTGATGCCCATCTCTGACATATTTAACGAGATATAAAGTTGTAGTGTCCTGTATGGTCACTAAATTGCCTTCTGTAAGCAACTGTGCGTATTTGACTTAGGCACCTTTCTAGCAGTGTGGAAAGTGTTTGTAAGGAACCATAAAAAGTCATTACATATGCAGAACAATTGAACCTCCTCAGCATCTGTGGTAGGAAACACATCTGTCTTCTGTCCCTTTCTTTCCTAAATGTCTCCCTGAATCAACTTTTATGGGAGGGTCGTAAATATCCCTTTCTATTTGAATCCAGGAGTTAACAATACCCCCTGTGACCATAAACACAAGATGTTTCATTGAGGAAAGAGGTGCACTCAAGTAAGCAGAGATCTTTGTGACAGTTGCTGCCAGTATGGTCCCCGTGCACGGCTAATCACATTAGTGGGAGAGCACGGAGGTGGCCAGCAGACAGCAAAAGAAAGAGGGAGAGAAAAGCAAGACTAATCTTGTTAAAAGGGAAGCAAAGATAGACGCTACTTTTACACAGAAGCTTATAACGTCCCCATTTTCCCAGGGCTGGAATCACCTGGATGCTCTCTGAGCAGTGTGGCTGCTGCTGCTGCTGCTGCTGTGGAAACAAGCAGCCCCACATCTCTTGTGTTACCGAGGGCTGGTTTTTCTTACAGCTCTTTGCCATCCATGGTCTCTTGGTTTCTGCACGGGCAACCTTGAATCCTTCTTGAAGTCAAGGTTTACTTGCCTCCAGATGATTTTAAAAGCAGTACAACTGGTTTTAATCCCCTCCATGAGATCCTTTTCCACCAGAGGAAGACCCACAGTTTTCAACAGATAAAACAAATGCCTGATCTAAAAATATTCATGTGTTTTGTCTTCCTCCTCTGGAGAGACAATGTCAGATGTTTGAAGGTACCTTCTTCCTGAGTGAAGTCTTTTGCTCTCTGGTTGCATGAGAGTGATGGATAGATGCCAAATGTACACTTTTCTTACTTGAAGAGGCTTGAAACACCCCCCCAAACTGAGAGCTAAGGATTAGGCAAACTAAAAATGGCCTCTGGCAGTTCCCCCAGTGGGGTTTCATCCCTTAGTCTTGACAGGCAGCTTTTCCATGCTGTGAGCCATGATGCAAATACATTTTCGCAGGGCTGAGGTGCTCTCTGCCCACTCCCTCCTCCCACGTGTGGTGGAGAAGGAGTGAGGGAAGGGGTGCAGGAGGAAAGGTTCTCCTGACCAGACACACTCACAGAAGTGTGGGCACCAGAACGTGCATTAACGCACACACATGGCTCAGTGAGCACGATGCTGTAACAATGTGTTGAGGCTCTTCAGCCAGCTAGGAGTCCACAGCACCCAAGCCAGTGAGCTTCCAATTCAACTAAGCAAGACTAAGCTTTGGGGAAAGATTTTTGTCTTTTGGGGAACCAGACCCTGGAGAGGCAGTGCCTGTCAGAGGCATGTCAGGGTAGCTCTCCAATCCAGTGCTGGAGAGCTGATGGGTACAGCCTTTCTGGGTACTTCAGCAAGACAGTCCCTTCTCCCACCACCTCTGACTGTGTACCTGGCAGAATTGTGTTAGTAGACCCCTCCCACAGAGTTGAATGTTAGAAGGGGAAAAGAGCACCTTGATATCTGAAAGGAACCTTAACCCAGTTTTGGTGGGGGTTTTTTTGCTCAGCTTGTTTATTCAGTATCATACTACAGAGCTGAGGGTGGATAAACAAAGTTATTGCGTCAGTGGTTGTGATGTCTGCTGGTACAAGTGCTGGTGCCTTGCCAATTAATCAAATGGAGCAGGGGAAGGAGAACATGACAGATGGGCAGGATAAATCCTTGACGGAAAATCTGACTTGTTGTTGCATGGGGTGGCAGTGGCAGGAGGAAGCAAAAAAAAAAAAGAAGAAACAGGTATGAAACTAGAGGCAAGGACAGTGATGATGGCTTCAAAGCTGAGTTCATGCCCATTCAGGTGGGGATCAGCCACTTGTTGTCTTGATATTTCATCCAGTTCTTAAATATCAAATGCAAAACAGAGACCCTTTTGGCATTAAAGCAATGATTTCACTATGGATTACTGGTGGCTAAATGAGCTGGGAAGTGGCTGTTGTCAGTGTCCCGGGGCACTTGAGCTCCCTTTGCCATCAGAGCTGGGCCCTTCAGGAGGGGCAGAAGCACTGGTCAGGAGTGGAGCCCCTGGGGACAGGAGAGATGGGCTGCAGGAAGAGGAGAGGCTATGAAGCAAAAGCTTTAGGAATGCTTTCAACACAGTTTGGGAAAGGTGGTTGGACTGGGGACACAGTTCTGGGGAGCAGAGTCAGTGCAATGCAGAGACCCCTGCAATAAAGAGGAGCCCAGACAGGCACAACATTTGTGAGCATCAGTCAGCAGAACCTCTTGGGACTCAGTTAACTGAGGGGATCCTGAAATCCTTGCTCTCCCAAGAGATGGATGCTGTGTTTGTTCCCAGTCCTAGGAGTGGATCAGTGAGACCAGGACCCTCCAATCCTGCCTCCACTCTTCTTTCTGCTCCCTTCTCTCCCTGCAGGGACAATGCTGCATCTCAAACTGGGTGGCATCAGGGGTACCTTCCCTAGCCCCTGAAGCCTCTCTTACCTCATCTGATCTTGACATTGATAATTTAATCATGGGTGGGGGAGATCCTGGGACCCACACAGAACAGGGAACCAGGAACTGTGAGGGGAGGAAAAGGCAGCAAAGGGAGTAAAGGAGATGTGGTTACAGATGCCAGGAAACAGAACAAAGAGGTGCCTGAAAGGAGGAGGAAAAACAGCCAGAAAGAGCTTCTGGGAAGCTTGTTTTGGTACTGCAGAAAGTCAGCATTTATTCCTGTGCAAGCCTCTTGCAGGTTGTAGGGGACATCCTGCAAGTACCCAAATGCTCATTGCATTTCATCAGCAAAGGCAACGGGTAGCTGAACCCGCACCCTACTCACCTCTTCAGTAGGGGCATGTCTGCATTACTATTACTATTATGATAATTATTACTGGTTGTAATAGTAGCACTTCTATTAATAATATTGCTATTATTATTGTTGTTTCCTAATTTTCCCAGGAATCAGGATTTTTGTCTTATGCAGGCAGGAAAATCATCTGTGGTTTGTCTTAAAGAAAGGAAACACCTTCTTTTTTCTTTTGCTGATGTGTGTCCCTCGGTTACAATTTGTTCATCCCCTTGGCTAAGACAACATATTGATCCTTCCCCTGGGCTCTGACCCCTCCATGCTTTCTCTGTTTACAGAGTTATCTTTAGCATTCCTGCCTCCTCCTCGCTGCTCATGCTCAGCAAACATTTCAGGTAAAATTGATCCAGTGGATATGAGGAAAGACGCCATGAAGGAACCTGGGGCACGAGGCCATTTGTGGCCTCTCTGCCATCACATAAGGCTGCTGTGGGTCAGTTCAGCATTAACTGGCTCCTGAGGTGGATTCTCATAAAAAGCAGTACTGGGTGGCTCTCCCAGTGCAAACTGGAGTGTCAGTACAATTATCATCATTGCTTTTGTGCAATGAACTGGACAAGCACTAATTCCACCCTTCTCCTGAGACATGATCACAGGTTTTGAAGGCTAGACAAATGATGCAGACCACCCAGCCTGACCTGCATTGCACAGCTCAGAGCTTCTTACCCTCAGTTGCAGCTTCAGCCCCCTGGTTTTGTGCAAGTGCACAAGTTCCACTTTCAGAAGGGGAATAGGACTCTTCTCGGAGTTTGTCAACACCTTCATCAGACCTGCCTCCAGCTATGCAAGGGCAACTCAAAACAAATGAACTCTTCTTGGGGACATGCTGTATGTTTTCCATCTTGTAACTATAGATAGGGTACAAAAAGGGTATATTAAAGTAACTGCTTTCAGGTCCAGCTCTTCTCATCATTCCTTGGCTCTGTAGACTGTGTTTAGGTGGTTGCAGATCAATACAAACCATCATTTCCCTCAGGGAAATTACTTCACCTTGGACTACAGTGTCAAGCTCCTATATAGGTGCCCTGCTTGTCCTCCTGAAATGTCACATTTTCTCCTGCAGAGTGGCCTAAACTCAGCCACAGGGGTGAAGTGGTGGTGCATGACTTCTCTCTCAAAGGAAGGGGAATGTTTAAACTTCAGGCATAGCCTTGCTTAGCGTGGCAGTACCCAATCCCTCACATGACTCCTTTGCCTGCCTTTCCCCAAGGTGTGTGGGATCATAACTCCAACTGTGCTGTGCTCAGAGGAAGTGGTGGGGAGTGTGGGAGGGGGAAGAACCCACAGTGCCCCCCACAAATCACAGGCAGTGGTCTCAATCCCTATGCAAACAAGTGAACTGGCCAGAAGAAACCTGTATAAATTGACAGCATAAACCTGTAAATTGACAAACACTAAGTAAAAAGAAGTAAAAAAAAAAAATTGCATAAACAATTCCACATGTCCAAAAATCATGTTTTGCCCACTCTAAGCGATGGTGCTTCAAGCACCATTAGGTGAGGGCTCCATTCCCAGCAGCTGTGGATAGCTATTTACTCTCCAGGTCTCAGTCTTTAGAGGCACTTGAGCAGTGCGCAGCTGCCGCAGGTAGGCAGGCAGGAAAGCTGCTGACTGGGTTGAGGTCTGCTGCAGCAGCCCAAGGGCTGCTTGCTTGCTTGCTGGTTGTTCTAGGCAAGCTCATCTGATTGAGCTTCAATTCTGCAAAGGATAAAAGTCGTCTCATGAAGCTGGATGTGTAGGAGTTTTCCCTTCATCCTAGTTCTATGTGATTTTTATATATCTGCTTATATGTACAGCTTTTTTCTACTGTTGTTTGTATCAGAACAAGGAAACCTGTTTTCTAAGATGTTGCGTTGGGTGGGAAAGTCAGTGAAAGTCTAGTTGTGATTTCTCCCAGGGAAAGGCCAAAGCAGCTTAAAAAGTATCTCGGTGGGGCCAAGATGACTGGATGCACCCCACAGCCATCTCCAGCTTTTGAGTACTTTTGGAGCCCAGGTAATGAAAACTGCAGGAGCACCATTCCTGGGAAGCAGCAGGGACTAGTAAGGGTGATGTCCTGATTGACATGGGGACCCAAATATTTAAGGGGGATATAAGATGTAAGTGATTGATATTATTTGATAAATATACCAAAGTACCCCACCTCCAAAACTTTATGGTCTCTAATAAAGTGATGTCCCTGATCATACATAACTTACCAGAATTTGCTTGTCCATAACTTCTCAGGTGAGCATGTTAAATACAGCCCGAAACAGGCTGCCACTTCTGGCTCCAGCAGGGCATATTCATCCAGTCACTAGGACAAGGAATAGTCAGGTAATTCTGCAACAGAATTCCCTTGACTAATTTAAATTTTAAAAAAATAGAAATCAAAACAAAGCCCAATGATCAACAAAGGGACTTGGGTGCCTGAGAGAATGGGACCTCTGTTACTGTTTCCTATGCCACTCTCCAGCCTGCAGGCTATACTTTTCTGACACTTCTGATATTTCCCTCTGCTTATTTGGTCTTTCTGGTTGTATTTGCACACACACCTCCATTAAAATAGCAATTTCCACTTTGTGTTTGCAATCAGAACTAATAAAAATCCTTTGTTTGCATAGCTTTGTTCCCCAACAGCTTCTCAATTCATGTGTTTTCAGACTTTGTTCCTATTTTTCATCTCCCTTACACTGAAAGAGAAACTTTAATGCATTAACCATGTCCTGAGAGGAGAAGGCAGCCACCGCATCGGCCAGCTTCAACAAGTCTCTGTTTTACCTTTCCTTCCTGGGCAGATCGATATATTCCAAGCGTCTCACAATGTACTCTTAAACACTGCTAACATTTTTACTTGAATGGCTCTGAAAGGTTTGGGGATCATAGGAAAACAAATTGAGAAGGACTGGGTGCTTCTTTGAGGTTACACCTGTGCTGCTGAAACCAGCTTTTCTGGTGTGGATCTGCATGCTCTGCTCCATGGCCATAGAGGGTGGTGTGCAGTGTGCTGGGCTCAGCTGGATCTCCCCTGGGCTCAAGTCCCTAGTCCGGAAGTCTGACCTTGCAGGTGCTGATTTTACTGCTAAATTGTTTCAATGGCTGAGTGGCAGGAAAAAAATCTTTGTGTTTGGAGCCCTTATAGCCATGACCAATGAGAGCTAGGGCAGTTTGGATGGAGCAAAAGGCCAAAGATGGGCTGAACACCATAAGACATCATAGATGCCATGCTGTATTCCAGCTCAGAGAAAGTCAGTGGGAGAAAACAGCTTATGGTAAAGCCTATGACATCCAAGCTCATGAGCACAATTGCCCTGCAGTATAAAGGCTTCATTCTGTACTGCTACAACTAAAGCAACTTTTGGGAATGAACTTCCAGAGCTTTAGGACAGGACCCAGGCTCATGGTGTTTATTTTATTGCTGTCTTTGGGCCAATATTTACCACTGTTTATTAGTTGTTTGAAGGCAAATTAATTGCATAAAAGTAATGTTGCCTTTCAGACTGTAATGTGCTTGGGCAAATCACTTATCTCTTTCATGATCCCTGCATGCATCAAGCACCTGACACAGCCCACAAGGAATGAAGCCATTGCATCTCAGAGGCAAAGCTCACCGTGGACCTGGCTCCTTGAACTGCCACATGCCTTCACTTCCAGAGAAGGACACTCAGACCATGTCGGGAGGTCCTGTCTCCACAGTATCTAAAAGTTAGGAGCCTAATTTCAAACTGACGTGTAAATCCATGGGCTAACACTTATTAGCTAGCAAAAAAACCCTCTTTACAGTTTCCTGAAAGGAAATTCCAGCAAGGTGGATGTTGGTCTGTTTTCCACATAACATGAGACGGGATAAGAGGAAATGGTGTCAAGTTGTGCCAGGGGAGATCTAGATTGGATATTAGGAAAAATGCCTTCCCTAAAGGGTTGCAAGCACTGGAACAGGCTACCCAGAGAAGTGGTGGAGTCACCATCCCTGGAGGTATTTAAAAGACATGTGGATGTGGCACCTGGGGACATGGTTTAATGGTGGAGTTGACAATGCTGGGTTGGACTGATGATCTCAGAAGTCTTTTCCAATCTAAGTAATTATGTGATAGTCACTGCAGGCTGCCACCATTTCATTCACCTTTCCGATGACAATATCTAGTACCTACATTTTTCTATAAAAACAAATAAAACAAATCAGGCTATTTCTGACCATATACATCATATCTCTGTCTGCTTGGTAGCAACCTGATATTCCATTATCTAGCTCCCTTTCTTACAAAGCATCTTCCTAGACTTCTTCAGAGGATCACCGAAGCACTACTTTATTTCTCCTGTTACACAGGAAAGCAAATAGACACAGTGCTGTATTTAGAATAGGTTGGTGGGGTTTTTTTCTCTTTAAACCAGCAGATCTGAGAATGATGCAAGTTGTTATATGAATACGTCAGATTTTGGAAGGAGGTGGGGGATGATAAATGTTAAGTTTCTCGATTTTTAACCTTAATCCTAAAGACTCAAACCGCTCAGTTGTGTCTTTGTCTCTTTTTGGCACATACCGTAAGTTCTTAAATGGGAATTACTTTGGAAGTTTAAAAACTCTGTCAACTGAGATTGGACAAATTTATGCATGGCAACTGCAATTCTTTACCTACTGAAAACCCAGGAAAGCTTTTCCCACTTTTAGAAAGCTACATGGGAAATATACCACACTTGTTTACTGCTATAGATCAACAGACAAGCTTAATTATTGCCCTTGTGATGTTTCCAAAATATCCTTTGATAGCTAGTCAGTCTCTACCAATGATGTAATAAAAAAACCAAGAAAAAAAAAAAAGTCATATTTCTGATACTTTCTGTCTTTACATTTGCATGAAAAAATTGCATTTGTCTAGTCATTGAAGTCCTTTACTGGAGTAAAATGATTCTGTGTTAACATTCACAATTCAGAACTACAAAATTTCCCTTTACTAGGAAAAATGCAATCTTTTCTTTTTCTTTTCAAAAAAGATCAATCTCCTTTCCATTCTAGTTGGGGATCCTATTCCTTTTTAAATTGAAACCTCGTGGTACACATTTTAAGTTTTTTGCAGTTATGCTGTGAGTTAACACCAATGCACAGCTGCCATATATTCTTTTGAATGCTGCCTACATCCTTGTGAACAACAGGCTTTGAACTTTGCCTGTTGCTGTTGTGAGGGATTTCTTGCATGAAGATCTCATCTTCCATTGCTTTTATTCTTGCAGTTATTAATATAATATTACCATCAATGGTTTTTATGTGTCATTTAGCCAGTTGCTGTACAGACACATAGTAAGAGACGTGCTCTGCCCATGTGCATTAGATAACCAAGATTACTTGGTAAATATAATTCTCCTAAAGATCATGCAAACATGATCATGTTCCCACATTGTACTTTCCTGGTTTGCCATTCTCCTGTTCTGATTTCATTGATTTATCTTAATACCTTTGTAGGCTCATGTGACTGTCCTCACATTCTCCCAGCTTTCTCTACCAGTGACTATCATGATGGACTGAGTTGCTGCATCAAAGCAAATCCCAGTCTGATAAGAAGCAATAGCATGTTAAGCAGGTTTCATGCTTCTTTCACAGATTGCTTGATTCATTTGATACAGCCGTAAACTATGATTGGCTCCATTTCCCTGTCATGGTCATTTGGTTTTAATGTCTCTCTGGTGCTCAGTCTGCATAGTCAGAATGCACTGATAATAACAACAGATAGAATCTCTCTTAATGTTGAACTCAAACTTCCTTGAAAAGGCACCAAGATAAGTAGCAAATTAGACTTCATCTAGTGAACTGTTCCATCTCTTGCACAGAAGCATATTAATTGGAAATGCACCAATTCAGAGTTTCCCAGGTGAGATAACCTTTCAGTACAGCAGGAGATGTCACACAACCTTTATGCAATCTCACTGTGCTGCTTCAAAAACATCCTTTGACAGATTTAGATACGTGAACCAGAGTGAGTCCTTGCTAAAACCCTCCAGCCCTGAGGGGGTCCCAGGTAAGTTTGTGCTGCAAGCTGCAAGCCTCTGCAGGTAATTGACCTGTGTGGAAAGCCAGCTGGATCACCTGCAGATGTCAGTGGTGGTAGTACACACTTGCCCACAGGGAACTGGATTGAAGTTACTCAGCTTTCATCAGATAGCAAAAATTATCCCTCTTTATTGACCCCAAATGTTTTGAGCCATGACTGCCCAATGAGAAATGGTTCTGAATACCAGCTCAAGCTCATTGAATAGAATAGGGGCAAAATCACCACTGGTTTCCTTCTGGCATTGGATGATCAGTACAGACAGAAAGCCTTTGTCATTCTGCCCTCAGCACTTACACTTTTGAGCTCAGTCCAACTCTTAGCACAGCAGCTCAACTCTTAGCAGCATCGCATACCACAGCCCTTACCTGCGAACTCTCTGCATCCAGGTCTGTAATGAGCAAGATATCCTCATCTCTCAGTGAATACTGATCAGAAGAGGAGTCTCAGATAGCCTTGGCCAGTTAAAAAAGTCCAGATTCATACTCTTGGACCTGGACATGACTGTGGAATTAGCTGAGGACCTGAATCACTAATGTGACTGCTTTGTGCCTGACTGCTTTCAAGGAGATAGGGATGTGTTCCCAGACAAGGATAAGCTGCTCAAGATATTGACAATGAAGTAAAATACCATTCCTCAGACTCTTCTAATGCATGGTTGATGTGTAAGAGTCTTAACTCTTTCAATATCTGCTTAAATGACTGCAGATACTATCAAGCCAGCTTGGAGGGTGGAGTTGCTGCAGGCACTTTACGGGAAGAGAACCATGTATTGCCTTCATCCCCTCTGAAGTTTAAAGGCAGCTACAGTCAGGCCTCCAGCTAAAAGTGGTGATCTCCTGTGACAGGAAACTCAGAGCAAAGAAAAAAATGCATTCTGAAAAAGATTGCTTGGGTACTGATTGTATGGAATGGCAGACCTAGAATTGTAGAATCATAGGATATGTTGAGTTGGAAGGGACACATCAGGACCAGCAAGTCCTACTCCTGGCCCTGCACAGGACACCCCAAGAATCACACCATATGTCTGAGAGCATTGTCCAAATGCTTCTTGAACTCTGTTAGGTTTGGTGCAGACTTCCTGCATCTGCCTGAAAGCGGGATCTGTGCTTGAAGATCTCCCCCAAGCACTCATCTGCCCGGACACCTGCTTTTGCTGTCTGAGAAACCTACTAAATTAGTTGCAATAGGCATGAACATGTGGATGCTGTAATAAACTGCATTCTTATTTTAGGCAACATCTTGGCTGTGATGAAGACTAAGTTTTTAAATAATGTTTAAAGAAACGCTGTGACTTGGCCTGAGCATCTGGAAGATCTGATTGAGGTCAGAGGTGTGTAAGTTTGTAGGTGTACCTGCCCCCGAGAGCAGAAACAGTCAGTGTGGACCTCTTCAGGACTAGGAAGATGAGAGCCAGATCCCCAGCTGGCTACCTGTGTCCCAGACTTTGTAAGAAAAGGGTTTCAATACATACTCTGAATTTCGGTTTGGGATGCTCAGAGTGAGGGCTTATATGAAGCTCTGCTTGGTATTCCAGCTTTTGTCCACCTCAAAACTGAAATATTCTGTGTAAGAATTGAGTGGCAGATTGAAAAATGGAGGAAATCAAGTGGCTGAATAATTTACTTGATGGCAAAGCTAGAGTGATTCTTCCCAGAGGTGTCCAGAACAGCAGTCCTTGGCCTTGGTGGAAGGGAGGAGAAGGGCTTCTCTGGGAGCCCTGGTGTGTATCACAGGACATGTTAGGCGGTGAAAAGCCCCTGATAGTTGTCTTTGCCCTCTTCACTTTTCTGTGTCATCCTCCCTACACACATATATCCATGACATTTTTTTCTCTTCAGGAGCTGTGCGAAGACAGCACTTGTCTGGAACCAGCAACACTCTCTGGTGACTCATCCCTTTCCCTTAGATCCAAATGATCAATACATTCCTCAAAGGTTATATCGCAGGCTGAAGCCCAAGCAGACAGGGATGGCACTGGAAAGCCAGTTTGAGAACCAGGAGCACAGACTCCTGTGTGTGCAGCAAGAACCTTGGGAGCAATGAGGAGCCCAGCACACACCAACACATCAGAATTCCTATACCTCCCACAGTCACACTGACACTTCCGCATGAAAGGTCCATACTCAAGTTGATTTCTCCTGGACACCAGAGCTCTGTCTCATGTAGATCCTTGACTCCATCTTACATCTTCCAGGTCCAGAAGCCCTGAAAGTCACCAGTGTGTCACAGACAGCTTTGGCTCAGCAGAGTCAGAGAGTCTGGGCTGCTTCACAGCCTGCTAGACAAGCTGGCAGCATCTCACAGTCAGATCTGATGGACGTGTGCCCACATATCATTGTATTTCTTGAATGTTCTAGCTCCTGCAGATTGAAGTTCAAGCCTGGAAACCCCTCCGAATGCAGAGCTTGCAGCCTGCCCTGACTCTGGCCTCAATCCTGCTTTCTGGCATCGGGACAGCCCCTGCACAACTCCCTGTGCCTCCACCATCACAGCAGGCACCACTGCTTTGGTGTTTTCCACAGACCATGATTCCACCCGAGTAGCCATCAATGCTGTCATGCATGTGGGAGGCATGTGGGACAGGTTTTCTGTTGAGTATTGACGGGAGGTGGTGACCTTCGTGTTTGTGCTGGTGGGGATACATAGTGAGTGTCAGCACTGTGTTATTGAAGAGCTTTCACTGCAGGAAGAATTAATAATGTCTGCTCCTTTCCTTCACACTTCTGCAGGACTCAGTGAACCCCAGCATCGTGATTGATGGTGTGAGCAAAGCCTTGTTGGCGCCGTCTTGGAGGCAGGGGCCTATTAATGAAAGGAGAAGACAAGGATGAAGGTGTCTTGCAGGACTTACAGCTCCCCTATCAGCACTGGGCAGTCAGAGTGAGTGGCTTGTTCAGGGGGGTGTATTTGCTGACACAAGTCTGTGCAAACAAGGGCCTTGCGAGAACGTACAGGGAACAGCTGCGCTGTATCTGGGAAAGGTGAATGCCATTTGCAGAGCAAACTCACTCTAATTCAGGCAAATACTATTACAAGCAATGTAGCTGAAAAGAAAACACGTTTACTGGGATGTTAACATGACTCGTATCAAGTGCAGAGAAATGGGGAAAATGCCTTGTGAAACTGCCACCTGAAGCAAATAATTCCTGCTAGGAAAAGAAAACCCTTTCGCAAAAGCATCTTGCCTTAACTGAACATTCTCAATACCTGTAGAGAAAAGGTGTTCAGCGTGTTGCAGGATTCAGCCTTCATAGCCCTCCTCTGAGCACCAGCTCAGTGGTTATTTGCAAAAATATCATTGCTTTGGGTTTTGGGTGCAGGTTTGAGCTGTCCCAAGTGTTGCACTGCAGAGGCAAGGGGTGCTGAACACTTCCCAGGAATCAGCATCTTTCAAGGAGCTGGCACTCAGCATCCCCGTACTGAGCGCCTCAAACCATCCTTCCATCAAAATTTCATCCCATTTTTCTCCCTCCCCATCTCCAGGACCACTGCCACCATCCTCAGCATCTCAGAGGGAAAAGCTGCACATGCCTTCAGGAAAGCAGGAAAAGCTGCAAAATTTGGGGACAGAGCCCCACCTCGTGGAAACGACCTCAGGCCCTGCTTACCAGAGGCTTTTGTGAGTTGGCTTGTGAGACCCAGCATGACCTCATGCCTGACATCCTGCCTGCTGCTACATTAATTAGTCTAATAAGAGGTTTTATCTCAGTGTCAGTCACAGTAACGCCGCACGCAGCACAGGCATGGGGTGGTGACTGGGTCTTCCTCTCCCAGAGTTCAAGGTATTCTGTGCAGCCCACGTGAATGGTAATGATATTTGTGTTACCATTGAAAAGAAAAAAGGTTTTATTCATTACAGTGAGTTTCTGATTTATAGACAGTGGGAGACCTGTTTGAAGGCCAGGCCAAGCATCTTCCATTGAAGCACAGAAATTAAATGGCTTTTTAATTGGTCCAACCAGGCAGCCATAGGAAGGCACCAGGCAGAGGAGCCTCAAGGCTCAAGGGGGTGCCTACAGCCAGGTGAGCTGCCAGAAGAGCACAGGCTGAGGGAGCTGCTCAGCAAGCAAGGATGATGTGGCCCAGGAAAGGCTGCAAGTCAGCAGCTCCTTGAACCCTGTAGTTGCTGGTTTCAGGATATAGAAATGGCCCTCTCCTTATTTTCCCACCTGTACTCAGGAAAGGTGGTCTCTACCCATGTTTTTCTTACATAAAGTGGGATAGAAACAGCAGTTTATTTTCCTCCACCTTCTGGAAGCCCCCCAGGAAAGTCCTGTAGCACTGAACCAAAGGGTACCATGTTTTAAAATAATTATCCAGTGCCACTCACAGGAAACACAACCAAACAGGAACTCAGGAACTCCTGCACCTGTGCAAAGAGGTACAGGATTGAAGCTGCTCCTTCAGATCAGTTTGATTTCTGTTTACATTTTTTTGTTCCTGACAGGAAAATGAAATGAACTTGCCCCCTTCCAAAAATTCCAAATTGCAAAATAAAGTCTAGCTGTGCCAGACAGGTCAAAAGAGTGATGAGTGATGTTTCTGTCTCTCTCTTTCTTTTTTTCTTGTTTTTTTCTTGTTTTCCCCAAGACCTGTTTTTTCCTCCAGAAAAAAAAATTATATTTAGCTGCCTGCTGTAGCCAACACACAACTGTGGGTTCTGCCCTCATTGCATGTGATTAGCAATCTTGGAGGGATTATTTGTCTAGAGCCAGCAAGGTAAAACGTCTTCTTTTCATTTGGTTGACACACAAAAACTCCTAGAAACATCAGTGATGTTCTTCGATCCATTTGCTATAATTAGAGGTGATCACATCTCTTACTGATTAGCTGCATTCCTATTTTTCTATCCTATGTTTCAGTGCCCAAATTCCTGTAAACCACAGAGGTGACTTTAAAAGGCCATGACTTGGTAGGTACACCAGAGCACTGAGCTCCTCAGCACAAAAAAAGTCAGAGCCACTGTGTATCTGATGTTGTTCTGAGTTCTCCAAGCTGGCAATTCCCAATGTTTTGCTCAGAAATCATTATTAGTTGGTAAGATGTGAAAGTTGGTGAGACAGCCAAGTTCCCCACCAGCACCAGACAGTAGTGTGATGCAGGAGGTGCTCAGCCAAAGCAGTTGCCTTCTGCCAGAGCAGAGAAGCAGCAGCAAAACCCCAGGCTGTGCCCAAATGCCCTACTGAGAAGCAGATCAGGGTGTAAGCTTGACTATTTCTTAACCTTTTGCAGTAAAAATGCAGGGACTGTGCAGTGTCAGTATGCCTAGGATTGATGAGATTCTTAGGTACAGGGTTTGGGGAAGATTGCAGGCGTTTGGTTTAAGGTGTTTTATAGAAAGCCTTAACAAGCACCATGAGTCAGCACAGTGCTGATTAATGATTAAGCTGGATGGCACCAAGCTGCTTTCAATTGATTTTTAGAGGGGGGGAAAAAGCAAGCCGGAATCTTTATTTCCATGACACCCATGTGTAAAGAGGAGTGACAGGGGCTGGGAGTCTCGACCTGCCAGGCTGGGGAGCGCAAGGACTGCAGGGGGGGACACTCCGTCAAGAACATCCCCAGGCCAGAAATGGTGCCAAGAGAAGGGGATGAAGATGGTGATGAAGACGAGGTGATGGTGGAGATCGGCTCCCCAAGGTGCCGGCATCCTGTTTGGGGCAGGTGTCCCATGCCCAGCAGAGCTGACAGCAGCACCTCCTCCCTTCAGGGCTCACCCCTTGCACAGATGCCAGCAGTGCAGGCAGAAGTTTGGGTGCTCCCCATGTCCAGAATGGGTCATAAGAGTTTCTCGTCTCAGGATGTCCATGATGCCCTCTGAACATCCCTGCACGGTCCATGGCCTGCACGTGAGATAAACCTTCCTTTCAAGCCTCCTTGCCTGCCGTGGCTCTTTGGGGCGAGGTTCGCACGCCTGGTGCCTGGTGCATGGGTGACATCTACCGGCCGTGCCTCCAGCTTCATTTTGTGCTTATACGGCTCCAAAAAACCCGTGCCAAGAAAAGTGACACTGTGTGCTGTTTTAACTGCTCGTTTAACTGTGCCAGGGTCGAAGCCAGCACATTATTTTTATAACTGTGTGAAGGCTATGTGTCTCATGCCGCGGACCTTCTCTGGGGTCTGACATAAAGCTGAGACTTCAAATGAAGCAGTGCAAAGCTGTAGGAGATGTTGAAACATGAATGGAGGGTATTCCCCTGTAGTTTATTCCCCTGCAACTAAGATTAGATTTTGGATCTGTTTCTTTCATTGAGAATTCACAGCCAGTCCAGAGCACAGCTGAAAATATGAAGCAATATTAGTGAAGTTTTCTCTATGGAAAATTGCTGCCACTTATTTGAAGATTTATTTGAGAATGGCAAAATAATAGTAATTTCTCTAATATTTTTTACCTTTTGAAGAGTAGAAGGTAAAATTAGGAAAAAAGCACCTGCCTAGCTGTGACCAAAAACCAGAATAATAACTAATCCAACACACATTTTTCAAAAATTAAATACTTGTGTCATTTTTAAAAGAAACACTTCCAGGCTGGTGGTGTTGTTTTGATATTGGATGAAATATTACGGTTAAGTTCCAGGTTATAACACTTGGATCCATGCTCAACAAACTGCCCTGGCTGGATACAGCTCACCAAGTGCCTGACTGTGGGCACAAACCAGGCAGAAACCTGCAGCTGGAGCAGCATTGCTCCACATCCTGGTTCTTGCAAATTCTTATCAATGCAGCCATAAAGAAAAAAGTTGTAACTACTCAAAGGGTCAAATTCAAAGGTGAATAGAAAGTAAACAACACTCATACTTTCAAATACTGTGATTTTAAAGTTTTTTTATTATTTTGGCACCTGGCACATAATTTGTGAGTGTTTAGGCAAGGTGAGGCAGTGCTAGAGACTGTACAAGCAGTACCTTGGCATTCCCACAGTAAAATAGCACCCGCAGCCACTGCAATATGTGCAGTGCCATAAATGTTAATCCAGCTTGTCCTCTTTCCCCATGTTATCTCTTCACACCTTTAGTCTGCTCCTAAAGCACAAGACCAGGACAGGAGCACCAGCAAGAATAATGAGCCCTGTTGAGAGTAGACCAGCAGAGAAGCCTGGGGTGTTACCCAGGATGAACATGAGCCAACAGGGCTTGTAGCCCAGAAGGCAAATCACATCCTGGGCTGCATCCAAAGCAGCATGGCCAGCAGGAGGGGATTCTGCATCTCCACTCTGCCTTTGAGACCCTGCCTGGGGTGTTGTGTCCAGCTCTGGGGTCCTCAGCACAGGAATGACGTGGAGCTGTTGGAATGAGTCCAGAGGAGGGCCACAAGGATGATCAGAAAGCTGGAGCACCTCTCCTGTGAAGACCAATTGAAAGAGCTGGGGTTGTTCAGCCTGGAGAAAAGAAGGATCCAGGCAGACCTTATAGGACTTTCCAGTACCTGAAGAGGGTTTATAAAAAGGAGGAACTTTTATATGGGCAGATGACAGGACAGGGAGCAATGGTTTTAAACTAAAAGAGGGCAGATTTAGATTAGATATTATGAAGCAATTATTTACTGTGAGGGTGGTGAGGCACTGGAACAGGTTGCTCAGAGAAGCTGTGGGTGCCCTGCCCCTGGAAGAGTTCAAGGCCAGGCTGGGTGGAGTTCTGGATAACCTGGTCTAGTGAATAGAATCCCTGCCTATGGATGGCATTGGTGGGGCACTGGATGATCTTTAATGTGCCTTCCAATTCAAACCATTCTATGATTCTCATTCAGTGATGGGAAACTGGTTCAGGCTGGGAGAAGGCAGCTTCAAGATCAGCCCTGAACATAAAAATCTTTTTCCCTGTTAGGCACTCCCAAAGACAAGTGCTGAATTACTGTGAATTTCTTAGCATCCCTTCCAGGGACTGTGAGTTTCCATTCAATACAGCTGAGCACCTGGTCCAGTCTCCAAGGCAGCAGTTCTTCCCCTACAATGTACCAATTCTCCCATGCACTGAACATCTCCATGTACCATCCTGGGGTTCAGCCCTCTGCTTTCACCACCAAAGAAATTCTCTCTATGACCAGTTCCTGAAGAATCTGCTGAGACCTGAAAGCCCAGCCTTACACATGTGTTGTGTTGAATGCCATTTTCTAAAAGCTGCTTGATAATTTCTCTGAGGGCATCCAATGAGGTGCTTTTCAGATCCCCACAGAGACTAAATACTTTTTTTGCCCTGTGAAGAAAGGTGTCAGGTTTATTAGGCATTACCTACTTTTTTCGAAATCAATGTTCTTCTTTTTTTTTTTTTTAATTCCTGTTTTATGTCCACCTCCTTGGATTTCATTATTCAGCCCTTCATGGGCATATAGTGGGCCCATAAGTTTTTTCTGTCATCCATACTCCTTCTGAGTAACCTCATTTCAGTCTTCTTGATTATGTATCTTCTGGATATCAATAGATATCACCTCCCGCTGTTACTAAATTGTCTTTATTGCTTCATTTATGTATTTTCTAATCTAAATTTCTCCTGATTAGCTCAATTTGATCACTTCCTCAGTCTCCAATGCAGAGTGTTAGTTCATCCATTAGTCACTGCTTCCCCAGCAGTCAGCCCTAAAGATTGGAACACTGTAAGCAAGCACAGTATATTCCACATGTGATGCAAATGACTAGTATTGTATTTCATCTTGTGAGTTATAAAATAAACTCCTTCTGGAGATACAAGAATGAAAATCATGCAGAAAATAATCTGTTCATATTGTCAACCATGTGGAAGAAGAGTGTTTAGCAGCTTTAATGTCTGATCTCCAATAATAGACTGCATGAAATTTAATGCAGCTCATCTTGTGGTGCTCTTTTGGATAAAATCTGTAAAGAAAGCTCCTATAACAAAGGCTCTTGCATGTTAACATCCTGCACTTTTATTTTTTTAAGAACATGACTTAGCTCAGACGTCCTTTGGGAAAATTCTCTCTTTCCCTATTAGACGTTCTGCTCATCTACCCCCAGCTGACATCTTCCAACCCTTTAATGGTACCTCACAATTATTGCTTTTGAAGTCCTTTGGAATTTACAGCTGTATAAATGTCAGTGCTGTTCTGTAGAAATATCACTTATGTGAAAATCCTGGAAACCTGCCCAGCTATGATACTGCCAGGAACTTGGATATAAGTGCAACATGACTGGTTTGGATTCGAAGGAGACTAGGGCAAGTTTTTTTGATTGATAGTTCCTAATAATCATGCTCTGAGTGTGGGAATAGAGTTCGTTGTGGTTTATCCATTCCTGCAGAAGAAGAAATTGCTCTGGCAATTTCTCGATAAACCACGTTGTTTGGGTTGCCACCAGGTGGTGCCAGCAAATCAGGGAAACTCGGGGAAATCAGCCTGGATTGAGGATGACGCGGCTCCCGGGACCTCTTCTCTCTGTTTCTCGTCGGGGACTTCAATCCCAATCCCTTCCTGCTGCTCTTAAAATATTTTTCATGGTTTTGAGCCACACTTCAGAAGCCTATTTTAAGATTCAGCTCGGAATGCTGAGCAGTAGAGCAGTTGGCATGCCCTCAAAAATGTCCTTTTTATAAAAGGACGAGCACTTCTGTTGTTTTTCCTAGTTCCTAACAACGGTTTAAAATCAAATTATATGGAAAATCTAGTGATCTCTATGACTTAATCCTTCATGCTTCATTCCTTTCGGATTAATATTTGACTGTGACTATTTTTGTTACTTAGTCATTGCAAAAATCAAAGCAATTTCCAGTGTTTCTTTTAAGAAATCAGTCATTCCAGGTTGTGTACCAAACTCTTTCTTTTTAGCTGATATTGCTCACATCCTGTTAAACTGTTGTCACGATATTTCCCATCTTTGAGTCTGCATGTAAAATTAAATCCTGCTCAAATTTAAACTTATATGGAGTTTTGTGAGGAAACCCAGAGGTCCATAGAGAGCTGTGGTGTTGCTCTTGCCATGGGGTGGTAACAGAGCCAGGGAAATACCCTATAAAATACCCTATAGTCCCATCATTTCACACAAGCTGGTACATAGGTACATGGACTGTTTCTCAGCCTTTGCTCATACAGGAGGAAGCAAAAAGAACACTGTAGTGGATCAAGAGAAAGGATCATCCCCTCTAGTCACCCTTCATTATACCACGTCTACATACTGCATCCAGTTTTGTGCTCCCCAATACAGCAAAGGTAATGATGGGGATGATGGGGAGAATTCAGCAGAGGTCATCGAGATATATTCCTAGATGTGAGTAGGATTAACTACATTTGAAGTGCTTTTCTCTCTCCTCTGGTTGCAGAAGGAGCCTAAATACCTAAAGTTAAGCTATATGAATCTCCTATGAGGTGAATTTCTGAAAGATGTAGGAGAGTCTGGACCAGAAGGACTGAAAGCCTGAGTTTCTTGAGTGTTTAGCAGCTGCTCTAGCAACTGACTTGGATTTGGTTTTAAGCTTGTTCCTGTGAGTATCTGATTTGCCAGATCTTTTTCATTGGTTTCTACCTCTGGAAATGTTAACTTTCAGCCAAGGTTTCATCGCAGGTTACTCGCTCAATGCATGTAAAACCTCTGTATCTACACCACCATCTTTCAGGTGATCCAATAATCATTCCAACAGCAATTTTTGCATTGACCCAGGAAGAATAAGTCCATGTCATCAGCTGGGTCAGCTTTTATGGGTAACAGGCTCCATAAGCATCCAGGAGCATCCTACAGACTTATGTGTAGCCCTAAGAGAGAAACAGGTGTGATCAGCAATTCCTATGATCTGCATTTGAGTGTCTTGCCAATTGATGCTGTGAAGCTGAGGTAATATCTCCTGCTTCCAGGGTTCAGCCCCCTAATCTACTCTTGTTTTAAAAGGTGGAAGCTGAAGATGCTTGGCAGTGCAGGAAATTAGGCCTCTTGTGCAAGTCTGTAAAAACAGCTATAGAAGCCAAGATGAAGTAAACAGACACAGCTGTCTCTTACATAGCTGCTGCCTTATAGACTCCTGAAACTATTATTGCACACAGCTCTTGTTGGCCATGATTTAAATGGTAACAGCTGTAGCAGAAAAAAACATCCTAGTGTCTTCCTCACTGCATCTGCAAGCCACAGGAAGGGAGAATATAAATTCAAAATATTTTTTTTTCTCAAAGTCACAAAATATGTGGTGAAGCTCTAGCTTTCCTTAAAGAAGCAGGTATTCATGGAAGGTCAAATTGTTAGAAAGCTGTTTGCATTATTCAGTCATCTTGAGGTGATTTCAAAATTTTAAAATAATACAAAGAAAGTATACTTTTTTTCTTTTATTCTTAGTTTGCAAGAGCTCTGTGCCAACAGAACATAAAGTCTCTGGGCATGCAGTTTCCTTCTGCAACAATGACATTTAGGTACAGTTATTTAAGAACTTGGTGTAAGACACTCTGCTACAGGTTGGATTTGATAACAGCAGAGGTGCCAGGGAGTCTGTGACCTTTAGTGCAATAAAACAGTGGGATAACAAGGATCAAAACTTAAATCCTGAGGACCTACAACAAGCATGGCTGGTGCTGAGCCCTAGGAGGAAAGGCATCTCTGGAGCTGTCTGTCACAGCTTGCTTGATATGCCACATTAGCATCTTTTCCATCCTGACCCCCCTGAAATGTCACAGCCCATTTATTTCATCCAAGCATCCAGTGCCAATGCTCGTGGCACAAGGCTGCATTAGCTCTGAAAGATTTCCTGTGTATTGGCCTGCAGACAGAAGACAAATAGGGGTGCTCTCTGCTCCAGCTTGGTCAGTCAGATTGACCTCTCAGAGCAGCCTCACTTGGATTTATCCCAGGTTTTCAGCACTGTACTCTGAGGGAAGTTCTGTGCTTGTGTTGCAGAGAAGCAGGCTCTTCTCCAAGAGGGATGGCAGATGTGTGGGAAGAAACCTCGACTGATCCCTGCAGGAGGAATAATAAAATCATAGAATCATTTACATTGGAAAAGACCTCTCAGACCATCAAGTCCAGCCATTAACCCAGCACTGTCAGGTCCATCACTAAATTGTGCCCATCAGTGCCACATCTGCACCTCTTTTAAATACCTCCAGGGCTGGCTACTACACCGCTTCCCTGGGCTGGCTACTCCACGACTTCCCTGAGCTACCTATTCTGATGACTGACCATCCTTTCAGGAAAGAAATTTATCCTAAGGAAAAGAAGCTCCTTTCTATAGGGACAAGGAAGGCAAGGATGCTTGTAGCTGTCTGTGTAGGGAGATCTGTCACCTTCTTAACAGAGTGTAGGACTTCCTCAGATCTTGCATCTAGCATCAACATTTGTTTTCATGCTTGCATATGTCAGTGTTTATCAGAAACAGGGCTTCCCAGAACACTCACCTCCAGAGACCATGGGAGAAGAGATGTGTCCCAGAAGACAGATACATGTCTCAACACACTCCTCCTCACTAGTGGTCAATGCTACTGCATGACAATGGCATAAGAACCTACACAGAAAGAGTAAAACTTCTCCAGCTTTTACATTAATGTCATTTTCTGGAGGAAAAAAAATAGAATTTTATAGAGGAAGCTTTAGAAGCAATTAATATGTACATGAACCACTAGCCAAATTATCCTTGTAAACCTTGGTCTACAGTTTTCAATACAAGGTAATAAAACCCAGGAAACAGGAGTTCAGTGTCCTTCAGCAAAAATCAAACAAAACCTTCCTTAGTTATTTTAGAAAACTGAATAGCACTGCATAAATATATTTTCCTCCTTCAAGAGGCAGGTCACAGCAGCCTTAATTATCAGAGGGACAGAATGGAAGCAACATAAAAATAAATCCTTTGAAAGTTTGCTCTCATTACCACATTTGGCATATTTAAGCATAAACACCATCTGTGTTTATCAAGAAACACGGCAATAGCTGCCCTCCGATCTCACAGTGACACCAGTGTTTATGGAGATTTACAGAAAGGGGCACATGCAAGGCTTCCACAGAAACTGAGCTCCCCTGAAATTACTTCTGTTGCCAGCTGCTCATGTAGATGGAGGCACTTTTGCCAAGAGAAGAATCATCACGGAAGAAAAGCAAAGCCTTAAATCTCTTATGGAAGAAAAGTAAAGCCTCGAATCTCTCATGGAGGCTTCTTCTGGCAACCCCAAGGAGACAAATAGCAGCAATGGGTACTCGCTGCCAGGGATCAAGCCTGAAACACACTTTGTGCTTTTAATGTTGTAACTGCCTTGGTGGGAGGAGGAGCATGCAGCTCCGGGGTCAACTCACTGCTCTGCCCCCACCATCGGCAGAATAGGGACCTGCTGTCCCTCTGCCCTTGCAGCAGTCTGGGAATGCTGGAGGGGACTGCACTCAAGGGCTGGCTGGGGTCTGCCCTCGCAGACCAGCTCCCAGGTAAGGAGAGTGTGGTTTGTGACCTGACCAGGCTCTGCGTTTTTGCACCAGCCTCTCATCCGACTCTGGTGCAACAGGAGATGCAGGGGGGGGTTGTAGATGAACAGGTGCCAGTGGGAACAATTCCTCTACAGATGCTGTGGTAGCTTGCTCTGCCAGCCACTTGTGCCCATGGGTCTGGACCCTGGGTTATGTTTATTTGGGCTCCCCTTGATCCTACAGCATCTTTCTGTGAGAAACAATAGCAGAGTGAAAAGATGAGGATACAAGCAGAAGCAAGACATGCCCTGCCTAAAGCCAGGATGCAATGCTGCCAAGGGGCAATGGTGGCCTCATCACAACCTAGACACTGTTGTCTCAGCACAGCATTTGGAATCCTCCCAGCAGGACCAAATTGTCCCATGGACGTGGATCCAGGCAGCTGATCAGCAACAATCAGCAACACATCCTCTGTGAAAGTGAAGCCTTGAGCTATCTGAAACACAAAGCCACAGGCAACAACAAGCCTGCCTCCACTGTAGGCTTTGGCACCAGTATTTGGTTCTCCTCTGCTGACACACAAGGTTTAGGCAGACTGCTCATACTAAAATCCCAGTGTGCTTTAGCTTCACCATGCAAAAGAGCTATGTGAATAAATGTCAACTATTTTTAAATGATAGAAGTAATTATGTAAATATATAACAAGCTCTTTTACACTGAAATATTAGAAAAAAAATACATGGACATCCAAAGTACATCACCTAAATCTGAACAGCCTGGAACAACATCTGATTTCCATTGCTCTAGCATTATTTGCCCAAAACCAGTTAAGAAGACTGATACTAATTTTCCAAGTATAATTTGGCTCTTTCTTCTTGTAGAGGTGGCATTGAATGGCCTGATTGTAATAGAGATGCATTGAATTATGCAAAGACAATCCAATGAAAATTAAAACAAATTAAAAATCCACAGTATTGATGTTAATTTTTTTCAATTCCAGCCTGATGGCTTTATGAGAAGCAGAACTGTGAAAGTTAGCAAAAATTGTAGACAGTAGTTTCACGGCCTAAACTCTTTCATCAATATGTCCGAAGTACTCAATTTGAAATTTCCTTCTCTTAATTCTCTCTCATTTACCCTAATTGCATTATCAGTGTGCTTGCCTAACTAACTTTTTTCTATCAACAGTGTTTATTCTCCTCAGCTATTTACAGACTACTTTTACATCTGCCCAAACACCGTGTCATATATCAGAAAAGCCTTATTCTGCTTTATTATTTTACCTTAGAAATGGATCACTCTGATCTTCTCCTGAAATTGTGTCTTTTCTCTGTATTCTGCCATACCAGCAAGATGGTCTCAGTGCCCAGTGTACTCTCCCAGAAGCTGTGAGGGCAGCAAGGAAGACCTGCAAGCTAAATGCCCTGTCCCAGCCAGAGAAGCAATTTTCAACCTGTGCTTAACTCTAAGCACACAAGGAATCCTATTTGCTTTACTGAGGTTACACATGCCCTTAAAATGAAACCTTGCTCAGCTGCTGTGCTGGAGTGGGACCAGAGGGCTCTGTTCTATATCAAGTCAGCTAAAAAAGGTCTTTTCACCCGTTTTTCCATTACAAAATGCATGTGTGTGAATAGGGTTTGGGGTGTGTTTTGTTGCAAGTATTTGATTTGCTGCCCACTGTCACTTCAGTGTCTCTGGATGTGCCCTTGTACCTGTGCTTCTCCTCCCTAAACATTTAGGGCTCATGTATCTTTCCTGAACAGCTTGACGTTCCTCCAAGCCAAGTCACATTCTCGTTATTTTTCGTCTGGCTTAAAAAGAGCACTTGAGCAGTTGGAGGGATGAAGAAGAGTTTTGGCAATGTTTTTGCCTTGAGAAAATATGATTTACAGTGGGAATGTAGGTGGAGTGATTTTCTGGTGGATTTCTGCTGAGTCACTGGATTATTTTGTGCCAACTCCAAGACTTTTATCAGTGGCTGGGTAGCCCTAACATACCTGTCTTGTGGAACTTCCCTGGTATCTGTGAAGACATTGGTCCTTTTCTCCTGCTTTCCCATGCAGACATTCCCAGCGTCTCTTTTTCTCCTGTACATAGCCATTTATTTTTGTGAAAATAATGGGACACATTGGCTTATGTCAGTCACAGTTTGACAGTGCAGGAATGAGGAGGAACACCTGCACACATGCTTTTCTGCCTAAACTAGGGTATAGCAAGAGCTTCACTTCTGTAGCAAGCCTGGCTAAAAGAAGACTTGCATGAGGACACAAGGACTTATCCCAGATGAGTTATGGAGAGTTGTACTAATCACATTCTCATTCCTTTTAAGTGAACAACGGACAAAATCAGGGAGCTCTGCAATGCTGAGTGCCTTTAAAGACAGATCTGCTTTACTTAGATGTCCAAGTATGGGCCTCAGTCCGGAATGCCGCTCCTACAGATCTTGCAGCCGAGGCTCTCCAGGTCTGGCTGCACTCTGCACCGTGTGAGACAGACAGATGTTGGTGACTGCTTCAGATAGAACAAGCTTGAAGATTGACATCTGTGGTGTGAGGGAAAAACAGTATCAGCATATTTGAACTCCAGGAGACCCTGTGAGCAGTTGCAACATGCACCATAGGCTTCATCTGTGGTATTCAGACAGTGAAATGACCACAAGCATAGCTCAGAGAGCTGGAAGATGTGTGGGGGAAGAGTGAAGGGCCTGTGGTGAAATATGCTGTGTGGCAATGGAGCTGCCATCCTGCCCCAACCACAGAGGGCATGAGCAGCCATAGCTCTATTCATGGTAAGGACACCCAGGCCTGGCACTGCCAGCACTGGTGGAGCAATTGGCAATTAACCCTTGGAACACCCATACACAGCAAGTGTCACCTCCAAGGTGATGGTAGACCTGGGCTCTTCTGTCTGTCAGGCTTATTTTTTCATGAATTGAGAGCTCACAAATCTTGTGTTGTTGAGCCCAAGGAAATTTTGTTCTTCTGGGACGCCTGATTGCTCCTTTTGACTCTTCTTTTGACCTAGATCAGATTGTAGAGCAACCAAGTGTGAGGGGAGTGCAGAGGGATGAACCCCATTGACTGCAGCTGGGCGTGTGAAGTGAACATGTCCCTGGCAACGTGCATTTGCTTGGATAACCTGCCTGCACCTACAGCTCAGGTGTGGGTCCGTACAGTCCATTGCACTTGTATGTGCATTGAGTCTCTTGGGAGCTGAACTGCGCCCAGGTGTTTGCTGCACCAAAGAGTGGCTGCTGGGGCTAAAAACCATGCTGGGAGTGTGCTAAGTATTCCACCAGGACTGCTGCAGGCCAGTGGCAGAAGCCTGTCCTGTCCCTTCCTAGTTTACCTGCATAGGTGTATCCAGAGACCAAAAGAAGGCCCAGGAGAAGATGGTCCATGCTGGTGAAGAACAAGGCAAGGACAGTCTCTGGCAGAGCTGATGGTGTAAGAGCTGAACCATAGCTAGAGTAACAAGCCAAGGCACCACACCACACAGCTGAGCTGCCAAAAGAGGTGAGCCCTGACCTCTGCAGAGCCAGCAGGAGGTGTCAGGGGGGAAGGAACAGGCAGGCCAGAGGGACAGCAAGCATGCACACCAGGCTGGATGGACCCACCACACACCTGGGGCCGGATGGGCTGTTTCTTTAAGAAAAATCATCCTCTGGCTCAGAGCCCAGACTCTCAAATCTGCTGTGAATCAAGCTGCCCTCTTTCAGCACTGCACATACCTTTCATATTTCTTTCCCTCAAGGAACTTTTTTGTGATGATTAATGAATTATGAAGGTCACCTTTTGAATCTTCAGCTCTTTCAGAACTCCAAAGAAAACAAAATCCGGAAGAGTTTCAGCTAAAAGTGTCATAGCAAATGCATCCATTTTTACTTTATTTATGATTATGTTCACAATGGACTTATTAAGTACTTTCTTTAAATAAACAGAACTTGAGACTGTTTGCGAAATGCTGGGATTTTCTGCCTTAAAACATCTGCTGCCTGTTTCTTAAAGACCATTTAGGTAACAGAGCACATACAGATATGCATCTATTTCCTGGAAATTACTTAAGCATACTTCAAAAATGTAGAAATCTGCACCTTTACCACCCAAGAAAACCTAAAACTAAAATGAATGAGGCTGGGCCATCTCTAGCTGAGGGAAATTCAATAAATCTACCCTGCATATGAACTGTGTTGGTATGTGAGACCGGAAAGCTTGCTGGCAGGAGACAAGGAAGTTGTCCGTAAGTCTGTATAACTCAGACTAATAATTCATGATGCTGCATGAAGTGCTGTTTTCTGTGCTTTTTCTAATGGTGTGCCTTTTCAATAAACATCTGGACTTGTACTTTCTTCCATGACTGATGATGCTCTGGATGGGAACTTCATTTTGAGTGCCCACATCATTATATGGTAATTTATATCCTTGAGGAATCTTCATTTAGATGCCAAGTATGAAGAGGCAGATGTTAGGAACATCTGCAGGATAAGCTTTTCATGTGAAAAGATGTGTTCCTTGACAAATATCTCCATGATGTTTGATGTGTCCTCCCCCCTCTGTCAGTAAGAGTCCAACTGCATTCTGATATCCAGTGGTTCTATAGACAGTGTTAGACCTTCTCCAGTCTTGCTGATCCTTGGCTTTACTTTTTGTAATCATCTTGTCTCTAATCAAAAGGAAGTCAGAAAATTAAGTCAAATTCAACCTTCAAAGTGCAGCTGCTGCAGAATGCTCCACAGCATTTTTGCTGCTTCCTACCTTCCTTGCTCCTCAGCCCATCACAGCCTTGATGTTCCTCTGAATAATGGCATACGTTGCCCAAGTTTGCTTGAGCCTCACTGAACTGACTTGAAGGATGCAGCTGAGATTGTAAGAAGCCCCTTTGAACATTTGCTAAGCTGCTGTTACATGAGGTGTAGATGTCCCATCCCATTCATTTGTAGTGCAGATTTTTGTTCTTGTTCTGTTCTGTTCCAGAGAAAAGCAAAAGCCCAGTTTCCAGTGCCTGCTGTTAACATGGCTAGATTTCACAAGTACCTGCCTGTCACAGACAGTGTGATGAAACTCATTGTCTGTGCCTGTTATGCTGGTTGTTGGTCTCTCCAGTAGATAAACCGGGACCATATAAGCTCGTGAGTTTTGGATGAATGCTTCCCTAGACTACTATTTCCCTCTTCCAGAACTACCACAACTCATCAAAGACTAATCTTGCTCTAGACCAGGGAAAAAGAAGAGTAAAAAAAGCACAAGTTGTAATATAATGTGATGCATCATCTGGCTTGCAGGGGAGGCTTGAGAAACAGAGCAGGACTTTATAAGACCACAGTGGAAAGAGCCTTTCTGGTCCTAAATGATAGCCATGTGACCCCAGCAATAAACAATCACCCAATAACAATTCTTTAGGACATGTGACCTTAAACTATCTTAAGAGCTCACAGATCTTCATGGCAGAAGGGTGAGTTGGTACTCAGCCACTCACATCTGTTCCCTTCATTCAGCTGAGGAGCTGTTCAGAGGACTTATTTTCTGAAACCTTTGTGTAGCCCCCTTTCAGCCAGGTACTTGAAGGTTTTCCAGAGCATGATATATGTGTGCAAAGGCTAAATTGATAGCCAGATTCTCTTACATTTATCTGGGGATGCACAAAAACATTATCACAACCCCTTAAGGAAGGATTGTCTAAATACACAAATTCAAAGCACTTGAAATCTAAACTGCCTCTTTTTTTTAGTGATTTAGATCTCAGGTCCATTGTTCCCTTGGCTTTAACCTGCTCTTAACTAATCAGTTGAAATACATCAGACTTCTTCCTTTCCATTTCTAAGGAAACATCTTTATGCCAAACTCTCTTATTCCTGCAGATGAAGGATTTGTCACTTTTTCAGCTGGCTAGCCACAAATGCAAGCTCACAACATCTGGTTTTACACCAGTGATCGGCAGTACATATATTTATTCCTAACTAGCAATGTCTCCATAGCTGTCCTATCAGCCAAGATGGTACAGATTGCACATCCTCACTGCTGCTGAGCTGTGTCAGAGCAAAGGCACTTTGACCTCTGGTCATCACTCCAAACATTTTGTATCCTGGGAAGGGCTGTAGTGACTTACACATGTCTACTGGAAGAGCACCAGTCTGGATCCTGTGTTATCTGGATTTGTCATCAGTGAAAAGGCACTGATCCTTTTCTCTAGTTCATGAGTGGCTGAAAGGGAGGCTAAATCTGGGCATGGCAGCATGCTTGATTGTTAATATTAAATATGGTGTCTCTGGGCCTTGCAGCTTCTTGCACTATTCAGAACAGTTATTAAATTCTCCATCAAGACACCAGAGGAGAGTTTTAATTCTAGGAAAAGAAGAGGGTCAGCCTCATGCAGACAAGAATTAGCTATTCATGTTCCCTTACTATGGAGGGCATGGAAGAAGGATGGGAAAACCTGGCATGAGCTTTGTCTTCCTTGGCTTGCTGAGACCAAACGGATGGTGTCATCTAGGACATGTCACTTGGAGAAAGTCCTTCTAGTCAGAGCTTTAGCAAGAGAAGCAAGGATTCTTACTCAGATCAATCTCATCTTAAGTACACATTAGAGGAATCCTGCAGCAATTTTCATGTAAACTGCAGACTATCAAGTAAGAGAATTTGCTATGTCATCTGGGAGTCACTAGAAAACAGAAAACTTTCTTGCTTGAGGGACTTCAGCAGCCTCCCAGCTTGAAGATTCATTTTTTTCTGGCAGCAGCAACTGCCAGCTGATGTTATTTCTCTCTCACCTGTGAAGAGAAAATAATATCTCTCTCTTGAGTGTATTTTTTTTATGGAAGCTGTGGTTAAGAACAGAAATCCATCTCTGGGATGCAGAGTAGTGGATCTTTCAACTCTACATACCCTCGGAGTGGGGTGGGCAGTGCTCCCCTTCTGAGGCAGGGGATGGCCCATGGCCTCACTCCTTGGACTGACTGCCAAAACAGCAGCTCTGTGTCCTGTGTGTGTGTGTGTCAAGGTGCAAGAGTGCTGGGGATTTCTAAACTGGTGAGAAAGCAGGCTTGGCACTACTGTTGACCTTGCCAAAAAAGACCCTTACACAAATCTTCAAATGAAGGCCAAATATAACCTTTTGATAACCAAATTTCACAGGAATTAATCACGTTCATCTGGATTTATGGAGTAGGAAGCTTTTGCTCTGTTCTGATTCAGTTAAATAATGATCTGTACCAGCTGCTGTAAACTGGGTGAGTTCACTTCTTTGATTCAGTTATGCCCACGCATTTTGGAGTCAGCATCCTTCTCCTGCATAGAGCTATCTTCAGAAAGTTTTGCCCTCCCATGGAGCTGGGGGAGCCTGTCTGCTGGCAGCAGGGGCTGTGCTGTCCCACAGCCCACTGTTTGTGTGGGTACTGCCTCCCACCTGGCCCATTGCACATGGATGAAGCACAGATAACCAGAGGCAAGAGCCACAGTTTGCAGTGAAGTCCCCCTTAAACCTTGTCTTTGCTCGTTTCAAAGTTCAGGGTAATATTTCAGATGCTGATGCATCACCTCCTCACATGTGTCTGAGGTTGTCCCCCCATGTCCCTCAGCTGCTTACCTTGCCAGGAGATCTGCCATCTTCCACCGTGTCCTGGGACACTGAGCATCCTGAGGGAAGGGACAGTGCCTCTGCACCACCAGTGAGATGTGGGCTGTGTCAAGAGCTCCCTGTCAGGCTGCTGGGCCATGTATAGGCTCAGCTCATACCCCTGTCTCTGCAGTGTGGGGGCCTGGGGGTAGAGGTAGGGTGTCTCTGTATTGGTTTTAGCCTCTATCAGCCAAATATCTCTTTTCAAGATTTCATTCTGTTCTGATTTTTTCTAGTCACTTAGTCATGGTCTCAGTCCTCCTGCAGGCTGAAGGGCTAATGGATAGCAACCTCTTTCAAGAATGACATGTGCTTTCCTGAGGCATCATTCACCCTTGGAGACATTCTCTTTACACAGAGATTACTCTTCCTTGTTTCTAAGGAGAGAACCCCTTAGAGGAAGGTCTGCAGTGATATATATTACAGAGTCTGAGTGTGGAGCAGACAGAACAGTCATAGACAGAGGTCATTTCAATTTCCAGGTAGGCTCAGCTATCCAGGCAGGACAACGAAATTATTGCTCTCAAGGCCTGCCTATTTTAGGCCTCTATGCCTAGGTCTCTGTGACATGTACTAAGAGTAAATGTTGCACTTCACAAGCATTTCTGCTAAACTCGCTGACAGCAGAGCAGCAGCTGGAAGGGGCAGTGGTGATTTCCACTGTGCTTTCCAGTAAGGAGTTGGGACATCTTCCATAAATCTTCAAGGAGAAGAAACGTAGCAATGAATAGATTTAGGTTCTGGCCTTCTTTTGTTCTTGATTTGAACAGCTCCTGTCCTAATTATAATCATTTGCCATGTGATTTTAAAGCAATTATGAATTGACTGTAATACATGCAGATTACTGATTTCTCATGCACAAAATTAATTTACTCTGCCAGCAATTTCAAACACTGAACTTCAGCTGATGACTCACAGCTTTGCGTAAATGATTCTACAGAAAACCAGTGAAATAGTAAACCTTCAATACACATTTTTCTTCTAGCAGAATCTTCATTATTACTCCTTATAAGGAAACTTTGCCAGTAAAAAAGAAAACACCCACACAAACAGGGGCAATTTAACTGGATACCTTTTATGAGGTAGGAGATTGTTTTATACCTGATGTATTTATTTTGATTACACTTCATTACAGAAAAAAAAGGAAAAAAAAGAAAAAAAAAGAAAATCACATGGGCAGAGATGCACTAGAGAAGCTGAGAGCAAAACCTTACCAGGTTCCTTGTCCAAGACCCACTGGGTCATCTCTGCAGGTGCTGCATGTGAATTGCTGCAGGTCTAGTAACAGTGACTGGAGCATGCAGCCCAGGAGGAGAAGCTATAAAACACAGAGCAGTCCTTAAAAGATAGAGGCCCTTCCAAAACCATAGGCTGTTTATGAAACAGGCCAATTCAGTCAAATCAATGGACATTCCTGCTTTGCAATCAATGAAGTAGACTTAAGTCTGATGAAATAGTTGAAAACTGCATGGAAATCACAGAATCTTAGAAAGGTTTGGACTGGAAGGGACCTTAAAAATCACCTTATATGTCCTTCCCAAATCTTGGTCAGCTTTATTAAATTATTCAAAGCAATTGCTGACAAGACTGCCAGGAACCCATCTCAAACCATTCCGTATACCAAGACCAGCACAGTGACTCTCCAATGTCAGGGAAGCAGCAGACTCACTGTATATGCACAAAGGCCATTTATCAGGAATTTAGGGATGTTAAGAAGCTTGGGAAGCTAACCTGGGAACTCAGGAGATCCATGCCCAAGGAAGAAGCCAGCCATCTGGATAAATAGGGATTGGCAACTTGCCACAGGAACCTTACAGCTGGTGACATTGTCAGGAGAGGGAGCTGATACCAAAATCCTCAGTTCCAGTTAAAGTTATGCCAAGCAGGTCAGGCTGCAGAATTAGAACAGTCAATTCCTTGGCCTTTGTCATTGTCTTACCAATGCTCCCTTCAGAAGATTGTGATGATAAATTTACTACAGTTTCATGAAATATCACACGCAATTGCTTGCTCATGAATCACATTGTGACTCTTCTATGGCAGAGACCATTACCCAGCAGGAAAAGAGTGTGTTAATTCTCAGCATCATTTCTAGGAGGGCAACCCCTGTCTGTGAACATCAAGATCAGCCTCACTGACCAGAATTCCTAATCCCCAGCTCTGAAGCAATTGTGCTTCTGTCTATTCTATACAATACTTCTGAATGGCAGGCTTGTCCTTTTTTCACTTACTGATATCAGCCACAGCATCTGAGGCTTACAGTAAATTCACAAATACAAGCCGCACTGAGTATAAGCCGCATCTCTGGGTGTTGGCAAATATTTCGGTTTTTGTCCATAAATAAGCCGCACCTGAATATAAGCCGCTCTGTCGTTCGCAGCGAGGACCCGCGTGCAACAAAGTTGCCAAATACTAACAGAACCGCGGCATGGCGGGTGGTTTACTGGCTCGGCTCGGGCTGTGCAGGCTCGGCCCGCTAGGGGCTGCTGACGGGGCCAGGTGGCCCAGCCCGGCGCTGCCACTCGGGGCTGGCCGCTGCCTCTGGGTTCGCTCGCCCCAGCCCTGCTCACACCGCGGCGCTGGCCGGGCACGGAGCACCCCCTGCTCCCGCCACAGCGGCGGAGGGCGGGGGCAGAGCACCCCCCTCCTCCCCAACCCGCGGCAATGGCGGCGCAGGGCCCCCGTTGGCTCCCCGGGCCGCGGCAATGGCGGTGCGCCCCCCCCCCCCCCGAACCGCGGCAATGGCGGCGCGAGGTCCCCGTCCTCCCCTGGGCTGCGGCAGAGGAGGGAAGAAGAGAGCTCTCCCGCCTCTCTCCCCACCCCCCGTGCTGCCTGCAGGGAGCCAGGGCAACACAGTAACACTGTAACAATCGCGGAATGTTGGCTTTTACTGGCAGGTGCTTGGCTCGGCACCCTGGCTGGCACGTCTGGGGTTGTAAATGTCAGAAAATTATTCACAGATTAGCTGCCCCCGACTATTAGCCGCACTTCCGGGTTTCCACCAAAATTTTTGTCAAATTGTTGCGGCTTGTATTCGTGAAATTACTGTAATTCGCATCATGATAAAATCCTGCTGGCTCCAGAGAGGGCCAAGCCAGGCCCACAGTGATGAAAGAGTGTTGGAGACCAAGTGTTTAGCCCTCACAAGCGGGAGTCATTAGCAAACAATGAATTAGTTATCCTTTATCTTTTATAAAGATCTTGCAGCAGTGCACTCAGGGAGAGGAAACATAAGAGCCACTTGGAAAGGAACAACAGCACTACAGAGTGAATGAAGCCTTTATCACACAGCAAAGCAGGATTCCATGGCTGTGGCAGAGGAGTAGCAGATCAGTAGCACTGCAGCCATACAGGTATACACCTTCAGGAAATTACATAAGCGGAGGTGTCACAGGATCCAGGGCAGACAATTGAGGGGACCATTAGGGAGACAAAGCGTAGGACAACTCTTTGTTCCCCAGATCTGCAAGTACTTCACATCAACAAACAGGTCAAAATATCCTGGTGATTCTTGTTTATGTGTCCTGAGTGTGTGCACTCACTGTCTGGGGCTCAGGCAGGGACCATAGCCAAGGGCTTGACCTTAAATACAGTTCTTGGCTAAAGATGAGTTGGTAAGCAGGGTCCTCGCAATCACCCCATAAATGTACCCAGAATGAAACAGAGGTACACAATCCTCATTTATCTGGAAAAGAGAGGGAGGCAAATGTGCAGTGCATTGCTGGGAAATACCTATGGAAGCACTGCTGTCCAAAAGGTGGTTGAGTATGATGCTGCTGGGGACAGAAATTACTGATTTTATTGAGTCAAATGGAATTTGGTGGGACTTAGCCACTAAACAGAAAGTCCTGGAGACTAGATCCAGGCATTGCTGTACTTATGCCACATATTTGGTGGTATCCATTCCAAAGGCAGCTGTGGCCACTGTGACCATAACTTTACATTACTTTAGCTCTCTCCATTTTCTGCCATCTTTCTGACAGCTCAAGCTAAGGAGGAGCTAAGAAGAACAGAAACCAATCCATGGAATATAGAAGTTCTGGTAATTAACACATCAAATATGTTTTCTGTCTCTCGGTCTATCTATCCATCCATTTATCCATTTATCCATCCATCCCTTCCTTCTCAGGTACTGTCTACAGAGATTGCACAGTTGAATTAGGTCAATCAGGAGATAGGACAGGTGGAAATCTGGGATTTCCGTTGTCTTCTGACTTCTACCCTGGCAGAAATTGAACCCCAGTGGTACTTTCACTCAAGCTCAAGTGACTCCTGCTTGATTCTGCACTTAGCCCAGGCTGTCCAGTAAGAACTTGCTCCCTCTGACTATGACACAGATGTCTTTGGTGGCCAGGGGCCACACTTGTTTATGTGAAAAACACATAAGTGGGCTAAAGGTATAAGAATAAGCAGTCTTTAAAGGATGTACCTACTTTACTGAGTAGAAGAGACCCAGAGAGACAGCTCAGGTACTGAATCCCCCAAGCAGTTGTCTACACTCTGAGCTCATTCCCTGACTCCAATCTGGATGTCTTCAGCTGCCTCTTCTCAAGAGAAATCTCGTACAAGAAGCACTAGCCCTGAGCGTTGTGAACATCCAGAGCAGCATGGCAGTGAGGCTGGGGTATGTCTACAGCAGTATTTAGTCTCCAGAATAACTCACCCAGTCTCCACTGTGTTAGCAGTGTGGAAAAAGCTGTGCAGAAGCTGGGGGGGCAGTATATGGATAACTGATCTATCCTCAAGTCATGAGCATATCCTTAGACTTCCACAGCAAGAAAAGAAGTGAGAAGTAAGTCCTAACTAGGAATAACCAGGTTTTCTGGGCTGAAAGCAAATGTGTTGCTCTTTGGAGAGATATGTGCAGTGTTTCCAATCTCTAACCTCTGAGCAGATTTTGATCAAGTCAAAGGCAACTTAAATTCACTCCTTCTCCACTGGGAACAAAAAATTACAGTAATTTAATGATTACAAGCCGCACCATTTTGACTAAGGTTTTGGTCCATACCCAGAAGTGCGGTCTGTAATCCAGAGCGGCTTATATATGAACAATATTCTAAAAGTTGCCAATCCGGAAGTGAGAGCCCATGGTAGCCCCAAGCCAAGCTGGAGCCCGGTCGGCCTCAGCAGAGGTGGGAAGGCCTGGCAGAGGCAGGGCCAGTGGCACGGCGGGGGAAGCTGGCAGAGTCCGGGCCAGCAGCGCAGGAGAGCCCAGCAGAACCGGGGCTAGCAGTGCGGGGGAGCCCAGCAGAACCGGGGCCAGCAGCGTGGGGGAGCCCGGCAGCGCGGGGGAGCCCGGCAGTGCTGGCCAGGGCGAGCAAACGCAGTGGCGGCGGTGCAGGCAGCGGGGTGGGGGCTGCTTGAGTTTCCTTTTCTCTCCATTCTTTTAGTACATTCCCTAGAGAACATAGTGATGCTTTGCCCACCTCTTCAGGTTTCTCTGGATGACTCACAACCACTGTGTGCAATTTTGGGACTTAAAGAGGGAAGGCCAAAGCTCTACCACTTGATACTGTACTTAAAGCTGTAATTGTGTGTAAGTACTTGCAAATATCAAGGCCATCTTTGGAGACAATGATGTGTAATGGCTCTTCCAGCTATATCCCATTTGTCCAGTGGAACATAATGGCTAAATCAATGTAAAGTGTCATACATTTATGTTTTCTTCTTTCCCTGGGGGCTGTTTTTTCCAGTTACGTATGTTCAGCTCTGATCTCTAGAAAAATCAATGAAGATTTAGTTGTTCTCAAAAAAACTCAAGCTAAAAATTTAAAGCATTTTCTGTCATCTTGGTGTGGAATATGTAATCCCTCTCCCCCTCAGGTACCCTTCAGAGCACGTGACTCAGCAAGCTTTTGTGAAATAAGCAGTAGCATAAAAACAAGTTTTTACTTAAATGGGTTTATTCCTTGAATCTCATTCTTAACCACAATCAGTGAAGTGTTATTATTTGTACTGTCATAAAAGAAACACTACCACTTTGCTGTTCCTGAAAAATAGAGGCAGTTTTCACTCCCAACAAAATGAAATGAAAAAAAAGACTTCTGCATCCATGCTTTGACAGCCTCCTTGTGTCAAACCCTGGTTTTCAGTTCACTTCTACACAATAGAGATGCTCATGATGCAGTTAGCCGATGACTGCAAGAAGACTAGCTATCAGCCTGTATGGGGGAATAATCTGAAATGAATAAAAATAAAGAGCCAGCACACTAAGCAGAAAGTAAAATATTTCTATGTTTATACAAAAATTAATCTTTACAGATGTAGGAAAGTACTTGCAATGAAATCTTCATTTTAGCACTTAGATCTTCCCAGTGGCTCTTGTTTCCAGTACAACTTTCCCTACTTTATGAAGATCAGATATTACAACCAGTAAAATAATGCCTTACTTCTCAAGCCCCCTTCAGAAGCAGTAAAGTTTCATATCCTAAGATATAATTCTGCTCTTATTGCAGAAAAACCTACAATTTTCAGGAATGATGCAACACCATCAGAAAATCTCTCTGCAAAGTGTGCCAGGGGACTTGGGGGCCAAAGGCATGGCACCCTGGAAGGTTTGGCATCCCAGCTCACAGGGAGACTGCTCAATGGAGCAGTGGGGACACTGAGCAATCCAGGGCGAACAAAGCAAGTCACCACCATTTCAGAAAGTGCTTGGTTCTGATTTTAGCAGCTCAAATACCAAAACTGCCTGGATATTGGAAAGTCAAAGCATCTGCTTAGGAGCATCAGGGTTTCAACAGGTAGAAAGTAAAAGCTGTGAAAAGTACCTTCACAGCACCTCTTGGCCCATTCTTCTGATTTATATATTTTATAGTATTTATCTATTCTTCCCATGGGTTGTGTGGAAGTTTGGGAGTTCTGCTTTGCAAACAAGAAGCAGACTGAAGTGGATTCAACAGCCCAGCTCAACCAGTTGCTTGCGCTTCTTCTGAGGAAGGAAAGAAGCCAAATCCTTCTGCAGCGTGGGGGTGTATCAGCACACCAGCTGGGTTACTGCTGACACTGCCAAGCAGGCAGGATGCAGAACCAGGCACAGCCATTCTGATGCTGATCATGCCCCAAGCACCCTCATCTCCCCCAGTAATGAGCTCAGTGTTGGTGCTGAGTTTACTTGGGTCTGGGAGGAAGAATGTGTAACCCCATTTTGGGCAGTAGAAAAGCCCCAAGCTCTTCATCCGCAGCTGCTCAGCACATGATGTCATCAAGACTGCTTCATTGCTTTAAGTGGAAAATATTTTTGTCAAGCATCTTCCCCTGACTCTTATGTAAGAACAGACTGCACGGGGTGGAGAATGCCAGGAACCAACATCTGTGGTCACTGGTGCCATTGTCATGACTCTTGTGAGCAGAGGACAACAAAGGGGACCTTGAGAACTGAAAAGGCTTCTTGTAATGCCACTCATCAAACATGATGTCCTTGCAGGCAGTTTGTGGGGAGCAAGTAAGCCAGGAAATTAAGCTGGAGAGTACGAAGTGTTTGGCTCTGTAAGGAAGCAAAATGGCCCACAACATTTAATCCTGGTTTATCTTGTTCTCTCTCCCATCTTCTCTGGCTCAGCCAAGCATCAATAGCCACATTGAAGGAATCATCTAGCACTTTTCTTAAAAGCCACAAAGCTTCAGCTTGACTGGTGTCTTCAGAGTAATCTGAGGGAAGTTTAACCAGCAAATGAGATTCTCTCCTCATTTGACTAGCAGAAATTTCTGGAGTGCAAACTGCAGAAAGCCAGGCATATCAGACGTGGCTCTGAGATTAGGTCAAGCACACAGAAGTTTGAAACATGGTGTTTGAGATTGCCTAACACAAACGAGGTTTCTGAAGGAAAAAACAAATTTTGGCCAGCACTCAAGACTGTACTGGGAAGTGTTTGGAGAGCAGCACAAGGACTTGAGTAAACCTGCTGCTTTCCAAGCCAGTGTCCTAGCTGGGCAGATATGGAGGATGTCCCTGTGGATGCATGCTAAACACTTCTCTCTTCCAGAAGGCTCCTGGAGGATGCCCTGGTGAGACCCCTTCCCTCTGACAGGGCATGAGAGGTCTGTTAGCAGGGGATGACAGCACCTTGTTTCCACCTGGCTGGAGCACCTATCACCCATTCAGGCCACGGCAGCAGAGACAAATCCAATTGAGCTGCCACATGCTGGTCTCTGTGAGGTTGGGGACAGACAAATCCCACATTGGGCCACCACACAGCCAAGGATACTCCCTGCCACAGCAAAAGCTCTTGCTCAGATGCACTGAGGTTCCTGGGCTCAGTGTTTACCTGTGCACAGAGGGAAATAAGACTCAGGAAGACTTTTCTGAGCATTATAAATTTCTAGTGGAGGTAGATCCTACCAGCCCTGGAGTAAGAGCCTCCCATGGTTGTTCACATGTCACTGATGCCTATAAGCACTTACTGAGCTCGTTTGAGGAGATAGGACTAATGCCCACATCCCACCCTCTCTAGAGGCTTATTTCACTGAGTCAGGGCTAAGTGGTGTCAGTCACTCCTCCTCTTAGTGCAATGTGCCCCAGCAGCAGCTCCCACCTAACAAGGCTTCTGCTTCCTCTCTTCCTCTCTCAGCTGTCTGGTTTGGCTCTCCTAGCTGAGCACAACCCTTTGCCCCATGCTGATCCAGAGCAACAAGGGCCTGGTTCAAATTAGAGCTGTTGATGGCAACAACTTGCTCAAGCCTCCGAACACAGCCCCAGGAAGATTGAACAAAGTTGTCAAAGTCCCCAGTGAGCAACATTTCCAACAAGTATAAGGGAGAATTGATCAAATTTCGTCAATCCTGGAGGAAGAGAGCAACAGGAGAGCAAGCAGATGATGTACAGTAGGCAGCATTTCCTTCCCCAAAGCACACCAACCCCTGTCTGGAACTCTCAAGAGCTGCAGCTCCCAGGTTTCCACGACTCAGTGACTTTGGCTGACACCATTTTCCTCAGCTCACTCCAATGGGTTGCATGACCATTTTCTTAAAGTACAGAAAAGCTGGAGAAAAATCACCACAAGACACCCTTTTTCTTTCCTAATTCTGTCTCCACATTAGTAGATTGATTTAAAAATCATACAATTTAAAAGATAAGCTTTGGAGCTCAGGATGTTCTCTAATTTTCTGAACCTTTGGGTCGCATTAGATAAGAGCCCATTACTTTTCTTTTAGTGTTTGAAGGTCAGAAATTTGCATTGAATGACAGCAGAGATTTGTCTCCAGGAGTCAAGGGTTTTAAAGTAAAAGTTACACCACAGGACTCATGCTGTAAAAGCAAAAATTTATAGCAATAGAAATAATTTAGAAAAATTGGTAAGAAAAGTCTAGCCTGCCTTTGATTTCTAGTGAGGAAAGTGGCATTTTTCTTGAGAGCAGCAGCAAAGACTATATGAATCTATTTTTCAGACAGCAGAAGCTGTCTGTAGTTGTCAGTAATAAAATCTTCTCTCAGACTACCTGCTTGTGGATAGATTATATAGAATTTTCAGGAAACGAAAAGGAACAGAAGAAATAGAAAAAATATAAGATATAAAAGTCTTCCAACTTTCCATTTGCTTTGGGAAATCTTTCATTAAGGCCTTTGATGCCACAAAGTGCCCTTAGGACTAAAATTGGTATTGATAAACTTCAAGAGGTCTCTTGAGGTTTCCCCATTTTAAATGTTTAAATAGTACGACCTATCACAGTAGTTGTGTTGAGCTGCTTAAGTGCACACTGTTATATGTGCAATACTTGCCCCCCAAAGCAGACATCATCTTCCTCATCCCTACACTGCAAAGGATTGCACAGAGCAGTGAACATCCATGGTTTAATATTTTGATAAACCACTTTTGAAGAGCTGTGAAACTGCGCATTGCACAACCACATCAAGGAATAGGCTGATTTCATTAGATAATTCAGAGGTTTGGGGGTGGTTTTGCTTTTATAACATCTTGTTTTAGCTAACTGGGGCAGCGATTTGTGACTTGGGATGCCTGTGAATGTCCTTAACTGTGGCTCCCATGGGGTAAACCTGACCTGCGGAGGGCTGGGGAAGAGTGGATGTGATTAGATGTTACTGGTTTGGTTTTTTTTTTTTTTTCTGGAAATGCACATGCTGGAATGAAGAGCTTCAGCCCAGGTTTGACTGAGGTTTTTTGGGAAGACAAGGGTGGGCAGCACAGGTAGAAGCAGTGGTGGGCAGAAGAGAAGAAGCACCCCTTGCAGGGGTGGTAGCCTTTGGAGCCTCCCCTGGGGAGCAAAGCTGCACCCTGCCCACCAGGGCTTTCCTCTCCAGTGAGTACAGGCCCCACATTCCACACTTGATAGTGACTCATGAGGTGGTGCAACCTTTCCATGGCAGGCTGCTGAGCTGGAGAAAGTGTCCTGGCCACAGGGCCACAGGGCACAGCTGTGTTGCTTTTTGACATGGGGAGCACAAAAGGGAGTTACCGCTGAGAGTGGAAATTATGGCAGTTATACCAGATTTCTGCTGGTATTTGCCGAGACATTCTCCAAATTAAGTCATCTAAAATGCTCCCTGGCAATGTTCAGGCCACTGCTGGTGGTCATGCTTGAGAGCATGGGCTCCCTGCTAGATGGGAGCTGCTCCAACAGACAAAGGGAGGTTTCCAGTTCCATCTCAGCCGGTAGCATTCCCAGTGCTGGTGGTGGGGAGCCATGGGGCAGGGAGGACTTCCTCTGGTTTATATTTCCAGCTCCCTTTCAAGTTCAGCAGCACACATTCCCTGTATTTCTCTGGGTCCCCCAGGAAGGAGGGATGGGTGGGCAGGCAGCCTTCAGCCCCGTTCTCCAGCCCCTTTCCCCAAGGAGCTTGTGTGCTCACAGGCACCCACTAGCATGGCTCCATTGTTTTCCAAACCATGAAGACACGGGTCTGCTGACCATGAAGAAATAGAGATCCTGATAGCGAAGGAATGAAATGCATTTTTCTGGACCATAAAATGGGAGGGTGAGAGAGCCCTTGAGGACCTGGTCATGTGGAGAAAGGAGCTGAAATGGGCAAACTCATGGTTGAAAAAAGTAGATGGTACATTGAAGAAATGATGGGGCTGAGCAGGGCTTAAGAATTCATCCAGTTTTTCCAGCCCAGAACACAAGTACCTAACCCCACTGCTCTGCTCTTCTTAAAAAATTCTGAAGGGTAAGATTGTATGGGATTGATGTGCTCCTTTTCCAGACCTAACTGCCCAGACTCTTAGAAATTATGCTCAGATTTCTGGCCTAAATCCCTGTGCTGCAGCTTATATCCATTACATGCTGTCTTCTCTTCAGCTGACATTAAGGAGACAAGACAAGCCCCATAGAGATAGAGCTGAACTGTTGAAATGCCTTAGGGCAGGAGGGCTCCTCAGCACTAAGCCTGTGCTCCTCAGAAATTAGGTGAGATCTGAGCAGGTGCCATGGACCCAAAGTGCAAACAGATGGGGGATTGCAGTCTGAAGGTGGGACGCCAAGGAGGAACACTTATGACTTGACACCCTAAATCCAATTGAAGGCCTGGGAGATCAGAGAAGAATAACAGTGGCCCAGTGAGTATGAAAATACAGCTTAGGAGCAAACCATCCCCTTGTGCAGCATTTTGTCTGAGCAAGGGTCTTCTCAATTAACTGATATGCAAAATAAGAGATAACAACAACTGGAATCATGGGCAGGCAACAGAAAGGAGCCTGCAAGCATTGATCATTCACTCTGGGATGAAATCAGAAACGACAAAGCTCAGCTGGAGCTTAGACTGCATGGCACAAGAAGAAATGTGAAGGATGGATGCTACACGTGTCTTAGCAGCAAAAGCAAACGTGGAGAAATTGTGAGTCCATCAACAAATGTGTGAGCCAACCCGCAGACAAGATGATAAGCAAAAGGACCAAAGCATTTAATGCTTTTCTTTGCATACATTTCATTGGCAAGGCTTACTCCCACACCTTACATATCCAGCATGATTTGAGAAGGAGGAGAACGACACAACCAGAAGAGGAGGAACAAATGAAGGTCTGCCTTGAGAAGCTGTAAGTGTTGGGATTCAGGTGAGCAGGCAGGATTCACCTGAGGGTGCTGGTGTGACCTCATGGCTGCTGTCCATTATCAGAAACTCACAGTGATCAGAAACAGCTCTGACAGCTGGAAATTCTCCTGCAGCATTTTCACGCAAAAGCTGAGCAAACATGAATTGGATGAACAAATTGTTAGATGGATTGAAAATTAGCTGGACCAAAAAATTAGTTGGACCATTAGGTCAAAGAATAGTAATCAATGTTGTGATGGGCCATCTGGCAGCCAGTAATGAACAGAGGACCCCAGGGAATGACACAGGAGTTGATATTGTTCAATATTTTCATCAGTCACCAGGCTGATGACACAGAGGGCACTTTCAGCACATTTACAGATGGTAATAGATTAGAAGTAATGACAGCCATCTCCATTTGGCAGAGCCGGCAGAGGCAGTCCAGAGGGACCTTGAGAAACTTGGGATGTGTGACAACAGAAGTCCCACAGAGTTGAAGGAGAGCAATGCAAACACTTTGTTTGGTGTAGGATGGCATCCTTCTGCCTACATAACAACCATGCAGGAAAGGACCTGGGCTTTGCTATGAGACTTTAACACAGTTGGAGGGTAATTATTGTTCCCTTTCTATTCAGTGCTAGTAAATCTGCGCCAGAAGTGTTGTCCCATCTAGGACCTGCAGTTCAGTAGATCATTGAGAAACTGGAGAAATTCTGCAGGATGGTCAGTGAGCCACAAAGAGATGCTGAGGGACATGGATTTGGGTAGTCCAGATACTTCCTGGCTTAGGAGAGGTCTAAAATCAGCCTGAATCTGCATGAAGAGGAATGGCAAAGGTAATGGAGCCAAACTCTCTCACATTAGTGGCAAGCTATAGAAAAAAAATCCTGATCTTCACTGAGGTGAACAGGTTTGTCTCTTCAGGGACCTGAAGGAGGATTATTGAGTGGTGGAATCCCCTGTGGTGGAATTCTGCCCACCTACTCCAGCTGACACTGCCTGTCTCTTCTGTGGGTGTCCCCAGCCAGCTCTCTCCAAGCACTGCCCTGGGAACAGCTCCTTCCTGCAAGTTGACTCCTAAAAGACAGCATGGATGGAGTGGGACTAGGTCCTCCCCACACAGCCTTTAACAGGATCCTATTGGGTATTGCACTCCAAAATGCCTCTCTGAGCCTCATGCAAGAAAACATAAAGCCTGTTTTGCATGCTAAAAATACCACTCTTATGGGCTCAAATACAGCTCTCAAATAATATGGTGTATTTTGAACTGCAGGGGGAAAGAAAAAAAAGGGGGAAAAAGACCATTGAGGACCTGAGTATTCCAGAGGGCTCAGAAGAATCTCAGGACTGAATATTATTTAGGAATATTATTCACAATCTAGGGGCAATTAGCTTTAAGCAGAGTGGGCATGAATCAGTCCACTGGGTGTTGGGACTGGGATCCAGTCTCCAGCTCTCTTTAATCTGGAAGCAAAGGCACAACCGTGGAGACTTTCAGGCAGTTGCCAGGAGGAACTTCTCCAGTGTCTAAGTGTCTAAGTTATGTTTGCCAGCTCAGTTCCCTACTGGGAAGATGCTGAAGATGAGGAAGGGCACAAGGAGTGGGAGGAGCCCATTGTGTTGCCACCAGGTAAGCAAGAAGCTTTTATAATTACCAGTTCCCATCGTACAGCACACAGACACATGCCTGGGTGATGCGGCTGGAAGCAGAACTGACATCTCCTTACCTCTCCTCTGCTCAGTCCACATGAGGGTGGACCCCTGAAATTCCCCGTTTCCTCCTGTGTTTTTCCTTCACTATGCAAGAGGGCAATGCAGCCAGCAAGACAGCTCACTGCCCAGGTTCTGCTCAGTTCTGCTTCACGTCTTTCTTACATTTTATCCGCTTGATATCTGAATGTCTCATTAACACAGACAAACAGATTATAATGCCTTCTAAGCAAGCTTGATCAGAAATCTCTGAAACAATCAAAAGCCTGGGAAAACAATTCATTGCATTCGATGCACTAGTTCTTGGAATTGCAGCTATATTAAGCAATACATCTTTCTTCACTCACATTAAGCTAATTGAATGCATATTTATGGTGCACTGTTCTTCAGCATCCAGGCAAAATCAAAGAAGCCTGTTTCACTACCGAGATGGTAGTTTTGCATAAGAAATATGGACAGATTTACATCAGACTATTATTAATGCTATTCCATTATTCAACACCAGAGCTAAAATTAGGTGTCACCTCAACAACCAGATGCATATTTTATCTTCAAGGTATGAGCCTGAATTAGCACAGACCTCTGCCTCCTGCCAACAACCCTTAATTATAGACGGGCTCTTCTACAACAGGATCATTGGCATGAGACAGGCACGTGAGACTCAGGCTAACTCTTATGTTTGCATCTTCCTGTTTAAATACTGAAGGGTCACCAGAAGTCACACTCCATCTGCATCCATTTGCTATATGCTGAAAAAACATGAGCATCCAGATATGACATTTTATAAACATTTTTCAATAGCAAATCACCTACTGGTACCTGTTTGAAGGACATGTAGCCCACCTGCACCTGACTGAGCTCACTGCAGAAGCACCAGTGCTTTCCCAAGGACTTCCTTAAAACAATACAACATCTTTCCCTCTGCTGTGTGGCTGAGGGATGAGGAGCCTCTACCACAGAGCAGGTGCTGTAGCTGATCTGCACATTCTAATAACAGCCAAAGCCTTGTTGTGCAACAGCCACAAACCAACCCATTAGGAGGCTTTTTTAATAAGCCATATGTGAGCCGCACTTGGGCAGATGTAAACATTCCCTCTTGGCTAATGCTGTGTTTTAAGTACCTTTAATCTGCAGGGACATTGCCACTTGAATGGGATACTGGACACCTTGAAGAATGCAATAAACCCAAGCAGAGCTCTCTGGTTTAGCCTCTATATGCTGTCTGAGACATGAAGCATAAGAGAAAGGGTAAAAAAAAAACCCATAATTTTGATATAAAATCCTCAAATGCTCCTGCTGTCTGTACTGATGGAGTGGTTACTTCATGTCCAAAATCCAGGCTAGCTTTTCCCCAGCTCAGTTCAGAGGCTCAGAGATGGTGAAGAATGAAAAACTACTCTAAATCTGGACTGTGGACTTACCTCCTCATTGCTGGGGAGCACAGACCAAGGTGCCCCCACTATGGGGGCATCATGCAGCGTGGTTCTCCCCAGGGAGGAGCAAAATCTATCTCAGGCACATCCCCTTTCCGTGGGCTGTAGTGCATGCTTTGCTCAGAAGTTGCTGAGAAGTCTCAGTGGAGGTGAGGGGAATCTCCCCAGCCTCGGACAGGACCCAGGGCAAACTCCTGGGGGCTGGGGTCAGCTGCCCTTGTCACTGGCCCTGGGCATGCTGGGGTGACAGCCAGGCCTTTTCTTTCTCAGCATCTGAGTGCAACCAATGAATTTTCAACCAAATCAGCCTAATCACATTTTATTGCCTGCTGTTTTGTTACAGGGAGGTAACACCTCCTTATCTGCTTCAGATCCTAAGGGGCTGCCAGTACCACACTGCTGTCACTACGGTTTCTCCATGATCTCTGCACTCTGCCAGATCTGTCTTGTAGGGTTAAAAGAGACCTTTGGACTTCCAATACCAAAAATAAATGGTAGCACTGGGTGGTCTGTTTGCTGGGTGTGGTTCAGATCAAACCACCAAGCTCTTAAATGCTCGTGGAAGGGTTCAGGCTCTGAACCCCAAACAACAGGCACATTACTTTGCCTCCTCGGGGGTTTGTTTGCAGAAGTGGAAGGAAGTATCGGCTCCAGGACAGGAATCTGTAATTCACCTCACTGCCCCAGCTGGGGGAAAGTGTAGTCCCCTCTTCTCTGAGCTGCTCCCAGAAACAATATTTGTTAATACTGGGTTAACGTCCTAAGGGATAAAATTGCTATTAAATGTTTACAAGGACCATTTGAAACCAGGGAAGAGGATGTTTTTAGTAATGTGGAAAGAGCCAAATACCTTAGAAGAGAAATATTCCAGTTTAAGAACTAATTACAGCTTCCCAGTAATGCAGGCTGATAAATAACCTTGAGTAATTTCCCGGACAGATACATTTTAATGGAAATATTGTGCACAGGTCAAGAGCAAAACATAGTTGCTGAATGATGACCCCACAAGCTTGGGTAGGTGGGTACCTCTGCCCAAACACTCGCCCAGCAAAGCCCAAAGGGAAGAACGAGGAGCTGAAGCAGCCACCTCTACACAGCAGCTCACACCTGGTGAGGACTGCTCCTAGGGCTGTCACAAAGGAAAAGCATGGATCACAAACAACCAAGCACATTTTTCAAAACAGCAGCTTTGACATCTATGAAGCTCTATAATCATTATGCAAGATTCACTACGTAGCTTTTCAGTTGTAAATCAAGTATCACAGTGCACTGAAATGAAAGCTCAATCTCTATACCTGATTTTTCTTTTGGTAGTGTGGAAAGATAGTATATAGCTGATTATGCTTCACAGTATACACTGGCATAACAAGTCACAATACACATTTATTACTCTCTTAGTCAAAAGCATCAAGCATTGAATGTAGTAAGAAAACTTCATGAACAAATTCCTCCAAAACAATATTCAGTAAAAAGTCTTTGTTTTCTCCTTTTTAGACAGATGAAATGAGGGGAGTGGTGGAAGTGCAAGCCTGAGAATCAATAGGGAAATCTGAATTGTAATTAATTACCCCAGATCCAGTCTGAGCTGCTGTTTAGTGAGCCATGCTCTACTCATGACAAGGTTTTCAGGGATGTCACTGAGGCTACCTCAGGGACACAACTCTTTGGAGTGTTGTCTACAGTTTGGTGCAGCCACCAACAACAGCATCACCCTCAAAGATAGTGCTCCTAAAAGGACAACAGATTTTGCATCCTCACATCAGGAGAAACTGAAGAGATCCTGCTGCCATACTGATGTGAATCACCAGTGGTCATGTGCCAAGTGCAATTGCCATAAAATTCAGACCTTCCATTTGCCAAAAGCTAGTGAAGTCCCACAGGAATAAAACCTTTTTACAGGAGATCCATGCATGGGATGCAGATTTGTTTCCAGTCATCCATCCATCCATCCATATCTCAATCACTTTTTCTCCCTGCCTGAAGCTTGAACCCAGCTCTTGACTATGTTGTGAACACAGTCCTTGTTCACATTCTGCCTTATCCACAATCCTTTATACAAACAAACCACAGGATGAACCTGCAGCACCGCCCATCCGCTGTGCTGAGAGGGAAGCCCCCATCAAGAGACAGTGAGGAAGCAGCCTGGGTCCAGGTGCTCGAGTGGGGCACAAAATAAAGGGGACATCCATAAAGCTTTTTGAAGAAAACATCCCTATCTCTGCCTAGGGATGTGCAGCTCCTGAGTTGGAGTGCACAGAACAGGTTGATGGCAGCTGCTATTTTAAAATTCATGAAGCCTTAAAGCATTACTGGATGATTTCAGAGCCTGCAGATAAGTAGACAAAATAGTCCAGCAGGGGGGAGATGCTGATGTCGTAGCAGCCATAATAGTGTGTGATGCCGCACACATCCCTGCTTCTGAAAACCCACTCATCCGTCTTGTCAGGGAAAATTGCTGTGATTCCGTTTCACAGCGGAGGTGGTGGGAGGAAAGAGGCAGATGCATATTTTCCTCTGATCAAGGAGAAAGGCCAGGCTATACACTACTTACCCTCCTAAAGCCACCCTGCCCCCTCTGTGAAGGGCTTAGAGACTGGGGATAGCAAGTATTCAGTAGGGAAGGCATAAGTGGCTGTGGCCCGGGAGAAACAAGGCTTTGGAGCTGCTCTGCTAGTCCTTGAGAGATGCTTTGCCCTCCCTGCCCTGGCGTGCACCTCTTTGCTCACTCAGGACTGAAGAAAATGCTGGGGTAAAATGTGCAGGGAACCAGCAGGTTCTTCCTGTGCTTTACCTGTCAGATCAGGGTTGAAAACTTCTGGGTGAGAGTAGATCTGTGCCAGCCAGGGGAAATTCAGACAAACAGCATAAATGCCTAATGTATGTACCTCTACCCGAAAGTGTTACCCAGAGTGGCCCAAATCAGCTGCTGCCTTAAGTTGGAGGCAGATCAGAGCAGCCCTCCCTCTCTGCCATCAGCATGCTGTAATCATCCAGATTCCCCATTACACCCCTGAGGATCCTGCTCCTGACATGTGGCTGAAGCAGCCCATCAGCATGAGAAGCACAGGGTGGAGACAGACAGGAGGTTTTGCATCTTGACCTGAGCATGGGTGCCTATATAGCAAGAGCCATCTCAAGAGAGAGAGAGAGATGGGGAAAATTACTGCATTTATCCCCCTGCTCTTGCCCATCCCTGCCCCTCAAGTGCCCAGTGGTTCCTGCACAAACTCCCCCCCCATACCAGAGTGGGAACCCAATCTCCTGCTTTGCCAGGGGCAGTGAGAGGCACCTAAGTCAGTGCTTAATGTGATTTTTCACCTGGCCATTGAGGACCATGGTGAGATGCAGATTTGTCCAGTACACATTACCTGCCCCTTCAGCACATTTTGTACCACGTGTGCACTGAATATCTTCAGCAATTCGCTTGGTGAAACTCTGTACTGGATACATGAGTCGGAAATCATTTCCAAAGACAAAAGCTGAGGTTAAAAAACAACTGAAAATACCAGAGTGGTATTTTCTCTTGGAAACAATTTGTTACTCTGGTTTCAAGGTGGTGAAATGTTTCACAAATATTTCACTGGTCCTCTTCAAATTTCCCCACAGACACATGTTCCATGTGGTGAGTTAAAGTCTGTCAGGAACGCGCTCGTTTTCACCAACCCCATCATCCTGCTGCCCTCAAGCCCAGCATCCTGGGCCTGGCAGAGCAACTCCCACAGTGAAGAAATATTTAGCATTTTAATCTATAAGATTAACCTTACTGGACTTGTGCTTGAATGAGGACAGTGAATTTCCCCTGTACAGATTAATCCACTTCCACACAGTATGGAGTAGTTTTATTTCTTACATATATAATTGAGAGGCATACTGGAAGTGCAAAACCTACATTTCATTCTCAGACATCCAGCAAACAGTTAATAAAACCCATTCTAGCATGGTTTAGAGTTTATGTGAAGTAAGAGTAAAGTCTGACCTGTTCCCAGTAGCTACAAAATTACTCTGGGGAGATAAAGGGGTGATTTTTTTTTTTAACGTAGCTATTTTCTGTCCAGGGAACCTACTCATCAGTCCTTCCTACCACACATTTCCAGAGAAAGCAGCAGCCAACCTACACACTCCTCTGCTGTGGATTGCTCAGCAGTTTGTTGCACAGCAATCTGTAGGAGAAACTCAACCCTCCTGTTAAATGCTTGGGGCTCAAATGATTAATTCTGTAGAACAGATCTCTAAGGCACATCAGATATTGGAGCTCACTCCTAACAGCCTATCAGCATTCAGGCTATTACAGGTGCAAGCAAAGCAGCAGCTTTGAGAGAGGAAAGCAATTCTGCTATAAACAGAAATCTTACAGACACTTTTATCTTTTCATGTTTAATAGAGCTTTTTTTGTCTCCTACAAAGTTTTCCACCAATGGCTTTCCAAGCATTGTATAAAGGCAGGTAATGATTTACATCATTAACACTCCCATTTTGCAAACAAAAAATGGAAGCCCCCAAAGAAAATCACATGAGTAGCTTAATACAGAAAATCCCAGTCCCCGCAAAATAAAAAAAACTGGAATCAAAGCCTCCTGGCAAAAGCCTCCTTTCCAACTCCCTCTATTTAGTTGCTATGCAGCTTTTTGTTTGTTTTGTTTTTCAAAAATAACCCAACCAGTCAAATGAGAGAACAGCAAGGAAATTGCAAGCTCTGACATACTTACTTCTACACTGCTGGCATTAGTACAAAAATAAAGATTTTTATTAACTAGTTTACAAAAATAAATTCTATTGAGTCCCACAGTATCTCATTGGGAGGTTTACTTGACTTTGGAAGATAAAGCCTGTTTGAAACGTCTCTTTAGATCTTGCATGTTGGGAGATTTGGGCCGAGGGATGATGGATGACCGCCTCCTGTCCGTGCTGCCGGCATGCTGTAGTTTGCTGACCTCCTTGCAAAGATACTGGAAGACATCACAGACACCTTGGGAGTCCTCACTGGTGGAGATTTCCAAGAACAGGCTGCCCAGTTCATCTGCCAGCTGTAGTCCCTCTTTTGCCTGCACTTGCCTGGCGTGGAGGAGGTCTGCTTTGTTCCCCACAATAATGATGGGAGTCCTGGCATCGGGATGCACCTTGCGGATGAGCTGGTAGAGAGGCTGGACTGACTGGTAGCTGCTGTAGTCTGTGATGGAGTAGACCAGCAGGAAGCCCTCTGCCCACTTCACACACCTGGACAGGGAGTCCGGCACCTGCACGCAGTCTTCCTGCGCCTGTGGTACAACAGAGCACAGATTCGGGTCACCAAAGTATAAAGACTGTATTGCAGCACCATCAAACGGGTCCGAAAGGAAGCCTGAGCTCTGTCTCAGGAGATGAAATTTGGGCATGCAGGAAACTTGGGCTCAAAAGCTGAGCCTGTGGGTAGCAGAGAAGAACCGATTGATACAAAACATCTCCGTACCTGGATGCATCCTGGCGTGTCTTGGATCTGCACGGCAACGTGGTCCCCATCCAGATGGACGAGCCGGGAGTAGAGGCTGCCTGCGGAGCAGAGAGCCGTGAGCCGCCGGACGCGGGGCCGCGCCGCCCGTGCCCGCCGCCCCCCGCCGCCTCACCTGTGTTGGGCTCGTAGTCGCCGATGAAGCGCTTGGTCAGGAACCGCACGATCATGGCTGAAACACAGAGCGCCGCGTTAGGCAAGACGGACGGGCACGCGGGGGAAGGGGACGGGGACGGGCAGCCCCGCACTCACCGCTCTTGCCGACGCCGCGGGCACCCAGCACGGCCAGGCGGACCTGGGCGCCGGGCGGCCCCGGGGGGCACTCGGCGATGGGCGCCAGCAGGAAGGACTGGGACATGCCCGGCAGGCGCATGGGAGAGGCGGCTCGGCAGCCGGAGGGCCCCACCGGCTCCGCTCGGCTCGGCCGGCAGCGCCCGGAGCGCCCGGCCCCGGCGGCTTTTAAAGGTCCAGGAGGCCGCACCGCCCGCGGGGCCGTCCCGCTCCCGCTGCTCCTCCCTCGGCACCGCCCCGCTCCCTCGGCACCGCCTCCCGACGGCACCGCCCCGTTCTCTCTGCACTCCCTTCTGCACCGCCCCCGCGGCAGAACCCCCCTGCCCCCCTCTCCGCCCTTGCCCACCCGGGTTGTATCTCTTCCCATGTCTCCCATCCTCCCCGCTCCCAGGGCGTGGGGTGGCCCCGGCGGGCACAGGCACCAGGGGTCTGGGGGATAGCCCAGCAGGCCATGCAACCTGCATCCCATGTCTGGGGCAAGCACCCTGCTGGGCATCCCCCTCAGCCCGAGGCAGACGGACAAATGCACCACCCTCCCTGCAGTGAGGGATTTTAGTCTTGAAAGAAAGGAAATTGCAATTTTACCTCAGACTGTTTTGTTTCCCACACCTGAACATATCCTTCTACAGCCAGTGTTGAAAACTCAGCTTGTGGATCAAGCAACAGCCAGCCCTGAAACCTAAGTGGTCTTGACTGAGCCCTTTGGGTTTTTGAAATAGAAAAGTTTTGGAGAAGAATGTGGTGCTCCACCACCGGCTGCCCTTAAACAAGCCTCAGACCTGCAAGCAGCTGTGTGGATGTTTCGGTCTCCACAAACCATTTCCCTGGCTCTTGCTTCTGCTGTGTGCTGCCTTGCAACCCTGTAAGTGCCTAAGAGAAAAAATCCATTCAGAGGCTGCTTTAATTTTTATCAGGGAGATAGGACAGGCCAGCAGGACACAACATGGAAGAGGACAGTGGATGGTACTCGAATGGAGTGATGTCATGGCACAGAGGGATGGAGCCACCGTGAGAGCTGCTGGGCCCAGGATGTAGGTTGATACTTAGCCCAACTGACCCTGAATGCTCACACTCAGGCAGCTGAATTAAGACAATGCTAATTAACATCAGTTACAGTAGTACCTGAAGAAAACCATGGTGGAAGAAGCACTGCTGATTATTTGTGGTACTCTAGTACCTAAGAACCTCTATGGGATTCTTTTAACTTCCAGGGCATCTTTAAACTTCCAAAAGCTATTGCCCCTAAAGTTTTCTACTTTACTCCCCATCATGCCATCGAGCTCTTTCCTTTCCTCACTAAAAGCTTTTGGTTTCCAGAGGTTCCTGCTATTGTCATCTCTTGTTGTCAGGGGATGGCTTGTCTTTGGCCTCACTCACAGCGCAGCAGCAGCTATTTTTACACATTTCTTTGCAAAAGAGCTATCAGTGCACATTCAGTGTACCTCTGAAAGAATGCTACTGAAACAAATCTGTTCCAGGCAGATGATTCCCAGCCACTGAGCTGTAAAAGCAGTATGAAACAACCTCCCTTCTCAAACTTTGAGGAGCTGCCTCTTTCTGGGCAGCTGTACAACTCGAGCTGCCTTGCCTGCAGCTGGGAGCACCCCCAAAGGGCAAACGGGCATGGTCAAGCAGAGAGATAACATTGCCCAAGCCCAGGTAGGACACCCTGTGAAGGAATTAATGTCCAGGGTATGGACTACGTCTCCAACACCTATGCAGGTGCAACAGGACAGCTCGGCAAATTGAAGCAGCTGGAGCTCAGATTAGCTGTCCCATTCTGCAGGCTAAGCACCTCTGGGATGTGTGGGCCTCAAAGCTGTTCAAGAGGCCTTTCTCCACTCTGCAGGCCCTACTTGGAAGTGTTAGGCTGTACTTTTCAACCCACCCTCTGCAGATGGCCTATGCCACTATCCCTAGGGTCCATCACTATCCCCTTTCCCACAGCAACACTGCTCAGTGCCAGGTTTGCCATACTGCTCTTTGATACATCTCTCTATTCCAAGCTCTGGCAAGGTTCAACAGCAGGACTTTTGCGGGGACAGTAGGTGGCTCACTCCTGTGACAGTAGAAGACAGTTTGAGAGCATCTGGAGCTTCTCTTTATTTTTAGTTTTTCTGGGTTCCAAAGCTGTATGGGCACTGCTGGTGGTAGCAATGTTCCTCCTCCCCCTTCCCAGTCCTTTCTGCCTTTTTACTGACCTTCCCTGCCTAACACTGCCCACACAGTGCTCAGGAAACCTCAAACCCTGGCGTTTCCAATACATTAAAAAAGATGAAGCCGTAGCTCAGAAGGCAGCTTCCTTGCTGCTCCTCTAGGAGACAACAGATTTTGCCAGGCCTTTACCAGGGAACCAGCAAGTTTATGGCCGTAAAGGAGCCCTAAAACTGCAGAGAACTTGTTACAGCTTACAGGTTTAGTGTGCAAAACCCTTTCCTGGGCAAGTCAAAACTGGTGACACCAAACACTGTAAGGAACACGCTTCATGTTTCAGCTCAGGACTGTAGAGTCCTGACAGGCAGTTCTTCAGCTTTTCCCAATTCACAGATCTCCCTCTTTCGTCAGGATTGTGCAAAAACAGGGCAGCCAAACACACAGGAAGCAAACTTCAGCAGCAGTACCGAGGTCTGTTAAGTGTCTGGGCTGTGTTTCTGCAAACTTCAGATGAGCATGAAAACCCCCACTGCACTGAGTGCAACGAACAGACAGGTTATATCTTAGTTTATCTGTCCTGTTTCCAAACAACATCTGTCCTGTTAACAACAACAAAAAAAACCCAGGCTATTTTCTTCCTGTACAAACCCAGCTTCATTTTCAGTAATTTCTGGGAATCCTGACCAAGGAAAGCCTTCCCAGCCCACAGAGGGCTTCCAAATATGCATTTACAACTAAATACTGTTGGCATAGTGACCTTAAAAACAGTTTTTCTAAATAAATTGGGAAGTGTTGCAATGCAGTGTCTCTGGAAGCACAGTTCTTAAACAAGACCACTGTAATGCTGTCCAGTCTTATATTTCCAAATTGTTGAAAGTAAGTTCAAAGGTTTAGAACTGTGCCCTACTTATGATGTTAATCATTTCATCATGCTGCTACAGCTAATCTACAGTGATTTTGAAAAACGAGTACAAACCAAACACAGAACCAAATTAGCTGAGGCATGTATGCATGAGAAGCAAATTTAAAATGCCATCATCAAAGTTTTTATCCAATAGCCTCCCACTTAATTCCTACAAAGCCTAGTGGAAAATGATGCTTATCTTGGAAGGCAAATACCAATTTTAAATGGCTGTGGAAAGTGACAAGCCAAAGAGGTTGATAAATTGCACCAATCCTGTTTCAAGAAAAGCCCCTTGACCATAAATGCCAAGTGAATAAGGTGCAGCAGTAAGGGCTCAGGATACAGTGGTGCACTCCATGTCCAACACCTCTGGAATACAGCACTACTGTCATGGAGCAGCCTGCTAAGGGGCATGCTCCTCCAAGTCACTTCCAAAGTCATTCCATCTACACAGCCTGCTGCATCTCCTGAGATGGGAGCTTGGAATCTGCTCACTGGAACTTGAAAACTCCAGCACCTAAAGCCCATCTCCCTTAAATACCAGCCCAAGCCAGGCTCTGAACTCAAGGACGAAAACCTACATTCCATCAGAACGGGAACACCCACAACTGAGAGTTAGGTAAAAAACAAACCTCATCATCTCTCTGTTCCTTACTCCCACACTTAAAAGCTGCCCTGCAATTCACTGTTGACTAACTTTCAACAGTCAACACCTACAAACAGCTTGAGGTCATTTGCTTCTCTAGTACTTTTCTCTCTACATGCAGACATCAGTTTTACATCACTTACTGAAGGTAGTTGTGCAATGCCTGACCTGATACTTCAAGGTAAACTATTATTTACTTGTAACTACAAAAAAATTAAGCCTGGGATTTTGTGTTTTCAAGGCTAACCAAGGAGATTCCCTTCAGCAGTCTCTAGCAAGCCCCCTCATCTCCTTTCCTACAAAAAATATCAAGCCTTCAAGTGGCACTAAGCAGCTCTAGGTACAAGTTCTTAGTTTGCTGGTGAAATATTCCATGTCCCCTCATAATAGCTCATGATCATTACTAAGCACTAGCAAATTTCAATGTTCCTAGCATTTATCATCTATATAAACGACAAAACTCATCAGCAAAAGCTGCAGATGATTTAAATGACTAAGCAGCACAGTAAATGCAAGCTCAACAAATAAACTTCAATAAAAGGTTTCTAAAGCATCTGTTCAAACAAAAAAGCCCCAAACCTAACTAAATGAATCAGCCACAATTACATACACTTGTCCAAAACCATATCTTTATTTTTTAAACATACATTATGCCATGAATTCATAAGGAATTGGCTCCAGCAGCTCTGGATCCTTGCCATTAGTTCTCACAAAGTGTGCTTCTCTTGGTGGAGCAGGCTGTAAACAGAAAAATAAAAAACAAAAACTGATGGCACTACAGCTCAAAAGCCAACTTCTCAGAAAATAACATTTTGTCAACCAATTAGTGCGTTATTATATAAACATTTCAGCAATTTTACCATTCCTAGTCTCATAAATTTGATTCAAGGAGTAGCAGTAAGAAAATGATCTGCCAGAAAGCGTGTTTGACTCTTGCTGCCAAATTAAAAAACCTATGCTTTACTCCCTGCAGCTCACCAACCCAATGAACATGAAGTGATGTATCCTGCATTCCACAAGCAATAGCCATTACCTCTTCTCTGATGTATCCTGCAGTCCCAGAAGCAATAACCATTACCTCTTCTCTGAAGTCTAGTTATTTATTCTTTCTTTCAAGGGTTACCATACAACCTGCTACAACTAAAAATTTAGCTAAACCAAAGACTCTACTGACCCTAAAACCACCCAGAGCTGCTGCTGCAGACTAGCAACAGCACAGGAAGCACCCAAAGCTCCTTTAAGAGCTACAGCTACAATTTTCATCCAGCACAGTGCAGTCCTGCTGAGGCACCAAACATCCCAGACAGTCCGGATGCCAATGCACTACATGAGGCCACTACTCCAAGAATTAAGTCATTTCCTGCAGAAGGATTATGACCACAACAGAAAAATTACCTGACGTTTCAGCTGAACCCAAATGCCTTTTTCTTTTGCTTCCTTCTTCTTCCTTTCATTTTCCTTCACACGCTGCAGAAAGCTGTCTCTGCTCTTGGAATGTTTAATGTGCTCTATACGCACATTAATTCTCTTGGCCAGAATCTTGCCCCTAAGAAAGGGAGTCAGTTTTTAATACACACTTGGAAAAGGTAACTTTAAATCAAGACTTACAGCCCTTAGAGAAGTAACTCCACAAGCTCAGTTACAGGTCATTTTTTTTAAAGGGCAATACCTCAAAAAAACAGCTGCAGATGCACACTGTCATTCCATGTAACAGTACATGTAACTAGAAGTTTATTATTATATAACAATGTAATATATAACGATGTGCTGACAATTTCAAATTAAAATTGTGGAGAATAGATAATTTTAGCCTCTTAGCATACGAATAAGTCTTTTTATTACCAATGCACAGCTGTCCAGCTCCTGGAGCCAAAAAAACCCAACTTGTCTTTTTCTGACTATGCTGTACAAATTTCAGCTGGATACAGCTACAGACGAGTATTTTAAAAAAACTTCAACACCAGCACACTGGTTGAGAAGCCCTGCTAGGTAATGTCATTTCAGGTGCTATTAAGAAAAACAAAAATTGTTTCCTCTGACAGGATCCAAGTCAAATGAGCATCATTTGCTTGGGTTATAAAAAGGAAATACAATTTACCCACCTTGAATGACCAATCAAGACAATAAGTGTCTAACTGGCAAAGTGAAAGGAGGGTGCAGTTGCAGTTCAACTTTCTCAAATACCAAGTTTCAATACATAGAATTTCATTACTTACTTAACCTGCTTGTTAACAATAATGCCCACAGCATGCTGAGTAACATTATACACCCTTCCAGTCTTGCCATGGTAACACTTGTGGGGCATGCCTTTTTGAACAGTACCCATACCCTGTTAAGAAGCAAAAAGAAAAGGGGAGGGGAAGGGAGGGAGAAAGTAACATCAAGAATTTTTCTTTCAGAAGTAATTTAAAGTATACATTTCAAATTATTTAATTTTAAAATACTCCCATTTTATCTTGAAGTTGGAATTTATAACCATGCATTTTACATCCAAAGACTACCAAATTTTGCTGTCAGTTCTGGCAGCTTTCAGTGTCGGTGAAATGATGGATCACTTTGCTTACCGAAACAGCAAGCAATCACAAGAGACATTCATCATCAAGCTCCAGTGCGTGAGGAAGCATCAGTTCTGAACAATACATTCTCCAAGTCAAACAACCAACTAACAAATTAAACACCACCTTCCATGTGACTGCTACAAGAACATGGCATTCTAAATGAAACCAAAGGATTTAATCAAGTAGGAATTCTTGATGGAAGGCTTTCACATTCACTACAACCCAGCTGAGAAAGTACAGTTGACTTTAAAAGACAAGTTCTAAAAAATACCAAGCGACGGGAAATGCTGCTTCACTTTCCCATCCTTTATTAATATATATGATGCATCCTTACATTTATTTCTTGATTTCTGGTTTCAGTATAGCTTTGTAATCACGTAACTATGAACTGCTTCACCATAAATCACGGCTCATAACAGAACATCTACTGAAGTGACAGCTGAGGTTCCTATGGAAGTTGTGCCACCAGCCAACTCAAACATTGGCTGTGGCACATTTCACTCCCCTTTTTCAGATGAACACACTGTCACAAAGCACAGACAAACCATATGTATCTACAAAACCCCACATACAACAGCACAGGACACTGAAGTAATACTCCTGGTTTGGTACCACTGTCATTCCAATATTGCTCCCAAAGTCAGCAGCAGGCACTTGTGTTGACACACATGACCCAAGCAACAAGAGTCCCCAGAGGAACTAGAGAATGCACAAGATGACACTGCTTTAGCTTTTAGTCACACAGCACTGCAGAAAGCACCTTGATATCAACTATGTCACCCTTCTTGTAGATCCGCATGTAGGTAGCCAGAGGGACAACTCCTGTTAAGAGATACAAATTTGGGTACTTAGGAAGCCTGGAATTTCATATACACATAAAAAAGGATGGAGGACACAGATCATGCATTTGATATAATCTTCCTGAATACCTCAAAAATCAAACCACATTTTTTTAAAGCAGTAATTACACACCTCACATGCTTCAAATTTTTAAAACACTCAGCTTAAGAAAAAGTAGATTTGTGTTCCTAATGCCAAAATTGAAGAGACATTAAACTATTTAATACATAAATGTAACTGCTTATTGATCAGAGGAAAAAACCCTCTGTTTTAAGTAACTGCTGAAATATTTTCCTCACCTTCAAATTAATTTTCAAGCACTGACAGAATTAGCACTGTGGTTACTGTCAAGAAATCAGAATACAAATGCATTTTCAGTAAGAGCTCAGAGCTCTGTGTACAGTTCTACAGTCCTTAGCCCAAGTTGTCAGAAACCCTTTGGCACAAGCCCTTGTTTCAGAGTCCATCCCCAGGGATGCAGCTGTCCATCAGGTCAGTAACTGGATGCAGTGTTGGTACTGTAAGGGATACTCACCATGTTTGCGGAAGGGCCTCGAGAACATGTAACGCGTCCCCCTCCTCTTCCCCTTTGTGTTCGTCATTTTGGCTGATTACTGTAAAAATGAAAGCAAATTATTAAGAACTACTAGTTCACTCACCACAGAGTTGATGAATTTTCAGGTATGTCAGATTAATAGTCTTTAAGCCTATTCAGAACGACACTGCTTCATTCAAGCAATGGTATTCACTTAGGCATCCAAAGAAATCACAGCTTATAGGACCACAGGTTAACTCAGCTTAGAATGGATGGCAGCAAGGTAGTCAGTTTAACTCCAGCTTACAGCAAGGTCTACTATGAGACCAAACCAAGCTACTCAAGAGCCTTGTCCAGTCAGGTCATGAAACCTTTCAAGGATCAAAGAATATTCAGCATTAGAAGGGACCCACCAAGACCAACTCTTGGTTCTGTGCAGAACACCTGAAGAGTCACAGCATGTACCTAAGAGTATTGTTCAGAACATTACTGAACTCTCTCAAGCTGGTGCTGTGACCACTTCCCCAGGGAGCCCACTCCAGTGCACAAACACCCTCTGGGTGAAGAACCTTTCCCTGATACCCAAACTAAACCTGCCCTAACACACCTTCATGCCACTTCCTTGGGTCCTGTCTCTGGTCCCCACAAAGACCAGAGCCCCTTCGCTCCCACTCATGCAAAAGTCGTAGTGATGAGGTCTCCCAAGAGACCTTAGCTGCTCCTTGTATGACTTTACCTTCATACGCTACTGCACAGCCTGCCTAGGCAGCATGTTTGAAGGCCTGCTTGTTCCAATCAACACTACTCCCCTTATATCAGTCTGAGCTTCTCCTTCTGACTTCAGCTGGTGTTCCACGTTTCTTCCACATGCCCTTGCCAGGCACCAGGATACAGCCTCTCTACCGTGGCGCTGTGAGATGTTCCCCGATGACACCTCTGCCCCGTTCCCTAAGCCTCTTTACAAAGCCTCCATAAGGCAGGATCTCCACCACAACATTTATCGGTCACCATGTCACCTGACACAAAGCTCACACGCTCCGCAGGCCTAGGGGCCATCCCGGGGGTGTCCGCCCGGCGGAGCCTCCCCTGTTCCGCCATCCCTGCCCCGACATCCCGCCGGCGGCCGCGGGGTGACCAGGCCCGCCGCCACGTGCTGCAGCGCGGCTGCTCCGCACCTGCGCCCGCCGCGGGCCTCGGCGGCCCCTGCCTCCCTCAGCAACCTCCCTCCCGCCAGCCCCGCCGCAATCCGCCCGGCACGGCCACGCGCAACCCGCGGCCTCCTCGCTCCCGCTCTAGGAAGGCCGTGCTGCTCCCATCAGAGCCGGCGGCCCCCCGCCCGCCCCTCCCAGCAGCACGACCCCACCCGCCGCGTCCCGCGTCCCCCCATCCGTGCCCCCGTCCCCCCGCGTCCCCACCGCGTCCCCCGGAGCGGCGGAGGGGCGCGGGCGCTCACCTAGCGTGCGCACAAAATGGCGGCCCGGCTCCAAAGGAAGGGGGCGGTGCCGCGCCCGCCCTTAACAGCGGGGCCTTGGCGGGGCTGCCCGCGGCGCGCCTGACGGGAAGGGAGCGCCCTGAGGGGCCGCGACCCCGGGGTGCTGATCCCGAAAAACCGCAGAGGAACAAGTCCGACCCTTTGGCCAAAGCAAGGACAAACGTTGGGGGTTTCACGGCTGTGCGTATGCTTTCATGGCGACGGGCAGAAAGTGATGCACGGGAAGTTCCCGCTGAACACGAGGAAGAGCTTGTTTCCTGTGCAGTGACCGCGCGCTGCAAGTGATTGCCCAGAGAGGCTGTGGAGCCTCCCTCACTGGGAATATTCAGCAAGGGTCTGGACGCAATCCTGTGCCTTGTGCTCTGGGATGGCCCCGCCTGAGCAGGGAGTTTGCTCCATGTGGTCCCTTTCCAGCCTGACCCATTCCGTGATCGTGTGAGGTGCGGATGGGAGAGGTTTGGCAGCTGGAACAGGGAAGATGAGCGAAGTGTCTGTCAGGGATCTCGAGGAGCGAGGCCTGCGGTGAGCGGCTGGCCCGCCATCCATAAGGAGTCAAGTTTGGAAATGTAGAACGTGAGCAGCCAGCAGGGTGTTTCACGACATGAAAGTCGTACACCAACATTTAGATTGGCGGCAGTGTGAGCCTGCTGGCGCTGCTGTGTGTCGGTGGCGGCTGCCCGACCGGAGATCCCGCATTCCCGGGCAGGGAAGCGGGGTGGGAGAAGCGTGCCAACAACCAGAGGCGAAGAGGCTGCGCAGGTTTGGGGTTTCTTAGTCTTGTAATAAGGCTTCTTCGTATTATAATGCCATAATGTCCAATTGGTGTGGCAGAGATTTCCGCCAGACAAATAAAACCCGGATTCTCCACCAAGAGCCCTTACAGTGTCACAGGTTGCGTCGGCTGCGAGAGCGAAGGGAATGGAGAGCGGGTCCCGAGCTGGCAGTGACTGTGTTTGTGCATCTCCAGTATCCAGATTCCGTGGGATCACCATGGGAAGCTGACTGCAGTGAGTCAAGAGAGGGCCTCCTTCCCCCAAGCTAAACATGCAGGGACGGCTCAAAACTTGTCTCAGCGAGGAGTTGCCCTACTGCAGAAATCTTTGTTTTGAATGAACGAAGCTCTTATTTGATTTAGGGGAGGAATGATTACTTAAAGTGGGGTATAAAAACATACTTGATTCTCTAACTAACTTCACAGTTCCACTAACGTCCTGCAAAACTCAAGCCCTTTCAATCATCACTTTAAAGCAAGTTTAATATTTATGGATCACAAGAACAGATATGGAGAATTAAATACACTGTCAGGCTCTGCTTGCAGAGCTACCTAGCAAAACATGTTCTGACAGACAGGCCCTGTCTCCACATGAAACCTTTTGGAGCAAAGTGTTATATTTAGAAAAATGTGTGTGTACTCCATCCTTTCAACCATGAAAAATCTAGAATTTACAGCACCTGATATCTATGCAGAGAAAAAAATCTATGTAATTTAATATGTATTCAGCCTAGGTACCATGAAACTTTTCCAAGCATGAGGATCGTTACAAGCCTGAACAGCTCTTTGGTGAGAAAGTGCATTGGCAACAGCTTTCAGAGAGGATATCAAGCAAAGCAAAGACAGGAAGCCAAATCCTAAAAGGCATTATTGGATAAAGGAAGCTAGGCATTTGCCGTGAGTGAGCTGAATGCCTTAATCTTACCAGTGATTTACACGGAGGACAAATCTGCACGTTGACCTGGAAGGAATGGGGAAGAAACACCACATGTTGAAACCCATGTCCACACACAGAACACGTATGGAAACACATATGGAAAGTGTCATTCATAAGGGAGTGGTAACTGCGAACTTACTCGAACTCTGCTCTGTGGGCAAGTAACACATTCAGAATTTGCTACATATTTCTTCCTAAATAAATCGCATGGCAGGTTGATTGAAATTTTCTGTAATGTTTTTATTCATGAATTTACCTTGATTATCACATTCCCAGGATCCTTCTTTAGCTCCACATTTCAAAGAAGCAATCATGTTGCACAGTTTGTCTCCATTGAATCATTCCCTAGGCATGCTGAGTCTGATCCAGAAGTCCAACCTATGTACCAGCATTTGATACGTGGTTTTCTAAAACTGAGACCTGACTTAGACTTTAGACCTTAAAGACTGCAAAGCCTTTGCATGTTGCACACAAAAAGATTTCTTAATAATGGCTGTCTCCAGCAGATAAAGATGCAGAATTTGTGGGGTGAGTTCTGGTCTGGAAGCTGGAGCTAGCAGCCAAGCAGATGTAGGGGAGACCTGCAGCACTGCCCTGCCCTTTCAAAAACCCAGCCAAAACTGCTTTTCCCTGATCAAACTGCAAGTTGTATAATCCAGACTCCAATTTCTTCAAGGCTGTAGGCATGCACCACATCTGGTTCTGCCCCAGAAACACCAGGTACTTAAGATGGGTGAACACAAGTAGCAGTGCACAGCTTAACACAAAGTTCCAACACACCTTGAAGGTCCCAGACTGGTGCTCCACCCATTGGTGTACTCCAAAAATCTTTCTTCACCATGGTAAAATGGTTTCCCTCCCACTCTGCCTAGCTTGGAGGTAGAGCAAGACAGGGAAAACAACTTCAGTGGGAGCCAATTCAAAAGTTGCTGAGAAAGGGAGCTTGAAAGGGAGGGCTCATTAGAAGTCAGAAGAGTGGAGAGTAGATAAACACCACTTTGTTTTTCAGAGTGGGAAGTATCATGCCAAACTCCAACCATTTTCAGTCCCCAAGCTCCCACAGTATCTTCTCTGGAAGAGCCCTATTTTGCTTCTGACATTTCTCTTCAGCATCTGTGTGGCTGATGGCTCTCTGTAAAGAATAAATGTGCTGTGATGATTCTGCACATGGGGTTGCCAGGAATCCGTCTCTGAAATTTTAATGCACAGTGGGATCTGGCTTGCTCCTACGCTTAGCGGACCAAGTGATACACACAGAGATCTTGAGTGTGACATTCTGTTTGTGTTGGACTATTCAGCAGGTGTGTGGAGGGAATTTAAATTAATGAGAGTTTGTAAAGGGCCTTGAGGTGAAAAATGAAAAATATTCCCCTTCACTAGGGTGTAGGTTTCCTGTGTTTCAGAAAATGCATTCATTAACTGAAAAGGAAAAAAAAATAACTGATTAGGACTGGAGTAAAATTTTAACAGAAATAACTGAGAATGGGTGTTAAAGTGGATAAAAATCTGTGGTTCCTTTTGTAATAATATTGCAAAACCAAGATCCTAAATTGAAAATCAAGATTGTGAAGTTAATTGCTTACCCCATCCACAAAAGTGCAGCATCTATACTGTGCTTTTGATTGAAAAGTTACTGACCAAAGTAATCTGTGTCACCTCTTCAGCTGATCCCAATTATTCCATTGTTCACTCTTTCCAAAAGGATCATGTTATATGCTTCTGTCCCCTTTTATGGTCTCCACTGTGATCCTAGCCCTAGCAATCAACCTTTTTATTTCTGTAGTTAGTTGATCTCTTGATATCCACAAAACCCTTTCTGTAAATAGAAACTTGAGACTAGTTCCATGGGAGTTAAAATAACTCAAATTAGTGTCTAATCAACCAATCCCCTTCCAAAAACGACAGTGCCGACAAACTTCTCCAAAGGACTCACTGTGGAATTGCAGAAGTGCCAGTACAGGTGGCTATACTGAGTTGCAATGCCAGTGAGGCACATCATGGGGAAAAGAATGAGAAAAATGACAGCCTGTCTTTGAGAGAAATATAAAGGCAAAAACTCTATGGACCAAGAATTTTGATGGGGCTCAGCATGTCACACATGGGTGGAAGTTTTTCATTACAGTTATGGTACTTACAAATTTATTGCCAATACAAAGCGTTCCTTGATGCAGGTGGATTGACACCAGTGTGCAACAAATGACCTTTTTTCCATCGTTATTCAGATTGCAACATGAAATCTGAAATACTGAACAAGTTCTGTCATTCAACTGGTTATTTGATTAACATGGCATTTTACCCGTACATAAATCATCAGGAACTTGCAAGGAAGCTGTTTTGTAACAGTGACCATCTTCTTACAGGTACCAAATAATATAAGACATTTATCAGACTTAATTTCAAAAGCAATTAAGGTCCCTTTCCTTCCTTACTAACAGAGCAACTTCTCAATCAAGTGGTTTTATTATTCAATGTATCCATTATTCAGTTATTCAGCTGGTATCATCATTCAGTGTTTTCCAAACCAGTTACCCAGGAACAAGCAACTCCTTATGTCATCAGCTTCACTGTACATTTATTTGTTTTGGCTAAAGGTGATTAGCCACTCCTACACTGATACAGCTGATAATTACAAATAATTCTGCTCCTTTGTCATGGAGGAGCTCAGCTGCTGCCAGCAGCAAATGTGCATACTGTGGGGATTTTTGTGGGGATTTTCTTTTGATAATGTGCAGAATATAAGTATAGAATTAATAGTCAAATATATTTTTTAAAAATCCCATCTTTCACAATCCAACATTGAGCCCTTTGCTATCCCTCTTGGGAGTTACTACCTACAGTTTAAGAGCTGGATTAGGATGCTATTTTCTCTTCCTTTTTGTCTGATCTTATGTGTACTTCTAGCTGCAAGAACAATGCTTGCCCTTATTCTGTAATTATTTGCACACAATAAGCCTTTTACACTTTCATTTTACCAAATTAAATGCTCCATGCTCTTGAAGCCTCCCCACACTTAGCAGGATGTGTGCATTTGCTCCCATTCCCAAGCACCTCTCTGGATTATCAGTGATCCAACCCATACACAACAGTCCCTGTTAACGTGCTTACTCTACACCCATTACTTCTGAGATACTTTCTGCTGTCACTGAGGATGATCACAATCATCAACAAAATATAGGTGCTGTAGTTTAAAAAGGTCTGATGGATGTAAGAGCACAAAGTAAAAATGTGTGTGGAGTCATTCTCTAGTTCACAAATATTCTGGCATTCTATTAGAAAATTGGCATCTGAAGTAGCCATTTGCATTTCTCGTTAATTGTTCTGATCACAGCTATTAGCATAATTGTTTTAAATTACTTATGAAAAGGGAAAGAACCTTGCTGGAAGGAAAGGGCTATATAAAATATTGCTAGTTTCATTTCAGGTAAAGGAATGTTTTCTATTTAGTGTTAGCTGAACTCCAGTAAGCACAAATTTAAATTTATTTTCCAACTATGCCAGATTAAATCTGCTTTTCTGTATGAATGCCTAAAGACAAAGTAGACTGTTCACGATTTTAATAGCTCTACAAAATGCTCTTTTTAATAATGCATGAAGTAACCAGAGTTATTGCAAGCTCATTGCAACAATCTTTCAGTAAACATTATTGTCTTGACTAGATTCAAATATCTTCTGGATGCCAAAAGAAACTCCTATCCTGCTTGCACAGTATCTTCTTGAAAGAAAAGGAAGGAAGGATCACATCCAGAAACTACAGGAGTAAAAAGCACACTATTATCTGCATTAGAGCACTTCACATATGTTTATAATTTTTATTTATAATTTATAACTTATAATGCTTATAATATATTTGTAATTCTACTTACGTATTCTTTCCTAGGTGCTTTAGCCAGAGTTTGGATCTGTGGTCAGAAAATGTTATCCTTCACTGAGTGATTTGCTTGCTGCCTCCTTTCCAAAGTGGGAAATAGTCTATAGCTTCTGCAGTCTTACACATACCAGTATCTAAAAGGATGAACCTGAGACAAAACATTTGACATCACAAGGTACAAATGCCTTAAAACAGTTGTATTTTTAAAAATTACACGTGCATTTATTTTGAACCTTGTTTTGAACATTTTCAGTCCTGCCATCATTTTCCAGCCTTCTAGCTGATTGAGCCATAAACTTGTTATCATAAGGTGAATTTCTCAAGTAATCCTCATCAGCCGATCCCAGGAGCTGTGGTTGCAAGGGTGCTATCAAATATCACAAGGCTTGCGATAAAATAATGAGAGTTGGCTACACTCTGACAACCCCTGTCAATGACACAACAACAGCATCTCTGAACAAAAACTGCAGGCAGAAAAGAACAAATTAATGGTCAGTCAAGGAGAAATGAAACAGAGAATTAGCAAAGGATAAACTTGACCAAACTTTGACCAACTGAGGATAAACTAGACCAACTTTTCCATCTATGTAATAGGAATAATAGCATATATATATGGAGCAGGGTTATTGTTAAGGATCAATTAATTAATATTTGTGAAATGCTGTGAAGTCCTTCCTGAAATATGCAAAATAGCAATATGAGCTAATCAGCATATGGGCTGCTCCAAGGTAGTTGCAATTTATCCAAGGGAGAGAGGCACGTGAAAGGAAAAAACAAGGAAAAATTCCTACAGGGCAAATGGCAATAAGTGCTGCAGGGAGAGAGAAGGAAATGAAATTGCAGGGGAAATGAAAGGAGGAAATGAGAGCACACAGGACAAAGAGGTGATGCTTGTGTTACAGCAGTATAAAGATACAGGGCACAAACTATGAAATGGAACTTTATTAGTTCTGCTGCTCATGCAATAGCTTGTAGTTAGTTGGTGGGTTTGGATTTTTTCTTTGTTTGGTTTTCCCTTTTTGTTTGTTTGTTTGTGGTGTTTTATTTAGCTTTGTTTTTAGAAAAAGCTAAGTATAACCAGAAAAAAGCAAGTATAACCAGATGGGAGTATTTAACTGACCATCTGCAAGTGCAGAGGGGAACTGTGAGTTCTCCAGGGTATCAATCTTGCAAGAGAAGAAATCAAAATCATTCTACTTCTGTACTGCTGACAAAGAGAGCATTGTTTGAGAACTGATTGCAACAAGGACTTGAACAATAGCTTTAGATCAGCGGAAGCACAAAATATTGCTGTGACATATGTTTCAATTAAAACAAGAGTAATTTACCACCCGTTAGTGTCATGAAAGACACAGGCTATTAACAGTAAATGCTCTTTACCAAATTTATTATCTCCACAAAGCAGTTTCCTGTATTTTTTTCTGCCTCATATTGGATATTTTTTTCTACTGCATCTCTATCTCCGTGCTGGTTTACATATTCCTCCGTAGCCTCCCTTGTAATTTGGTGCTGTAGAGAACTGATTAGTGGGGGAGACTGTAACGATACAAACTCTTCACCTGGAGGCTGCCTGTTGTCAGATGGTGCGTCACTGTTGTTATTCCATGACAGCTAATCTTGTTTTTGGGAAACTGCTGCGCAGATCACAAAAATAAAAGTGACTGCAACGGGAAGCGCTGCTTGGTATTCTGGTAGAGAACACAGAGACTGAGGGAGCATCTTGCACTCCTTGGCTCTAATAATGGATTCTCCAAGTTAGTATTAGACACTGTCACTGACTTCCAAAGTTTTAGACAAAGGAGATACTGGAGTTACTGAAACAATGGCAGCTCAAGTGCCTGGGTCAAGGATCAAAGCCATTAATTTTTAAAATGTTTCCATTATTGAAAGTATTTAATTACAATACTACCCCCCCCTTCTTTTTAAATATACTCGTGGTCCTATTTATTCAAAAGATTCTGTTTTAAACAGTGTAAAAAAGCACACAGTTATTATTTTTGTGCCTAGCCCACGTCCTTTTATATCAAGATCACCAAGACCCAAACTATGCATGCTTCTCTTGCAGAGTACAATAACATCTTTCAAAAGAGTTACTATTTTATAAATGGACTCTTTTTCTACAAGTTGTAACTTTATTTCCAGTTAGAATCCCACCTTTTTTAAGAAGTCCAAAGACTCAAACAGTGATAACAGTTTAGAAATCGACTGTTATTTTCAATTCAACTAAATTCTTACATTTTACAGTCCATTGGAAATCTCTCTTAACTGATGTATATTTTATATTTGTAGAAATGTTATTCAGTTTAGCATTACATTTTTTTATTTTCCCTTTTAACTTCTCAGATGCTGGTTATCCTTTGAATAGCAGATTAATTGTTTGCCAGCTATACATATATGGCAAGACGCCCAGTATCAGCTGAGCTGTGAAAATCAAAGTATCAAAATATCTCCATGTGTGAACTCAGCAAGAAACCGATATTATCCTCTACTTAAAAAGAAAATAATAAAACAAACCAAACCCACCAAAAACACAAACCATCAAAAAAACCAACAAAACTCAACACCCTTACTGAGGAAATCTTTGATCTTCTAAAATGAGTGTAAGGGAAAAGTCATCATGAGCAGATTTTACCTTGCCAAAGAGCACTTGCCTAATCTATTTTCTTAACAGATTTGGTCTAATAATGATCATTTCTCACACCTCTTTGTAAAATATTATGAGATCTACTGATAAAAAATGCTAAAAAATAAAGTAATATTGATCTGTAGTACAATTATACATCATAATTTGTACAGTTTATATACTTTCCTATGATAGTAAATTGTCCATATCTTGCTTAGGATTACAACTAAGACAACTCATGCTTTTGAACCTATGAATAAAATGTAATCACTCGTCTAACTACTTGCTCAGATCCTCCCATATCCAGGTAGTTTACCACCACCCATGTCATGGCTGGCAGATAGCATGCACAACTGTTATGAAAATAGTTGTATTTTCTGAAAAAGTAGTCTCAATATAATTTACAAAAATAATTTACTAATACAGATGTTTCACTATCTGTCAACCAGTACAAGATAGTTTGATAACATTGTTTTCTAAATATATTTCCTGTTGTGTCTTCAGTTTCCCAGAAAGATCCAATTTAAATTTTCATAGTGTGTTAAGATTCCAGTTCTGTATAATTTATGCAGCACCAGGTTTTCTTGGAATTATGAGGTATGAGTTGGGGAAAATTTCCTTTATGTCTTCTTACTCTTCACTGCCTCACAGCTCAAATCTGGGACATCCATTGTCCACGAAGTAAGATGCATTTCCATAGCAAGGCTGGTTAATCTATCATAATGGTGGATGACCTTCACTGGGATATACGTCAATAAAAATACAAACGGTGAATTCAGATGGCTTTCTTGCAAGGACAAAACTGCTTCCCCTGCACCCCCACTATTATGTCTGGATGCAAATTTAAGAGTTTCTGGAACAAGTGGAGGTATAAAGAATTATAGAACCATTTAGGTTGGGTAAAACCCCTTAAAGTCAAATCCAAGCATTTACCTAGCATTACCAAGTCCACACTAGCCCGTGTCCCTAATTGCCATGTACACAAAGCAACCTGCTCTGGCCTCAGATCTGACTCTGCTAGGAGCAGAAGGTTGGACTGAAGACCTCCAGAGGTCCTGTCCACCCTGAATTATCCTATTATAGTATGCTCTTGCAGTCACTCTGTACACTAGGCCAAGAACAGGTGTGATATGTCTGCATGCAGGTAATGCATCAATAGTCCAACCAGCAGGTCGTTTGACTGGCTAGTGGAGGGGTAAATAGACATGTGGGACCAATTCTGTTGTCAAGCAACATTAATGAAAACCTGACATGCCATAGATTCAGCAAAACCATCTACAGTCACAGATGGATGATACAGGCACAAACACACCTGTACCATGCCTACTCTTCGGTTTCTGAAGCCAACCTACCCACACAGCCTAAAGTAAGCTGGGTGCTTGCCAAACCACAAGATTATGAAACAAGGAGAGGCACAGGTTAAGCGGCAGCAGTTTACCCTTGTTTTATCTTCTCTTTGCTCCTCAGTGTCTCTGTACATTTGGAATGTAAGTTCTTCAGAAGATAGAATGAGGTTTTCTCTTAGTGTATCACATATTGACTGAGGAGGCAAAGTGTTGTATTCTTAGATGTTGTGGTGGTACAAATGCTATGCAATAATCACAGCTTCATGCTCTGAGAGATTTCCCGGGCAGGGAAATAATTATACCTATTCAACTGATGTAGCTCTGTAAGAAAAGAATCCATTATTTAGTGAAGCCCTTAGGAGATACTGTAGGTGCCATTTCTCTTGGCAGCATATTCCCACCATTAATGTCCTCCGCTGTTAAAAAATGTGTGCCATTTATAATTAAAATTTTTGTCATTTTAGTTTATAGGTATTTTTTGTGTTATGCCTCTCACTGTGCAAGATTAAAAATCATTGTAGACACCTTCTAGTCTTTTTGAAAAGTCAAGCAGATTGTGCTCTTTAAATGACTCCATACAAAGAATTATCTCCTGCCTCAAATAATTTCTCAGCACACTTCTGACAACAAGGACATCAGAGGCTAGTGCAATATTACCACAAAAGTCTGTTCAATGCCATATCTGAAGGGATATGCCACATCCCTGGTTCCTTTGTTATATAGGCAAGGACTCCCTTATTTGCTTATACCATAGCATTAGACTGGCCCCTGGGCACTCTAAATTTCTTTTCAGTCACCGCTCTGCACAACAAAGCCCCTCATTTCTACAGATGTGACCCACTCACTCTATTTTTAAGTAACTCTACTTGAGTACATATTGAAATATAACATATTTGAATGGGATGAATTTACCAAACAATGCAGATCTTACAATAACCCCAGACTGAATTTAATTTCTCGTTTAGCAACTCTTTTTACCTTGACCGCATATCAATTTTGCTTTCTCAGTGCTGAAAATACTAACATCTCTCTTTTCCCCACTGTTAGGATCCTGGCATTCTCCTGCCAGCTTTCCTGAGTAACTTTACCCTTCAGTGCTGCTGTTCATGGCATCCCATCCACCAGTTTCCTGAATAAACTTGCCTGATCCTTTAAATCCAGGGTTGATAATCTCTTACTCTCCTTCCTTGGCCTGCACAGGATCATGTACTCCACTCCTCAGTCACTACAGCCCAGGCTTTGATAACCAAGGGATCAGTTACTACATCCCCTAGTTCCTTCTTGGTAGTGAAGAGCAGATCCAGCTGCAAAGCATTCCTGGTTGGCTCAGCCAAAATCAAGAAGTTATCCTCGATGCCTTCCAGAAATCTCCTCGATTGCTTGCATCCTAATATGTTATACTCGCAGCAAATATCAGACAGGCTAAAATTATCCCCAAACCTATGGTTTGTGGTCAAGAAACTTCCTTATTTCTTATTAAAGTTCTCCTCAGCAGATTGGCTCGCCAGTTGGCAAAGATGCTTTGGTTGTCTTTCGTCAGGCAGCGATACAAGACATGACTGGTATCTATTCTCAGGCCAGGTCAGTCACCCTGCTGATCCGTATGTATTACAGTCATTCTGTTTTCAAAACTATGTAGCCTCAAGCACAAACACATGCACAGTCCCCACCCTATTTTTCCTTAGCTCACCAAATATTCCTAATTTTTTAATAATTCCAGTTGCTCCAAAGCGCTTGATGATGACAATTATGGGACGATTTTCAATTCTATTCCTCATTTCCTCAAATTTTACTCTAGTTTAATGGTTGATCGTATAGAAAGTGTTTCTGTATGTCCCCTCATTCTATGTGGTGTGAGTTTAGTTTGCTTATAACACAGCAACTCAGTTTACACAGAACAAAATCAGTCTCTCTGTATATTACTAATTTAGCATCTTCCCAGCTGCTCTGCTTAGTCTCCAACCATGATTACCTACACCTGGCAGATACAGGCCAGCACAGCCACACATTCTCCACGCTTTATGAAATGTAATCCAATAATAACTGAAATAACTCCAAAATAACTGAATTTTTGCCTTGGAACTAGAGACAGAAAGAGCACTTCCCAAGTAAGTATATTTCACCTCCTTTCTCTAATTTATGGTCAAGAAGAAACTTCTAGGCAATCTCTGACTTTCCAGTTGAGTGCCTTTCAAAATTTCCTGCGGTATTCTCTGGCCTGTATGGTTCCACTTGATGCCACATAATTGGTCCAAACTGAATTATCTTCCAGATAACGGTATCAGCTTCTGCAACAGTGCAATTGCTTTTTGTGCTTTTCTGCTTCAGGGAGACAGCACACTGCCTTATTTTTTCTCATGTCATGTTTTGAAATTTGGTCTACTCTGGATGATAGAGGAGTATCTGTTGTGGTGGGTCTGATTAATAATTGTTTTGGAGATGTTTCTGGCAGCAAATGGATTTCAGTAGATGAACTGCTGGATATCTGAAGGTTTGACATGTCTCTCATGCTAAATACCCATTCTTGCTTTTTTTTTCTCAAAAATGGCCAATCCACTACTTTTGTTTCTATTCTTTCTCATTCCCCTGATGCTGTCCTCCCCCATGGTTTCTGTGGCAACAGTTTCAGAACGTAGTCATCCAAGAGGTGTTCATTTTCTCAGCTATATACTTTTGAAATATACAATTCTAGATGACAGGTATCATATAAAATGGTTTTATGTGATATTTCAGGATATCTCAGGTTGCAGTAGAGTTCATTTACAATACTTTCTAAAGTCATATTCTCTATGTTTCAGCTGAAGGAAAATTTGCTATTCCATGAACTTAGTTGCTAAAGAACATTTACATCTGAAGATTGTAGAAATTGTAATGATTTAATGTTGTAGATATTAAAACACTGGTTTTTACAGTAAATAGATGCATTGACATTGCTCTTAACAACACTTCATCTACTCGATTTTTCCTATGTATCGAAAAAGACGGGGTGGCAGATATCTTGGCTAGTTCTGTGCTTCTTTAGTGCAGGTATCAACATCTTGAACACGTCATCCAGATTTCTTCTTACAATCCGCAGACAAACCACACAGCTGACCTCTTTCTCAAGTAGGTGCCTCAATTACCTGGTGTGACTACTCTACACATCAGCTTTATTTTGCCAGATGTCTGAGGCTGGGACACTGTGGTCCCTTCCAGCCTGACCCATCCTGCGATTCTGCGGTCAGGTGTTGGAGTAAGTTGCCCAGGATGGCGGTGGAGTGCGTTTTAAGAGGCGTTTCCAGCTGGCGTGATGTGAGTGATGTGGTTTAGGGGTCGCAGTTCTGGGTTGGACTGAAGGTCTTAGGGATCTCTTCCACCCTTGGCGATGCGATGACTCTACAAACTCTTGAGCCACCGCACCCTTCGGTTCCCGCGGCGCCGGGCACGCCGGGTCGAGCACGGCCGGCTCTGGAGGGGCGGGCGGAGGGGCGGGCGCTGACCCGGCGGGAGGCGGGGCCGTGCCGGGCGGGGCCGTGCCGGGCGGAGGGGCGGGCGCTGACCCGGCGGGAGGCGGGGCCGTGCCGGGCGGGGCGGGATCGCTGGGAGCCGGCGGGCGCGGCGGCGGGAGCGGGGCTGCGCGGCGGCGGTGGGAGCTGCGCGCCCGGCCGGGGGGCCCCGCGCCGGCGGGGCCGGGGGCTGCCCCCGCCGCCTGCCTTCCTTCCTTCCCTGCCTCCCTCTTTTCCCTTCCCCTCCTGCTCCCGCCCGGCCCGGCCCGGCTCCGCTCGGCTCGGCGCTGTGATTGGGCGGAAGATGGCGCTGGGCGGATGGAAATCCTAATGACAGTCTCCAAAATCGCCTCCATCTGTACCATGGTGAGCGAGGGGCCGGGGCTGTGCCGGCTGGCCGGGGGTGGGGACGCGGGCGGCGGTGCGGGGGCGCGGAGGGGCCGGGAGCGCTGCCGTGGGCGGTGTCGGGAGCGGAGCGGGGTTAATCGGCTTTGGGAGACTCAACCTGGATGCGGGCGCCGAGGGGGTTGGGCTGGGCGGGCGGCGAAGCGGGGTCCCGGCTGCGGACGGGGCTGGAGCACGGCGGGACCGAGCGCAGCCTTCCCCAAAGTGAGCCGAAAGCGGGGACAGCGCTCCGGGGTATCGCCTCCGGTGCGGGGCTGCCTATTGCAGGCGTGTGGTGGCTACGGTCGGGTTTCTGGAAGCCCCCTCCTCCTCCCGACACACTCGATAGCGTCCCTGCGCTCCTGGGCTGGGGCTGGAATCGCCCTTCGGCGGGGGAGTGCTCCCCGCGTTAGCCGGACACGTGCGGGCATCTCATCCCGTCCCTGTGATCTGGCTGCTGTGCATCGATCCAGGTCCCGACAGAAGCCTTCTCCCTGGCATTGCTTTCTCATTACTCTCTCTCCCGTGATGAATTAGAGCCGCAAGCAGAAGCGCAGATGTAATAAAGCTCTCTTGGGTTGTTTTAAAGAGGGGTGGGAGGCTCAGTAGATTCACTGATGGAGGAGTGGTGAATTTAAGGAAGCAAATATCCTTTAGTCAGTAGAAGTTACTGCTTGTCGTGGAGGAGATGTGCTGATGGTTCATAGCAGAAGTTCTTACATTTGTGTTCTCTTCTACCTACTCCATGGCCATTTGAAAGTTCTTGTTACCAAATCTGTTTCCACGGGGGAAGGGAAGAGATAAATAAGGGAAGAACATGCTCTGTCATCTACTCTTTTCATTTGCTGAATTGCCACTATAATGTCTCATAACATCAAACAGTGGGAAATGCTTATGTTTCATATTATTGGAAATTGATTTATGGTTTTCATAAATCTTGCTGCAAGGAGGCTTTAATGTCTCAAACAGGTATTTCAGAGAGGCCTGTGAGAATTTAGAGTGAATATCTGTAAGCCCATAGGATGGGATTGCTCAGGTGGTGGTTAGTCACTGGAATAATGGGGGGTTTTTGACGTGGGAGATGTCATCTTTTAGTTTGGAATTAGAAGAGTCTGAGTTCTTGAATTTATCAGCTGTATAGTTATCAGGTGTCATACCGACATCTTTATGTGGCCAGATATGTAAGACATGTACCATGTGCTTCAGGAATTTCCATTCTCTGAGGGCAGGTTTTAGGTGGTTCGGGAATCAGTGTGATTGTTCCCTGAGCTGGGGCAATCTGTTATTGCAATTCTAGCTGACATCTTTTCACCCAGAGTTGGCCGCTGGCCTTTGTGTCAGCATGAATTCAGTGCTGGCCTCTTGATTTGGGTCAAGTGTGAGACCTCACTGCTCTACTTCTGGACTGCCCAGAAACCATAGGTCTGGACTGGACAACAGATAGTTTAAGATTATTCTGTATGTATGTTTATTAGAAATGATGTTATGTCACTGACATTTAGGTCAATCCTGAAACAAAATTTTCAACTAAAATTTTTCTTATTATTAACTAAAGTGTCTGTATCCATAAAGCTGAAATTCTGATGGCAATTAGATGTCATCTGTCCACTCACTGTCATGTGCATGGAGGTGGATAAACTCCAGGCGTTAAATTTTTGCTGGGCTTTTCTTATCCGTGAGCTTTAATAGTACTGTGAAATGGGACACCTAGCATAGGATACCAGCTGTAAATGCTTTCCAGCAGTTAATATAAGATTGTGGTTAAAAGTATATCTGTAAAGATAGTGTGAAGAAGCGCTTGGTATTTACTGCGGTGTTGTTCAGAACCATGTGGTTGAGGTGAGGCAGTTCTTTTTAATTCTAATGAGAGTCCAATACTTATGTTTAACCATATGTTTTACAAAATTGAAGAGGATTATAATTGCTGAGTAATGCTATGTTTTGTTTTTTTCTGGCAATGCTGCTTTGTGTCAACACATTTTGATAAAGTGCCAGACAGCTACCTTAGAATTCTTACAAGTTTTTCTTGCCTTTTCCCATGCCTTTTACAAGAGCTCTCAGACTGTTCTGTGTCTTCTTATGATTACTTAGTACAAAATCAGTAATAGGCAATTTTTTTCAAGAGGCTGTTTGTGCCTACACAAACCAAGCATGCGTGTACACTTACAATCTGTAACAGAGCAGTCTAGCAGTGTATTGAAGAAACTCTTCCATTGCAGTTCTGTGGGTTTTTTTAATCTGAATTCAGGTTTTGCTTCTGCTGACCCATTTATATTTTATGTGTTTTACACTTGTTGTTCAAGCCCCAAATATTATAAAGCAGTATATTATATTTTACAATATGGGCAGATTGTGTGGGTACAGTGAAGAGTGATAACCAGTATGTTTAGTTTATCTGTGGTCCCTTTTGGGGATAATCTTCCAAGAGGACATCCTGTCTGTGTTGCTTGGTACCTTTGTGTATGCTGCATTAGTTCATTGATCTATACCCCAGTGTTCACACCAATGTTAACAGAGCTCTTTCTGCTGTAATGTGTCCTAGTGTTGTATCACCTTTCAGCTTCCTTAAAATTCTTTGCTCTATATCACCCTTCACATGCTTCCTTGTGCTGTGGTAATTCTTAATTACAAGGCTGGAGATTGTGGAAAAGCGCTGAAAATACCTTTGCCCTTGAGTGCTTTAGCCGCTGTTCTTGTTGCAAAATGGATGAGGTGAAAATTGTGTGGTCTGCTTTTTAAAATTATTTTTAAAGTCTTTGCAGTAAAAGTAGAACTTGGTCTTTAACCTCATCCAGGAGTAAAACTTCAATCAAAGTCTTACTTGACTGAACTATGTGGGATTTTTAAGCATGGCTGAAGAGGGATACAGTAACCTAGGCTAACTGCAATGAAGATGTGCCCCATGCTATACTCACAGATTGCATCTAGTACTTCTGACTTCTGTGTCTGTTGTCTACAATCCAGGAAACACTTGCCAGCAGTCAAAAGGCATCAAGTCTTTGAGTAGCTGAAGCATAGAGGAGATAGAAGTTACATTTGTAGCTTAAAAGGTATGAAAAGCCTCCAAGATGTCAGTCTCAGACATGCACAAGGAAGTTGTGGTGGTAGTAGTACTTGTTTTCAGTGTTTCTTTTAGAAAGTGGTTGGTGATGGTGGCACAACCTGAAAAACCATGGTGATATTTTTAAACGATGGTAATCTAGAAGCTGTACCATTAGACATCAAAATCTTCATGTTTTGGGTATTGGTCTATGTATTGTAAGTTCTGTCACTGAATGTCTTCGCCCCCCAGCGCTGACATCAAATGCATAGTTTGTGGTTAGATGTTGATTGCGTGATGTAACAGTGTGCTCTGCATGAGAACCTCTGCTTATCTTATAATCCAAATTTTTGTTTTGTTTTTTGAAAGGATTAAGACATGTAGAGTCACGCTGAATGGCTGGCTATTGTCCTTTTCCTGCCTGCCTCCTCTCGAGGGGCACTGTCACAAGCACCCTTTTGCCTGTTTCAGTCACATTTCACAAGGATGAAGGTGTTTCAGAGATACTGGAGTTCAAACAAGCATGCATGGGAAAAGGCATGTTAGAGGAAACAGGCCCTGGAAGTGCCCAGCTGAGGAAAGGTTGAAGTGCACCTACCTTGAATGTCATAGCAGAGTAGCTTTTAAGAACTCCCAATTGCAGGAAAGTTTTCTAGCTGACTGTGAAAGAGGTGTGCATTTTTGGGCTTTCCTACTGCTTCAGGAATTGTTTGTTTACTAAAAGGTTTCAAACCCGATTGTGAAATCTGCGCTTAATGTAAATTGATGTTTGTCAGAGTCCGCAGCCAGCCAGCAATAGCTATGATGTACTCAGTCCTGTTCCTTCTAATTGCACTGTCTCCTCTGAAGCACAAATTATGATACTTAAACATTAATGGATGATCAGGTTAACAGATTCCACAGGAAAGTATACAGAAGACCCATGCTGGAAGAAAGGAGAATTGAATTAAGCAAGGAAAGAAAAGTGATGAGAAAACACCTTCAAAATGAGGAGGTGACAGAAAAAAACAGCAGAGAAGCAAAGGACTAAAGAAACACAGAGCAAACAGCAGTGTTGTGTGTTCCTTTATCCAGCTGTCTGACTTGCTTGTGTAGCACAGTTGGCAAGAAGGAACATGTGCTGTGTCTCAGCCACTGCATTTCACTCTGGCACGATGACCTGGATCTGCTGTGCTCCCTGGACTGGAGTGTTCAGGCGCATGTTCTGCTGTGGTGACTCTGTTGCAAGCCCAGAAGATTTTGGAGAAGTGTATGTTAGGCAGCTGGGGTAGGAGCTTATACCACAGTGGGGAAGTTCACTCTCTGTTGGAGTTCTTATCAGGACACTTCGATGATAAACATGTAACTAAGATTCAAGCATTTGTCATCATCATTTTCCTAGCTGTAATATGCTACAATATGGTAATAAAAGATGACTATTGATGTTTGGTCTTTAGAATACTGGGTTTGTGGCACTGTTAAGTGTACTAATTAATTTAGACAAATTTGTTTTCAGTTTTCATCAAAATAGGAATTTGATTATAACACAAAACAATTGTCGAATATGAAACACAAAGAGAATATTCTCAAAGTTATGTAGTTGTAAAGCTGCTATAAATACCAGTGCAGGGAATTATTTAGTTGATTTATTACTTAGTTGAATGATTTTATTTATGTAAGTATTCCATTTTCTTTTTACTCTCTCACGTGCATATATTCATCTTACACGTTCTAAGCATGAAGAAACAATGAAACACGAATTTGGACTCTGGTCTTGGCAGCAGAATTTTAGCTGTGTCAGTGGGAATTACCAATCCTGTTACTGGACAATGCTTGAACATTTAGATCAGTCAGTTACGTAGTCTTTGTATTTAGTTTTTACATTCCTGAAGCAGCTAATTTCCATTAAAACTTCTAGGAATGAAAAATGTGGCAAAAGGGGCTTTTCAAATTTCTTGAGGGGAAGAGGTGTATAAAAGCCCTATTTAAGGGCTAACTTCTATTTTCATAGCTTAGGAAGATTGCCAAAGTAAAATGCTTGCAACAAATGGTTTATTTCAGTAAGAGCTATCTGATCTTTCAGTTTAGGGGAAAAAAGAATCTAGATCTTTTCTGTAGTGTAAAACCAGAAGGTTTTATTAACGTAAGTAGACCAGGATAGGAAAACATTTTTCACCATCTTTTATAAACTCAAATTTTTTGTATGATTCCATGAAAATGGGAAGTTATAAAAGCAATATATTTTTTTCTGAAAGTAGAATTATTTAAGTATAAAAAAAGCATATGAAATGTACCACAGGATGCAGTTTATCAAAAACAACAATTGAGCAAATGTGTTTTCCTCACTTGCCCTGCATTTTGGGTTAGGTGAGTCTAATTTTTCTGAAATATTAACTTGCCTTTGACTTCAGTATTAAAAAATATGTCCAATCATACACTTGTCATGTACAAGGAAGTGCAACTATATCTAGTTGCTGTGAAGGGCAATACATTGTGAATGTTCAGTGGGGCTTGAAAAGATGGGTTTGGTAGACATACCAGATGTGAAGAGAAATTAATATTGTACTTTGGTATAGTTTTCCTTACCCAGGCAGAGGTGTTTTTAATTCATACTCAAAATTTTTTTTTCTTAGCTACACATGATAAGAGTATACAGGACTATGTCTTAGACTGATTAATAAAATAACACTATTTGGATGTATTTAAATAGCATTAACTGAAACTATCCAAATATTTCATGTATTAATAATGCATGTTCTTTTGCAAAGAAATGAACAACAAGGACTATTGAATCCCACTCATATTTCGCTGCTGCTTCCTGGCTAGAAACAGTTTCAAAAGAATTGTGTTTCAGTTTTGGTTGCAATTGAAGCAACAAATATAAGCTGGTTTAAGATAGCTGTTCTCTTTGCTCTTAGTCCTGATTCATATGAATACACAGAAATTTATGAATTCCCATATTCTGATAAAACGTAACTGGAAGAGTAGAATTCTGCATTTCTTCTCTAACAGAGAATTCCTTCAATCACAGTGCATTAAATTGTGCATTGGGCTGTTAAATTCTGTATGTCTTCACTAGTGACACAGACAAGGAAGAATCTTCTAATTGATAACAAGAAACAAAATGTGAGTGCTTCTGTTACTGAGATTTATTTTTGCAAATTATAAACAATTCCATTAATTTTACACTTGTTCAAGAACATTGTTATTCCTGATTACCGAGTTTCTCTTTTACAGTAATTTCACAAGCCGCACTGACTATAAGCTGCATCTCCGGATGTCGGCAACATTTCGTTCTTTGTCCATACATAAGCCACACCTGATTATAAGCCGCTCCGTCGTTCACAGTGAGGACCCGCATGCAACAAAGTTGCCAAGTAGTAACAGAATCGTGGGATCGCGGGGTTTACTGGCTTGGTTTGGCGCTGCCGATGGGGCCGGGCGGCCCAGCTCAGTGCTGCCGCTCGGCGGGGCCGCTCAGGGCCAGATGCCACTGCTGCTGGGCTCGCTCACCCTGGCCCAGCGCTGCCCCGCGGTGGCAGGCGGGGATGGAGCTCGCTGGCACCCGCGGTGGTGGCGGCAGGTGGGGATGGAGCCCGCTTGTACCTACGGCGGCAGCGGGAGGAGGGGAAGGAGCCTGCCTGCTCCTGCGGCGGCAGGTGGCGGTGGGAGCCCCCCACTTCCCCCCTGGGCCGCAGGGATTGCAGCACGGAGCCCCCGCCTCCCTCCCCCGCCCCGCGCTGCCAGCACTGAGCCTGCCTCACCTGCCGCACAGCAGAGTAACCAATTTGTAACAATTGCGTAATCCCGGGTTTTACTGGCAGGTGCTCCGCTTGGCACCCTGGCTGGCACTTCTGGGGTTGGAAATTTCAGAAAATTATTCACATATTAGCCGCTCCTGAGTGTAAGCCGCATTTCCGGGGTGGGAGCAAAATTTTAGTCAAAATGGTGCGGCTTATAATCGTGAAATTACTGTAATTGTAATGCCCTCCTGTCACTAAAAAGAGTAATGGTTCTGTGTTGTGTGGTGGTAATTGTTCATTTACCTATAGCCAAAAAATTTGGCTTACATATATCTGTGCAACATGGTTTAGTTATTTGAATCATTTTTAATCAGTGTTGTTCCTTGCTTCTTGAGTGAGGTGCAGAGCTTTGTAGGGAAGGATCCAGCATAGTGCATGTGTGGATGGAGAAATGAATCTTCAGGATGCTGGTGACAAATGTGAGTTTTCAAGCAAGAAATTTGTTTTAAAGGTGAAATTCAAATTTTACTCAGGAAATTTATAGCTTAGTCAAACTAGAGGGTAAAGCTGTTAAAAGAACTGAAAGATTACCCACAAAGCTATCAACTTCTAGATCTTTATTTTAGAAAAGGATAGATCAAACCCCCTGTCCCAGGCCAGTAAGGTGTGTAAGCTTCCAAGCATGTTAGGCTGGTTATGAATCAAGCCTTTGTAAGGGAAATTCTGCCTGCAAAGTTGGATGCTAATGACAAGGTAGGACACCTTAAAACTGCAGTTGTTGCAATTGCTTGCTGACATGTTTTTAGACAGTGTTTTTAATGTAGGGTGGCATCCCAATTTACCATGCTTTGGTTTGCATTTTGGAGTGCACAGATTAGATGACTTTTGGAGGAAACTACATCAGACAACACATATCAGCTGGTGTTCAGTCGCAAACCAGCCTGTAACTAATCTGGCAAGAATGTTTTGAAACCCAAGGTGTGTATGTCAGATCCTAAGCACCCACTGATTTGTTTTACAGATTGGCTCCAGTTACCTTATCCCTGTGTCAGCTGTTGGTGTGTCTCAGAAGGACTAGTTCAACATGTAACAATACAACAGTGTGGCCTCTGAGGCTGTGAGAAAAGGCAAAAATAAATGGCATTTAATGATACTGTTTCAGCAAGTGGAAAACTAAACAAACAAAAAAAGCATCTGTGTTTGTCTGTGCTTTGTTTTTTTTCCACCTTTTTCCATTGAAATGTATGGCATCAGTGGGCTTTTTAGTTTATTTTAGAAATTTGGGATTATGTATATTTGTAAACAATGAAATCAGGAAAATATAACTGTACACGTTTCAAAGATAATACACCTTCCTCTTCCACTGTATTTCCTGGGCTTTGATTCCACTAAGCTGAAATAAAACCCTCATCTAGTTAGTGTTAAATGTGCTAATTTGTACAAAACTCAAGCTCTTTTAAAAATAACAGTTGAAAAACCTAATTAAGGGACTTTGTGGCAAACACAGATTCTTATCCCTTCATTAAGAAGTTAGCATTTAAGGTGAAATTTGTAAATCCAATAGTATAGCTTTTTTTCTTAACTTGATAGAGGAGATAAAGCAATTGATGTTCTGATTTGAACATGATTAAATAAAGCAACTGATTTGAATATGATTAAATAAAGGTTAAATGACTTAGCATTTTGAAGGATGAAATGTGCAGTAGGTCAGTTTTACACCTAACTTCCACTAGATTTGTGAAGATTTTTGTGTAATGATTGAGAGTTTAATGTTGTTTCCAAGGTAAGTGTCAGTAACAGATGAAAAGCAAATCTTGTTTTCATATTGTGTTCTTGTAAACATGTCTTAGTTGCTGAACTTTCCACTGTGAAGCTGTATTTCATCAACTATGAGAAGTGAGTGTTCTTTATGCCTGTACTATTATCTCTGTGCTGGAAGGGGTTTAATATAAGGCAGTGCTTGGTTCTGTAACTGTGTACCTTTTACACTGATATGATGCAAAAAGTGGTAAATCTCAGCAATATTACCATCTTCTTGGACTTCTGCCGTGCCTCTGTTGCTTCTCATTTCTGGATAATGACCACATGTGCTTCCCCTCAGGACAAGGGAAATGGGAGGTGGATGTGCTGACCAAACTTAATGATGTTCCTTTCTGTCCCCTGTGTAATATCAAGGACAGGTTGCAGTGGGGAAACTGAACACCTGTTGTATATGTTATTAAGTGAGCCCTCCCAAAAAGAGCGTTTTATTTGGGGATTTTCCCTGGGGATCCCAGTTAAGTGGCAGAGGAATAAATTCTCTACTCCACACCACACAGCACAGCCTGAAATTTCCCAAGTGTAATTCCCAAGTCCAGTAACTCCAATTTAGCCAATGAAAAGAGAGGCACTCCCACTTCTGTCTTAAACCTCTTCTGTCCTCATGTCCACGGGAATGATACAGTACATACCATAATAGTTGTTGGTGCTGCAGTGCTCCCATCCTGTGTCTGTATTTGCATAATGGAAGAGTCAGCTAGGACTGATAACGTGGACTGTAATCATGACTGGGAAACACTGGGAAGCAAGGGATAATTAGGTTTTAAAATAGCTTTTATGGGTCAGTTGTGAACATGCATTTTAGTGTACTCTTCCTGTGTTTCTGCTCTTTGCAGCCAATACACTGTGCACAGTGTAGGTGATTACTTTGGAGGGAGAGATAGCATCCTTTATGACAGACAAAAAGAGCTGTAAAGCCAAGTCTGAGTAGCTCGAGGTGTTTTATGGTGGTGTAAAACATCCATGCTGGTTTGTCCTAACGTTCATAAACAACTGCATTTAAACATAGATAATGCCATGCTTTGAAATCATGTGAAAGTCTGAGCCTTGAATGAAGCATCTTTGAATAATCAGCAGACCACGACAATCTTGTAGTATCTCAACATGTCTTTCTTATTGCCAAGTCAGATCTTTATTGGGCTAGAAAACAAAATACAGCGTTCAGGTCTGTACGAATGGAAACATCAATGTTTATATCACAGTATTTTCCTTTCAAAAATGGAATAAAGCAGCTACTCCACCCTAGCTTCGAAAACAGAAAATAATTTCCTTAAACCTGCTCTTGAATTTATTTTTAAAGAAGTAGAGATTTTAACAATAGCACAGAAGGCCCCCACAATTCCTTCTTTTTCCTAGTTTATTTGCAATACTCACCTTGCCAGAGCTTGTGGCTACATTTAAATAAGGCTGCAAAACTAAATATTCTGAGTCACAGAGTGCTTTAATCTTAAATGAGAGTTTATACCCCTTTTCCTCACCACTGTAATCTCTGTTTGAGAACACCTTCTAAAGTAATAAGCCTTGCAGCTAAATCCCCAGTAAAGAAGAGGCTTTATCAAACTGGGTAATTGGAGGGGATGTGAGTGATGAAAGCAGCTGGGGCTATGCTGTGAATGGAGCAGAGCTGTGGTGTGTCAAGCGTGGAGTTTTCCTGTCTTTTGCCCTATTCTGGTTAAAGTTGTTACCTCCTAATGGGCTTTTGAGCACGTGCTGCCAGTTTCAGAACTGCTGTGGTAGTTTGTGTGAAGTTCTGCAGTACCACAGTCATACCATGGCAGATGCCACATCATCATTTCATTTTAATTGTATGCGTTTTGATACAGTTCTAATATCCATTCTGTTCCACTGCTCCCTGTGTGTCATTAATCTGTGCAATCCTGTGTGCTTTTTTTAGTGTAGTCCGTGCTTTTGATTTAATTTAATTGTTACAATATTCTATGCAATGGCTATTTGCTATATCTTTAGTGTAAAGAATGAACTTGTTGGGATGGAGTTGCATCTGGTTTTAAGGTTCTTTGCTGTATATTATGCTCTACTTTAGCTGCACTTAGACCTGCTGGAATATTCATGCTCATGTATTAGTCTCATTGAGGATATATATAGATAGATACAGATATATAGACATCAGTTTTGTAGAATGCAAAAAGTTGTATACATTTCCATTTCTCTAAAAGCAATCAGTGTAAGAGCTTATCCAATGCCTGGGTTTTTGGGGTTTTTTTCTGAGTTTTCCAGCATACAAGGTTTTCTGTCTCTAAATAAAAAAGAAAACACTTTTCTTTGAAACCCAGTGTTTACTGCACCAGTTCAATCAACAGCCATAGAATAACCAAAATAACATTTTCTTCTTTTTGAGGATCAGACCCAACAGATGTTAGGGCAAAGGCTGCAGCATTTTCTCTAGGTTGTACTGCATTTTCATTTAGTTTTACAAAGTTCAAGGTATTTAGCAAAGCATTTTGAACAACTTGTATTTTCAGTGTAAGTGAAACAGACCAGTCCGATTGTTTCCTGTGAACAATCTGCATCTCTTAACTTTTTCTGGAATGTGCTTTACAGTATGAAAATTACACTTGTTAGAAGGAACTTGCCAGTTAGCCTTGTATGACCTGCTTTGCATCCTGTCTTAGCGCAAGAGTTATTAAAGTAATTCAGCCCTGAAAATAATAAGTGCAGAGCATCTAAACAGTGTAATTGCATGAAAATACATGAAAATTATGTAACTTTGAGATGCTTTTGAACAAGACGTATTTGGAAACATCTCTGAGGTAATTTTTAGTTGTAATCAGATGTTTTGCAGGGGTTTTATGGATGATTAATTGGTTTTGATTGTTTATCCTTGCTTAAAATCTTTTTTTTTCTTCAGCTGCTTTCACTGTTCCCACACTAATATTTTGCTGCTTTTGATTTTTTTCTAGGGCGCCAATGCCTCAGCTTTGGAGAAAGAGATTGGTCCGGAACAATTTCCAGTCAATGAGCACTATTTTGGTTTGGTTAATGTGAGTTTCAGACCGTAACTTACTGCTTTGAAAGGACAGGAATGGGTTGGTTAAACTACAAGACTGGGATTGAGTGAATACTTAAAATCCTGAAAGATATAATCAATGAATATTCATACTACTGAAATGTGTTTCAGTATTTATGTATTTGTTGAAATATGCTACTGAATTGTTGAAATCGGCTCTCTATTAAATACTTTTATTTCATTTTATTGTCTGTAGGGTAATATTTACATCACTTTCATGTTATTAAAATGTGTAAATCTTGAAGAAGGCTATTTAAAATATATAGTTTGCTGTTCATAATATGCCAATAAAGTAAAATAAATACATTAAAAGAAAAAAAGCATTGTGTGACTGTGATGCTATAAAATATTTGTATCTGGTATTTCTATTAAGATTTTTAAAAAAAACCCACAACCCAGAGAGGAAAGCAGAAAAAGTATACTGGGTTGTTTGAATCAATAATTAGTTTTAAGGAACGATTTAAACTTTAATTTCTGATATTACTGATGAAAAGTATATCGAGTTAGAAATTGCATTATACTGATGTGAAATATTAAATTATTCTCTTTATTGGACTTCAGAAACTACATAGTTAAAGCAGGTTGATTTAACAAGAACTTTTGTCTCGCTTTTCTTAATAAAACTGGTTATTTAAGTGTTGTCCTGGTACTGTAGTGTGTGTCTACCTCCAGGTGCTTAGCACTGACCTGGTTCCAGAGTCTGCAATCTGAGTATGCACTGTGGGGTCAGTAAACACTGATACACTGACTTCCATGCATCTGGAAACACCATCACTTGGATTCAAGTGATTTATTTTCCTTTCTCATGAAAGCTGGAACACCTTCCGAATGCCGCGTTATTTCTCTCAGCAGAGGAAATGCAGGAGTTTCTCTATTAATACCCATCAGTTCTGCAGCTGAGTTTAGGCTTTCCATTTTTCCAGTGACAGGTTTTTGCAGGTTTTTTTTGTTACTCTGTTGACAGATAAACAGTTTCCCTAATTTTTTGTCAAAGTCCAGAGAGGATTTAAAAGTGAAATTTTATTGTACACCCTAATCTTGAAGTTTTACATAGTTTGTAGCCTTAAGAGAAGGTTCAGTAATGGACAATCTTCCTAATATGTCACGAAGATCAACAAATTCTGTCTTTTTGTTCTCAAGAGGGAGTAGGAATTTGGGGGGATACCTCTCATTGCCCTCAACCATATATGTAAGAGACAGACAGCTATAATATATCACAGTGCTTTTAATTTTCTGTCTGTTATTTTAGCTTCAAACAATAAAATTTTATGGACTAAAATTCTTTGAATTGTAACAAATAAAATGAGATCTTGTTACCTTTATGGTACACTGGTTTTCAGCTATGGTGGTTGCCCAAAGAAATTCAGTGATGTTGATGCCTGAATGGTGTTCAGATCTGTTCTGCAGGTTGTGTTTACTAACACAGCATGTATACACCATAAATGTGTAATAAACTTGCTGCATGTAAATCTGCCAGGAAAAGTGAGAGTAACAAGCTATGACCAATGATGAGAAAGAATGGCAGAGATAACGATAATGAAAAGAAAAACTAGATAATTAGATAATAAATTAGTACTATTAGATTGAGAAGCAGTAGAAATCACAATTTTTGCCTTCATTGATTTCTCTAATTTTTTTGGTAGCAATTATAAGAAGTGAATCTCCAAGAGATTCATTAACACTTACTGCTAAGTTTTTCTAATTTGTTTATTTATTTCATTTGTCCTAACTTTCTCCAGAGTAATGACAAAAAAGTCAGTAGTTTTCTTCTAACTGTGTGATAGGTGGCCATTTGAGGTGTCTGGAATACAGAAAAGCATTTTAGATAAAGATGACAATCCTGAAATAGAGATCTGTCGATTTATCCAGAGGTAGCATAAAAGAGGAGGAGGCAAAAGCACTGTCTTACCTCTTTTCCAGCTTTGTGGTAGAATCTAGGGATTGTTCAGAGGGCGTGCTGAAAGAACAATTTGAGAGTTGAAAGAAGACTTAAGAAAGGGCAATTATGGAAAGCATATGGAAGACCAGATGGTTGATGGCAATGGAAAATTCAGCTTAGATTTGAAGGGACAATATCGTTCACTAAATCAGCAGGAAATATGTGAGCTATGTGCTAAGGGGAAAGCATTAGGAATGTGATGTCCCATGCATGTGGACAGCCAGGAACATCAAGTCTGCTTATCACTCTTCTTTGACTCTTCAGTGCAGTAGTGCAAACTATTCAAATCTATGTGCTTCACAAATTAAACCAATCATTTTATCCAGTGAGGATGAAATAAGATTTTTAATCTCAGAGAGCTGTTCTGGAAACTCTTTAGCAGTTCACCAGATTTCTAGAGCAGAAGGTTTGGTTATTCAGTGGATCCATGTGTTTTGCAGAAATCCTATTCACTGGAATGGCCCATTGCAACAATGAAAATCTGTTAGAGCTGCCAGTGCATTAGAAGAGCTGGGAGGAACCCTAGAGCTGCTCAAAGGCAGTTGTTCCAAACAGATCTAAGTTCTTGTAAATCTCTTTGTTGAATGGGGTTCAACAACCACATTTCTTCCCAGTTGTATGTGCATGAGAAGAGTAAGCTGTAAGACCAGCATTTGTTCATTTATCAAATTGAGTATTTGCATAGTCTAGAAACCTCCCAACCATTTCCCACTTGTTGTCTAGTACATATAGCATTTATTTTAAAAATGTTTCAAGTTTTGAAGTGATAAAGACTGATGCTTTAGAGATAAAACAAGTGTGAACTAATTAAATTTTCTTCAGGAGTTTGCTTTCAGATATTCTTCTGTTGCCTACTGTGTTTTTTCTGAATCTGACTGGAGAAATCCTTTAATGAACTTAATCTACTTGCTTTTATTTCATACTCACAGGCACGTAGGTTAACATACATTCATATTAAATTAATCTGAATTTTGTTCAGTGTTCTGAGGTCTTCATATTTTCTTCGTCTCTCACCGCATGGTTGTCATTCTAATTAATTTATCATCAGACAGCTCCTCTTAAAAATTGGAATCTTAGGAAAATTTGAATTTGCTTGTTTTTCATCTTTTGACACTTGCTGTACAAATTTTAGCAGTTTTCCAATTTGATTAAATTTTAAGAACTTTCTTAACACTTTAATGTAGTTCTCTTTTAATGGCTATTTCTAAGTATAAACTCATAAATAGTTAGCTAACAATATTAAATGTTTTGACAGAAGCTACTGTGTGATTTCATCAGCTTCCTTTAAGGTAAAAAGCCCCAGTTTTCCTCTTAAGTTCATTGACTTATTTGCAGATTTGGGCCACAAAGAAGCTAATATAAGCATTTTCCTTGCTTAAATAAAGAAAAATGATGGAAGTTAAATTCATCATTTTTATTACGGATACCTTAATGACATCTCAATATTTTTTAGAATATGCTTCTCACTTATTCTTTGAGTGTGTCTTGGTTATTTAGAAAGTAGTTCTTTGTGTTTCATTGGTTTAAAATAGAGGAAAGTAACTAAGTTTTAAGTTTTGTAATTAAATTGCATGGTGCTCTTGTTTGCCTTAATTGGGAGAGAGCAAAAAGTAGCTACTTCCCTGTTATTCCTAAGATGTGAAAGCTTTTTTTTCTTTTTTTCTATTGAAGGAACCTGCTCTTAAAATATCTATAAAGGCAAACTTTGCTGTATGTCTCCCCATCACAATGACAAAATCTCAGAAGTTGCTTTCTGTATGTGCTGCTATCTCTGTTTAACATAAATCTGAATGTTATTTCCACATTCTGCAGAATGTGTGTAATAGGTACCTGCTTCAGTTTGCAGGTTGCATGACTGCAGCTGAAAGGTTGGGTTACTTGCTGAGGGTAGAGATTTTTCTCACATTTTCAGTGTTGGATAATAGGTTTCACTGGAGGAGGGCAGCAAAATGTCAGAATGGCAGCATAAAATTAGGAATGCTTTATCCACCGATGGCTCACCACACCTCCACAGGTGTGGTGGGGATGTTTGCAGTGAGCTGGAGATGGTGTCAGTGGCCTCAGGTGCCTAAAGGAGTCTGAGGAAGGGGAACAGCTGGAGTCTCCCACCTGGGGTGTCCTGGTGCAAAGTGGGTTATGGATGCTTTTCTTGCTCATTCTGCTTTCCTCTTCCAGTCCTGTGGCTTGTCTCCTTCAAAGTGTGCACATCCCAATTGTGTTCTCTTTTCCCTGCAATCTTGATTTCAAGCTACCAACTGCCGTAGCTCTGAATCCTAAGCAGGTCATGTAACGCTGGCATTCAGAAGTTTCCCTAAACAAATCTAGTCACCCTGGAAGGAGAACTGAAAATGTAGGAGCAGGTTAAAGTAGTTATTTTGGACTTTGATGACAACTGTAAATATTTGGAGAATCTAATTCCTGAAGTGTGTGGGAGGAGAATGCTCTCCATTTTCAACTGGATTTCTTCACAGTACGAGCTCATGCTGTGCGTGTTCATTGCTGTTGTGACTGATGTGTGGCAGACAGATATTTTTACCTGAGCATATTTTGGGAGTTGTGACATTGGAGATATTTTTTAACATCTTGACCCAAATAAATGTAAAATATTATCAATAAGTTAAATTTTAAGTGAGACAAAATTAAATAGCATTATTCAAATCAGGGTAGGTTTTTCATGCATTTACATGCTGGGTATTTGGTAATCCTTTGTAAGTTTTTCTCCCTTAAAGTCCGGAAGAAATGACTTGCAGAATGTTGGCCCCTCCTTATGCACTCTCTTATACCTTGGAATTGATTTCACCTCTCTACAGTAATAGAATGCAAACTCACAGATCTCTCTCTTGTTTTGTAGTTTGGGAATACGTGCTACTGCAATTCAGTTCTCCAGGCACTTTATTTTTGTCGACCATTTCGAGACAAAGTCTTAGCATACAAGAGTCAGCCAAGGAAAAAAGAGAATCTCCTTACATGCTTAGCTGATCTCTTCCACAGTATAGCTACTCAGAAGAAAAAAGTTGGAGTAATACCTCCCAAGAAATTTATAACAAGATTACGAAAAGAAAATGGTAACTTTTTTTTTCTTTTTCTTGTGCAATAGTTATAGTAACTATGATTTAATTGTGAAGCTGACATTGTGGAATGCCCATATTTGTGCTCTGTAGAGTACCTATATAGAAAGTGCTCTTGGTGCTGTGTATAAAAAAGAGGTGGCCCCAGGATAAGGGTGTAACCCTGGAGCAGTTTTGGGAGAGAATCCTTGTCTCTCTCTCTCTTCGTCTAGAGCTAAAGTGTATTGTCATATTGTCACTGGCTGCTTATGAAATTGCTTTCTAGTTTTATTTCTTTGAGAGTTTAATGTTTGTAATTAAAATTCACTGTAAAACCTTTGTTCTTTGTTTTAAAAAATAAAAAACTGAATGGAGGAATCAGTCTCCCAGACTGAGCCTGTGGAAAGACTTGCCCATAAGAATCTAGATTAAAACCTCCACCCTTTTAAAATTGATTTAGAATTTATGCAATATGTAACTTGACCACCCTACTTTTAAAACCACTAATTAGTTTTGGTAATTTTTAAAAATGTCATCATTTTCCTAAATTTCAAGAGATTTCTAGATTTTTCACATTTCTTGTTTCTTATCTGCAGGGCTAATTGGTCAGAATGTTTTAGAAAATTATTTGATGTTAAACTATGAATGAAACCTTGTAATTTGCTACTCAATTTGGATGCATTTTTATAAAAATGCAACTTTTTTTTTTCCTTAAGTAGTAATTAATAAATTTAAATAAACTGTGAGGTACCATATTTAACACTACTGCAATAGATATGTTCATACTGTTGCAGTCTTTCCAAGACTATGAATGCAGACTGAAAAAGCATTTGAATGGCATGATCACTATCTCTGTAGTAAAAACAAGAGATAAAATATTATTATGACGTGCCTAGCTTGACATGGCTCTTCCATCAAATGCACTCCATGGGCTGTAATGATATTGTTAAAAAAAAGCTCTTGGGTGCTCTACAGTCACTTGCCTGTGCGCAGTAGAAAACTCATTCCCTTCTTTGGCACCGATCCTTGAGTAAGTGTGCTTGTGTTTGATACATTTACAGAAACAGTTCATTATAACAAATGCAGAGGATCATTCAGATGGAAAGCAGAAAGCAAACCACAGGAGCCATTAAGTTCATTATAGACGAGGATGTTCTTTGTATTGTGTAATTATGTCATGCCACTAAAATTCTATGCAGAGCAAGGCAATTGGAAAACCTTCAGTAGAGAAGTCAGATGTGGAAGTTCAACCCTTTTTGGGTCTCTGTTAGTATGATACTCTCACCTTTTCTACAAATAAATAGCTACATTCAGGCTGCAATTGCATGGATATCACATTTGCTATTAAATACTCATTGTAAAGGTATATCATTTTGAGCCTTAAAGAAGAGTTAAGGAGCCAGGTAGGTGGGCACCACCAATCCAGAGTCTCTTCAGTCAGTATCCAGCAATACCAGGGTGATAACTGAGGTCACAGTCGTAATGTGTTCCAGACTACAGAAGTGCTGCTCCATCTTTATTTGAAATAATACAACATGAATATGTTGTAGAACTCTGAACTGGAGAGGAGCTTTTCACCAGGGCTTGTCGTGACAGGACAAGGGGGAATGGCTTTAAACTGACAGAGGCCAGGTTTAGATTAGATATGAGGAAGAAATTCTGAACTGCGATGGTGAGGCACTGGAACAGGTTGCCCAAAGAAGCTGTGGATGCCTCATCCCTGGAAGTGTCCAAAGCCAGGTTGGATGGGGCTTTGAACAAATTGATCTTATTGGAAGGTGTCCTTGTCCAGAGCATGGGAGTTGGAACTCAATGATCTTTAAGATCCCTTCTAACCCAAACAATTCTATGTTTCTCAATTAATTGAAGTCAGGGGAGGTGTACTGTTAGATTTGCATGAAGTTCTTTTAATTGTAAAATGAACAATCTGTACCTTTCACCTTGCTGTAGTTAATGCTTATAGCACATAGCCCTGACAGGCCAGTGATACTACACTGGGAAGAACCTCTGAAGTCTTTTACCTCAAGAGACTTGTAGCTCTTGTTCTGCCTTGATTTAATTGATTAAATAAAGAGCTTGCAATTGGCTAGATTGAACTAATTCGTATCAAAAATAGTGTAGTAGGTCATTAAATAAGCTGCATGGTTCATACTCTTGCCTGACCTATTGCACTACTTAACCTCTCCAAATGACCTAGATTAGCATCAGGGTTTCCCTTACTTAACTAATAACCCCAGACCTTTTTTTTTTATTTGAAGTTTATTCCTGGATGCCATCAGGTGAATGACTGTAAAGCTTCCCTGGTGTCCCTGTATGCATTTCAAAACTTGAATTTCACTGAGTATCTTTTTCATTCATCTGTTATCCACTCCTGTCACTGAAGACCTGTCTCTTAGAACATTCTTGGACTGCCAGCAAAGTGAAGTAATTGAACATTAAAAAACCTGTATGATATTATCTGGGCATAGAGAATGCTTTCTATATAGGCAGGTGAATTTCCTCTTAGCAATTCCTGGTCAGAGAGAAAAGGAGTAACTATTATTAAGTCTCTGTTATCCAGTTGACCTAAGCTTGGCAGAGATAGCATAGCACTGTAGGACATCCAGTGGCATCTGGAGGCTGGGCAGGATGACCTAAACCAGTTCAGGTGACACTACATATACACCTGTGTTTAAGCCATTGAATTGTGTCCTGGTTTTCATACGTGCAGTATGGTTCAGTTTTCTGGTGATTCCAGTCACCTGAGTGATTTCTGTCAGTGCAAGCTGACTTGCTGTCCTCTCTTCCCCCCCCATGTTTGTTTGGCTGAGTTTATCTAGTAGGCATTTTGGGATGGTGTTGTATTGCCATGAATGATTCGAGATGTGAAATAAAGGACTGGTTTTGAAGTCCTACTCTCTTAAAAACCTTTCTATAGTGTAGCCCTAACTGTCCAATTGGTAAACATTCTGTTTTGTCTTGCAGAACTTTTTGATAACTACATGCAGCAGGATGCACACGAGTTCCTAAACTACCTTTTGAATACAATCGCGGACATCTTGCAAGAGGAGAGAAAGCAGGAGAAGCAGAACGGGCGCCTCCCTAATGGCAACGTGGACAGTGAAAACAACAGCCCACCAGACCCTACCTGGGTGCACGAAATCTTTCAGGGAACATTAACTAATGAAACCAGATGTCTTACCTGTGAAACTGTAAGTTTTCATGTTCTTTGCAAACATGAGTTCTTCAGCACTGCATGCTTCACAGTTCATGTATCCCAGCAGACTAAGATGTTAGATTCATTTCTTTCCTTGATAATCTTTATATTTGTGTGAATAGTTGCGGTTTTTCTTCATTAGTGAGAACATTCCAGCAGCTGAAGCATGAATTGTAGGAAGAGACATGTGATCAATATTAGGAAAATGCCCGATTGGATTTTTTGTCAGTGTGATCATAATCATGTTCAAAATTTAGATCAGAAAATTCTAAAGTGGTGTATTCTTAAACAAAATAAAGTCTGTGATTTGAGAGTGTGAGGTTCTTCTCAAATTTAATGTCTTAATGACATGCTTAGTGATACATCTCATAAATAAGTATTATGAATCCATTTCCATGGATTCCTGGTTTTTAAATTTAAAGCCACTGAAGTCAAGATACTAATGGTTGGCTGTTGGCACTTTGATAATAGGCTGGGATTCTCAAAAAACATACTTTCATGTTCATGAAAAGTAATCCTTTCCTGAATGTCTGTAAACAGGAATTCTTCTAATACTATACCCTGAGAAATAAACTCTTTCTCTGATATGCTATACTACAATATTTTTTGAAAAGTTCTATAATAACAGAAAGAATATATTTCATAGAAACTTAAAATTGGATTTTACCAGCTTGAGAAAGGGTAAAAGCAGCACAATTTGAAAATTACAGTAATTCTGCCATGGTCTATTCCTTAGAGATTGTAAAAAAGCTAAATGACTGTGGTTTTTGTATGACTCTTCCTACCAATTTTCTTTAACTTAATTATATAAGGCAAATATGTCAGCATGACGTTGGAAAGGAAGAATTTATCAAATCTGTATATTTCACATGTAATTTTCTCAGTCTTCTAGAAATACCCACCTCTTTTATTTCAAAGAAAAGAGCTTCATAATGTCATGTATAATGTAACTGCAGCTATGAGTAATTTAGGTGCTGATTCCACACTGCCATATATTTTTCTGGCAGATTTCCCCTCGCTAATAAGTATTTCTTGGCAACTGTCAATTGTTTTTCTTCTAGTTCTTGAGCTGTCTTTTTTTTTCTTGAAAAATGAGATTAGCCTAGGTCTTTTGACACAACTGACATCATTACCTTTCCTCACTGTGGCATTATGAATTACTGTTGTCAGGATTTTGATCTAGGCATTATCTAGGTACCATTTAAAATGCAATTTTAAAACACTGATACACTCTTTGCCAGCATATTTTATTAGTTATCAGGCCTGTCATAATTTTGAGAATTCTGCTAACACTGCTCAATTGTTTTTTTCTATTAGCTGTAGATAATAAAAATATTCAGTTATTGCTGAACAAGATAATAATCAAAGTAATCTGGAAACTATTTGATCAGTTTCTTTTTAGTTTATCACCTTGTGTCTAAAACACAGTGACCTGAAACACATTTGGATACATTAAATGGGTAATACTACTGTGGATAGTGTCTTATTTTCAAAAATATTGAGTATATATGATTGTTTTGATGTTTATTAGAAGCTGTTGGCGTTTAGATTCTTTCAGCGTTTAGAAATATAAGTTAAAATGATAGGACTACTTGAAAATAGTTCATGTACAAGAATTCAAGCAATAGTGGATGAATTACTGCTTCTTAATGACAACACAATAGCCCTAGTATATTTTTAATTTAAATTGGAAATTATTGCATGTTTAAACATAAAGCATAACATATATCTTTGCTCAAAGTGACCATCATTATCTTCTAACTGGACCTCCTCAATGTTCCTAAAATGAGCAAAATTTTATTCTAATTTTTGTTGCCCTGGTTGTGGAAAAGAGCATCTATCCAGATGCCCTGTTTCATTAGCTAGTCCTAAAGATAAAAATTGAACTGGTTGAAGATGTATCCTCAGTTTAAGTATGGACTGTGGAGTATATGGAGCATAGATACGATTCTTTAACAAAGATTTCTGTTGTGAATCAAGCCACAATATGTTACAAAAGGATTGTAAGTTGTTTTTAAATGTTTTTAATGTGATTTCTCTTTATATTGCTTTCACCCTTCCTTGATAGAAGCAGAATGATGAAGTGAATGTAAATTTTATGGCTAATTTATAAAATGGTCTAGAAGTTAATTTGTTTTTACAGATTTCTCTCATTGTTTAAGGAAGAATAACAGTAAACTAGAAAGTATTGTAACTGGCTTCATTAAGATTAAATTTCAAACAGCTAAGTGTGGCCAGTACTTCTACAGAGAAATACAGGAAATTGTCCAAACTACCATATCAATCTCCAGGTGATGGTCTTGCTCTTCGGTTCAAATGACTCTACAACGCATAAAATTCTTCGGCCCAGTTCTGCTTTGGACTGAGTGAAGGCAATAAGGAAAATCCCAGTGTTCTCTCTCATATGAATACTATAGAGCCTGTAGCTGTGCCCAATTTTAATTTTTTTTTTTTTTAAGCCAAGATGAATCACACACTTCATTTCACCTTTTAAAACTACTTTCTGTTTTAGCACACATGGCAGTCTATAACTGCAAGAGCTCTTCTGCCAGTGAGCAGATTCACATTGCCAGTGAAATTCCCAACTGTAGGAAATAATGGATTCTGTGAGTGTCAACCTTCTGAGCTTTGTGTTCTGTGCAGCTTTGGTCATCAGAGTACAGCTGAGCTGTGTGGGTGCAGATCATGTCCTTGACGTGAGAACAACACACCATCCTCTTCAGCCGGAACACTGGAACATCCAAATTCCTCACTGTTACTCAAATGCTCCTGTTAGGAGCACTCAGACAGCTTTTTGAGCACATCAGGGCTCAATTCTGCCAGTGATAAGGTTTTCTGATCATGCCCTTCTTTTTTAATTCTATAGATGATTGAAATATATAGCTTTGCTGATTGTAGTCTAAGAAGCTTAGTGATGTTTATTTGAAATGGAACCTTTACAAAGCGGGAGGCCGGGGGAGGCTTGTAAGACTCCAGAGTGGCTTTTAGTTTATTTTTTAAAATTAAAACTGAGTTTATGTTGTAAGAATTTTAAAAATTAAGAATAGCATTTTATAAATCACCATCATAAATGGAAAAAATCCACTTGGCTATTCTTGCAATAAAGCCTTTAATGGTTCCTCATGATCCTGAATGCACAGTGGGCTGGCTAACCTGAGTGAGGTGTTTTAAGGCTATATTATCACAGAGAACAGAAATTGTTCTTTTGTGAACTTCTGTTTTCAATACCAATCTCTTCTTAACCGAGTAGAACACATCCCTTCCCTCCTCTCCATATCCTCTCTGCCCTTACAGCTTCTGTGTGGGATAAAACTGCCTGGGAAATTTCTATTGTTTCACGTAATTTTCTTTGATTAGACCAAAAGAGGAAGAATTATCTAATTGCATGTCTGAATAACACTGATCACATGACTCCCTAATTCCAGCTATCCTAGCTGAAGACTGCAACAGCAGAGTATTTTCTAGAACTGGTTTTTTTTTTCTCTGAGCCATTCTTAATCCCCAGTTACAATGATTTCCGCCAGAGTTCTTAGTGTTACAAATGCAGGTCTGATAATTCCAAGAGTGATTTGCAAGGGGATATTTTAAAGAATTGTACACACAACTAAACCATAATATATCCCTGAATGTGGAGCATACTGAAGATGCAGGTGGCTGTTTTTTTCCCAATCTAAACATTTTGGAAGCTTTCCATATGTATTCTGTGATCTCTCTAAAAGTATGAACACTACACTTGAGTGTCTGAATATTGCAATATAAATTATGTGTACTGACACAGTGGTGTTTTTTGTCATGCACACTTAACTCTTGGAAAGAGTAGGAACAGAGCACTGGGAGTCCAGTCCTCTCACAGGTATTAACAGAAGCTTTCAACTTAATTTCCTGAGTGTTTGGATTTGCCCTGTGGTATTAATTCTCAAATATAGTTCTCCTGACCATCTGCTTTTTTCTTTTTTTCTCCATGTACACGTCCTTAGGAACTGTGTGTTTCTCATCTCTTGATTGTCAGAGAACAACTTTCCACTTCTTTATTTTTTATTCTGAGTTGAAAAGGGAACATAAATCTCATATGTTTAAAAGATCAACCTACATTATTTTCCTGCAGCCATTTCACTTTTCCTGCATTCAGTCAAGAAACTACAGCCAGGTACCTTTTCCAAAAGCATTTACTTCTGTATCTAGGCAGAGGACATTCTCATGAGTGACATTGAGTATCTTTAGATATAGAGAGGACATGCTAGCAGGCAAAAGTTAAGGTTGCACATTTCTGGTTTTAAAATTTCAGTAGCATAGTTGGTTTTCAGGGCAACTGTAGATTTTTTTCATCATTTGTCAGGATTTGTGGTAGAATTTATTTTCTGCTTCTAGAATGTTCTGTTTTACTTTCTCATTACTCTTACATTTTTGTAAGAATTAGCTACTGTTCTGCCTCTATCAAACCAAGCCCCAAGCTCTCATTTGCCAAATTTGCTGTCTGCTGTTCCTTTCAGAGTATGAGTCTAGCCAGGAAGAGGCTTCAAAATATTCATGCTGTTTATTAGGTACACTATGACATGCAAATACATAACTTTCAGTTCGAGGGAGTCATTGAAGAGCAGAAGTGAGAGCACTAAACAGAAGAATCACAATGATTCTGTTCTTTTGAAAAACCTGAGGTATATAAGAAACTTGGCATTAATATTGTTGATCTGAAATCACAGCATAATGACAACTGGCATTATATACCCCCAGAGACTCATACACACTTCACCCTTCCTGAAAAAAAGCCAGAAAATACAGCAAATCTTTGAAATAGATCGCAAAAAAATTTTAAAGATTGTTATAGGGTAAAAGATACATTCTATCAGTAAAAAGTGGTACTGAAAAACAGAGGTAAATTAGTATTGTTTGCTTTAACTATGTTCTGTTGGGTCTTCTTTTCATGCAGGTAAGCAGCAAAGATGAAGACTTCCTAGACCTTTCAGTTGACGTGGAGCAGAATACTTCAATCACTCACTGTTTAAGGTAAGCACAAAACCCCAAATTTTTGTGATTTGTCTTTACCTGTTACCCAGAAAGCAGGAAAAAACCCTAAAAAGCCGACAGTTCTATCTTATGTAGATTTAAGTGTATATAGCTGTTGATATTGTACATTTATATGGATGTTTCATATGAAAAACTAGTATTTACAGCTTTCTTTTTTTACTCAGGGGTTTCAGCAACACAGAAACTCTGTGCAGTGAATACAAGTATTACTGTGAAGAATGTCGCAGTAAGCAAGAAGCACATAAAAGGTACATCACAGTTAGGGGAGGAGAAAAATAAACCAAGCATTTAATGAAATTACTCTGGTATTTCTTTTGTGTGTGTGTGTGTTCAAGGAGAGAGCACCCTTTCCCCCTTAATTTTCTTCTATTCTTCCACTGAAAAGTAACTTGCATTCATTCCTCTTGCTAGAATTCAGTGTGTCTCTTTTCCTGAGTAGTGAGAATCCATGTAAAGCATTTTGGGACTCCTTTGATCCTTATTTATTTTACAAATGGGAAAATTAATAGTCTTAAGACCAAAAAGTCAAAAAAGCCAAGTTGAAACAAACTATCAGTGACTAATCAAAGATAATTGGCAATGATGAAAAGTCATTGATTGCATGTGAGTTTTTAAACTTAGTTTTGTTTTGAAAATAAAATAATTTTTCCAGTTGCTGGAAGAATCAGTTTGATAGCACTTTTTGTAACTGTTGTTGTTAATTAAATTTCTGATTTCTTAAATGTGTTTGATCAGTTGTGCTAAACTCTTTAGTTGTGCTAAACAGTGCTCCTGAAAATCATCAGAAGCTCTATGAAAGCCTGAAAATCATTATGTTTGTTTAAAAATAATTCTTGCCTGCCTAATCATTCTAGTCTTGTTTACACCTTTGAAAAACCTGTCAATTTGTGTACTGCTGGAGGAGTGGGAACTCTGACATGCTCTTCTGGTTATACCACTGCTGCTGGTTATTTGGTTTACCATGGATTGCACTCACAGATTTTGCATATCTCATCTGCCAAGTCTGCCTTCACACATTGCTTAAGCTTACTAATTGCTGTCTGGTAGAGGTTGTGAATCCAGCCTGAGCTCTTTTTCTGTGTGGGAGGAGGTAATGTGATCCCTGACCAATATGAATTGGGTTGACATAAATCCGTGCTGTAGGCACTTCCATACTGGCAAAACACAGCTTTGATTGTTTATATTTTGGGTTTCACGTGGGGTGTAAATTCTGTTTCACTGCACTCATATTTTTCTTCCATCTCTATAAAATAGTTTATCTGTGGTGGGGACTACTCAGGTAGCAAAGATGGTGTAACAAATTTCTTCACCATTGAAAGAGCTGCTATTACAAAACACAGTTACATTATAAGGAGAGGACTTAGTTCTGAAAAGAGAGCAGAAATTATAACCATAATATAATAACAACGTATCTCTCCCTAAAAAATAGTTACTTCTGTCATCTTTCTGCCCTGCTCCAGCTGTTTTCATTTCCTAGTTCCCTTGTGGGCCAGTGAGTTGTCAAGGAATTTATCCACAGTCCCCTATCTTTTGAAAAAAGGCTGTCTTTTACAGATTTCCTGACATTCTGAAAGTATGGTCTTGATAGACATGTCTGAAACCTGGGCTGTATTGCAGAGACTTTTGAACTGCCTTTTGGGGCTGAAAGTTTGAAAAGTCAGCACTTTGCTGATGTGAGGCACTTGGCTGTGCCAAGAAGCGGAGCCCTTTGGTTTGGTCGTTCTTTTAGGATGGGCAAATGTATTGCCCAAAGAAGATTTGGAAGTCTGTGTTTGCTGCCAGACCAGCTGTGGTTGGCTGAGGAGGATTTGTAGGCACTGTTGTGAGATCTCCTTCATGCTAGGGAGAGCAACTATTGAGCCGTCAGTAAAATTTACTCACTTTTTGGCTTTGACTGCCGTGGAACATTGCTGCAACATTTGTACAAAATTATTGTGCCAGAGCACAGCCTTATCTTTTTTGGATAGCAGGAGGTAGGTGGATAACAGTGGGTTATTTGTGTCCCTTGGAAATTTTAAATGAATGGCTTGGAAATGAATGGCTAGGAAAACTTGGAGTGATGCTTATGTGACAAAGTGGTGTAACAAAGCTTATTTGAAAGAGCTTGTTTGACTTGGCTGGTTTGCTGGGAAATTGAGCTGGAACAGGACCTCTGAAATAGCTCTGTTGCAATACCTGCACTGTATATCAGGTGGAATCTAGGTTTTGCTTTTGGGAACTCTGGGAAGCTATGAGTAGATACACTTAAAAGTTGAATTCTGTGCTATGTACCCTTTATGTCTAAACTATTCTGTGACTTCATCACAGCTTACTGTTTTAAATGCATTTTCAGTTCTCTCTCAGTTAAAAATCTCCCTTTAGTTTAGAAACACAATATACTTTTAAAGAGCTGATTATTTTAGATTCTTTTGATGCTTACAAAGGTTTTTAAAGACTTCAGTAAAGCAAGTTTCTGGGTTTTTGATACTGGCTAAATGTTTTGGATGAATATTTGAAATACTGCTTTTTTTTGGGTTTGTTCTTTTTTTCAGGATGAAAGTAAAAAAGCTGCCTATGATTCTAGCTCTCCATTTGAAGAGATTTAAGTACATGGATCAACTGCATCGATACACAAAACTCTCTTATAGAGTAGTTTTTCCTTTAGAACTTCGTTTATTTAACACTTCAGGAGATGCCACCAATCCTGACAGAATGTATGACCTTGTTGCTGTGGTAGTTCATTGTGGAAGGTAATAACTCTGTTTCAAGCAAGAGATTTTCTATAAGCTTACTGTGCTTAACTATGCTTAAAAGAACAACACAAGGCAGCCAGTATCATATAAATCAATAGCATTTAAAGACATCTTAAAAAGAAAACTTTTTCAGGAAAAAAGGTATTACGGGGAGAAACTACCAGTCCTGACAGAAATTATGACCTTGTTGCTTTGGCAGTTCATTGTGAAAAGTAGTAACTGTATTTCACATTACAGATCTTTATATTAAATTAACTATGTTTTTAAAAAACCAACACAAAATGCACAATATCATATAATAATATTTAAAAACCGTTTCTAAGGAAAAAAGCTTTCTTAGTAAGGAAAAAATTATAGAAAGATTAATTAATAGAGCATTTCCTTTAGGGTGTGTTTTTTTTCTTAAGACTTGAGCAGCATTTTCTGAAATATATCCATGTATTATGAGTTTTGTTGATTACTTTGTTTCATTGCTTTCAAAATAGGACTGTTAGATTTTTATTTGATTTTGCTATATTCAACAAATATTCTTGTGGCTTCAAGGCTTAAAACCAGATTGTTCTACAAACTGCTTATTGAGTAAAAACCCCAAAGTTGAAAATTACAATTTGACATCTAGAATCAAAGAATAAGTTATGGAAATACTAAAACTCAAAGCAGGGTAACTTTGATATTAGATTGGGTTGCACTGATCCCAGTTTCATAACTAGGAATCCTAATTTCACTTTCTCTGTGGGCAATTTGCTCCAGTTGTTCAGTGTTTTCACAGTGACTAAGGAGTAGAGGTAAGATAAATAGATCTCAGATTGGACAATTTTGGAAAATGAGCCTTTGAGACGTAGTTTTTGGGACACTCTTGTTCTGGATTATAAGGGAAATTCTTTCTGTCGATTCCAGCCATTTCTGCCTCTTTCATTGAAGCTGCAGTCTTGGGGACTTCTCTGTTCCTGGAGCTATGGGCAGGAGATGGCCCCTGTTTTCATGGTGTTGGTGATCTGGCACACACACATCTCCCGCAGGGATGGCAACCTTCCCTCCCTGATCTGGGCACAAAACCACAGCAGTGCTGCTAGCTAGTTATGGCAGTTCCAGAACTGCTTTAACTCAGTTGTTCACTTTCAGTTGTAAGGTTCAGCTATTTCAGAAATTGTACTATTTCTTTACTTGAAACCTGGTGAGAAGTAAGACACTTCTAAAGTTTTGGTAGGTTGTTTCCTCTGGCATAGTCCTGGAGAAATTTCTTGCCTGCCATAACTGAAGAGGCAGACAAGGGGTATTGTAGGAGTTTTAACTGGGAGTCCTTCTCATTGCTGAGCTTCCTAAGACTCCTAAACTGCCTGTTTAATTCAGTTTCTGTTTGCAGTGGACTAGATAAAGAAACTGTAGATGAGCAGCAGCTCTACAGGCTTTTTTCTTTCTGAAGATCAGAAGTAGTTTGGGTTCTGTTCTGTCTCTATGAAATATCAGAACACTTTCTTGATTTCTCTTCTTGTCTCTATTTAAGATTTAATTTATATTTTCAGTGCCTCTACTGCTCATTTCTTATTTGCAGTTATAATCCTTTATTTAATATAATAAGTATAATGAGGCTGATGTAAGTAGAGAGTATAAAAAAAAGAGACAGGACATATCCAAACAGAAATTGTTGTGGTAGCCATTTTAATTATTGTTAAGTATTGCTTTTCTGCAAGAAAAACAATTAAAGGGAATGCATCTCCACATATATGTGTGTTATGCTTTATGTTCTCTCCTAATTTTATTTTACAGTGGCCCTAACAGAGGACATTATATTGCAATAGTGAAGAGTCATGATTTTTGGTTGCTTTTTGATGATGATATTGTTGAGGTAAGCCCAACCAGAGTACATGCACCCCTTTTGTGGATATGATTATTTAAAAAAGAATGACTGTCTGCTGATGAAAAGAGGCTTCAACCCCAGTCTAAATGAGCAGTAATTGTGTGCGCAGAGCTGTGCCTTACAATTTGACTGTACAACACTTTGAATTGCATTTGGGCTTTTATACTTTAAAGAACCTCTTTTGTTTATGACCATTGTCTTTCACCACTGTTTAATAAATTATTCTGTGGCAAGAAGACAAATAATGATATAGATAAATTGTGTTTTAACTTACAATACATAGGAACTTAATGCAATACTTACAACAACACTTAAAAATTTATGTATATACCATACATAGCTGCTACCCTCTGTGAAGTTGATGGCTAAGGGGAAGCTGAAACATAACAAGTATAAGAATTATTTGGATTTTATTGTTTTATGTAATTATGTGAAAGTTAATTCGGTTTGACAGTAGCTCTTAGAGTGGAATCTACAGTAATTTCACGATTACAAGCCGCACTGACTATAAGCCGCATTGCCGGGTGTTGGCAACATTTCATTCTTTGTCCATACACAAGCCGCACCCAATTATAAGCCGCTCTGTCATTCGCAGCGAGGACCCACGTGCAACAAAGTTGCCAAATAGTAACAGAATCACGGGATGGTGGGGTTTACTGGCTCGGCTCGGGCCGTGAGGGCTCGGGGCTGGACCAGGTGGCCCAGCTTGGCGCTGCCGCTCGGCGGGGCCGCTCAGGGCCGACCACTGCCGCCGCTGGGCTTACTCGCCCCGGCCCGGCGCTGCGCTGCGGTGACAAGGGGGCACAGAGCCCGCCGGCACCCACGGTGGTGGTGGCAGGCGGGGATGGAGCCCGCTGGCACCCACGGCGGTGGCGGCAGGAGGGGATGGAGCCCCCCCCACTCCCGCGGCGGCAGGAGGGGAAGGAGCCCGCTGGCACCCACGGCGGCAGTGGCAGGAGGGGACGGGAGCCCCCTGCCTCCCCCGGGCTGGGCTGCCTGAAGGAGGGAGTCCCCCGCCTTCCCCCACCCCACGCTGCCTGCACTGAGCTGGCTCCACCCCCGGCGCAACAGAGTAACCAATGTGTAGCAATCACGCAGTCCCGGGTTTTACTGGCAGGTTGCCCGACTCAGCACCTCGGTTTCACATCCGGGGTTGTAAATGTCAGAAAATTATTCACATATTAGCCGCTCCTGACTGTAAGCCGCATTTCCTTTGTGGGAGCAAAATTTTAGTCAAAACGGTGCGGCTTGTAATCATGAAATTACTGTACTTTTATGTGTACATTAAGCAAGACATTCCTACTTCAATTTTTTGTGTTTTTACATCCAGAAAATTGATGCACAAGCTATTGAAGAATTCTACGGGTTGACATCAGACATCTCAAAGAACTCTGAGTCTGGTTACATCCTCTTCTATCAGTCTCGGGACTGACGGGAGCTGTAGTGAAGAGATATTTTTGTGTCTCACATCTTCTCTATCCTGGAATGGAGCAAGCACTGAAGAGAAGGAAAACAGGGAGCTCTAGGGACAATAGCACAGTTTGCACACAACTAAGTAAAGAGTTTGGGGGTTCTTAAAACTTTTGTATCGTTTTCATTTTATTTGCTCAGGTATCATGCTGACTGCACATCTCCACTGCATCCCATAAGCAAAAAGAGAGATACCAGCCACTCTTGCAGGAGCTTTCCTTTGGGGAATACCATCTCTGTGGTCCTAGTTGAAAGCCCATTGAAGCCATCCATGGACTTCAGTGGCCTTTGAACCAGGTTCTCACTGCGCTGCCAGACTGGTGCAGTTAGGAGCATTAGAAATCTGTATCTGATACAGACTTTGTGTATAAAAGGTAAAGGATTCCCTGTGAAGTGAGTTTCCTGTGCTTAAGTTTGAAAGAATGAGGTTTGAGGGTTAACATGTAAGCAAGAAGTTATGTCTGGGCCCAACTCAATTGCCTTCTTGATGGAAGTGGTTTAACTGGAGGTGTAAACTGGTGTCAGGGAGGCAAGGATGCTTTGCTTCTCTGGAGAAGCTTACATTATTTATAATGTGTGATCGGGAACAATCAGTCAAGATTATGGCTTTTAATCTCCCTATGGGGAAAGATTTGGTTTGTAATAGTTTATTTTTATTTATAAATTATTGTAACTTAGGATGTTGTGTATTGTCCTTTATTCTAACAAGTATTGGGAATTTTATATATTCATTTGAATTTAAACTAATTATGTTTAAATATTAAAGAAGAGACAATAAAAATTACAAAAACTACACCTATGATATCTAAAAAAAATTCGTAACACAGAAGAGAGATTTCCTTCTGGAGGAACTGGTATCTAACTCAGGTACTTTGTTTAATTAAATCAGAGTAGACTCTTCCCATTAATGGGTGAAAAAAGTGATCAAATTATTATGTAAAAGACTTAAATCATAAGAAAATGTTGGGGCAGTGGTGGTATACTGATCTTTGTAGTTCTTTGATTTGTTAATGGTTCATACTCTAGGCAAATTAGAATTATTTGGATCGAAGTAAACAATTTTTAGAATATGATTTCCTCTCCTAAAGGAAGATCAATTTCTGTTAAATTAAGTCTGAGTAATAAGAAGAAATAGGTTTGGAATTTCATGAGACTGAAGATACCACATTCCTGTAAAAGTAATAATATTTGAGTCTTGTGTAGTGGGTATTTTTGAAACGAAGCGGTTTACCTTGCTTTAGGTTTATGAAAAAGCATTAAGAATTAAATCTTGACAAAACATCTGATCTGTAAGAGATGTGAACTATTTGACATTCTTCACTTAGGAGTACATTGTCTGACAGTAGCTGAATGTAATTTCTGGAAGGTCATTGGATGTGCATTCCAGATTATGGCAATCAGGTCTTGGATGTCCTTGTCACTCCCTTGTCAGCTAGTGATTTTTACATTACTGTAATTTTATAAGGTTATTTTATTGATACTGTTACAACTTTTAAAAAGAATGTCTCCTGTCTGCTGCTATAACTGACTATTTACTTACCTGTATCTTTTAGCTCAGGAAATGACTTCACCTATTCACTCAGTTGAACAAATCTTTAACAGGGTCACTAAATAAATTGGGCTATTTAGCAGCTGTCGTACTATAACAAATTGCTTTTGTAAGATGCAGAATTTCTAATGCCTTGGTTTGGCTAGAATTCTTTTTGTAGAAGATTGTGTATCATGATTAAACTACCAGCATTGTAAAGTAAAGCCTAAATATTGTGGGAGGTGCAGAAAAATATGATTGGATTTTTCTGAAAAGATTCAAATATTGTTAACATCTATTTTTGGCTTTCAATAGAAAAAAAGGTTAAAGAGGTAAATCAGTTGAATAATGGTGCATGTCAGAAGGATGAAGTCCTTTGCATACTAAAGGTACAGTATTGCAAAAGAATTGTCATATTACCTTTTGCTAATTTGTTTGGTCTTTTTTTCTTCTTTTTTTCTTTTTTTTCTATTCTTTTTTTCATTTTTTTTTCTTTTGTTTTAATGTAGTTAAAAGCTGAGGCTAGTTGATAAATGTTTTATACCTTAACAAAATTCAAAACATTTTTGTTGTTTCACTGGTTTTACTCCTGCTATGTATTTTTATAAGATACTGACTTTTATTTTGTATAGGGGTTTTGAGGTAGCATTCCAAATTATATATTTCGTTTTTCTTTTAGCACAGCTGAAATAATTGTAAGTTCTTAATTAAACTGATGTCAGAAACTACAACTTAAAACAGAATTAAAAGAGACAGAAATATGAACTATAACTGATTGGTATGTAAAACATTATAGGATTTTTTTTCTTGACTGTAATCCAGTGAGGAGTGTGGGAAAGTTGTCAGTTGTTGTAAATGGTGGAATTTATTTGCTATGTAACTATGTAAATGTTAATTGGGATTGCAGTCCCTTATTTTGTATATTGGAGCAAAAAACTTCTATTAAATAAAGTTATGTTCTCTAAAGATACATACTGTATCCTTTGTGGAGCCCAGATGGTCAGTCAGCTGCCTTTTGTACTTTATAATGTTTTCAAACAACAAAACTATGTGGAACTTGCTGTATTAAACCAACTGCCCTGAGCCCTGGGCAGAGAAATGTGATTAAATACACTGCACTAAGTATCTTTCTTCATGTGTTGTTAGGGAAATCATAGGGTGGCAACTGTGTTTTGGATGATACGTTTCTCCAGGAGTAGTTTTTGGTAAGTCCGTGGTCTCTGAGGTTGAAGAGAAGGGAGTTTTAAATACTGGACATCTCCCTTAAACACAAATTTGTACCTTACCGCAAAATATGCATCCTAGTTACCCAAGTGAATTCTTGGATCACCTTGTGGGACAGAAAACAGAAGGAAAGAAAAATGGAAGTATTTACAGTATTAACATGTGAGAGACTGACAAAGGACAGGAGTCCAGCATTAGAAATACAAGCTGTAGCTGGTTACAGTATCCATGGATTATCTGGGACCATCCTGCTCTTGGAGTATACTCTTAGTTGTAATGCAAGTAAATAAACTTGAGGTTTCACCAGCAGCTCAGACCCTGCCATATTCGTAGTTGTGATTGTATCTGTAGTCTTCCATTGCCTAGAAATGGTGACTTTTAGGTGTTGAGCTACGTGTATGAATGGTAAATCAAGCTGTGTTTTCAGAATTTAGTCATAAATCAGATTGCACCTCCTTAGGTGGCATTCAGGATTTGGGGCCACTTCAGATCCCCCACCAGAGTCTGTGACATCTGCATAGGGCTGGCAGAAAATCCAACATCCACAGATCTGTATCCTTCTGGAGCAGCACCTTGAAGCTGGGTAGGACATCCTGTCTTGTTCCCAGTGGAACACGGTGGTGGCTTGTTGGTTTGCATTTGTGGGTTTGGTTTTTTTTTTCTTTTGTTGGTTTGGGGTTTTTAAAGTTGTCTGAAAGCAGTTTTTGGAAATTGCATTCATAGATGAAAACATCTATTTGGGTACCTTTATCTCTAAAAGAAGAAAATGTTTCAGTCCATGTTAATTATCTGTGGGCTGCAGTATTATTACATTGACAATACTTTTGTGACTTCTACAAAAATTCAAACAGTGCAGGTATTAATTGTTTGCTTCTGTCCTGGCTTTACTGTGCAAGGTTTCCACTTTTTCCCCACGTTTGTCCGAGTTGATCTTAAGTTTGTGTGTCTTAGAAGTCTTTATTTCCTCTTGACAATGTAATATGCAGTATTAATGGTTTTGATCTTGTAAGGCTTCAAAGTCCTCTAACTTCTCAGAGCATAATGTGAGATGTATAATACATTAGTCTCTTTACCTCTGAGCCTCCAAGTACTCAATTATTACCGAATTAATATTCTACATAATCTGTATTCAAGGGTGGTTCACTTTGCAGCAGCTTTGCCACTGATTGATTGCTGTAAATGAACTGTGCAAGTCAACTATTACACAAACAAACACTAGCTTCATCTCTTAAATACAGAGATTCTTGAAATCCATTGTTTCCAGTTTTAATGACTGAGTGTGATGAGGCAGTAATGAACTTTCTTTGGTCTTTGTTAAAATATATTTTTTGGGGAACTTCTGTAAGAATATGTTGGATATATAAGGAAGATTGTAGGTGTCACCAGTTTTGAAATGTGAAGTAATATTTTTGAGTTTCTTAATAAAAGTACAAATATCTCTCTAGTGGCTTGTGATTGCAGCCTGCATAAGAGATTGTAAGGGTTCAGAAGAAAGCAAGGTACTTAGTACCCAGGTCTTTGTGATGGAGCCCGTGTTGGCATCATTAGGGAGCACAAATTACAGAAGGATCATCAGTCGTGTCCTTGATCTGCATTCGACAGGCTATATAATCCAGGAGAGAGAATGCACAGCAGGAATATAGAGAAGAAGCTTTACAATTATTAACTGACACAATATTTTGTCTTTTGGGGGAATGCTGCTTTCATATCTGTTGTGGAGAATTTAGGGGGTGCTCAAAACATCCTGCCGTCCTAGGCTTTTTCATGCCTTTGTGCATGTGTTTAGTTTGCTGTTTCAATCTATTTGAAATTTCTGTCTAAACGGGGATTTTTAAGGTTGATATGATTGTATTAATGAGTGCTCCTCCGGAAACAATTTATGCATATATGGAGTGTAGTGTTTGCATGGTCTGATCTCCACAGATTTTTCTGACTCTTCGCTAGGACCCATTTGTGTATTATCTCTAACTGATTTCAGAAAAAAAAATAGTGAAGATCTCAAAATACTTTGTTAGCATGTTGTATTATTAAGTGATTCAATATCTAGGGATGCCTCTGCTCTTGAGTTCATGAGCTGAATTTGTGTCATTGCATCATAAAACAACTGGATGTACATCAGCTGCTTTGAGGTGTGGTTGTTACGTTCTTTCAACTCTGTTTCACTGAGTGTTGCTTCATTGCAGTGGCTGCCATGGTCAGCTCTTACAAGATGTGCTAACAAGATTCAACTGGAGTTGCCCATTTCTACTTTCTTTTTTGGCTTTCTGGAGGCTCATTGTCCCAATGTTATGTCACATCTGTCTTCTCTGCATCTTCCGTGTCAGGGAAGGTTGCCAATACACAACCTCAGACAATGTTTGGTAAACCACTGAGTTGTATGCCAGAGATGAGATAAAAGGTATTTGCACTGAAAATACCTGATGCTTTCTGATTTCTAAATTGTCATGTTTCTGTGGTGAAAGTACTCTTCAATATAAAAAAGAATTGGAATCATGGGATTGAACAAATGCAACCTTGGTGTACCCTTTTCCTCTTCTATTTAAGGAAACTATGAAAGGCATGCAGTGTTTCTCCCTAAGATTGCTACATAATCAGAAACATATTTGAAAAATGAAATCTTTGTTTTACAGAAGATGCCTTTTAGGTTATTTTTTAGTTTGTTTAGAGTTGTATGGCATGGCAATGTTACTCAGGGGTCTGTCAGAAGCAGGTTATGAGAAGACCTGTTATGAGCTAGATGCCAAAGAGGTATCACTGTAATTGCTAATCCCAGTCAAACAGGACCCAAATTTTGCAGAGCAGCCACGAAGAACCTTCAGTGAATATTAAGAGGAACACTGCATTCATCAGGGTTGTACTTGCTGCATATGCAAAACTCTGAGACTCACCACTGCTCTTTTTCGTTCCTTTTTTTCTTTTAATAAAAGAGAAACAAATAATTTTAAATGAACAGTTTCAATATATATAGGTTATGTATTCACTCTTTTTTGGTTGTTTGGGGGTTTTTTTTGGGAAGGATGTTTTTTGTTTGTTTTTAATTCTGGTAACTTTTTCTGAATTGGAGAGTATTCAAGTGAGATACTACAGACTGAGATCAAGAAGTGTGTTTCACATATATACCACAAAACAAATTAGCCTCTTTTTCCCATGTAGAAGAATTCATAATTCACCAAAAGAGAAAAAAGATAAAAATTACTATAGTTCCTAAGTTGTCTTTTTTCTTTATTCATTATTGGATTGTGTGCGCGGTAATGTATATTTGTGGGGGTAAAAAAAAACCATTGAAAAATAACTTGGCCATTTAAAAAAAAAAAAAAAGTAGAAAGCATTATAATTTTGTATTTCAGTGAATAAAGAGAATTTTTGAAGAATATGAAGCAGTGATACACAGCTTTTGGACAAATTTGGTAAATTTAAAAAACAATAGCATACCTAAAGCTCATTAATAGGGATTATAGTGAGATAAAAAAGGCCCCAGAGCCTTGAAATCTCTAAAAGCAGTGACAGACTGGCTGATGGGGCAGTCTGTATTACACCAATTATCAGCCTGCTCTGTGAGTCTGTGTGTCCAAAAACTGGCATCTCCTGTTGGTTTTGCTGTACAGACACACACATCAGAAGACACAGCCATGTGTTCAACTGGAAACTTCCATTAGGAACATACCTGGGATAATAGTGACAGCACAGCAATATTTGTCTCTAAGTGCATAAATGCCATTTTGGAAACAGAAGGAAGAATGTGAGAACCAGCTGCCAAGTGTGCCTCTCACAAAAAGATAAATTTCAGGTTTACATGGAGATGCTGAGTCCTGTGTAATCCAGTCCCACTTCAGTGTTTTCCATCAAGAAAATGTCCTTCAAACAGCTGCCACAAATCTCAGGAGATCTTGCCTGCCTGGCACTTGTCCTACTGTGTTCTGGTGTTGCAGCAACCTTTGTGAAGTGCGATAAAAATTTCATCTTATTATTAAAAAACATTCCTTGCAAAATTAGTGGTAAGCCTGGATAGAAAGCTGCCTAAGCTGGTTGCCTACTCTTCCTCTTGTGTGCAACAGGCATAGCAGCTTCAAGGGGTTAGCATATGCTCAGTGGTTTTCATAGTCAAGACATCTTGTTCTAACTTGCTCAGTTCGGTGGTTTTTAACTGAGGGGCATTTTAGCATCTGCCCATGGCGATTATCTCATTAAGCCCTGATCTGACTCCAATTTCCATTCCTGGCTGGGCATGCATAGAAAACATTTACTGATGTTTTGTGGCTGTTTACCTAAGAGCAGAACTGTGGTTTTTTTGTTTAGTTCCCTTAAGGTTTGGGTAGGATTTCTGGGGTCAACATGCAGGAAGGTTACAAAAATCCAGTTAATCATTAAATTTAAAGATTTTTGTTGATTGGGACAACGGATCATGTAAAAAAAAGGCATCATTTATGTGGAAGCAAGGAGTGATGAAAGTTTGTGGCCTTGAATATCTGAGAGCCAACCTTTCAAGTGCTCCCTAAGAGCATATGGATGCTCAAAAAGCAATGTATTCTCTGATATGCTGATTCAGATGACTTACTTTTCTGGTGAAATGAAAAGCAATGAAGTATTTTTCCTACTCTGCAGGCAAGGTCTACAGTAATTTTGGAGGCTTGAGGGGTTTTTCATTGAGAATTATTTTGATATTTTGTGATTAATGATTTACTGGAATCCTTCTTAAGATGATTAAATTTGGTGAATTAAAGTTCTGAGTCTCCTTGCACCAAGGCTGGTTTCCGATTGTTGCTGTTATTTTTTTAATTATATTAAGGAAGATGTGGAGATTAGAATTCAGCTGTCACATTAGCATTCCATTTATTTGGCTGATTGCTCTGTTGTGGATGTCTAGATAATTATATGTAAATCACTGACTTCTTGCTAATGGCCAACTTGAGGGTTTTTTCCCACAAATCTGTCAGTTCTTGAATGTTTCTCCTAAAGCGTGAGGAGGAATTAAAAAAACATTTTGACATATTTATGCAAGCGTAAACTGAATGTAGACCTGCAAATGACTAAAGTGTGTTATCCAAATGTGGATGTTTTCAAACTGCTACTTTTATATGGGAAATCAGGCTACACATTTAAAAAAAAATAAACTGCTGAAAAATGTAAGTGCCAGAAACTAATCAGTTTCAATATGATTTAAAATCGTGCTTGTCTTCTGAATATTTTTTCAGTGTCAACAGTAGAAGTCCCCTGAAATGAAAAGGAGCTACCTAATCTCAGTGTCTTTGGAAAGGTCATTACAATGTGGATGCCTAATATGGAGTTGGAAGCTTTAATTTTGTACAGATTTGGCAATTTTGGCCTTACTTCTTAATAGAAATTTTCAGTAGTTTTACATGAGGGAAAGAATCCATTTTGTGCCTCATGATGGGAAAAAAATTTCACATTATAAAATCCTTTTTTTTTTTAAATCACTGGCGCTAGTAATAGCAAAGGTCAAAGCATTAGGGATGTCCTAAGTGTGTCATATTAAACCTGTGTGGGCAAAGGCTTGTGTTTATGGATGATCAATGCTATTCATACAAAAAGACTAACACCAACAGCGAAGCTTTCACATGTTACGTGTGAAAAAGCAGTTCAATTTTAAAGAGGCTTTTGAAAGCAGTCTTTGCTCATAACTTTACTGTGCTCAGTTAATGAACTATTCTCTCTCCAGAGATTATTCAGTCTCATTCAGATACCATTTGGGGCTTGGAGAAAACATTAGTAGTAAATTTGGATGCTTTTATAAATTCACGTGAATAAGTTTCAACCTAAAACTGAGTGAAGTATGCAGCCAAACATGGTTATAATTATTTCATTCACATGTCAATAATAGTTGACTTATCCCATACAGAATTTTAAACCCTCAATACTGAATTAATAAGCCTTGGAAAATTGTGCTTAGTCTGTTTTCTTATACTGTTGACCTTGACCTGAAATTTTTTTGTTTTTATCATACAGGTATTTGAGAAGAACAGCCCCTTACTAGAATATGTTATAACCTAAATGATAAAGTTATGTAAAATATACATGCCATTCTGTGAAACTGTTTGTATAACTTTCATAAAATACTGGAATGAACATTGATGATGATGATGACTAATAAAGTGCAATTTGAAGCTACAGAATGGCCACTGACTGAAGTGTTTGGGTTTTTTGTTTTGTAAGTCATTCTTTGGTTGCTGGATGAATACATGTGCCTATCCCTATGCCTCTGCTGTGCCCTGAGATTAAAACCCAAATCTGATGTTCCTGTTGCTGGATTAGGACTGGCAAACCACGAGGAATAGTGGCCACTGTGGATAATAGAAGCAGCCATTAGTGTTGCCCTATAATGCTGAAGAGCAGGGCAGACTGAAACATTGTGGTTGTGACTGAGAAGAGCAGTGGTCCCACCAGGATACCCTGGGACCTGGGCTCCAGGATACCCTGGGACTGGCTCTGGCTCTTTTGTAGAAAGACAAACATTACACTGTGCTGCAGAATTCATACACATTAAACCAGCCCTGGCAAGGCAATGCCCTGTGTGTCTACTAAATGCTCGATGTCATCAGGAATTTAACTGATGACTAACAGTGTGTTCAGGATTTTTTGCTTTAGAGTGCTGTTGTGAGGAAAAGCAATTGTGTTCACGTCAGTATCGTGCTTTTAAAAGCAGGGCTGCCAGAGCAGCTTCTGAGAAAAGGGAATCTGGTTCTGTTGAAACATGTTTCTCTTTCCACATCAAAATGAAATCCAGCAATTTGCTTGGGCAGACAATGGGACTGCAGAAGGGGGCGTAGAAGGAGCTCCAGCATGTTGAGCATGCATTGGGCCACCTACCATGCAGCATTTCTCATAGCAAACACAACACCTCAGCACACAGAGCCCTGTGCTGGCTTCCAGTAGGACACTGGCTTAGAGCCACTGTGCTGTTCCTGGTCTTCAGAGCACCAACAGAATGTGTCTCAACTTCCTCAAGGCCCATCCATCTCTCCCTGAGTCTTGACGGATTGGACATCACCCAACCACCAAGGCCAGGGTAAAATCTGCTAATGGGGTATGGCCTTTTCTGAAGAGGGTCCATGCCTCTTGTGTTGTGCACTTGTCTCTTCAGAGCTATAATCGGATAGGAATTTTCCAGCAAAGAAAACTTTGTTGGAAATTGATGATTTGTGAAAACTGAAGTGTTTTGTGGGCACGTAATTCACCAGTTTTTGGTGAAACAGCTGCAGAGTGAAGACAGTGATCTGTTCATTTGCCTGCCAACTCATCGGACAGGTTTATGGGGAGTCCGGATTTCAGGAGCACTATAGGGTAGTCATGAGGGTTTCAGACAAGATAAATATCTTGAGTCTGCTGTGCTCCTTTCAGTTCTCCACAAGATACAGTGGCTTCAGCCAAAACATTTGATAAGCCTGATAACATGTATGCACTAAGAGGTTGGATTGAGACCGCCTTCCTCCCTTGGCTGCCTTTGCATGCTTGACTTTGTAGCTCTCTGGATTCACTGAAAGACAGCAGGGAGAAGCAGAGGTGGTTTACTGTGCTGATAATTTATCAGTATTTAGAAGAACTGAAAACTTTGGATATGTACAGAAAACTGTCATTTGAGCTAATAGAGCGAGAAATAGGATGGTTAGCTTCTGAAGACTTTGGAATAAAAAAATCATATGAGAGAGCAAGGGAGCTTCACAGAGACTTTTGAAGAAAATAGATGTATTTGAAGTGATCTTCTGACTCCCCAGGCTGGAGGAGATTGTTTCCCACTTAAACCCTCTTTTTCATGTCTGCCTGTGACAAGTTTTTGGTATTCTCTTTCAATGCCATCCTCTTATTTGCTTTTCACTGTGATGATTTAACATTGGTTAGTGAAACAGCAGGAGCTATTCCCTTCCCAAATATGTGTTCAAGCAGCATCTCTGGTCATGCCAGGTTGCTCTGGGCTTTGCTCATTCTGGTCTTGAAAATGTCCAAGGCAGAGATGGTACAGCCTCTTTGGGCATCTTGTGTCACTGCTTGACTGTGCTTACTGTGGAAGTATCTCCTTGCAAGTCTGAACTCTTCCCTCTTCAATTTATGATGATGATGATCAATCATCCTCCCACTGTTTACTACAGAGAATAGCTTGCCTTTCATCTTCTGTGTTTTAAAATCAAAGACCTATTATTATTTAATGTGACCCCTGTGTATCACAGAGCTGTAAATTTCATCCTGCTGCTCCTGGGGGACACCTCTAAGTGGCAAATTTAATGTGCCTCTTGCTGACTTTCTTATGAGGCTACTTATTGCAGCTCAGTACCCTTCTGTTCATCTGCTGTCAGGATTTTCATGTGACTTTGTATGTGGTCAGTTTGAACCAGTGATTTCCTCCCCCCTGACATGACCAATCTCACCTTCCCTATGTTTGCCCTCACCTCACTCTCCCTGACTCTCCAAATTTCTTTGTTTGTGTGTAAGTCTCATTTTCCATATGACCTGCTCCCCACCTCTGAACTCTGCCTCTCAGGACAGATGTCTGCACCCACACAGTTCTGCTTTCTTTTCCTGCCTCTGCCTTCCTCAGCCTCAAGTCCCAGCCTAACTCATCCCACCAGCTCCAGTCCTGCTCTCCTCTTACTCTCTCCCCTCTCCTCTGGGGTAGATCTGAGGCTTGTTTCCTTTGCATTCAGACTGGAAGTTCCTGACCTCTCCCTACCTGGGCTCAGCAGCAGGATGTTTCTGCTGCAGATTCAAACCTAACCCCCAACCCCAGAATTTAATTTGTGACTCAGGAATTCTGCCTTTTGAGAACTGCAGATCCACAGGCTCCAGGCAGTCCACATAACATGGGGGCAACCTTCACTAGAGACTGGGCAATGCTGCTTGCCAGAGGGGGCATTACCACTTATTCTGTTTTCTGGAAACTCCTGTGCAGTGCTTTTGTTGTATTGTACAAAGCTACACACTTCAGTTCCAAGATCTCCTCCCTGTCAGAGGTCTGCTCCTCATCTCCATCTGCACTTTGGCTCGGACAGCCATGTCAGCTTCATTTTCCCAGCAAAGTCACAATACCTTTTTTCTTCATCTCTCTTTATGAGTAATATGAGAGCTCTGCTTAAGATTTAGTAATTTGTAAACTAAAAGCATTGGAAAGATGACTTCATGATCTCCTTCTTAAGAAAAATTATCCTTGGAACACCTGTAAATTATCTGTGATACTGTGTCTGCTGCTAACAATATCCTATTTTTTTCTCATTTTCTAATTTTAAATTTGCACTGCTCATATCCATTTATATCTCCCAGTGAGCTACTGTGTTATCCTGATATTGTAGGCAAGTCAGGGCTATTCTCACCAGTTTATACAGCCTAAGTCCAGTGGGGCTCCAACCCTATATGCTGGAAAAGGTGAACCACAGCAATAATTACCTGTGTCAGGAGGCATTAATTACTGTTTGCCATAGGATTCCTCATTCTCAGCTGCATGTAATGCATTGCCATTTTAATTTCCTGCACAGCAGACACATCGGGCTTTCCTGATGCTGTGGTTAAGCCACAGCAGTGGAGCTGGGTGCATGAGGGGGTCCCAGGGAGGCAGCAGTGGGGTGCAGTGCTCCAGCTGACCTGCTGTGACCCCCAGCCTCTGGACAGGGCAGCTTGCCCAAACTGCATCACCTTGAAACCCAGCAGCTGCCAGGTAAGGCAAGAAGGAAGCTCTGAGTTTAAACTAACCATGGTACAACAGCTTTCCTGCCCTCAGCTGTCTTCCAGCTCCTGAGTTTAACAGCAAGTCCAGAACTCCTCAGTTCTGCAATGACAAACCAAGCTTGCAGGCTGCTTCCTGCCTAGCCAAGAACTCATGGCAGCCCTGAGAATTTCTGGTTTTCTGTCCGTAAGTAATGAGTGGCTGCAGGATGGACCCCTGGGAAGTTGTGTTTTGTGCTGCTGGTGGGAAGCAAGTTGTTAACCATCCATCCAAACAATAGTCTGGTTTGACACACTGGTTTTCAATGAAGATACACGGAGTTTCCCCAGCCACTTGCTGAGCAGGGGATGCTACTGCTCCTGACTTTGGTGGCAGCTGCTTTTCCAGCTGCTGCTCCAGTGGCTCCCCCAGCACAGCTACACCAACCCCTTGGGTGGGGCCCCTTCCCTTTTCCTTTTCAATATCCGAGCTCTTGTGCCCCCAGGGGAGGTGAACAGCTTGGCAGCAACACAAAAACCCTCAAACGCAACTCTGGGGAAAGTGGTTTATAAACATCGAACTATTTTTTTACAAAATGTAGTGAGGCTGTAATCAGGAGTAATGAGAGAAGGTGCAGTTCCAGCATGCTGCTAATTAGGCACTAAAAACCTCACCACAGTTGCCAGCACCTCTGTCTCCAGTGATAATTCAAAATGTGGTATCCCTCCCCTTCCAATTCCCCCGATGAATAAATAAAGTGACATTCAGTTATAATCACAGAAAGTTATGGCAAAACCTATTCGCTTTAAGCTGTTACACATCCCACAGTCTCTGGCAAAGTCAAGAGGGCTCATTCCAATTACTGAAACAAAAAAATATATTCCTATATTTTTTAATAAACAGTTACAGCAAATTTCACTCCTTATTTCCCCAAAGCCGATGGCAGTAGTGCTGCTTCCTTGCTTGGCTGGAATCCAGCCCCAGCCTGAGCCCTGTGCCTGCCATGGCTTGCTTGGGAAATCAGCTCCAGAGTTGTAATTTGTCCCTCCAGCTGGTGCCTGTGCAGGGTTACTGAAGGGATGTGCTAATTACCTTGTATTAATTCAAGCAGAGACAAGCAAACCGCACTTTCTAATTTGTAGGTGGGATGAAGATGTTGGACACTGGTCCTATCTTTAACAGCCTTTTGTGCACACAACCCAGCCATGATCATTCCAGCCCCTCCAGGAGAATGCTGCGGGAAACAGTGTCAAATGCTCACTAAAGTCCAGGCAGACACCGCCTCTCCCTCATCTACTAAGCCTGTCACCTTGTCACAGAAGATCAGGTTGATTGAGCACAACCTGCCTTTTACACACCCATGCTGCTGTGGTCCCCTCCTTGTCCTGCAGATGCTGCATGATGTCACTAAACATGACCTGCTCCATGACCTTTTCTGGCACCAAGGTCAGGCTGACAGGCCTGTGATTCCCTGAATAATTCTTCCAGCCCTTCTTATAGATTTTTATATTTAGATATTTATATATAATATATATATTTAGATTTAGATTCTTATATTTACTGCCCTCTAGTCAACTGGAACATCCCCAGTGAGCCAGGACTGCTGGTAAATCACAGAACTGTAGAATGGATTGGGTTGGAAGACACCATAGACATCATCTAGTTTTAACCTCCCTGCCATGGGTAGGGACACCTTCCACTACACCAGATTCCTCCAAGCTTCATCCAGCCTGATCTTGAACACTTTTGGGGATGGAGCATGCACAGCTTTCCCCCAGTTTTGTGCCTTACCCAGAGCCTTCCCCCTGTGCTCTTTCTCCAGCAACTTCTGAACCAAACCCATGCCAGACTCAGGAGTCTCAAAGATCATCAAGTTTCTCCAAGCTTCATGCATGGCGTTGGATGGATAAAGGAGAAGACCCAAATAATTATTTCCACTAGTTGTGTCTTTTAAACTTTTTGTAACAGGTTTTCTTGAGGTATTTTCACTCCTGAGGAGTGAAAACCATCTCTGAGAGCTGAGGATGGAAAAAAAAACTCCCTGCCAAGTGTCAGTGACTTCGTCCAAATCCCAGGGACGTTTCCTTCACACCACTACCCTCCCAAGCTTCTCAGAGAGTTCAGGTTTTTATAACAGCACTGCTCCTGTATCAAGGAGACTTAGCATTTTTCTAGGCTGGATAGTATTTTCCGTCTTAGTTTTGTCTTTTCTATTTTAAAAACTATTCTTCTTCCAATATCTCTATCAAAGACACACATCAGGGCTCATTTTTCCTAACTATTTATAGTCCTTCAGTGCATTTGAAGTTTGCTTTAGGGGCCCTCAAAGCTTGGCACCAGGAGGCTGGCCAGAGGTGGGGCAGGGTTAAGTAATGGCAAGATGTTTTAATTCCACAGATGATAGGAAAGTATTGACCCCAGTATCAGTGCTAGAGCCTTAGTTCTGGTCAAGGTGCTTTGCAGTGCTCACCCGATGTACAAATACCCCAGGAGTTTGCCACTGGCTTGGTGCCCGAGCCCTCTGCTGTGGACAATGTCCTTGGAATTTAAATAAGATGCCTGGCTGGGAGCAGCTCGCCCAAGGGCAGCCCTAAGGCTGTGCTGCCCTGCTCCAGCTCTGCACAAAGCCAGAGCCGGCTCAGCCAAATCCACCGAGCTCGAGCTCGGCAGCGTTTGCATTTCTGTAGGTGCTCATCTAAGCCCTTAAATAGCCCTTGCTGCTTTGAGGCTAGACACAGGTATTGAAGTCCCGCAAATATTTCTGCTGTCATCAAAGGCAAGAAAGAACTTGAGTAGGCAGTGGTTTATTTTTAGAGCTGATGATAAACCCATGGAGAAGGTTTTGTGGTTGTGTTGTGAATATCCTTCCACTTAATAAGAATTATTCACCCACTCTGCCACAGTTTGCTTGTCTGGAGTAGGCAGTGACTTGGATTTTCAGTCACAAATACTCATTCTCCATTTCTGAGGATCTCTCCCAGCACAGTCTGCTCCAGCCATCCTGGGGACAGTGCTGGTGTCAGCCCCTCCAGTGGGTCTGACAAGGCAAGGGAAATCCAGCTGGTCTGCCAGCCCTCTGCCACCAGCAGTGAGGAGGGGCACCAGGTGAGCAGGGAGGGGGGCTGGGGCTCTTCCCCTCTCCCCAAGCAGCTGAGGATTGCATGCTGCTTGTTATTGGCAAAACAGACCATCCTCCTCTTCTGTAACTCTGGAAATTATAACCTGTCCTTCCGGCAAGTGCTTCTAGAAAATCTCCAGGCAGCAAGGTGAGAGTCTCCCCAGTAGGGAGGCACACTGGCCTCAGGTCCATGTGGTTAACCAGCCTCTTGGATAATTAATGGATGTTTTCCAGATTGGTAGACCCTAAGATGATTCTTTTGTTCAAGGCAGCAATACTAGTGAGAAAGTGGGAAGAGGCCTCTGGGCTGCAATGAGCAGAGGGTGTTTGGGTAGCACAGCAGCTGCCAGCCGTGTTCTCCTGTGTTAGTTAGGGTGTCTCAGAGAATCAGGTTGCACTAAAAATGCTAAAACCTGCTTGCAAGCAGTCCTAACAGTGATACTGAAACTTGAACAGAGATATGCTTGCTCTGGAATGAGATGAAAAGTCCCTGTGTTTAGATATGAAGAGGGCCTCCATCTCAAAGTCCCTTTCCCTCTGCAGCATTTTCTGCTGACTTGCTCAGTGCAGCTCCTTCTCAGATGGTTTTTAGAGTTGTTTCCCTGCCCTGTCTACACTTCAATGTAATGTATTTTATCCCAGTGGGGATGAGAGATAAAAAGGGAGAGATGCTGGAAGTCTGCATTGCAAGTGCCTCAGTCACTCAGCAGACCTTTCAGTAAATTATCCTCACCTCACATGAAACATTCTCATTTCAGGTATATAATGTGAGAGATGTAATTAAAGAATGAGAGACCTGGCAGTGCAGCAATGAGCCCCTGTGGGACAGGAGGTGCTGCCTGCAGCCACAGAAGCCCTGAGGAGCTCAGTGCTGGGCGGCTGGGAACAACCATGGGTGGATCTGTTTGGCATCTCCCCTGTGCCTCTGCAGAGCCCCAGCTGCCCAGGACTCAGTAGCCAGGCTCTCATCTGGACAAGAATGTTCATGTCCCCAGCAGATAGGGCAGTGCTAATGTGTCCTTCCAGAGGGTCAGCCAGAATTTCCCCAAGGACACAGCCAGATCCAGCCTGGGTCCTAAAGCAGCACATTTATTTTAAGGCACAGACAAATAAAAGATTCAGTAAGACCTACAGGAACATTTCCAAAATGTTTTTTTAAAAAAAATCCAAGTCTGTAGGAAGCAAAGGCGTTATGTTGCAACACTCACACTGGGTTGTTTGATTTAGTAGGTCAAGTTGAGCACAAATATAATTTTGTTAGATTTAGTAGGTCAGGTTGAGCACACATGTAACTTTGTCTGTCCCTCCTCTGCCTGCTGTCCTCAGATATAGGCCAACTTCCTTTTAGATACTGTCTAATAGTAAAAAAACTGGTTTCCAAAGGCCCAACCTAGCTGTGCCATCTGCTGCCTCCAGCAAAGTCCAGGAGCTCCTGGAGTGTGTGAAGAACCAGAGTGCCAGCACATTGCACACACAGCCTTTTCCTGAAGAGCTGCAAGAGCCTGGAATCAGCTGTGATGTGAGATCCCTACGGGGCAAAGGCTCATCTAGTTCAGTGACTGGTTCAGGGCAGCCCTTTGTTCTCCTCCTCTTCTTGCTGTGCCACACTAAAGAGTATAAAGGGTGTAGGAGTGTTCATCCATGCGCAGCTGCTTAGAGGGGGAGTGGGGAGGGAAGGAGCAGCTGGCTCTGCTGGTGTGGGTGCTGTGAGAGGCAGCCGTGGGCCTTTGGGGTTATTTCTGGTGGGGATTGCAGAATATCTTGGAGAAACAGCGAGCACTAGGGCCTGTCTGCTCAGTCCATGTACATGCTAGTTCCCTTAATCACCACTTGTGTCTTCTCCATGAAAGGCTGTTGGGAGCTTGGAGAGACCTTCTTCTCGGGAAAAAACTGCAACTGGCAAGAGGAAAGAGAGAAGAGATGCATTAAAACGAGACTGCACAGGTGGAATATCCTTCCAGAGGAGCAGCAGAGCAGTGGGAAGACAGGAAGTGTCTACAGTGCCCTTCAGCACCCCCTGCTTCTCCAGGGGAATGACTTCAGTTGGACTGACTCAGAGAGCCAAGTGTTTGCCTCTTTAAAGTCAAGAGATAAATATGGATGGTTTTGTGAAACCTGTTGATGTTGCCCACAAGGGGCGCATGGACAGCACAGCAAGAATGGGACAATAATTCTTGCTACACACATTTGCAGCTGGATCAGGGTTGGAGATTTTATAGGGTGCCAGAGGGGTACAAAAACATCTGTGCCCTGATCTAGGAGGGTGGGGGCTCTGGCAAGCCAGACACAGATTGTGGACCGACGAAGCTTTTTGCTGCAAGACTCTTGCCAAGCAGCTCTGCTGCTCCTGTCCGCCTGACTAGTGACATGCTCTAGTCTGCCTCCCTTTCACAGAATATTCTGAGTTGGAAGGCACTCACGAGGATCGTGGAATCCAAATGTAAAGTGAATGGCCCATATAGAGATCAAACCTGCAACTTTGGCATTGTTAGCACCATGCTCCACACAACAGAACTCATCTTGTGCTCTTCCCTCCCACCAGCTCCTGTGGGGTCCTGACCTGCCAGCTGGGATTACATTAGTTCAGCTATAGATACAATAGCACTATTATTTATTTCATTAACCTGCTTTCTGATTAGAGCAATCAAGCCAGCAGTCACACCTAGAAAGCGGCTTCAACATATTTTTCAATGGCTAATGCTGCCAGCTGAGGTCCCACAGGAGCCTGGGATCCAAGTGCTCAGGTGCCTGGGCTTTCCCCTTTCCTGGTCCTGTGTCCCCTGCAGATGCTTTCTGCTGCCCAGCTGAGTCAGCATGCCAGTGCCATCAGCACTGAGGCAGGTATGGACAAAAACACTTTGCAGTAGTGTCACTACCTTCTTTTGCAATCCGTAATGTTCAGGATAACACCCACTCCTGGGCTGAAAAATGCAAGTGAAAGTACTTAGGATCATAGAGTGGGTTGGCTGAAAGCTCACTTAGTCCATGACAGGCTACAGACAAGATACACCTCCCACTAGACCAAGCTGATGAAAGCCATATCCAGCCTGGCTGTGAACTCCTCCAGGAACGGGGCATCCACAGCTTCTCTGGGCAACCCAAACCAGTGCTCCACATCCTCACAGTATAGAATTTCTTCCTTACAGCTAATCTAAATCTCTCCTCTTTCAGTTTAAAGCCATTCCCCCTTGTCCTGTCACTACAGGCTGTTGTACAGCATTATGTCCCCCTCGCCATTTGCTGTATGTGGTATCTGGGTATGGGGCTGTGGTTCCTCCTGTGCACACACCAAAATCTGTCCTTGTCCGCAGTTCAGACGGGGAAGGACCAGGAGGTGGTGGCTGCAGTTGTGGCAGCTCCTGCCTGTGCTCCTCCGTGGGTGCAGGATGGCTGCTGGGGTGTCAGGAATATGTCTTGTGCCTACAGACATGGTGGGAACATGCAATCTTGTTGCTTTTATCCTCAACAAATTCTATGTAGGTGGAACCAATTATATATAATGTACTTCAGCTTCCTAAATGCAAAGCATAGGAGGCTAAAATGTGCCCCAGACTGACGTCAGGAGTATTTCAAGTGCATAGCTGAAGGCAGTATCCCTTTGATATCTGTCTATTAGTATCTGGCTTGCTGATGTCATGGGTAGCTTTTTCTTCCATTCATCTGTTTAGAGGGTTTTTTTAACTGTTTTTAAGTAATGATTTTCAGCAGCAGGGCAAAAGAGAATTAGCTAAGACCAGGATGGGCGTGCATGTACCTGTTGCAAGAATATGGTGCCATAGAAAATACTCCCTTGAGCTTCCTGGGTTCAGGAATAAGCTCAGAGTCACATTCTGTGGAGGTGCGAAGCACATCACGCACAAGCCAGTGGACTTCAAACTGTGCATGTGTCTCTCAGCTCTTGGGGATTCAGGTAATGGTTTTATTTTCATAATCACATCTATTCAGTAAGAAAAGGTTTCTCAGCAGCTCTGGAAATCTGAGAGCTGGCTCAAAGCTGTGCAGGCAAATCCATTTCTGTTACAGGCAGCAGGGAGGGGGCAGTGAGGGGAACATGCTGGGACACATATTTGAGGGGGTTGAGGATGCCTTCAGGGTGCAAGGGCTGGGCCTTTCAGGGGCTGTTGGTAGGGCTCTTTATCCCACACCCCCTTCTACCTCATGTCATCAGGGAAGGGAACACCTCCCATTAGGCTCTCCCAGGTCCTGGGAGCCAGAGCCGCCCTTATGGCCTATTCTGCTGCCTCTGGATTAGCCCACATGGAGAAGGTAAGGGATGCACAAGGAGTCAGGGAATGCAGCCCCCACAGGTAAACAGGTAAACAAGATGAAAATAGGCAAAAGATGGAAAGATTTTCCACAGGTAAACAGACTTGAGAAGGGTGCAAGATGCAGACATTCCATAGCTCCCAGACCTCAGGCAGACAAAGAGGAGTCCCTGGGATTGCGTAACAGGATATTGGAAGACATACACTTCTTGCTCATATGGAAAATATTACTAAATCATACAAGGACAGAGATTTATTTATGAGATGCTGGGCTTATTTTGCACACCCAGCCATCTCCTTTTCCCCAGTCAAGGTTTTCCACCAGTTCAGGCTGACCCCAGTGCCTGTATCTTTAACTGCTTCTGATGTACCCACTGCATGGTGAAAAAGATGGTGAAAACTACTAAGAAGGTTTATCTGTCTTCAGAAAAGGCCACATTTTCAGTAGCCACTGACAACCTTTACATTTAATCCAATAACACTGTAGAAACACTTCACGCTGTGGATTTGGTATAAACTAGCTTTACATAAGCTGCTTCTTCAGAAAACTCATATCAGGCAACTAACGAAGTGTAATTAGTGATCTGGGCCTTTAGTGATGTTATTTTAAACAGATTGTTCTCTGTGGATGGTAACTGTCAGTCTGTTCTCTGTATCATTTCCTTGAAAGCTCTAACAAGTACCTCTGCCCTCCTGATAAGGGCACTGCTCAGGGAGTTGGGAAATGAAGAGAGAACCTGAGCACAGAGGCAATTAGTTGAAAGTACATCTTGTCCCTTAAAAAGCTGGTCCTGTTAGAGCGCACTCATCCCACCACACTCAGGCCTGAAATAAAACACCCTGAGTGGTCATTTGGGAAAAACTGTTGTACAAAAACAACATGTACCAAATCCACTCAAGGTAAAGGACATTCAGGTTCCTGACAAAGTCAGCAGCCATCATCCTCAGGGCTGTCTATACCAACAGCTCTTGGCAGCTCGTGCTCCTCCTGTGCCTCTCAATCCTTCTCAGTATTCCACAGCCACCAGGCACTGCCATACTCACCGCCCATCTCAGATAGGAAGGAGTGCTCACTGAGCCACTTTCATAGAATCATAGAGTCACAGAATGGTTTGGGTTAGAAGGGACCTTTAAAGAGCATTTGGTTCCAACACCCCTGACATGAGCAGGGACATCTGTCACTAATCAGATGGCTTGAAAGCCCACCCAACCTGGTCTGGAATATTTCCAATGATGGGACATGGTTTGTCAGAGTCCTGGCTAACTGGGGAGGGCCCAGAGCACCAGAGATCAGCAGATGTGACATCCATTTACAAGAAGGCCTAGAAGGAGGATACAGGGAATCACAGGCCTGTCAGCCTGACCTCAGTGCTGGGAAAGGTCATGGAGCAGATGGTTTTGAAGGCTGTAATGAGGCATGTGCAGGACAACCAAGAGATCAGGTCCAGCCAGCAGGGGTTTGTGAAAGGCAGGTCCTGCTTGACCAACCTGATCTCCTTCTGCAACAAGGTGACAAGCTCAGTGGATGTGGGGAAAGTGGATGTTGTCCCTCTGGACTGTAATAAAGCCTTTGATACCATTTCCCACAGCACAAGTGTGTCTGGAGCACAAGCTCCTGTGAGGAGCAGCTGAGGGAGCTGGGGGTGTTCAGCCTGGAGAAAAGGAGGCTCAGGGGGCACCTTATCACTCTACAGTGCCTGAAAGGAGGGGGTAACCAGGTGGGGGTTGGCCTCTTCTTCCAGGTATCAAGCAACAGGATGAGGGGAAATGGCCTGAAGTTGCACCAGGGGAGGTTTAGATTGGGCATTAGGAAAAATCTCTTTCTTGAAAGGGTGGTCAGGGATTGGAACAGGCTGCCCAGGGAAATAGTGGAGTCACCATTCCAGGAAATATTTTAAAGGCATTTAGAGGTGGAACTCAGGGATGTGGTTTAGTGGTGGATTTGGCAGTACTGGATTATTGGTTGGACTCGATGATCTTAGAGGTCTTTCCCAACCTAAATGATTCCCCAGCTCTCCAGCATTTCCTGCCCCTGAATTCAGCCAATCCACCCCTCCTCCTGCCCAGTCCCCAGGGCTGTCCTCTAATCACTGCCTGCATCCCTTTCTAGGGGAGACAGTTCACTTCTGCAGCAGCAGCAGTTGAGAGAGTCATGGATGGCTGGGGAGAAGCTGCTGGCTCAGAGACCAAGCCCAGCCCTGTGGGATGGACACTGGGGCTGTGAGTGGATGTGGGGGGATGGTATGCTTCAGGAAACGACTGAACACAGCTGGGTCAGAAAAGGAGGAGATGGGGCCAAGAGCAAACTGAGGCCTAGAAGCTGGCCCAAGATGCTCAGGGTTCAAAAGCATTATGAGAACCCCAAACATCAGCCAGCAGCCTTGGGGAATGCAAACATTTCTCCAGAGGCAGGTCCACTGAAGCTACTAATGCTCAAAACTGTTGTAGTTCACCTTATTTCATGCTTGCAAGAGGAGCACAGCTGTTTTGGCTCAGTCTGTTCCAAGTCCACCTGAATCTCATACCTACCCTGGAAAAGTCAGCACAGACTTAAAGCTGATAAATTTAGACAAAAAAGAGCCTCCTCAGTTGCAACAAGTGTCTACATAGTGGGGAAAGTCCCTAAGCCTTGCCTAAATGGACTATCCTGAGCTGGGGATCATCTATCTCTCCATAAATGAGGAGGAGGGAGATAAGTAAACTGCACTGCTGCAGATGGAGCAATGCCACTCTGCCCTGTCTCCTTGGTGAAGTCACCAGCTGTGCTGCATTTGCAGAAGTATCCAGACATGGGCTTGCACTTGGTTTATTTTCTTTCTGCTGTTTCTTTCTCAGTCATGCCCAGAAAATGCAGCTCATTTGAGCTGATAGGAGCCTGCTCAAAGCACACCATGTTTGGTGTTAAATGCAGGCACATCACTGCCTCGGCCTCGCTTCAGTCGTCACTGCACATGAAAGCTGGCACAGGATAAAGCAGTGATGAGCAAGGCAGCAGGGAGAGCAGTGGAGCAGGGATGCTGTGGCAGGGACTGTGGCCTGAGAACCTTGTTAGTCAGAGGGAGAGTCATGCTGGGGTGACTCAACTTGGGAAAATGTGCTTTTGTTGGTGACTTAATGAAACATAGTTTAATTGTTAGGTTTTTTTATTTAAGTAATTGCTGTTACTGATTTGTTGCTAGTGGATATCAAGGAAAAGGAACATGATGGTACTAGCTTATCTAGCAGATTTGTGGCTACCACTTCAAAACATGCTCCACGTGGTGCCACCTGTATCTCAGGCTTTCATTGATGCCATCCCTGTGATTTTGGTGGCTTTACAATTTTGCCAAGTGGGCACCATTTGAATGGAGTGTTGCCGTGCGGGTAGCCTGCCTTGAGCTCCTTGTCAGTAACAGGACTGTGGTGTTTCTGCTGTTTCTGAGAGCTAAATTAGGTGGAAATGTTTTGCAGATCACTGTTTTATACATCTCAGGACACAACAGCAGAGGTTCTGGTCTCAAAACACCACCACACGACATGAATGCTTTTGAAATGGATGAGCCTCTGCTTTCTCAGATCTCGTGTGTTCCCCAGAGACCTCTCCAGACCCAACTCCTCTGTGGATGCTTTACACCAACACCGAGCCTGTTGTGCCTTGTGCACTGCCTGCCCTCCACATTGGCCATCTCTAGGAGACAAGGACTCATTGCTTCCTCCACAGCGCAATGTCAGAGCAGGACTTTTTCAGCAATAGTTTATTTCAGCTCCTGGGTGACTTGGAGCAGAAAGCCTCTCCACCCTCTGCTGCTAATACTTCTTCCACTGGCACAGAGAAGCAAGGAGGGAAAGGAAGTATCCTTGTTCAAATGCTAAGCAGAAATAAGTTCATTCAAGGATAAAAGGTATGGGGGGGGAGGAGGAGCAGGGCCTGAGGAGACAGACAGACTGGAGACAGCAGGGGCAGAAGGGGTCATGGTACCTCGGAGGGGATAAGCAGATGAAGAACAGCCTGTAAGAGGCACAGCACACTCCTTTCTTGAAACCTGGAACAGGATCCAGCTCTGGCAGTTCTCCACATTCCTGTGCAACCAGCAACATCTCTGCCATCAGCCAGAGGAGATAGCATGGGGTCAGCAGTCAGGACACACGAGGACTGGCACATGGGTGTCCCTGTGGGTCCTGCAGCAGCTTGTTGGCCACAGATCCTGGCAGTCAGCTGCACAAGCCCAAAGAAAGCTTGTGTGAGTCCCCTGGGCTTCAGCAGAGGGGAATTACCGCTCACATATGCTCTGGAAAGGGAAGGAAGGGAGGGAGGAAGGAGAGAGCTGTACACACACCATTGTGCTACAAGACCTCTGCTATGACAAAGTAGACATTGCTGAGAACACTGAGAGAACCTAGGAAATGCCACCACATGTGCAACCTCCTCTTCATTCCTCAAAGAGAAGGAGCAGCCCTTTCTTGTTTCATTCCTCATTGAATAACTCCATGCTTTAATTGGCAAATCTGAGTGCCTCCAGGAGCAGAGTCCTACAGGACATCCCCTTCTGCTGCAGCTGCCAAACTCCTCATCCTTTCTCTAAGTCATTCAAGTCATCAGCTTGGGTCTGCTTGTCCAGGAAGGTTCTGTTCCAGCTCTCACATCACTCTTCAAATTCGGATTCCTCAGTGTATCAATTTTAAGTCCACTTATTCTCAGGCTTTTCAGAGTTTTCAAAGTACATGATGTACTACAGAAAGGCAACTCTCTATGCTAATAGGCAAGTCCCAAAAGAAGTACCAACCTGACAGTCAGAGTAGAATTGATTTGTTTGATTGCTCATTCTCTATTGGCTGCATTTATAATACTAAATGTTTTTAGACATATTGCTGTATGTCAGCTAGAGTTATTGCACCAGACTGAACTTAAACAGCAGCAGTCTATTGCCAATATTGAAAGTCCACAGTGACAGTGACCTATGAGTTTATTATTTTTTGTTCTTGTTTAGCTTAAACTTTTGCCCAAATCATCTCAAAGGAGACAAGAAATGCTTTTGAAAGCTTAAGCTCTATATCCGCAGAGCTTTCTGGAAGATGGATTAAATAGTGAATTTATTTGCCATATAAAATGTAACTAAATAAAGCTATAAGAATGTTCACTAAGAATAATTCAACACTGGCAGAAAGACAGATTATAACATCTATGTGCCATCTCTTCAACAAGGTCTTACAATTTTAAAGGAAGAGACTCACAGTCCCTGAGAATAAAAACGGGTGCTCTCAATCACTCCCACTTGCAGTTGTGTTGGTCTAATTTTGTGCTGGTGCAGCCTAGATGGGTGCATGGGGACATGTGTCCCAGGGAGGAGAAGAGGATCTCAACCCTTACAGGCTGTACCAATGCCCTGGCACTTTGTTTTGCTTAAGAAGTATCACAGAGCATAAAGCTTTTAGGTAGAAGAGGAGGGATAAACTACCAACAGCACCCACTCACTTCGGCCCCTTAGGAAACTCCCCGTCAACAATTCCAACTCTTGCCCTTCCTGCATCTTTCTCGTGCCCACCCAGCCTTGGCCCCAGCCCATCATTTCAGGAAACATTTTCTGCCCTCCCCTTATGGTCACATTTTCCTAATTCCTTTTTCCCCCCCATCTTCCTCACTCTCCTCCCTTTCCACAATTTGTAACCATGATATCCTGGACACCCTGGCCCTTGCTCAGCACCTTGGCTGGCCTTGGCTGGCCACAGTCAAGTCCCATCCCCACCGCCCAGCCGGGAGAGCAGCCGGGGGTCCCCAGGAAGCCCTGCACGCCCCCCGTAGCAGGAGCCTTTGCTGTCCATGGATAAAGCGACGCGGGAGCTGCCGCACCTTGGTGGGAGCGCGGTGCCGCCGGCCCCGGGCAGGGCTCGCTCGGTGTCGCAGTGCCACCTGCTGGGACAGCGCGGCTCCTGCCGCCGCCACCTCCCGCCGCCACCTCCCGCCGCCACCTGCCGGTGTCACCTCCCGGCCAGCGGAGCACGGCTGAGCCCCACCCGGACACTCCTGGCGTGGCTTCACGGCGGGAGCGCAGCCAAGCCGTGCGGAGCTGCTGCTCAACCCTCCCCGGATGGGCAAAATCCGGTCCCCACTGCCGCCCAAGCGGTTATTAACCTCTCCTGCTCCCTCAAGCATGAAAAGGGTTGGAAATCTCGAAAAACCTTGGAAAGCAATGTCCATGCTTACAGAACATGCACAGTGATTCCTTCGGAGGAGGATAAGCACGGAATTAGCAATAATGCACCCAAAAGGTGTTAACGAGGTTCCCACCGGGGAAAAATTGTCTGAAGTGACATCCTGCACAATCCTGGAGAAGACTTCTTGGGGAGTATTAAGATTTCCATCTCCTCTGCTTCCCATCTTGCTGCCTGTATGCAGCACATTTGTATTTAGAGACAAAGGTACCACTGGCAGAGCTGTTGCAGATCTGCTCCGTTTTTTCTATCAGGGACACACACAGACTATTGCACCTCACCGCTTCCCATTTCCATTAGAAACAGACACGCATTTTCCCTGAGGTTTTATAAAACTTCTGCTGTACATCCCATTGGAAGTCAGGCTGATCAAACAGAGGGACAAGCTCAGGAGGGAAGGGCTCACAAATTGTGGATTCCAACCTTGTCCTGCCACATCTGTACATTACCCCCATTTTTTCTGTCCGCAAAAGAGTAGGAGCAAGGGACCCCTTTTTGTCTTCAGTCTAATGAGCTCCCAGGAAAAACAAGTTTAGGCTGTGTAGATGCATGGTCTGAAGCTCTGCAGGGTAGACCTAAACATTTTGTGGAGAACTGTGCTTGTGGGCTCTTCTTTAAGCAGCAGATGTGTGACCCGTGGGTGGGCAGTGTGTGCCACACCTCTGGCGTCAGCACCCCCTGCCACTCTGCCTCCCCTGCCTGCTGCACACACAAATGTGCCACTGGAAAAGTTATGAGCTTTTTATTGTCACTTGTGGAGTGAGATATTGAACCATCGAAGTGCTTATTCATTTCTGGTTATCTGATTGTCGTAATGTTTCTAAACTGCCAGTTGAAGGTAAGAGATAAACTACAGCCAGCCTCAGACTGAGAGGCGCCTTTGACGTAGCCAGGTTTTTTTCACCTGGGGATGATATATTATTTATTGACTCACACAGGGTCACCTGGAAATACTTCATGCAGGGAATCGAAAGGGAAGAGTAAATACTAAAATCAAAGGCTGTCAAGACCTCCTTTGGCCAGTGGGATGTTTTTTCTCTGCTTGTGTGCCAATGGTGGACACAGACTCATGGTTGATGGCCCTGATTTTTAGAGGGAAGGGGAACTCCTGTGCCCTCTGTCACTCCAAGAAGAACTAATGCAGCATGGAGAAAAACAGACCGCTGTTTATTTATTTCTCAAAGAATTCTCTTTCCCTGTTTTCCTAAACTTCCTCTTTTTACATCAGTTTAGAGGTGCCATACTATTTGAAGGAGTGAAATGCAGGGATCAGCTCTGGGATGGTGGGGAGATCCAACATTACTGCCAAAGGAGATACAGCAGGAGAGAACGTTGCTGTCCTGCAGATTTCCCAGGCTTACTCTCTAAAAACTAATCCAAATCCATCCCATGAAACAGCATTAGCATTGTAAAATGAAAAAAAAAAAGGAAAAAAAAGGCTTTCCTGAAACTCAGGGGAGTGATGTATGCACAGAGCATTCGGAGATAACAATTTTCTGAACAAATCTTTGATGTTAGCCTTTCAGCACATAATTTCAATGAGAGGCAGGAGAGACATCCATCTGCTAAAGGAAATATTTGCCTCTTCCATTCTGCATGCAGCTTTGCTGTTGCTATGGTCACATATTGTTATAATTGTCTTTTATAAGGGAGAATCTCCTTAAAGACTTTTCTACCCAATGCATCCTCCCAGCTGTCTGGTTCATGAATGCACGTTTACCTATTTAGCCTGCCTGATGTTGGCATTTTTAAGGCCTCAGGGTATTTGGTTTCCAAGCATTGATAGAATAAATAGAGAAGTTCCCAGCATGATCATAATTTCCTGAAGTCGAAGTCAAGTAGAAAGAAGCGGAATCAGATATTTTTGTGTCCTTTATGAAAAAAAAAAAAAAAAAGTGTGAAGATTTTTGCTTTTTATCAATCAGAGATCAATAATAAGTAGCTGAAGTTGGTTAATTAGTGTAATTTGTCTGCTTGGATAGAATAGCTTGTCTGCCTTCTGACCTAACTTTGTCTCACCTGTTTTTCAAGGGCCTGCAATTGGCATACAAATGGATTCTGCAATTTCCCTGGAGTCATCACTATGCTGGGGGAAAGTGTCTTATTTTCAAAAGTAAATTGCTCTGCATCCAAGCCTTGCTGTGCACCAGGCTGGATGTGAGCAGTGAGGCCAGGGCCCTCTGCACAGGAGCCACTGAAGTTTGTGACATCTCCATCCCTGTCACTTCTTCCAATGCCTCAGCACACTCACGGTTAAGAATTTCTTCCTTGTATCAGGCCTGAATCTCCCTCTTTTAGTTTAAAACTGTTACCCTTTGTCCTGTAAATGACTCCACGGAATGATATCTAATCAGAGCAGACCCGTATTGGGCTTTTCTTCACGTGCCCTCCAAGATGGGAAGTTAATTGTTGGTAGCTACTTATTCCCTTCTTTGGTTTGAGCACACAGAGAGGTTGAGCTGGCAATGTCCCCTCCATGTCAAGTGTAAAATGTTGGCTGAGTTCAGTCTGACCTGGCAGCGGGACAGAGCTTTTAAAGAAAATTGTGTCTGTATAAATGTCATGAAAGTGGATATAGCCAGACAGAGACAAGGACCCTTTTCAGCAACTTTTCTGAACAAACAGCTGTAGCTGAGCTCGTGGCTTGTCAGACACTGAGGAACCAGCGCAAGTGAGAGCTCTTGTGAACCCTCCAAGCAAAAGCAGAGCTGGAGCCAGGCTTATAGCCATTGGTGCTGGAGTCAGTCACAAGGCAGGTCTGTAGGCAAGCAAGCTGTGGGAGGCACAGGGCTGAGCACAGCTCTTGAAGCAGCCCCAGATCTGTCTCACAACCACGTTACCTCCTTTGCCACGTTAACCCCAGCTCAGCCAGGGTGAAAAGCGGCACAGTGGTCCAGAGGAGCAGAAAGCAGTGAGTGTCACCCTGTAGCAAGGCAGGGCTGCTGATGGCTCTGCTGTGCAGGGTGTGCATGCTGCTGGGTGGTCAGTATTGCAAACAATGGCAAATCCTAAGGGAGCAAACCCAGCTCCACAGCTGTGTCTCACTGCTCCTGAGATATGACGCCCAAGTGAACGAATGAGAACTGTTTTACAGGCCAGGCTGTCCCCTGTATTACCACTGAAGGGCTCTTACATCCCTTCAAATAGAAGATCTGGCCTCTGTCCAGCTCAGCATCTCTGTGCCCACCACGGTCCTGTCAAAGCATTCAGCATTTGTGCTGAGGCACCTTGTCATGCTGGGGGACCGACTGCAACTGGGGCCCCCCTAAACTGCATTACCATGGCAGTGCCTGCTCTGACCTCATCCTTTTTGGTCACCCAGCACACAGCAGGTATCACCTCCCTCTTATGTCTCTCATCCTCCTGCCCAGTTCTCTGTGGTTTAATCAGCCTCCATGGTCCCTGCTGGGCTGTAGCTGCTGTCAGAAGCCCTATTTTTTAGCGGGGTCAGGTGATCAGGTGGTAAAGATGAAATGGCATAGTCAGAAACTCACCCTTTTTTTTATCTGAGGTGAGGAAGTGGAAGGACAGGTTGATGGGGTTGCATTCCTTCTCCTAATCCTCAGCATCCCTGAGTTCGAGGAGCACTGCCAGACCCTTGGCAGCAGAGCAGCCCCAAGAATGAACCTCAGTCTCCTGTTCAACTGTGTGATTATTTGCAATTAGCTGGGTGTAAATCCAGCAGCTGGACTATGATGGGAATTACCTGGTCCAGCTCTTGAGCAGTTCTCCAAGTATACGAAGAGCACTGCTGTCACTAAACCAGGATGGCACAAGGATGATGGTGAGGTCATAGGAGCAGCCGTACCAAGCCAGCCCAGCACCCTGTCCCCAGCAGATGGCTGAAGAGAGAAGGAGGCAATTCAGTCTTGTTGAAGTTTGTTAATGCCCATCTCTGGCAGAGAAAACCAACAGAAGTGGTTCAAGGGAAAAGAGAAGCACCAAGTAACTATGTTAAGGAATTTCCAAAATATCTGTTCTATTTCACAGTGATCTATGGTTTAGGGACTTAAAAACCTCAGTGGATTTCACCTCCTTGAGGATGTCCAAAACATGTGAACCCATGCACATTTACCTTACATCCATGAAGTCCTCTCAGAGAGAACATCACAGATGTAAACACTGTGCAACTCCATAAATTCTGCACTGTATAAACATAAATCTCATTTTGTTTTTCTTGAAATTGCAGCCTGCTGGTTTTGTGTGAGTCACTCCCATGTTAGAAAAGGCTGATGGGTGGTTTCCTTCACCTTCTTCCTGTTGTTTGTAATTTATAACCCGCCAGAATAACTTCCTGTCTTTTGGGGGGCTAAAGAGTTCTCTCTATCTGTTTTTTCTCCACACACAGAAGCCTTTCTGTACCTTTGTTCCTCTTTGTCAGCTTTCTCCATATCTCTCCAGCCATAAAGTAATATGCCTTGTCACCTGTCAATAGCACTGTGTAAATGCTAAGTAAGGCCAACATGTGCCAATCATTAAGCTCAAGGGAAATCTTTGGAGGTGTATGTATCCCACTGAGGTGGATTCAGAGCAAACAGACACAGAGGGGACCAGAGTGAGGAAGGTGGAAAATCTGCAGCACAGCGACTGAGCAAATTCTCATACCTACAGAAACACAACATTCTCAAATAGCTGATAACAAATACAAAATTCTCTGTACTGAACACAGGACGATACCTGCTGAATCCCTGGAGGGAGATGTTTGAAATGTTGGAAGGGCTGGACCCATCCTTAGAGTAACAAACCACACTTCTGGGTCTCCCTTGAGCCAAGCAATGGACACGGGTTGAGTCAAAGAGCTAAGCCACTCAGCAGTATCCTGCTGTGTGCAATGCAATACAGAGTCTGTGCTGGCAGGTACAGGACAATACAACATTTGAGTGTTTGTCTTAAATTCACAGAGGGTCTGGGTTACACACAGAAAAGTCTCCAGATATGTGGATTCTGGCATCACTGTTCGTATACTGTGGCAGCCTGGATCCTAACATCAGGTCCTCCTAGATTGTTAGCAACAGTCCTTGGAACAGTGACCTTCTTCTTTAATATTCACCACTGAAACATACAGCTATAAAAACTGACACAAATCATAGTCCCCTTTTCCCCTCCTAGAGCTAGAGGTGGCATCTGCTGCTCAGGGTGGTTTTGCAGACCCCATGTGCTGATGACACCAGAATTAATGAGCTATAGACAAAGCCCTCACAGCCCCTTCCTCTAATACTTTCTCTGAGTTTTCCTGCCCAGCTCTGTGGCTAGCACACACCCTGAGGATGGAGAAGTGAATCCAGTCGCTGCCTTAACACATTTCAATTCACATCTCCTTCTTGCCAGGAGAGGTCTGTATTGCCTGCTGTGCAGGTAGTCAGTGTTCATAAGAAGGGAAAAGAATGAAAAACACAGTTCTAGGTCACCTGAGCATTTTAGAGGGGAAAGAGCCTTCTTTAGATGATGCCTTTTCAGCCATAAAATCACAAGCCAAACAAGATTAAAATGATGAAAAGCAGTTACTGTTTATTGAATGTCCTTCAGGTGCACTTCTGACAGAACGATGATAGGGTTTTAGCACTTTCATAAGTTTAGCAAACTATAATTGACAAGAATCCCCATTTAGAAGTACAGTTAATGAACGAATTCCCCTCTTGGAAGCCTCCCACCTTGCTTCTAGCCCCACACTCTTTATGTCTAAATACATGGGAAAGTGACACAGCCTTGGTTCACTGAAGAAGCAAGATTACAATGGGATTCCAGAAATGTGTTTGCCTAACAAAATACTGGAGTTAGCTTAAGAAACTACATAACTATACAATAATACTCTACAGAGCTACAAATACATGAAAAATATATAAAAAGTAAAAATCTTCTGGCATCATAGGAGTGACTTTTCTGGCCTGTTGCAGATGTCTCCTCTAGGCAGATCCCTGCTCTACTGCAAGTGAGACTGCTTCTCTTCATGCATTTGCAGGAGGAAACCCAAGACCCCTGGTTCAGACATGGATCCTCATCTCACAGGGCAAACACTTCCCCAGAGCCCCAGTGGACTGGCTTCAAGAAAGGCAGAGGAAAAGGTCACTATTACAGATGCCTGGTAGGAATTAGACAGGCCAGGGACACGATTCCTGGTCCTTGGGCCTCAGCCTCACTCCCTTCATATTTCCTCCTTGGCTGCTTCCTTCCCCACGACACTAGATCAGCTAAACCCAAAACTGTGTGTGTTGTAACCCTGTACCCAGATGCTTTAAGAATGGTATGTCCCGGTAACCCTGTAACCCCTGTAAAACCTCTGCAATGGGTTTGGCAAGAAGCCAAAGGTTCCCCCTCCCCTTTCCTGACCTTAGAAAAGACCTCAGACCTTGAGGATCTGTCTCTTTTTCCCTTCGGAAGCTATGAAGAAATAAACTGAGGAAAAGCCTGGGAAAGAGCCTCTATATATCTTATCCTGTTCTACACGATAGCACCCCAGGCTAGCTCTGCAGGGTATATAGGGAGCAGGACTTGCCACAGGGTGTTTATCATGTGTGGCTGTGTCTCTATGTGATGAATATTAAGGCTTAGTGACAAAAGTGTAGGCACTGTTGCCTTGAAAAGATGCTGCTAAGAAGAAGCTGAAAAATGTGAGATACAGGCAGCAAAGGAAAACACAAACAGTGCTGTGGGAGGAAGGAAGGAAGGAAGGAAGGAAGGAAGGAAGGAAGGAAGGAAGGAAGGAAGGAAGGAAGGAAGGAAGGAAGGAAGGAAGGAATGAAGGAAGGAAGGAAGGAAGGAAGGAAGGAAGTAAGGTAGGAAGGAAGGAAGGAAGGAAGGACGGAAGGAAGGAAGGAAGGAAGGAAGGAAGGAAGGAAGGAAGGGAGGGAGGGACTGATACCCACAGCTCCCTAGCATCAGATACTGCAAGGTTTAAAACCTGGCTTTCAGGAAGATCCCAGAGCTGTTTTTATTTGGAGGGTACAAACATTTATAGAGCACTACATATATTAGTGAGCCATGTAAACACTAGCTAATTAATCTAAGTAACATCATAAAGCAAATTAAACCATTTATCTCCTCAGAGATAAAGCAGTCAGCAGTTTAAAAAATATTAGAATGATTATTTAAAAGGGGGACCTTTTACAGTGTTTCATTTATTTCTTCAGAATAAAGAAATTTCCTTATATTCTTGCAACAGATGAGCACAGAAAAAAAGGAAATTTATTTGGAAAGCATGTTTTTCCTCCAGTGTTACACCAACATCAGCCCTTGTTGTCAGAAGCATTGTTTTTCATCAGCTGGCGCAATCACTTGGAAAGCTGGAGTCCTAATTCCAGTGATTGCTTCTTCAGCTCTGGGCTTCCTTTTGCATATGCAAACAAAAAAAGACTTTACAATGTGCATAAAATATTCTAATGCTGAAATTGGGTTCAGCTGCTTTTCTGCTCCTCCCACTCGCTGTGCTTAAGCTGAATGAAGTGGTCTTTCCCAGAACTGAATTCACCCAAGTCCACAATCATTGTCTCAGAACTGGGCATTTATTTTCCTTGCAGCCTTCCAGTCTCTCTCCTGAGCTCATGAGCAAGAGCACAAACTGGAGCTGGCTGTGCTAACTGGAGGCCACAGCTCCCACTGCCTTTGCAAACCCACACCTGGCCTCTGGCAGAACCTTACACAGCTGCATAAAGGTTTTGAGGATGTAGCCATATAAACCAATGTAAATACTACATAAAAAATAATCTTCATTGTGGAGGAGGAAGTAATGCAACTTTATGAGTGGGAAGGTCAAGGAGTGTTATCTGCTATTACCCATGAGTTCTGTGGTCTCCATTCACATTTGATCCATTTGCTTTTCTATTGACACTGGCTTGGGATAGAGGAAATTCACATTCAAATCAGATTGCCTGTCAAGATCCTGACAAAGGAAGGAAACAGCCCTTGATTACCAGGGACCTGATCTGGCATTCCTCACAGAGCTCCCTGTCCCTCAGCCCTTTTGCTGGCTGCTTCAGGTGCTTTAGGCTGGCAGCAGGTGTCTGGTGGGACTTGCAGACTGGCTGTTATCTCCATGCTTGGGAAATTTCTACTGCAAAAAGTTTCAGAAGAGAGCTCATAATGAATAACAGCATTGTCCCTTCTGGATCCTCTTGGTCCCCTCAACCAAAGTATGATCAGTGTTACTCTTTGTAAAAAGGGTTGTCCGTCTAGCAGTAGAACACATTTACATACCATTAGAGATCCATTGCACGAGTATATAAATATGTGCAGACACACACACGAGACTTTACACCAGGAGTAACCTGCTTACACAGTAAGGCTGGATTTTTTAAAAATACCTGTTTTTCAAAAAATTATGATAAGGTACTTTGTAAAACATGGGGAAAAAATTATACAATCTATGAGCCTAAAAAATAACAATTTATCGCTCTGGATTATTTATGCTCTTGGTTTAAAATGCAGCAGCAGGAAACTCGCCATCAGTGCAGAGACAATCAGGAACACTGGGCCATCATAAGGACTGAGTGAACAGCCCACCAGGAGAGAGGCTTTGCCCCTGCAAAGGGTTTTCTGGGCTCAGGACAGATAAACTTTCCCATTGACGTAGGCTCATGTGTGCCTGCACACACATAGAGCCAGCCAAAGCCTCAGGGACTTTTGCCACCATGCTGTTAATCATTATCCAAGCAGAGCTGTACTCTTTGAGATCTCTGACCTGTTTTGCAGCCCTGAAGGGGTTTATTGCAGCCAGCACAGCCTTGGCCGGTGTTTGGATTGTGTGCTGACAGGGAGCCAGCTGGCCCTGGTTCAGAGCTCCGCGATATGGAGCCTCGCATGGCCGCGCATTTGTTCTCCTTGGGAAAAGGGAGCAACTCCTGCTTCCATCAGCCAAGGGGGAGTGGGCAGTCTGAGGGACACAGGGAGAGGAGGAAGCAGCCAGGTGAATTTCCCTTGGGTGACAATGAGGCTGTGTGGACGTGGTGTCTGCAAGAGTGTGGGTTCAAGACTGAAAAGCAGTCAGGTTACCGGGGATGGTGCAAGGAGAGCTCCCGTCTTCAGTGAGCTGTGCCAAACACATGAAATCGCAGCCCCAAATGTTACAGGATTCATGCACACAGAAAAGATTTCTCCCACAAGTCTTTATGTCATTTCAATTTTTTTTTCAGGTCTATGGAAGCTTTTCATGATTCTTTTATGAGTTGCTGAAGCCTTGAACTTCAGCAAGAAATTAATTCAAGCTTGAATTAATTCAAGAGTTTAACTGTTGTTCTATTCATGCTCTCCTAAATTGTAGATGATTTAAAACAAAGCGGAATCAGAACCCTTTTGTCAAACATTTTGATTAGCCAGTACCTCACTGAATCCTGTGTGTCATTTCTGGTCAGTGACTCTCAGGGTAGGCATCTGCTTCCATCCTATGAAAGTGTCATGTATAAAAAAATCCATAATGAAGTGAAAATAGGAATTCAAACCCAGTAACCATGTTACTGGAAATACTCTAGATACTCTTCAAAGATCCCTTCCAAACCAAACCATCCTATGGGTCTTGAGTCTACAGTAAGTACATGATCATGCAGTCACTCGGGGAAGTTTGTCTTTGTTGCTAAGAGGGCATAAATGAAGAAAATGGTTCCTTCTTTTCAGTACCAGATATTTGTTAAAATCCCCTGCACCAATTCTAAGGAATGACAGTGGACACGTTATATGGATGACAGATCAATGGAATTTTTCTGGTTGAGGAGGCTGAGCTCCTGCTGAAAAGTGAATTCTTCTTTCTTCAAACTATGGAGAGGTGTGACATTCATGGGACCAGGAAAGGGCTCTATTAGTGGGGTTTTTTTGTCATGTATGGAAGACTAGTACAATTTTGAGCTTCCCCTGCTGACTCACCGGTTCAAATCCCTGCACTTTGCAGAAATGACAGTTCTATGCAGGAACTTGAAACTAAAGAGACAAGGAAGGCTTCATACTATAGAAAAAGTCTTTTCATCATTTACAGCCAACTCTCTGGGTGCATATTCCCAAAATCCTTTGAAATTTTGGGCACTGAATTACTTTGGTTGCGTGTATCTGTAATTTTCTTTGGCTTTACTCAGGAGTTTGCAGTGAGCAAATTTTACTCATTAGGGATAAAGATCATAATTCACTTGTAGTTCTATTCAATTTTACCAACTAAATCACAGGCAGTAATCTTTAAGGTATAAAATGTATATGTTCAGCAAAGGGCTGTTTTTGTGCAGTCAATAAGTTATAAAGGCACTTTGTGCCCAGGAAAGAACAGTAATTGGGAGCTGTTTTATGAATGCAAGAACAAAACTCACTTCCAGCAGCTCTCTGCTCTGTGGCTTCTGTGGTGCCTAAGAAAAGGCAGCGTGTGTCCAGTGGGGACGCAAAGGGCACAAAACCTTTCCCCAGCTGTCTCTGGAGCTCTCTTTAGATCTTGAAGAGAGAGCCTCTTGATGAGTGGGACGAGGGTATTAGTGTGCACTGAAGGTGTTGACTGCTATGTGCTCTCTGTGAATTGTGGTTTTGGGGTCTTCTACCCTTCCTGAAGGCTTGAAGGTGATTTACACTGTGTTGGACATCTGAGGGTGTAGGCAAAGCAGGTTTGCTCTTCCCTTGATACAGATCTGTGAGGAGGCAATGATGCAACTGATTACTTTTGTTAGTGGAGGGCATAGTGCAGAAGAACATAAATGAGAAGTATGGAAGAGGAAAAGTTAGAAAGAGAGAAAAAGAAACAGGAAAGCATAAGGCTTGGGTAGCAGTTTTCTTAGAACAGGGATGGAGAGAAGAGCTGAAAAGAACAGAGAAATGAAGAATAGACAGCAATCTCCAGCTGTCTGATTTATAGGACCCATATAAAACCCTTAGTCACACAGCACTCTCGTTTTCCAGAAGTCCCAAGTCATGGTGCAGCAGACACGTGTGCTGTGGCTGCACAGGCTCAGGCAGGATGCCTCTCGTGCCTGGTGTAGCCCTCTGGGCACCTCTGCTGACCCAGCACTGTCAGCACCAGTCTTGTGGTCAAAAGACGAGCTGCAGGCATGTCCAGTCCAGAATTTGATCCTATTTAAATTAAGTTTTCCAAACAGCTTGCTCTGTCTGCAGATCTTTGTGTATGTGTTGTCACTCAGGTGCACAGAATTTTTCACGCAGGTAGTTTAATACAATGTTGTATTCCCACATCCTAATTGTCTCCCCTGTGGAGGTCCCTGGTTGGAGTTGGGTAGTTGAAAGCAGGAGGGTCCTGTCCTTCTCATTACTTTAGTTGATTAAAATCCTTTCAAAGAGCAAAGCCTGGAACAGCAATTTCATGACCTACAGTCAACTTCAGAGTGCCAAGGCTCACTAAAAGGCCACCCACAGCGGGTTTGGGCAGTGGTGTGCACAGAATGCCACCTGAAGCGTTACATTTCCCATAAACTGCCACACAACAGAGTAAGTGCATTGCCCATATCTGAGTGGTGTTACATGAAATGCAAACCCTTAAAGTATCTTGATATTTCCATAGAATAACACAACCTAAATCAGGAGCAGAGCAAGTTCACACAATTAGGAGGTACCAAAAAGTGATGATAGTTGATCAATCAACTGACTAATTGCATCTGACTGCAGCAAGTAGAGATTCTTCTGTCCTGTGTTTGCTTGCAATGAAGCAAGAAAGAGAGCTGGGTTGCTTAAATGGCCTGGGGCACAGGCTACCCAATGCAATCAATTGCTTCACTCAGTCACCCTCGCTGATGATGGGAAAATACAAAGTGCTCCCTGGTAGCCCTGGAACCTTTAGCTGTGAGGCTGCCTGCAAAGAAATGCTCAGGATAACAAGCATTTTATATTTTTGATATATTTCTAAAATGTAACTGCTATTTTATCACCTAATCAAGCTATATAGTAGTATTTTATTGCCAAATCTGAAATTTATTACAGCTGGTTTGTGGTTATACACCAGTGTTGAATTAGTGCTTTATTACTATAAGCAACTGATAACACTTACCCAGTTAGGGTATCTTTGTATCTATCTCTATTTGGAACACTTCTGACACCAAGTTCTTGTCAGTACTGAACAATTGTTGTTATTAGTGACTGAAACAGGACTAAATTAACAACTAGAGAAGTTGTGATTGCACCACTAAACTCCTAAGTAGTTTGATTAGTAAATAATAGAGTAATACCAATTAAATATAACAGCTGCTTATCTAATGGAGATTATAAAATAAATACATAGTTGTAAATATATCTTGTTATGGTACAGTATAATTTACATGATTTAAAATACTTTCAAGAAATAATCAAGCTTTCTATGAAGCCAGGCACCAGGAAAAAAACCCAGCAGCCTGTATCTCAACATTGTGAGAACATCATCACCAAAAACATAAGCAAGCAAAAGGAAAATATAAGACAGGTGATTTATGAGGTTTATTTTGTGATTCTAAGTAGTATTTCATTCTATTTTGTGTCATTGCTTTAAAAAAACCAAAACAAACCATAATCAAAGATGGCAGAATATGCATGAAAATTGTGGCCTCATGGCAGAAGAGTTTGATCTTGCTGCTAACCAGAGCTTTGAGTCGCAAATATGGGCTGTATTTTGACATTGACCTTCCAGTGCTTTCAGAAAATCAGTGGTTTGAATCCTCTGTGTCAATAACAATACCTGTGCCATACCTGCTCCTAGCCACAGTTTCCTTTTCTAACTGCATCCCTGAGGGCAAAATTGTTCCAAAGAAGAAGAAATATCCCAAGGAGTGATCCAGGACCCCAGTGTGGCACAGCTCCTTAACATTTAACTCAGGAAGATCATGGAGCTGCTGAGGCCACCGTGCTGCTGAAGGAAACACAAATCACAGCTTTGGAGCATGGCCCTATTCTTGAGCTTTGTGTGTCTCAGGGGATACTGGAGGCAACTGATTTTCTGTTAGGGATTTAGTCTCTGGGAAAAAATGTCAAGGAAGACAGAGGAGATACAAGGCAGATCAATTTGATTTTCTTACAAAGGAAGTGAGGCAGAAACTGTGACATGAGTCATAGTTGCAGTAACTGGGGAATGTGGGAACAGAATGTGGGTTTCATTATTTCAGTTAAAATTTTCTTCTATTTTTTTCTTCCTCAGTTATAATTTTATTCAGTTGCTCTCCTCCTCCTCCTCCCTTACTCTCCCTCCTCCCCTAGGACTGGCAAGTGGAAAGGCAAATGATGAAGGCCAGTACTGCCACTAAAATCCAGCAGGCAGCAGGGCGGGTGAAAATTCCCTACTCCCAGCATTTATGGCAGGGTGCTATCAGTGGCTTGTGTTTGCTATTTAGACAAAGGAGCTTTGGAGTTAGAGGGAAGGTCTTCCCCAAGAAGCTGCTGACTCCTGAAACCTGATGTCCTGTTCCTTATCAGGCTGGTTTATGACAGGTTTCATAAATGTTTTATGAGGCCCTGATGACTGCATGGCTGAGCTGGGTGGTGGCAGCTGCCTCCAACTTTGTGTGTTATTGACAAAAGATCAAAGACCAGATTTACCACCCTGATAAGATCAGATGGATAAGAATCCTGAACTGACTTTTCCCCCGTTTTCTGCATGAGCAAACACGTTGCAGGACTTATTGACAGAGGCTCAGTCCTGAAGACCTTGTTTGGACAAAATTCCTGCTAATTTCTACACCCCTTCCTCTAGGCTTAGTGGAAATTCCACTTAGTGGAAATGGGCAGTAAAGTTGGAGACCCTTGTCTCACCACGAGGTGAGCCACTGCTTTGACTGAAAACCCTTATTCCAAGAGTCCCTGGATAGAGGGAATTAAGGGGATCATTTGTCGTGATGGGGTCAGGATCACGACGCGTTGCCAATTTCCCCATTGTGCATAAGGCCTCCCTCCATATGTGGCAGAGCCCTGCCTCACTTCCAGCTGCAGTCCTCCAGGATGGGATCTGCTGACTGCCAGCTGAGACCCATGGATGCAGCAACTGACAGAGGCCAGCCAAGCCTGTCACACACAAAGCATCTGAGTTTAGCACATCTGACTTTCTAACAGCCTGGGAAGGTCCTGGGGCTGGTCTTAGCCAGGGCTTGAGGTAGTGCATGTCCTACAAAAGATGTCTCTCCTAGGCATGTCCACCAGCACCTTCTGCACCACAAGCACTGCCAGCCCAGCTGGGCACTGTGGTCCCAGGATAAAGGCTACAAGGTGAGAGGGGCACTCAGCATGGTCAGAAGCACATGACCTCCCAGATTTAGGTGTCAGACACGCTAGCAAGCTAAAGAAAGTGGGTGATGAGGCAGGACTGCAGTATGTTTCAAACAGAACTGCAGGTCCTAAGGGTTGACTGCTGTTACTATTTTTTGCTGGAAACTTTCTAGGTAATTGTCAAAAAAATGCATCTCTTTTCCAAGCCTGGGAAGAGAAATATTTTTAGTTTCTTGTCAGGGGATTATTTCATTATTAGTCCAAAAACATTTTGAGACAGCTAAAAATAAGATACTGTGGAAACACTGGGCTCAGTCATTCTGTGTTTGTTGATTTTTTTTAAAATGCAGGAGCAGAACTGTCTTTGAATGACACAGGCCATGCCTGTGCCATGACATTTGTTTTCTGGGAAGTCTGACTACTGACTCAAAAAGTGTTCAATAAAAGGGCTTAGTGAGACTAAAGTATCACAGAAATTTCCTTCAGAGCCACTTTGACCAGCAGAAGAGATGGGTCAAAGAATTGACTTACCCACAACACTTAAATACAGGCAAGAGTACAAAATAAAGAGAGATGAAGTGGGATTGAAATTCTCATCACCATGTGCTCAGAGCTAGACCCTGCCTCAAATTGGATTCTTCACTTCCAGACACACCTGGCCTGAGAGAGACTGATGCTCCTCTATTTGCAGAGCAGGGAAAGACTACCTGAACTCACTAGGAAAGATTTAGATTTTCTCATTCTGTGTGTCAGATAACAGTTGGCTAAACAAGGGATTCTCTCAGGCTTGAAACATGCAATTTGGTGGAAGCTGCCGTCTGGTTTGAGTGTTACATTTTCTTCAGTCTCACAGAAAATCTAAGTCTAAAAAAAGTGCAAGTTTAATCCTGTGCAAGTTGGCCCTGATGCCAGAAGCTTACTTCTCTAGAGCTCAAAGGAAGATACTTATTTTAAGATAGGGCTAATTGACCATGAAGTAGACCATCAAGTGGAGATGGCTGGGGTTACCCCACTATTGTGGAAGCATAAGTAACTCCGCAAAGTTATGGAGAGCAAAAATCAAGCCTACGGACCTGAAGGACCTGAAGTACCTGAGGGACTTGTTTTTTAAAAACCACACACAGAAAAATAATATCTATATAATCTGTCATATTTTTGCTGGACTTGGTAAGAACAAATACTGTGTTATACTACAGGTCCAGTAATACAACATCATATAACAGAACATGGAGAAGCAGTTGCTGGTGGCTAAGAAAGGAGCTGAGAAAATTACAAAGAAGACTACCTTGTTTGAAATATTTCATGTTGCTCACAACTCATCTCCAGACAATGTTGATCACTGCCAGCAGTGCAGGAGGACAGGCAGCAGAGCCTGCACAGAGGCAGCAGCACCATCTTTTATAGTGAACGCAGGCAGGTGGACACGGATCTTTATCTTCTTCGAATTTGTTTTCTAAACATTATCAACTCAGATTGCCCTTCACAAATTTCACTCCAAAACTTCAGAGTAATTGGCTTTTACAATGCAGTAAAGGAAGATATTAACTGGTTTGGGGATTGACTAGACAACCATTTACATCACTCTTTTATCAATATTGCCATAATTTGACACTTCTGAATGGAGGAGGATTGTAAAGCGCCTGCAGACCCTGTAAAACATGTTAAATGGAGATTAGTCTTACTGCTTAGTTTAAGCCTAGTGAAAGATAATTAAATTGACTGATGCAGCTGTAAATCTCACTTTTATCAAATCCTGGCTCTCTCTGTCCTTATGATTTTACAGCATCATTAATGTTGTTGTGACAATATCATTAATCTCCTCCTGCTGTTCACAGAAAGAAAGGCAACCAGCAAATACTATAAAAATCTGCTCTCTCCTCACAAGTGTTATCTTTTCTCCCTTCTTGGCTCTCACACAACTTAGGCACACATTTCATTCATGAGGTGATTTCATAAGCTGAAAATTAATTGTAAATACACTATATAGTTTCTTTCACTGTAGTTGGTGTAAAATGGTTTTATTAGTTTTGGGGTTGTAGAGAATTTTTTTTTGGTCAAACAAAAGGGATTAGAAATAATTCTTCAGTGTTTTCTTCAGAGTTTTGTTTTGGCCTTTTTTTCATGCAACTTTTCCTAACAACAGAAAAGATCATCAGGCCTGCAAGTGAAGGTATACTGCTGTTTTGGAAATCCTGGGAATTCCACCTTAAGTCATCAGTTTAAATTTTTCCTCAATTTATTAGACAGGGAAGATGGACTTTTTTCTGCTTCTGGTTTCCTAGTGAGGACTGTGACTGAACGGGGCATGGGGAGGAGGTGAACAGCCTGTATGGGGAACCTGTAGGACAACAAGCCTGTGTAAGCCATTCTGAGGTAGTAACTAGAGCTGTTCAGCTTGCAGTAGGCTTTGCACATCCCTCCCTGGTGCAGTGGCTGCTGGGGACATCTCTCACTCCCTTCTGGCTCTGCTTGAATTAAGACACCTCTGTCCAAGGCACCTCTGCTTCTCACAGTGCCTATTCTGCCCACTGCTGTACCTCAGCATCTCCACAAAAGTATTCCATCTTTCTTTTCTCTGTGTGCATCTCCTCTTTATGACTGCATATGAGCTGTACAGCCTGAATCATACAGCCTTTTAATTTCCAATCTACTTTTCTTTCCAGGGGAAGGACACTTGCTGTTCCAAGGTGTGACTGTGGATGCTGGTCATGCACCTTGAGTTGATCAGGGCACTCAGAATCCCCTCTCTTGGTATGAGATAGACAAAATAATCCCACCTCAAACAGGAGGAGACTTTAGATAAGTGAAGTTCAGATAACCACACTGTCTGTCTTCCCCAAGGTCAGCTGGCTCAGCAGGGCTCTATCCATATTGTTTTACCCAGGATATTTACCTACAACCCAGGATTAAATCCCTTCAAAGTCAGATTTCTACTTGGGCACTTCACTTAAGGTGGTGGATCTCACATGACTGAAATTTTGTGGCATCCTCCTGGAAAAGAAACAAACAGCAACCCACTAGCAATCTGAATGCTGTTAGGCTTCTCCTAACAAGGTCTCAGCAGGTTGCTTTCTCTGAGTGCCTGTATTTTCCTGATTAATTCAAAGTTTGAGGCTGTCCCTTAGGACTAATGTAAAACCAGAATTGTGCTGCACTTGGCTGAAGTCAATGGAACAAATTGACTACTTTAGCTCACTGTTTATGGAGGAGAGAGTTTATGTAAAAAGCATTTCAGAATTCATAATCTGCCATTTAAGTTACAGTTAAGCCTAAATATAGCGCTTTAATCACCAGCAGCTATAATTTCACTCCAGTATTTTTTTAAACTCTTTGGTTTGAAAGTCCAAAAGATAAGAAGTACTTCTCAGTAATGCAAATAGACAGAGAGCATGGAGTTTCACCCAGAGACTGTTTCTCCAGCCTGAGCTGTGCTTACCTTTTCAGGTCTCAGATAACTGGAAGGAAAAAATTCCATCTCAACTCTTTCAAAACCTTGAGGCTTGCCCCTCTGCAAAGATCTAGGACAACAGCAGCATCTCCTTTCTATGTCAGCCCCATAGATAAACCACCATGGTGGTTCAGGGGTGATCCCTAAGTTCTGCAAGGGGAGGATGTGATGAGGAGGGTACAATGGGTAGCAGTGCTATGGTATCAAGGAGTGGTGGGAGTAAAAGCCTAGATTAGTTTCGGTATGACATGTGCTAGGCCAAGCTATTCTTATAAAAGACTGTATATAAAGAACTGGTGCAACATCACCTTGAGTCCTGTGTGCAGGCCTGGACACCACAATATAAAAAGAGGGTGTCCAAAGTAGGGCAGTGAAGATGGTGGAAAGTCTGGAGGGGAAACCACACGAGGAGCTGCTGAGGTCACTTGGTCTGTTCGTCTTGGAGAAGGGGAGACTGAGGGGAGATCTCATTGCAGTCTGCCACTTCCTTGAGAGGGGAAGAGAAGGGGCTGGCACCAATTTCTTCACTCTCATGAGCAGTGACAGGACTTGGGAAAACTGCCTGAAGTTGTGCCAAGGCAGGTTTAGGTTGGATATTAGAAAAAGGTTCTTCACCCAGAGGGTGTTTGGGCACTGGAACAGCTCCCCAGGGAAGTGGTCACAGCACCAGCCTGACAGAGCTCAAGAAGTGTTTGAACAATGCTCTCAAGCACATGGTGTGCTGACTCTTGGGGTGTCCTATGTATAACCAGGAGCTGGATTCAATGATTCTGAAGGGTCTGATGGGCAACATATAGTGAGTTCTGTCCAGCAAAGAAATTATCAGAAAAGAGAAACCTGTGTGAACAAAACACTGAGATGACTGTGCAGGATTCCCATGTTCAGTGAGGGAAGCTCACTACTTCCTGCTCCCTGCCAGGGTTTTAGGTCATGCAGAGAGGCCCTGACTCCTGTTCCCTTGGGCAGGAAGGGAAGGGACATCACGTGGGGCAGGTCAGCAGAGCAGGAGGGTTTTTCCAAGCTATGGATGGCCTCTCCCTGTTCAGAACTGTCCCGCAAAGCCTGGAGAAACCCTCCAGCAGAGCACTGTGCCTGGCTTGTTCCAGGGCACCATGACCTGAAAAATTCTCTCAGGCAGGTCAGCAGGTGCAGGTGCTTGAAAGTCCAAGGGCAGAGTTTTGCCAAAGTTCACTCCTTTATGGCACACAAAGTTCTGCCGCCACATCCGGGTGGCTCTGCTGCACCCGAGTGCAAGGCCTGGGCTGTCCTAGTTCCAGGTGGAGCATTAGTGGCCAAGCAAAACACTGTGTTTTTCAAAACCTGCTATAAAACAAGCTCCAAGATGCATCTCTGGGTCCATCAAATGGTACCCTCAATGCTCAGAGTCGCAGTCATGCAGCAGCTGGAGGGGCTCCAACATTTGATGCCAAACTAATGGCACAGATTATCTGGAAACATAAATAGCAGGAGATACCGGGTGTTGTTAGTCCTCAATAAAAGGTGCACTTAATTTGATTCTAATTATATTTAGTTCAAGTTGCTTCCTAACGATTAGCATTTGAAAGAAATGTCAATAATTTTCACTTTCTTTAAATGAAATAGGATGATAGGCTTTTATAGCAGAGTATAAAGATATCAGCTGGGAAATCTATGGCCATCAATGGCTTTAGTTTTCTCCCTTTATCTATTGGTATAGCCCTAATTTGACACTTGCCTGTTGAGGAAGCTTGTAAACCAACTGCCGACCCTGTTAAATTTAGATTAGTCTTACAGCTCACTTAAAGCCAGTAAAGTGATAATTAAATCCACTCTTGAGCTGTAAACTCCAGAGTATCTGGAAATAGCTCTATTCCTGCCACTGGCAATGCAGCTTCATTAGAATTTATACTGTCCCCTGCTGCGGGGACCCTCCAGACATGGCAGGGAGGGACCCTGATCTGTCTGACCACACTGCCAGATCCTGCAGTCTCCTCTGGCCCGTGCAGCCCTGTGAAACACTGCTTCATTGGTGCCACAATGTGCGTCTAAACCTGATAACAGGATGCTTATCTCTAAATTCAAACCAGAGGTTACAATGTGGGTCAAAGCCATTCAGTTTATCAGAGAGAAAAGATAGCCCTGCCCTGCCGTTGGGGCAGACAACAAATAATTTTGTGTTTTCCTTTCTTGGCTTCTACTTTGGCATTAGACATTTGGGAACTGAAGCTCTCAGACTTTGGCTGAGGTTTCATTGTGTCTCCGCTGAGCTTTGCGGGGGGAGAGAGCCCAAATGCCCCATTGCTTTTGGCATCCACGAGCCAGATGTGCCACAGCCTCATGGGCACAGCACAAGGTGGGCTCAGCCATGGATAAGAAGAGGAGCTGGAAGAGAGCGTTGCAGTCTGTCCTACCCTCATAGTCACCAGTTTCTTGGGTCATTTTATTCTGTCTCTGTATCCCTGGCATCCACACATGGATTAGGAAACACGGGGAAAGACAGTCTTCTCTCAGCAGAACCTTACTACGTGTCGCTTGGTTTGGAAGGATGCCTGCCACTGCTTGTTTCTTTGGTAGGGGAAGGGATCTAAAATAACCCAAAACTGCTTTCACATGTATCAAATGGAAAGAACTGCACATCAAAAAAATCGTGCAGAGGAGAACAGGTTTCAGGTTTGATCACTGTGACTAGGCAGAAGGCTAATGAGGAAAAAAGTTTTGAAACACATTCAATGTACTTTGCTGTCTGAGTTCGAGTTTTGTAAGATTTTTTTAATTTCAATTTTTTTCAGGCAAAGACTGGATCATATTTTCTGAGAAGTTAGTGCAGACGCTTGTCTGTCCTTAGTCTTCCCCTTCATCCACCACTAATATCTGCTACAGCAGGAGGTAGGTGGAGTTTGAGGCTGAATCTAAACAACCATTTTTTTTCCTAAATTTATTGAGAAAGAGGCAGAGTAGTGTCCCCCTTTGGTTTGATGCCAGCTTGGCGGGAATGTCCTGTGTTAAATCCCTGCCCTGCCTGAATGTGAGAGGATGAGATAACTTTGTCCCAAAGTAGCTACATTGGAGGAGCAGCTCAATTTTCAATGAAACTCCCTAAATTTAGCAGCCTGCCTCTCTGTGGGGGTGTGGGCTGCATTACCAAGCTGTGTCCAGATGTTGTAAGGCCAGTCTCTAGGCTCCCCTTAGAGGCAGTGCTGTGGTAAGGGGCGCGGTGCTGCCAGCCCCAGGCTGCCTGGCTAGTCCGGGAATCTCTGGCTGAGCACAGTGGGTTGCACTGAGATAGGTGATCTCTCATGTGCTAATGCTCAGGGTGAAAATGGGTGTCTGAACATAGCTGTCGTGACCTTGGACCGAATTATTTTATACAAAAAAATAAAAAGGGTGTAATTCATGCAAGTGATAGTCAACATAAAACCTTCTGGAGCCTGGGTTGTGCCGAATGCTTTGCAAAGCAGCAATCGCTGATGTGAGGCAGCAGAAGGGAGATGTGCTGTTTGGACAAGGGCCGTGGCACACACGGTGCTATTTGCAGAAGGCTGTTTGGTTTCTGCTGTTGAGGCACAAAGGAAGTGCCAGCGCTATGGAAGGAGTCCCAGGGCAGGGAAGGAAGGATCCCCTCCGGCAGATGCAGCGGTGCGGTGCTGCCACCCGCCGGGCTCCTGCACTGCGAGATGTTCTCCCTTTGGCTCCCGCTCCCTCCATCGCACGGCGTTCCCATCTGCCCAAACGGAACCGTGTTCCTTCTTTGTGTCAGGGCTTCATGGTGAAACCCCTGGTCTTGACCTCGTCCTTCCACTTCTGCCTCTTTGCAGCCCCACAATTCCCAGCTTCTGCCTTCAACCCTCCTGGCACCTGTCTCATCTTCAGCTGTGATCACTGGAGAGAAAAGCAGAGAATGCAAAACATTTTAAATGAGAGGTGGGAGCACAGAGAGACATGAGTGCTCTTTTAAAGTAACCAAGAGTTAGACACTGTCCCATGCTATTTGAAGATATAATAAAATTTAATGCATAGCCTTTCAAGAGTTACCAGTGCATCCCCCCTTGGCTACCTTCAAAAACACTTTTTGAATATTGAAAATCCCTCTGAGCCTTCGCTATGAAACTTTAATGGAGACAGATTCTCTGAGCTTGCTGAAAGGATTTCTCTGCAGCATATATTGGTTAATTTACTGAGCTTCTTTATCCCCAGCATTTCTTTTCTCTCTCTCTCTCTCTCTCTCTCAAGTGCCAGTTCTGCTCTTTGTTTCATTTTTCATTTCTTCTTCACTTTTGAACCAGAATTAATTAAACTTTCTAATAATCTTTTTTGCCCCCCCATTTCATTTTAGGTTTTGGGGTTTTTATTCCCCCACCTTTTTCCCCTTTGTCTTCCCCTTTAAATTGCCTCTTTTCTGTACATTTAGATCAACTCTTTTTCTTCTGTATTCTTCTAGTTTTCCACGTTTCCTCTGATGACAAATTTCGTCAGTAATTGAATGTGTTAAAATGACCGTAACAACCCATTCTCTTCCAGATCACTGAGCTCAGGAGAACACTCAGCTCAGAAAATGTGACCAAACATAGGGTGAACACAGGTTAAGAAGGAAGTTTTCAGATGCTGATAACCTCCCTGAACCCCCTTGAGTGACAGTCTTCACATCAGTGGTCAGACATCTCATCTGAATTTAGGGGATTGCAATATGGCATCTCTCATTCTGAGGGACTTGTCTGACACCTTTATAACTAAAGGCAAGAAATAGACTCTGTGGGGAATAATTCACTGGATAGAATTTAAATACCTGTTTGGATGTCAGACCTTCCTCTTTTGTTTTCTATCTGACCTGTTCCAGAGAGTCTTAAGCAATAAGTGTTTGGGTTTTCTTGATGTGATCACTTTCTTCTCGTGGCATTTTCTTTGAATATAGAGATTATTCAGCACCTTTCTTGAGCTGTACATTAGGCATGAACACAGCATCCAGACAGTTCTTGTACCAAACAGGTTCAAACATTGCTGGTATGATGATTGGGAAATGGTGTATTATGGTGTGGTGTGTGCAAAACTTGTCACCAGACCATGCTGTAGCGCGTGGACCTCAGGTGCCTTCAACAGTGCCGTCCTACAGCACTGCAGCAGCTGGGAATGACATCTTAGAGAGCAAGAAGAGTTCTAGTGGTCAATTGTCTTTTATTCTGAAAATATAACTATAAAGAAAAGAAGAAATAAGAACAACAGAGTCATGTAACAGTTCAGTGTCATCTTCCAAGAACTTCCAAGAAAAGGTTGCTAGTTCTGGTGAAATAAAGCAGCAATTGCCTATTGCCCAAATTTTGCTTTCAAGATACTCAGTTCCTGACCATCCTCACTGAAATTGTCCCCAAGGCCAGGGAGTGGGGCTGTGGTGGGTTGACCTAACCAGCAGCCAAACACATACACACCTGCTGGGTCTCCCCTCTGCCACATGATGGGAAGAAGACAGGAGAAAGGCGCCCAGATAAAGGTGGTTTGATAGGTTAAGCAAAAACTGCACACTCAAGCAAAGTAAAAAGAGGAATTTGTTCCCTTTATCCCTTCAGCAACTGATGCTTTTCCACCTCCTGGAAACCAGGGCTTCGGCAGATGCAAAGGTTAGTTGAGTAGATGCATGCCATAACCACCAGTGTCACCTCTTTCTCCTTTTTCCCTTTTTCCCTTGAGCTGTTACTGAAGCATGTGTTGCTGTAAGGCAGGAAATAACCCTTTAACCAGCCTGGCTCAGCAGTCCTGGCTGTGCTCCCTCTCAGCTTCTTGCCAACCTTCAGCCTACTTGCTGGTGGGAAAAATAAAAATGCAATGCTGCACAAGTGCTGCTCAGCAACAGCCAAAATACTGGTGTGTAATCAGCACTGTCCTAGTCAAACCCAGAACTCAGCACTGTCTGGGCTGCTGTGGTGGAAATGACCTGTTTCCCAGCCAAGCCCAGCACAGGCAGTCAGCTAGGTGGTTCAGCATGTAGGCAAGCTCTCTGTTCTCTGAGCTCCCATGACAGTTCAGGGTGTCTCCAGGGGCTCAGCTGGCATATGGAGGCTCACCAGCCCTGCAGCCACCATTCTCCAAGAGCAGAGGTCTCTGTCCTGTGTCTGCCAGTCCCAAACCAGTGCCTTGGAAGCCTCTTGAAGCAAAAGGATAGTGCCACCACACACTTGCATCTCCTCTCATGTTGATTCCCCTGCAGGGGCACCAACACAAGGACCAAGGGATGGATCCTTCTGGGTACTCAACCCAGGGCGGTTCTGTCATCTTGCAGGTGTCTGACAGGAAGCAGCTGGCAGAGCACCCAGGAACCTCACCTTGGGGAGAGGCTCAACAAGTTGCTCTTAGACCCCATCACATCTTTTAAGTCCTGTTCCCTGCCCATTGTATACTCATTTCCAAGAATTCCAAACTACCATGGTTGATATATTAAGCTTTAATTTTCTCCTAGCATTTGGTATTATTTTACATAAGATACATTGTATCATAAATCCTTTTGCCTTCCTATTTAAAAACACCAATAATTTAACCTTCCACTTTGTCATTCAAAAAGTAATAACTCTGTTTAGCATCCTGATAATTCATAATTGTCCATATATACAAAATGGCACATCTTTAGGCCTTTATATCTAGCTGACAAATACAGGTACTATCACCTTTCTGGACAAATGCTTCACTTTATATATCAACACAATCAAGCTCAGTTCATTGATGCCAAACACATCTCTCAGACATATATTTCTCCTGACAGTGTTTCTAACAGGCTAAGAAGTGTTTCTACGTGATCACAATCTGGACATTTTGCTGATGGATAAAGACATTGCAGAGCTGGGGTTTAGTTGTTTCATCAGCTCTGAAAAGTCTTAGACTGGAAAACCAAACTTGTTGGAGCTGCTGTGAATGCACAAAATAAATCCCTCTGCTTCCTCAGCTAATAATACTCCTGATCTGAAACAGCTGCTGCTGCTGTTTCAGCCCTGAAGCCATTTCACATTTTCACTGAAGTGCACTGGGGCTGCCACGTGGCTTAATTTCTCACTGACTCTTTGGAGCCAGCAGAACCAATAGAGATCATCTAAGGAGTAGGGGTGAAAATTAATGAAGTTGAGAAAAGAAATTGAGTAGAGAGTGTTTGACCTGTTTTCAATGGTCTGGGCCTTGAGGAATAAACATCAGGGTTTCTTCTGATATTTGCTTCACTGTCAGAAAGACAGCTGGGAAGGGAGAGGCTCTACCTCAGAGGGAAAAAATTCTGTTGTATGAAAAAGCAGAGGCTCAATCCACAGAAACAATTCCTGGAGCACTGGGAATAGATGGATCTAAAATACGTGAAATACCATTGGAAAACCTTTGATGGTGATTCAAAATGATACCTTGAGAAATAATCAGTAACAAACTGGTATGTCAGATCTTTATTCCATCGGCTGGCCCGTTTTATGACCCAAACACTGACACTGTAAGACATTTCTTTGTGCAGACAAATTCCTTGTGTTCCCAGACATGCAATCAGGTAGTAATCAATGTAGGAAGAACTTGGTGGAAATTCATGTCATTCCTCTAGGAGTCACTTCACTGAATTGACTGTGAAGGAGCTTCCTCCAGGGAAACCAGCCCTTCTTAGTGTCATTGCTCCTAGAAAAGCCTGTTTAGATATTAAGGCTTTGCATATGTATAAATGCCTGTGCTATTTCTCCATCTCTTAATCACAGTGCTAAACATCTGAGCAGATCTGGTTTGTGTTGTATCACTGTGTCTGGACTCTCTATAAGAATGACTTCATGATATGGGAATAGGACTGTAAAAAGACATCCAAAAATATGCAGCTCTAAAATAGCAATTAAAACATAAATGAGCAATCCAGAACCTTCCTTAAGGGACATAAGGAAATTCCAGATGCCTTTCCCTGCAACTCAGATTGTCTCAAAGGATTTTGAAATTAAAATGCTAATAATAACAGTGAAGAAAGCTCCGTGCTGCAGAATATAAAATCGCTAATAATAACCTGAGCTCTGAGTTAAGTAATGTTGTTAATAAGGCAAAAACATCAGCAGACATAATTAAAAAAAAAAATCCCTTCATATTGAAAAAGACAGATAAACCATATGAGGTATGCAAAATTCTTTCTTAACCTGTTCCCCAGGGACACCAGTTTCTTCTGATTTTCTTGCAGCAATCATCTTCATTCAGAGTCTGCCTCAGGAACAGTCTCAAGAACAGATGATGACACTGCCTAGAAGATGGCTGGACAGGGCCACATGTCTCCAGTGCTACATGCATATTAATAGGCAAAAATGCCATCTGCCTGGGACATGAGGTAATGTTCTGCCTCATGGGCATGAATCACAGAACCAGGGAGACATTTAGGCTGGAAAAGACCTCTAAGATCATTAAGTTCAACCAATAGCCCAGCACTGCCAAGTCCACCACTAAATCATGTCCCTCAGTGCCACATCTACATAGCTTTTAAATACCTCCAGGGATGGTGACTTTCACAGCTTCTTTGGGCAGCCTGTTCCAACACTTGACAATTCTTTCAGGACAGAAATTTTTCCTAATGTCCAATCTAAATCTCCCTTGGTGTAACTTCAGGTTACTCTGTCTTGTTTTATTGCCAAGAACCCATGAAAAACACGTGACTGAATGTGTTAACAGACAGGAAAATGCTTGTCCTTAGCTTCAGTATGAGCCAACCTCTCCCTGGACTTCTGCTGAGTTAGTTCCTGGGGTCTCTTGTGTACCTACATAGTGGTTAGTCTTACAAATGTCTTTGGGGAATTGCCGCATTCATAAAAAGTTAAGAACTTTTATGCCAGAAGGACAGCTAAGGTTGAAATGTTCAAGTGCTCAGAAGTCAGGAAATGCCAGAAGTCAGAATGCCTGAAAAGACGTCAGTCTGACCCCAGGATGGTACAACTGGACCAAAAGGGATCCTCTGTATTTGAAGGACTGGATTTGATTTGGTCCTGTTGTATTTCAGAGTTCTAAGGTGTTTTAAAGAGCAAAGGGAATTTAAGAATTATTGAAGTGTATATTTTAATTTTAAAATGCATCATCATCATATTCTATATTATGTCTTAAATAATAAATGAACTTACCTCTAGAAAAAAAAGAGATGCAAGAGATGCAATGGATGGATACTGTCCCTCTACTGCATCTTAAAGAAGCGATGTTTGACTTTTTACAGGACTCAGTGTAACTGAAAAGTACATGCCCTCTGTATTCCAAGTAAATAACCTCTGTGTTTTCTTTTTTTCTATTTGTATCTTCCTAACTTTTAGAAAGTAAACCTGAATAACTCCTTCTCTTTCCACCCCATAAGCTGCTATTATTTTTATTTTTCCTATGGTTATGTTTTCTGATGAAGTTTTTAATCACATTCAAATGGCCACTGAAGCAAGCGAACAAAGTTTTAAGTAAAACCAGGTGTTTTCCTAATCACCCCCTGAATACCTGGTCTATACCTGGTCTAATACCTGAATACCCTTGTCTAGCACAGAAAAGTGCTAGTGCCCAGCCAGCCAGGAATTTGCAACTGCTGAGTTTAGGAAGAAGTGAACAGAAGGGTTTATCTTTGCCATGAAATGCCTCCTTTTTACCTGCTCAGCCGTGTTTTCAGCACCACGTTGCCCAGGCTGGCTCTGAGGTTTGGAGCCCCCGGGGGTGAGAAGTGCTGCCTGCTGCTCCCGCTGGACCTGCCCGGGCAGCAGCTTGTGCACGGAGAGTGGGAATTGCAAGGCAGTGGGGAAAGCACTGCGGCTGCTCAGGGAAGGAGCTGGGAATCCTTTTTAAGCCAGATGTGTTCAGTCTCCAGCCTTATCAGGAGACTTGACAAATCAGTTCTCTTTTTTTTCACCTGTGAGCATCAGCCATAGCCTAGGGCAGAGGCAAGAAATAGAGTGACATTTTTGAGAAAGTGATTGGTATTTGACAAGTCAAAGTAGGTCCTGTTTCCAGAGGAAACATGTCTGCTCCTTGTATTTCATGTATAGAAACGAAACACAAACTATCATTAAAAAAATGCAGCTTCTGCCAATTTTCATGTACTTGAAAGAAGCTGACTCAAAATAGAGGGGAAAAAACCCTCATGCTTTTTAACTCCTTGTTTTATTTGTTTTCCTTTTTGCTTGCAAGAGCTATTGAACTCTTTCATGTTTGCTTCTAAAAAGAATAAAATTGCAATGCTGCTCAGACAGCATGTTATCTCTGGCTAATCTCTCTGCATTGAACTGAACTCCAGGCATCAGAGAGGCTCCCTAGTGTGGGGCTGATTGAACAGCTCCAAGAGTGATGGAGTGATTCCCACCATATATTATGGAAACAGATCGAGCTTGCCACATACAAATAATTCCTGATACTAGAAACCTTACATCACCTGTAGCTCGAGAAATTTACAGATCTTTTTCTGCTCCTGTGGCTTCACAACAGTGGTAAATAATAGAGATGGATATTCCTTCCATCAAGGATCTTCTTTGAACTGAAACAAGTTCAAGAACAAACTGTTGAAGTTGAAATTGTTCTTCACTGTCCTATTATTTCATGACAGCAAGTAACACCTTGATATGGAAATGCCTCCCCATCTGTACCATCCCCCAGCTCATGCTGGGATGCTAATGAACCTTCTGATGAAAGGTGTCCCTGACCGTGGCAGGGGACTTCGAACAAGATGAGCTTAAGGTCTCTTTCAACTCAAAGCATTCTGATTCTGTGATTCTGTGATAATGCACAATTCGTTTTCCTCCAGAATCTTCTCAATTTCTTGCATACACTCCTGTAGAAGTTCTTACTTTTAATATTTTGGTCTAAACTGTCCTCCAAGGTCTTAGATTTTTCCTCCATCATTCTGTGTACACCTTTCAGACTGATATTACAACCTCTGCCACCAGGTTCACCCCCATGTGTCTAAAATTACCCCATGAGTTAATTTTTCTTGTGTATCTGGATGCTGCTTGCAGAATGGGGGCTCCCCCTTATTGCAATGCAGTTGGGGTGGAAATTGTCTCGCTGGTCTTCAGCCTCTGCCAGTGGTTGAGTTGTCACTCTGGCCTTCCTTCAGAGGCAGTGACCTATGTTTTGCCCTTCTGCTGGATGTTATGCTGTAAAGTGCCAACTTCTTTCTATAACTATGAAGGGAGCCTCTTTCCAACACAGAAAAATCACTGCTGTGCCACACATGGGGATCACTCACCACCAAGACACCTGGGGAAAGCTGCCTGCACACCCCAGCTCCACGTTTGATGCTGCCTTATCCTCATTTGCAGGAGTATCCCACCCTACCTAATTTCTTCCAAGTCTCTCTGTGAGGTGAGGTCCTCCTTCTGGTGTGCAAAGCCAAAGGAGGATGCCCTTAATGAGGCCACACAAATTAATTTCCAGCAGAAGAAGCAAACTGCAAACCAGAGCAAAAGTAGCCAAGCTGCCAGCCCACCCTCTCAACCATGGCTCTGGAGCAAAACTGGGTAAGCATGTCCGCTTCACTTTCCCACCATAAAGACCCAGTTCCCACTGTAAGCCAACACTCCTTCTCTGGATAAAGCAGGTTGATAAGGTCTGATAATACTTTTTTTACACAACCACTTCTCTGCAAAACGTGCATGACTTTCATACAAAATTTTAAACTTGTATCAGTCACTTTTAAAACATCAGTGTTGATATTTTTAGTATATTTGCAATCAGCTCTGGTTTGCATTATTTTGTCAATATCACCATCATGATCCCAACCTCCTCATCCCTAGTACTTATTGCTACACAGGCAGTAGCAACCTAACCTGCTCCCATTTGGTTTGCAATCAGGAGGATGCCTTGTTCTGCCTAGGATCCATCCAGTTCCCACTGGAATCAGAAGACAGACTACTCTGGAGTTGGTAAGAACTGCTGCTATCATTACTGCAAGCATTTGGCTAGGACTAATCCACACCCCCAACTTGTGGGGTTTGACTCTACATTTTCATTTCTTCAGCAAATCCTAGGTGGTTCTCAGCCCCCTTACATGTGTTCCTCACCCCACCTTACAGAAAGGATTGAAACAACAGCAATCCAGGTATTTACGTCCTGTGCGTCCTTGATGTAAGCACACAGTCATGCTTCTGTTCTTCTCCTATTCCCCCTGAGGGACATGCCACTGCCCATGGTGCCCTGTAGGCAATAGCCCAAGTGCTGGTCAGGGTTGGTGCAAAACATCCTTCAGTGGGGTTAACTCACAGTGCTCCCGGGGGATACAAGCACTGCACGGAAAAGATAAAAGCTGCCGGGGTCTGGGATCACACACACACACACACACACACACACACACACACACACACATCCCAATCTATCTTTTTTACTCCATAATAATTCAGTCTGAATCAAAATTGCAGCAAGTCCAGGCCAGTTCTGTCTCAGACAGCAGCCACAACTGAGAGAAGCCATGTCATGCAGTAAAATAAGAGCTTTGCTATAGAAGACAAAGGTAAACTGAACGCGATATGAACGCACATCAGGTTTCATTATAATGGGCCGCTCAATTAACAGCTGGACTTGATGATCCTTGTGGGTCCCTTCCAACTCAGAATATTCTGTGATGAACAAAATAATAAGGGTTCTAAATGGAGATCGGCTTTTTTCCTAAACTGCCCTTTTTTCAGGCACTTCAAAGGCTCTGCCACTAGATGTAGCAAAAGCTCTCTTTAAAGTTCCCTCGGATACTCTGCTGTATTTCTTTTTCAAAGTGGGGGAAATGGACTAAAGCTCAACAAGTAATATAAGCATGACCTTAAATCGGGAGCAAAAATGTCCAAAAGAAATAGCACCCATAGCAAGCAGCATCATGTGGGTACAAAAGGTCTCTCCATTAGAAAACAGAAATGTGAATGAGCTTGGATTACCATGCTTGGAAAACTCTTTGCACACCAAATTCTGCTCAGCCTTCTTTGGAGTAATCCTGTTTTATTAAATGTGCAAATGGGAGCTAGCGAAGGGGAGTTCAACACCCACACGGGTAGGTAGCTGAAATTCCAGGGAAATTGGGAAGTGCAGGGTGTACTGCTCTTGTGTTTCTCTTCTTTGAACTGCATTATACTTCAGAAGCAGGTATTTTTAGATCCCAAAACTGCAAGAACCAAATGTAATAAACCACAAATAAGACAATGTGGTTTGTTTTTGTTTACTTAGAGGGTTAAACCCTTAGAGCTTAAACAGAATGGATTGGTGGGGGGAAAAAAAACCCTGAATGTCAAAAGTTTTTTTTTTTCTTCTGTTAGAAAAGATGTTTAGCCATTTGCAGTGTCAAAAATAACGTATCTGGAAAATTAAAGCATCGTAAGTTAAGAGTACAATTAAAGACACAGTTACATGAGGCTTTGCAACATCTGAATCCAACATTTCACCAAGCAGTTTATGATAGAATGAAGATAATGTAAAAATAATTTTTAAAAAAGCAAAAAACCCCAAACCAAACATTTTTACACAGTTGTCAAAAGAAGATGAGAACTGGAAAGAGCTTACCATAATTTATAAACAACCATAAACAAATTATAAACAAACCTAGGAATTCAGGCATACACTCGGAATACTTTCTGCTTGTAAAATGGGTGGTTTTAAAGACAATCACACAAGAAAACATGAGGATGAAATGTGACTGTTAGCCGTGCAATCTATCCCATGAGGAGAGGACATCACCTGAGCAGGGGGCTGACAGTTGATCTCCCGTCCATCATGGTTTATTTACAGCTGGTAAAAAGCATGACAAATAAAGACTTCAAAGTCAAAGCAAATTTGGCAACTAGATACAATTTTTTTGTCTAAACTCAGAAATAGGGGAGTGTCTTGTTTAAGGGCACTGTAAGGTCTGTATCTTCAGACAAAGAAAGAACAGAGAAAAAAGCAAATTTTCTCTCCACGCAACTCAAGTAGTGCAGGTTCCTGCAGCAGAGGGTGTAAAAGAAGTTCCAAACCCAGCTCTCAAGGTCTCCCAGCAGACAGATAGCCCAGATTCCATAGGGCTGGCTATCAGCTAGAGTAGCCAAAAAACTATCTCTGGGAAACATACAGATTTTGTGTCATGACACACCCTGAGAGGGCAGACTAACTCAGGCTGGACATAATCATTAGGAAACAGATGGCCATGGTGCAGGAAAGCAGCTCCTGTACCAATGGAGCAAGGCACATCCAGCTCATGCATGCACCTTGAAGAGAACAGAGGCTACAAGATTTACAAGGGAGGTCAGAACAGCCTGTGCTTGGGACATGTCAGCCACGGTACAGTCTCTCAAAGTAATCAGATGCACAAGTGTATAACAGGGATGATTTTATTCATGCCATTTTCACAATTTCTCTGGTTTCTCACCAGTTTTAAGATGACCTCCATATAGGAAGCATGTCATGTCACACTCTGAACTGGAAAGAAAGGTCACAAGGTGTTATAAGCTATTTAATTTATTTAATTACTTAGATTAAGCTTATTTAACACCATATAGTAGAAAGCACTTCATCTTCAGGATCTACCATGGATTATACTGATCATCATCTCACATAACCCTGGAAATTAATCCAAAATTTCCTTGCAGAAGCACAGCCTTTCAGAGAAGACTGATGACTATGCACTATACTTGTGAGGGAGAGGGCAGGCATTCAGCCATGCACCTTTCATGTCTGCAAGTGGGAAAGGGGGCTCAGCAGTGTGAGAAAGGCACCTGGACTGGGATGTCTGGGGTGCAGGCACAGGATGCACCCTGGCCCTGGGGGGAGAAATGTGATGCAAGACCACAACCCTTCCCTGGCAGTGTCTGAGTTGGCCTCTTGTTTGTATGATCAGGGTTTATAAACCTACTGCAACACCAAACAGTAGAGAAACAACTCTAATGTCCAGCCATTAGAATAAGCTACTATTGCTTATTCTTCCCATGCCAAATTCCTAAATGAAATTTATGAATATTCATGTTTTCCTGCTTCTTACAGAGTAAATTAGATTATGTCTTCAATAGGAGATAAAACTAATTTCTTTGATGGCAATAAGAACTGTGTAAATACAAAAGCAAAAATTGCCCTTGTATATGTCAAAGACTCCAGCAGAGCTGCTAGAAGCACACATGTAATGAAAGGTCTGATTTTGTCAGGGCTTTATTTCCATACTAATGACACATCCCAATTCTTGCCACAAATGCAAGACCTTTAAAACCTGTTAATCTGTGCAAACAAATACAAACAGAATGACTTTGTGCATTATTATTAGAATGATGCTGACCCCTATGACTGTTTGACCCTCATTAAGCAAGGAGCCCTTGCAGTAATGTGGCATAGGATATGGATGTTGCTAATAATATACCTCAGAATAGGTTGTCTGTATGAATTGCAAATGGGTGGCATTTTTAGCAAAGAGTTTTAACCAACCAGGGGCACTTTCCCCTTACATAATCACGAGTGTCGCTGGTTCATCTTTCCTCCTGCAGCCAGTCAGTGTTCAGGCTAGTGAGGCTGTAAGCGATGTTGTGGTGTGCAGATTTACTCCTGACCCAGCTGGCTGGAGCTATTTCATATTGATGCTGCTCACAAATTCATCTCTGTCACATGTGAAGTACCAGGCAGCCTTCAGGTTCTCTGGCAAAAGAACATGCATGGACTTATCACTTAGTTATTGCTGTCATTAAGGTTAATAACCTATAAAGGTCCTCCACCTTCCATCCTGTCCATTAATCAACAGTGATACTTGGCCTATTAAAAATCTGGAGGGAGAAGAGAGAAGTCAGACCTCTGGGACAATAAAACAACACTAGCACCATCTCCAGAGTACAGCAGTGATGACCAATGCACAGAAGTACTGGAGGCACTGAAGTCTCAGATTTAACAGTACTGTGCTTGGTTAATTACCTTGCCCAAATCCCATATCTACCTCTGTCTCCTCTCTGTGGCTTCCTCCAAGCTTATTCTTTCTTATTCTGCCTTTTTCCTTCTGTAATTTCCCCCAGATATCCCTTTGCTCTTTGTCTTCCTCCACTTTGCTGTATTTTCCCCTTTCTCTTTGCCGCTACTCCCTTCCCTTGCTGTAACCTTTCTCTGCTGCCCCACAGACTGTGCCCAGAGCAGGTCATTGTCTGTCCCAAAAGCTCGCAGCTCACTGGAGCCATCACTTCATACATCTCATTAGACTGGCAAACGGAGACTCACTAGCCTTGACAAGGGACCCACAACCCGCTTTGACCACAGACTGTGACCAACAGGTCGTGCAAGGTTGACATGAGTGGGGTAAAGCCAATCTGCAGAGCAGTGTTTCAAAATGTTAGCAATCATTCAAGTTTGGTAACAAATATTTTTGCAAACATGCAAGTCATAATTCTTAGCAGTCATGAAAATATTTGTGCTTTCTCGGACAAGCAGAAGCTGGTGTGCGAAATCCTCTGGATGAGAGGTGGCCACAGGCATATCTGACAGGTGGCCATGGCAAAGTTTCCTAACCAGCCACTGCACCTAAAACCTCTGATGCTGCTGGGGAGTGAGTACAGGTTTGTGGTTACATGGTTACTGCAAAATGGGGTGAGATGAAAAGATGCTGATGTTGATCCTGCTCAAATTACTTGAGGTGCCAGGAGCAGAAATGTTGCATTAACACCATGCTCTCATACTTCTGCCTGAAGGAAAACATGACCAGAGGCAAGATATTTGCTTCATCACTTCTCTCTCAAGCTATTTCCTCAGACCAACAGTCAGAGCCCACAGGAATGTTATTCTTCAGGACACACAATCTGTTCTGGTTGCTACCAACAATTTGTATCCTGAAGGCTTTTAAGCCCTGCTTATGATATCATTCACTAATATAACCCTGCTCCAGCAGTCCCTCTGCATCCAAGACACTGCCATTAATTTAGGAAACCACTATTGAAAAATATCAGAACAGTCAAACCAAGAGAAAAATGTCCATTCAGCTGGTACATAGGGGATAATGAAGTTTCTCCCCAAGGTTGGCCATCACAATAATGTTAGAAGAGCTACATTTTGTTCAGGTAAAATGTCATATGAACAGCTTGATGGAATCCCACTGAACATAAATAACTTCTAAATGAAGTACAGATGAGCAGTTCTTAACATAAAAATGCAGAAAATAAAGAAAAAGGTGCTCTTTTTTGCTTTTTTTTCTCCTTTTTAATCTAAAGATGGATATTCTCTACCAGACTCTCCAGATTAATGGTGGGGGGAGGAGGAGGGACAGGATGGAAGGACAAAACAGCACCTTTGATTCATGTGTAGGATATATTTCAGCTATGAATCCTACTTTGTTCCCTCACATACCTATTTGCTTTTCCTTTAAACCACAAGACCCAAAGGCAAATACAGGAGTTCTTTCTATAATGTTAACAAGTGATGACAAACCATTGTCTGGAGACACTGGAAGTCAATTTAAAATTAGTTTTTTTAAACCCACCGAGACTATCCAGTCTTTCCCATCCAGATGGAGGGTTTCATGCCCTGCAACAATGATCTAATGTTACGTTTGTCAGTATTGACTTTCTGTGCCAGTGCAGCAGGGAGGTGTGATCTTAATCTTAGGAGTGATATTTTTTAAGTCAGGAAACTACACAGTGAAATACTTTATCCATAACAACTTCATATTCCTAAGAATAAAGAGAAATGTGCTCACTGCCCCACAGAAAGCACGTTCGTCATGAGGTGAAGGGAAGCAGCATGCAGAGCACGAGGGTTGTCTATGGTCATGAAGGAGGATAGGAAAGATGAGGAAAATGGAAATCACACCATGCTGCTACACACACTCAGGCTGGGCTGCTCCTCTCAGTCAGGAATCTGGTTTTCTCTACCTTACTCCTGTTAAGCTGGATCATTATCTTAACAACAAGAGAAGCATCTGGACTCGGGATGAGTGATTATTACAAGAACTTGGTCTCAAAACTGTACCCACATGTAAAGTTTCCAAGTAATCTACAAACATCTGAACTGCTCCACACGCTTAGATGCTGGCCATGGGATGCCCCTGTGCTCCTGATGGGCACCAACAGGCATCACCAGTGGACTCTCTTCCCACTTCTCTTGGGATAAAAGCAGTCCCTGCTGGAAATGCATGTTCCCTTTCATTGGCTTTAAGAATTCATTGGTGGGACAGATTAGACTTAGGCAATGGACTTAGACTCTGAGTTGGGTGAGGGGACCTCCCCTGCAAATGTTTGCTCCTCACCGGTGACTGTTCCTAGCAGTGTCACAGCCTTGCTATCCTGCCTTGGTGGCCACAGGAGCAGGTCAGGCCAGGCAGCTTAGTGCCCAGGTTCTGTAGGAAACCATATCCTGTTCTGCTTGCTCTTGTAGGCTCCCCATAAAATATGACTGCTGGAGATCTCTCCAGTGCTGTAAATCAGGACTGGGTATTCCACCAAATTCAAACTATGATGGTCATGTACTTAGATTAATCTCACTTTTATTTAGCTGTATGCAACATACATATCTCTATCTCAGATAGGCTCACCAAGTCCCTCCGTACAGAGAAATTAAGAGAAAGTGTGAAATCTTGTTTTCATGGGATTGATTTTCCTCCAAGCCAGACATCTGAGGATGATCAGGCAAGTTGTCTACTTCTTCCTGCTGACTACAAAGGATGCCTAAAGCTAAACTGAGGATATCTGCATTTGGCAGGGTATAAACTACATAATATGCATATGCAAAATGTGTGTTATACTCAAGAAATTCGTAATGATTTTCCTTAGTGAATAGTTCTTGACAAAATACATGAAAGCAGAAGTTGTGTCAAATCTAACCTTAAATTGTAGGCCTTTGGCTCATTTTACTTTAAAATGCATTTCTTAGTTTATTCATGGAAAAATAATGGCAGAGCAAGTGATCTTAGCAAGTGATCACAGATTAGCATCTGTGACTAATTGCAAACAATCACAACCTGAAATTATATTTTCATGTCTTTAGTCAGAGAATTAGTCCCTTGATTATTGTTGGTATGCTACTGTACTGCTTGATTTAACAGAAAGAAGCCACTGTTTTCTTCTGAGGTCATTATAACATCTATTCCTACATCTACTCCTGTACTGATCCCACACCCTGCAAGGCAAGACTCTTTTTTTGTTGGTTTTTTTTTTAACTCTGCCTGCTAAAAGTTCAGAAGGTTGAAGGTTGCACTTGATGATCTTAGAGGTCTCTTCCAACCTTAATAATTTAATAATATTAAATTAAAACTAGCTTAAGAATGCTCTCTCCCCTGACCAAGGAAAGTGGAAAATCTTGAACCTATCTTGAACAAGGCATTAGTTACAATCACTGAATATTACAGATAGTATAATAGTGGCATGTCATACTTTGGAAATATTTCATTGTCAATTTGACCCATGTGATAATTCACCTAAAGTCGTGGCTGCAGTTACAGAAAGGTGTATAAAGCAAAATGAACCTGAAGCATCAGCCTTAGGCAGGGACTGGATTGCTGCTGGCTGGTTCTGCCTGCTGCTCTGGGTTATACCACTGCAGGATGTTTAACCTTGGGATCAAGCTGCAGCACAGGAGATCTCTGGACCTGTGCTGAAGATGGCTAGGAAAAAGTATGCAAGACTGGATTATTTCAATGTCTGTCCTGAGAGCAATGGACTTGTCATCATGTGGGGCAGGCAGTATTAATATGGCACTGGTCATCTTGGGATTTTCCCCTGAGGGTGGCCAGCAGCAGCAGCAGCAGAGAGCAGATCTGTGCATGGCAAAGTCTCCCAGAATGCTTGTGCCAGTCTCTGAAGAGATGCAGAACAGACTTTCACCTCAGGTCCAGCTGGAGCTCCACCATCACAAAACCACATCAGCAGCATCTTTCACCGAGATTTATTTCCTAAATGAGGGGAAAGAGTGCTGGGCATTGCTGTGCTGTTTCTAAAATGGGAGATAAGAAATGTTTTCAGTCTGCCAGGTCTTAGCACACCCTTCATTATAAACTGGCCCCTACCTGGGCAATTCAATCCACCACTCCCACCATGGTATCCATAGAAAGGATGGGGCACAGAGGCAGGCCACAGCTGTAGAGCACTTTTTTACCCTAGAAACAGCCTGAGGAATTGAGGAGTAGGAAGGTATTCCCAGAACTGTGTAGAGATAGGGATGTTTCAGTGTCTGCTAAAGCAATGTCAAAAACAATGCTCAGAAGATGTGTCTTTCTCTGCAGCCAGGTGCAGCTGCATCTCTGAAGGATGAGAAGTGAAGAATGAACATAGAGATTGTGACTTCAAGGAGAAAACTCCAATAAGCTTTTTTCAGGTATATATCCCTCCTCAGCACACCAAAACATGATATTTTTTTCGTTTGGCTTGTATTTTCCCACCTTTTTTTTTTTTTCATTTAAATTGTTCTGCTTTACAGGATACATGTCCTTGGTCAGTTATGCCACATACATCTGCTGCTAAATGCATTAGGAGGCTCACTGTGTTTGCTCATGCCTCCAGCAAGGATAAAGAGCTAAAAAAATTATCTATTCCACTCAGCTTCTGACTGAGGACATCTACTGTGGACAGTTGATGTTCCACAGAAACAGGGGTATAAGTTATTTTCAGATTATAAGTCAGATGTCCATGATCTACTATTAAAACCCCCTCTGTTATTAATTTATTAGGTGCTATTAGCAGTGACACATTTCCATTACTAAGCACCACTAGCAGGTAAGGACTAGTACTGATTATCTGCTTTATCACTGTAATCTGTGCAAGCTTTGCAGATGTATTGGATTTCTCAGCTCTTCCCCAAGAACAGCAGAACCCAAAAAGCCAGTTGTCCCTTGGATATATATCTGTTCTGTCACCCACAGCTTTCCAGACTGACAAACCTGGCTATCCTCAGTGCACTCATTCCATCACAACATCCTCAGATCCACACAAGAGTTATCAGCCCAAAGCACATGCAGAAGGACTGAGAGGAGCAGAATATTTCTGATGCCACCCTAGAGGTGAAAGATACTCAGGGGAAGCTTAACATCACTTCCAGGGACACCTGCTCTTCTGCAGACCACCAAGTCCACCCCCGCTTAATTGTTTGGGGCTCAGCAGATGTAACAACATTGTGAAAGAGCTCCTCCTGTCCTAACTAACAGATTAATTGCTTGCTTGTACGTCAAGGCTGAAGAAAAACTTCTGAAACAAGGCTTTGTGCAACTCGGTGCCACATCCATATTTACATTAAGAAATGTAAAAGGCTGTGGACATCGCACTGCAAAGGAAAAGAAACACCACATCAAAGCAACGGCCCCGGGCACAAGGCAGTGCATAAACACTTTCAAAAGGTCAGGAGCCACTGGCAATATTTGCAGGGGTTCAGATACAAAATCCAAAGACTTCAGGAGCTGCTGGTTGTTTTTTTTTTTAAACCAGTGAATTCTTTAAAGATTTTCAGAAGAAGCCAGTAACTTGCCTCAGGCAGTGCACAGTATCTCGTGTTTCAGAAGCAGCCTGGGGCCAGTGCCCCATAGCTCTGCACTTCACACTGCCAGTAGCGCTGGGGACACGTAATAGTGCTGGATGGGAGCTGCTTTCAGCACCCCAGCAAGGGGGTCCAAAGTGCCTGAGCCATGCCCACCCATTTCACAACCTCCTTCTCTGAAGAGTCACATCCAGTGCATCACCTGGTTTAGACTTCTGTTCATTTTATAGATGCTCTTTCCTGGCAATTACTCCCGCTTCCCAAGCATCTCTGCAGAAAACTTTCTGCTCCTGCTAGGGCACCTCCTAGGTATCCTGGGGGAAAGCAGAATGCTTCTAATGAGCTTGATGCATAATTTCCTATCAGATTTATCCAAGAGTAGATCAGTCAATGTTTTTAAATGAGAGAGGAAATGCAGACTCCGATCTGGAGATAATAGAGGCAACAAACCCGGTGCACATGTCAGCACTGAAGGTTGGCAGGTCTCAGTGGCATCTGGCTCCAGAGAGCAAACATTTTTGTCACAAAATTAGCTTGTTACCTTTTCTTTAATCCACCAATGCTCTGATTTCTCAGGTGACTCTGGGCAAGGCAGTGCACTAGAATTACTGCTAGAATGGAAATTATATTGTTCCCCCTTTGCTACCCCTTTTACAGCATGAGCCCTGTGGGTATGGTGAGGTGCCACAGCAGCTGCCACAGGGACGTTCCTCATCTCAAATTGCTCCTTTAAGCATTCATGTAGCACAGTTTTCACAGAATCAGTATTTACCAACTAGATCCACAAGCAGTTCATTTTCCCTGCATTAGTGTCACTGCTAGACAGTGATTTACTGCCTCAGCGAGGAGATGCTTTCTCTGGGGAAGAAGCTCATTTAACCCTCCCCCAAGGCCTGCCAGATGCCTTTAGTCAGCATGGGGAAGAGGGTGGTGGTCTGCAGCATGCAGACAGCTGGGGGCTGTGTGGTGCCTGGCTATGCTGTGCTGCAGCACAGGGAGGGCCAGCCCAGGGCATCCTGAGAGCCCAGCTTCCTGCATGTGAGCTGAATCTAAACCAGACACAGAGGAGCTTTCAAACACTGCTTGCTTTTAAAAGGATCATTTCAACAAAAGGGTCTCACCACTCTTGTGCACAGAACAAGCTGGATGACATTCCTGATACCTTCAGCACATGGCACACTCATTCTGACCACTGCTCGTGTCACAAGACTGATGGTCCTTGATCTGAGGAATATTCAAGTTTTATATCCTTCATTTCCTTCATTATGCTTTCTTGGGTGAATTCAGTTTTTTGAGAGTGCAGAGATCAGGGCAAGAGCTGGGGCAGTGCCCTCCCTCTCCCAGTAAATCCCTATGGTCTTGCTGATGAGGCAGCAGACATGCTTGGCTATATTTTTTTCCATACAGTTTTCATGTATAGTTTAGATTATTGGTATTTGGTTGTTTTTCCTTTGAGGTGTGGTGGTCCTGTGGCTGCAAGGTGCCTTCTCTTCTGAGAGGGAGTGAGAGGAGCAGCTGGGTTTGGATATGAATGGAAGGCATGAACTGTGAAAGTCTCCCCAGGTGGCAGATTCCCCTGCCCTAACTTTCAGTTTCCTTTTTTTGCATGTACAGGAGAAGAATATTACTTTCGTGGGTGCAGGGTGAGGGATACATCAGCATCTCACTTCCTTTCCTGTCAAACAAAGGAAAGAGCTGCATTTTCTAAAGTGACAAAGATGGAGATGTCTTAGTCCTCCCCTGAAAGGATCTAGGATAAGACACAAATCCGAGACCTACTGAGAAACAATCTCCATCTGTTTTATCAAATTAAATGACTCATTCTTATAAGCCAATAGTAAAATAATGCCTTTTCTTTTTCACAAGGCAGATTCTATAGATACCCAAAGCCAAGCCTGAAAATACCAGCAACCTAGAATACGAAATGGAGACAATTGGCAGCCCTGCATACAGCTAGCTGGCAACACACCCAAGATGTTTGCCTGCTAATAATAGAAAGCTGTAAGAGGCATATGGAGAAATTGAGCTCTAAGATTTTTATTTCCTATGTATAAATACACTCAAGTCACAGATGTCTCTGCAGTCTCAATCTGCCAAGACCAAATGCAAGGAACAGACCCCAAAGACACCAAGAAATGTGGAATAGCAAGCTCCCCATATTGAAGAGTTTATTCCCTTTCTGATAGCTGGGTGTTTGAAAAGGTCTGCCAACCAATCTGAAAAAAACTGATTGATCTATAAAAAAGCCACATTTTCTTCACATTCTCTTTTCCCATTAAGCCAGGGTGTTGGTGCCTGCTCTACTAAGGGAAGACATGTCTTGCCAGGAGCATGTCTGATCACCTCCCAGAGTCATGAGAACACTGTCAGCTCTACTAGAAGCCTCTACTGAAGGTGCAAAACATCGTGAAAACAGCTGTTGTGTAGGTAAAATCTGGTTTTTATTTGTTCCTGGTACACTTAGATTAGATCTTTACCATGTTAACAGAAGCTTTGAGTTCTAAAGAACAAAAATGTAATTCTCCTGCATATCTTGTAAACAGAAATTGTTAAAATTCATGACATTTACAGTCTCCAGCACTGTAAGCAACACTTTTACACACCCGACCAGCTGGTAACCTGTGAATCTTATGAGATAATGCCTGTGATTGATACTCATAAAATCTGCAAGGGGAGTCTGTAGGTCCCAGGAGAGCCATAGACTGTCTATAGCTTTTACAAGTTCTACTGTAGCAGGAAGCCAAATCTGCAATTGCCAGGAGAGAAATATTTATGGGTCATGAACCCTCAGGCTGAGCCAGGAGAGCCTTCAGCTATTGTCAGGAGCATATATAAACCCTGTTTTTATGTTACTCAGTTGTCCAGACATGGAGAAATTGGATTCATGCCAGTACTGCCAATATCTGCTGAACTGCTAGTAATTTTTTTTTTTTTGTCATTTCTTTATGATATATCAGGCAGAGTATGACAGATTTATTATTAAAGTTGTATGAGAGGCAAAATGCTTTTGCTCATTTTTTCTAGGGTCATCAAAGTCTTGTAAAATCTGGAAAGCTCCATGAACAAGTAAGAAAAAGAAGGGACTAGGAAAGTGAAAGGTGACCAGGCTAAGTGAAAAGGTATTTCTTACCAAACTAATTTATTTTTTAACTTCCTTACAATTTGTACTTGTAGAGTGAAGAGAAGGTGGGCTCTCTCTTTTCTCCTAAGTATTTAGGGTTGCATCTTTCCCATTGCTGGGAAGGTAAGAAGACACCCAATATTCATTAGTTCACTATTCATTAGTTCCTTGCAATAAACAAAGAAACAAAAGCTTTGATATTCTCCATAATTTCAAGAACACTAATTAAATAATTTAAAATTGCTTCCTAAAATAAATCACAAAAACAGGCTTCCTACATAAGATTTTTAAAACACTTTGTTCCTCCTGTAAATCTTTCGGTAATTTATGAAGCCTTTTGAGATAATTTGTATTATATTGCAATAAAAATGGAAGCTATTATGACAGCAGGTGTCATTTGGTGCAAAGGAACATGTATAATCAGCCATGAAACACCTTTCTTATGGAAGAAGTCAGTCCACAATTAAAGAGCAAGGCTAATCTCATCCCTGATTGTATTTATAAGGCAGCAACCATCATGACAAGTAATGGCACAATTCAAATAAATTTCTAGATGTCCTTGAACAGAGCTCCTTCAAATTGTAAGAATATATTTATTAACAACTGAATCATACAGCAGCAAAGTAGCTGTCAGAAAAGCTTGGCTATTTTTTCTAGTCATATCTGTTTCTCTAATAAAAGATATAACCTTTTGCTCCATACTTCAGCGTTTCTGAAACCATTCCTAGAACCCCTACTACTTTTTTTTTTTTCTGGTAGGGAGCAGCAAATATAATTCAAACCTTCTCCCAGTTGTTTTTTGTGGGACATTTTTGCCTGTTTTTCTCAGGCACTGTAATTTGGCATTCAGCATCTGCTGTGTCTGATAAAACACCAGGATAAAAGTCAAGTCTGCCTTGTCCAGAGCCCCAGCCTGACATGTGTAAAACATTATTTTCCCTCCAGCAGCAAGTTCTGCAGATCATTCCTTACCCTGGTGTCTGGGTCTTCTGCAAAGCCGTCTGTTAGTCTTGCAAAAAGAAGGGGATCTTGACACAGCTGCATGAGGAATCGGAGCCTGGATGCAATTAAGTGCCAATGCCACAATATCCCTGTGCTTCAGCTGTTCCCACTGACAGAAAATACTAAAGGAACATGAGAAATCCTTGCAACCTCATGGAGAAGGTGCTAGCAACAAGCAAATACCAAGGAGACACAAGAGGAAGTTACTCCAACATGCACAGGCAGGGAAATTCGTTGGTCTGCAGTAGTCTGTGGGTCATACTGCAACATCAGATGGAGAGGGGAGCAAGGGGCTCCCAGAACTTTTCCTTTCCTGGTCTTGCTGCTGACGAGGAGCCCTCCTGTATTCTCCATCACAATCACAAAATAAGCTGAGTTAAAAGGGACCCAAAAGGAAGGGAGGCAGATCATGAGAGAGGTGATGGAGAGATGGCACTAACATGAAATCTGCGTTTCCTGAAGGAGTCAAATACACTTTTTTCTACGCCTTTGGTGATCCATGTATAGCACATTTTCAATTCTGTCCAATCTGCCAACAGAATTAGCATGATGGAATGTGAAACTCCTGCTGTTGTTGTTTTTGTTGTTGTTTATTTTAAAGCAGGTTTATGCCAAACATCAGAATCCCCCCATCCTTGTCCTAGGAGTATTTTAAGAGCCATCTCCCCTTCCTGCCACCTCCATGGTGAAGCTTTCCCACGTGCTTCCTCTCCTTGTCCTCAGCAGCTCAGGCAGGAGATGCTCTGCCTGCTTCCCTTCCTCTCCACTGTGCTTTTCACAATGTCCATTGCAGCTCTCTCTGAGCAGGCCTCTTGTGCAGGAAGAGAGGTTCCCTTGCAAGTGTCAGCACTGAGTCTTATTTGCATTGAATCCACCTGAAAAATCCCTCACGCTTTGTCCAACAAGAACAGGGTTGCTTTAAGCATTTCAGAAAACCCTCTCTTTGCAGGCATAATATTATAAGCAAGCATGAGAGTGGGGACTATTTCAATCCAGCCTGTTTAGCTGCTGCTGACAGGGCTGACTCCACGGACACAAACCCTCCTGGTTGTGCCCCTCCACCGTGTGGGACAGCATAACATGAACCACGGGGTTCACGCCCCAAATTACATTAAAAACCAGCAGTCCTGAAAAGACACACATAAGCAACCCACCCCTCTCTCCTGCCAAGGTCCTTTTTAATATGTATGTATAGTTGTACGTGTGTGTAACTTTTTGTGGCAGGAAAATAAAGGGTTTTAAAATTCCACACCCTCTCCTGTGGAAACAATTTTCCCTTCTCTTTTTCAGTACTAGTAGCAAGAAAATACAGCCCACCTCATGAGCAACAGCTGAACAAGCCAGGTCTTCTTTGCCTCAGACCTGCCACTCACACGTAATTCAAGCTGCAAATTTCCAAACCAGGAATATAAAAGTGCTGTTTCCACCCACCATATCAACCTGCTGTGCAGAAAATCACATGCAAAAAATTCACTTTAGATCTCTTAAGTATGTGGCCAACACTCAAGCTGTGAAAATAATCTGATTTTCCCTTACTCCAGGCTGCCCCAAGAGAAAAAAACCAAACGTGAGTCTGTATCAGTAATCATGAGTATTGGCAGAGACAAAAGCCAAAAGTGGAGCAGAAGTGAGAAGTCTCTTGCCTGAAGCAGGGACAGGCAACACAGTGGGCAGGAGCCAAGGAAATCCCTGGCGAAGAGCTGGGAGGTGTGATCCTATAGCAGAGCCAACTTGGCATTGAAAACTCATATGCACAGAATGAGTGCATCAGAAACAACCAGGAAAGATGGAGAAGGGCCCAGGACTGAGGATGTACCAGGGAGTGCTTTGCAGAGTGCCTCTAGTCTGGGACAGAGGTGTCAGGGAGCAGAGGAATGGAGGTGGCAGAGGGCTCTGCAGCCCTGGGAGGAGGTGGCTGCAGTCACATGCCACACCAGGATATCATAAACCATTTATCACATGGAATTCTCTGTATAGTGACCCCTCAAGCCTTATTACTGAGATGGATGTTAGATATTAGAAGGAGAAGCTGAAAAGCTCAGCCTCTGCCTTATTCCCTGAGAAGGTACAAATTCATAGTATGGGTGAAACCATCTCAACAGTTAAAGGAAATCCAAATGTTTTTACAAAGACATCCCCATAAATAATGTCAAATTAGAAGCTTGGTGTGAAGTTGGAAGTCAGGTGCTTCTCAGATAGGGCTGGTGAACACAGCTTGGATGACAGCAATCAGTGCTGGGGGTATTTGTGCTTCAGCTTGCTGGCAAATGTTGCAAGGGTAGCTGCTGAATGAGCATGGGCACTGTCTTCTCCTGTGACTAATATAAGTAGTGTGACCAAAAATGGGCTTTCTATAGTCACATCTCAAAACATGACAAGAAAAACATATGCAATTGAAAAGAGTACTAGAAACTTCCTTAATGGAAAATTCCCTATTTATCGGTGATTTAAATTCGGTATCTGTGCAGGTACCTCTTGGTATTTACTGTAAAGTATATTTTTTTCAGTAATGTGACAGATAAAATTGGAAAGCACAGGGACTGTCAATTGCCTCTGCTCCTTCTTGCCCAGCTAGGCTTTTCTGGGCTATTGCTCAACAGCATAGTAATGAATGCAGTAACTCTATTTAACTTGACAGGTAATGTATAAATGAAAAAGTGCCACCGCCTCCAAGCACGCACTTGACAATTTTCTAAACTGTGGATTAATTTAGGTTGATAGGGCTTGTGGAGGTCCTCTAATTCACGTCCTATTTGAGCATGGACTCAAATCTTCATCAGTTTTCTGACTTTGCATTTTGAGAGGAGAGAAAACTCTCTTATACTTATAACCCAAACCCTAGGGGGGTGAAGTTTAAAACAGATGTCAGTCCTCAGCATTTCCCCTGTTGTCTGACTTAGGCAAAGTCAATACCTCCTAGTGCTCAGGTATTTCCAGAAAGTTTACAGGGAGGATGTTTCTTAAAACATTCAGAAAAGGGGCTGAAATTCCCCAGTGATCTTTGGTGTAGTACATAGTGAAGAATAATAAAATGGAAGATGCAAATTGATAGAGATAAGCAGAAAGAAATACACGAGGCAGGGGAAAGTGCTTCTGTTGCAGACAGAGTGAAAAACTCTGAACCAGCTGTTCAGGAAAGGTCTTGGATCAAGTCATTTTTTGAAAATGACAGCTCAGTGCTCAGGAGAGGTCAAATGGGAGGTTAGAAATGTAGCTGGGAAAGGCACAGCAAGGGACATTGTGCTAGCTGTCAGCGTACCATGCATGGTACAGCTCTCTTCATTTCAGAAATGAGGGGGAACTGAGAAAGACAAAAATAAGGGAGAAGAATGGCCAAAGGCTTCTGTGCAAAGATACAGCAGATGAGAACTCTTTAGCTGGGAGAAGATATTGCTGAAAAAGCAGATGAGAGAGCTCCTCAAAATCACAAAAGAGGTGGGGACTTTAACAGGAAATTATTTTCACTGTCTCACTGATACAGAAATTACCAAACACCATTAAGTTTACCAGGTGGGAGACTCAAAGCAATGGGGAGAGGTTCCTTCATGCAATGCATGATAAGCTGTGGAGCTACTTGCTGCAAGACACTGCAGGGAGTGAGATTTTTCATAGCTCCAAGGAAGATCAAAGGCAAAGAGATATTTTTTGAAGGATTAGTAAATACAAAGGCATCACTCCTGCCTCAAGGCAGGTCTGTCCTCCTGCTGTCCATGCCACCCTACCTGTGGTTTAGCCTGTGAATGCTGCAATTACACAGTCATGGCTCAGACCTGTAGGTTCCGAAGGAGAGAAGTCAGAGAAGATGATTTGCAGGGTCCAGCACCTGGTTCCACACTATCAGCCCTCTGACAGATAAGCAAAGCTTCAGGCTGGCACAAAATTGGTGAGTGTGAATTAACCCATTCCAGACTTCTGAAAAAGCAGAGTTCTTGGGGAGCACCTGACACCACAACTACCTATTTTTAGTCTGAGCTAGGATCACTCAAGCAGGAATTACTGTATTCTTGAACCACAGACTCAGCTGTGCTGGTCAAACCAGGTCTGTGAAGTCACCTGCCTGAACAAAACACGGGTAAAGTCAAATTTTCTTTCTACCAAAAGAAACAAGCAGTTTTCTTAAAAATGCTTGCTTTCATGGATCTTTCCAAGCCACAGAAGCAAAAAACCAGGGCAACCAGTCCATCATGGAGAGGTTAAATTCCTCCAGCTGGAGGAGGCCCCTAAGTGCCCTGTGGTCAAGGGATGTGTGATGAGAACAGCCCCCTCCTTGCATTTCAACTCCTTACTCTTTTCTGGTCTGCACTGCTGTATTTTCCACCCTGCTTTCTAGATCCTTAATGCCCAAGAACAGATCTGCTGGTTTTGTTACTCAAAAACAGAACTGGAAGAAAAAGCAAAAAACCTCTTTTATTGAACTGCCTGCTATTTGATTGAGAAATACAACACTCTGAGGTGAGATATTGGCTCAATTGTCACTCAGGAAATGTGTGCTCTCGGTGCCAGACTGAGTGTGCATTTGAGTGTGCATAGCACACTTGCACAGCTCTCTCAACACCTGGAGCCTGATTTTTTCTGCAGGTCCCCCATCTTGCCTTCCACATGTGGTACAGATGCCCCCCAACTTGCTGCTCCCTACAGAGCACCAGAAAACCCAGTCTGACAGAGTTTAAATTTACATCTCTGTGGCTTGGTTTTGTTAATTATGTAATGGAGGGGTTTGAGAGCACTGGTGCAGTGAATATGAAGCAAACCTTTGAGGCAGCCCCCGCAGTTCGTGGCATAGCTGCTGTAGCACCGTGTCAATCACTCCAGCTCTGAGCACAGAAGGCTGCGGTGGCACTGTTAGATTTCGAATAAAGATCACTCATGGGGGAGCTGGGTAATTTCTCTGCATGGAGCTGTCTATTTCAGGTGCCTGGAAGAGAAAATGGAACTAAATACCGTTCATTATGTTTAACTCATCTGATTTCTAAAAGAAGAAATTTGCTTTAAAATGGCTTTAAAGCTCTCCCCTCTGGAGTTCTGGGTATTTCAATCGCCTGAGGCTGGGAGGGAAGGGTGCACCATTTCCTTTCCTGCCCTCAATTTCAATTTCATTGCTAAATGGTGAAATGCAATAAAAAATGTCTCCATGTGAAGACACTTCCATAGCTGTGAGCATCCCTGTGTCACACACAGGTTCAGCGCAGATGAGCACAGACTATCTTGTCTCACCCAGGCAAGCTCTGCAAAAGTTCTCTGCTGAGCCAAGACGATGCAAAGGCTGGAATTCCCCCTAAGAATCTGGTTTCTGGCATAGCATTAAATGTTCAGGATTTTTCTGAAAGGTTTGGTTTACTATATATGCTGCATTTGTAATGGACTACCCTGGGAATTGTGTCTGATATCAGATATATGTTTCAAATGCCTGGCTGTGCAATAATTTTGCAATAATGTAATTAATTACACCTTCCAAGGCAGGGAACCTAAGCACCTATTGAAAGCTTTAATTTATATTAAATCAGTAAAGTTAATTGCCCGTCCATAACAAATGAAAAAGACATACATACTTTGGAAGATGACTACAGGTCTCCAGTCGATATAAATTGAATGTACTTCTACGTATTTCAGAGTAAAATTTTATTTCAGTACTTCATTGAGTATTCTAGGAATTCCTTGACAACCTGCTGCTAGGAAATCAGGTTAGGCACATATTCATACAGAAGACACAGGAAAACAAAGTTCAATAGAGTCAAAAGGGTGCACATCACTATCCCATGGCAAAGGCACTATTTACTTCTTAGGTTTATAAAAAATAACTTAATATGGAAAAATAAACATAAAATGTATTGCATATTTAATTAGTAACTAAGAATTACTATTATAACCTTTATAACCCAGCTATGTGCAGAGAAAAACACATACTGGTTTTCAATTCTCTACCATTTCTTACAGTAGTCAGACTTTTTGCAGAAATAAGAACAAAGACCCACTCAGCTGAACTGGAAGGTCAGGCCAAACTTAAGCATTACAAGGTAGTGAATCTCCTGTCACTTTCACTCACAAAAAAATGTTGTCTCTGATTTTGAGTGGTTGCAGAAGAACAGCCTTACACTTAGGAAATGAACTTGTCAAAACCTTTTTTGGCTTGAGAGTATCATGAGTCTTGGCTTTTGACCAGATTTTTACCACCCCTTGGATTTAGCTGTACTGAAAGTATTCTTGGAAAAGGAGATCATCTGAATCTCTGCAATCATGGGCTCAAGCAAAGCCAGAACATTCAGAGGGAGGCTGAATCAAGATGAGAAAGCAGAGCACTTTGATTTGGGTAAAAATGCATTTAACTCAAATATTTGTCACATTTGACAAAAAAAAATTAATTGGATTATAATACAACTTCACTATTTGGGAAGGTACACACACCCAGGTAGTACAGAGCTGCATCACAGAACTTTTGTGGCAGTGGAACAGCTCCCATGGAAGCCATGAGGAAGGTGACCTGGGCTTGCACCAGTGTTTTCAGTGAAAGCTGGCTTCTCTATGTCACTTGGATGGTCAAGCTGTAAAAGTCTGCTTGATGCTACTTACTAAATTCTGCCCTTAAATGAGCACACACAAAATAGAGCAGCCAAAGACCAGGAAATATTCTGGGACTTGAAATCTGCTTTCCATCCCTGGGGAAGTGTTTTGCCTGCCCTTTGTTTCAGTGCTTCCTTTGTGGAATATAAACCAGCTCCAGCCAGCTAGTGAGTAAGCCCCAGATACATGCATCCCATCCAACAGGACATGGCACATCTTTGCATGTGTCCACCTCCTCTAAGGATGAAGTGCTGGAAGAATTAAGTCCGCGGAAGATCATGCTAATATGTAATTGAGTCACGGAGATAGATGAATCACACAAGCTGCATGCACAAAATGATCACTTTTCATCATGTGATTTCATAAAGAGGAGCTTGGTAGCAACAGAAGGGAAAAGTTATTCCTGATTCTGAATTATGTTAACCCAGTCTGGTTTATTGAAATTGCATGGGTCAAACCAGCAGGGGGAAAGGTTATCCAGCTGAAACCAAGCGTCTCCATTATGCAAGGAACAATCTCTGTCTGCAACCTCTGATTATAGTTCTAATGTCCATAATTAATTACAATCCACCAAGCTAGACCATTTCAATATTTCTAATTTTATCATTTGGCAATTAATCTACTTTTGGTGATACAGTGTTTACTGTAAAAAGAAACTACTGCCTACTCTCAAGCCTTGCTAGATGGAGAAGGACCACAAAAATAGATGAGAAAAGGTGCACTGTATATGAATTTTCCAGCAGCTGAGAACACCGCAAGGAAGAGAAGGGGTTCAACACTGGTAAATCTTTCCAGTCACCTGAAATGCCTGGTTATTCATTTATAATAATGTAATTTATGATCAATTACACTCCTAATCTCAAGAAGGTTTTGCATATCATCAATGGTGACTTAGGTTCTGTTTTGCATAGCACCTATCACAGGGCTCCATTTATGGGTTTTCGAAGAACTATTATGCCAATAGAAATAATAGTAATTGTTATTAGTGGCAGAAGGAAGGGATGATACTGAGAGATTGGATAGCAGTGAAGCAAAAATGAGCTCATCCACCGCAACAGTCTCTCAGATACAGGACTGTCCCTAGAAGAATGTTTCATCATCCCTTCAGAATAAGTTGACGTAAGTCCATTCACTATGCCCACTGCAGTTTCTCCTGAGCTTGCCAAAGGCCAGAGTTGTGGTTGCAGAGTGCACAGACAGTGTCAGTACTTGACAAAGAGAGTTTGCTTACTGCCCATTAAACATTGTATGGAGAAGATGGGAAAGGTGCACTCTAGCCAAGACTGGGCAATACTCACTCCATCCCAGCTCACAATCCCAGCTCAGCCAAGCCTGACCCACACAATCCTGACAGACATGTGCAGCTCAATCCTAGTGCTGGGAATCGTGCAGGAAGAAAACCTCTCAGTGGCTGGCCTGTAACTGGAATTCAGGAACAGAAAGGTTTTCAGCTCACCGTTGTTAAACAGTAACCTAAGGGACTTGACTCAGAGAGCTAAAGGGCAGGCTTTAAAGGACTTGTTTTCTTCATGCCAGAAGTAATCCCCCATAGAATTTTCATGTAACCATCTTGTTTTGGAGGCTGAAAGAATTTACCAGGATGGTTTCCAAGCTGACCTAAGTTCCAGAGGACCATCTTCAACCTGTTAATTTTGGAGCATAGATGAAGCCAAAATGTCCAGTTGTATTCTCACTTCCAAGAACCACGGCCATGCAAAGGAAAAAAGCAAAGCCTCTCTTTTTGAGTTCAACTGGTTTTTTATTACAATGTATTTTAAATATACCTTTGAGCCAGCAGGTTTTCTAAGACTGTCACCTTTTTTCTTTATTCCTTCTGCTTTTAAGTCTCAGATTCCTTTTCCATAGAAGGTATTAGCTTTGCATTGAGGAATACAAAGGGGAATGTTTCAATGACAGCAAGATGCAGCACTAGGTGCAATGTTATATTCTGAGTAAATGATACCATTCAAAGGGCAAGCAGAGCATGAATAGCATTGATTTCCAGAAGAGCTATTTCAGTACTTAGCAAAGTTTGATAAGACTGCTCTCCTTCACTGCCTGAGTTGTTAAGAGGCCGTGTCCCACACCAGCAGGCAGCAATATGGTCTGAGCTAAATGTAACTCATCACCTCCTTGTTGTCAGCATTAAATTATGCCTGGGCTCACCCCCAAGCCTCGTGAAAAACTCAAGAGCATCCCTCAGCACCACTGTGTGCTAAGGTAGGAGCTCCCAAACTGCACTCTGCACTCCAGAAGGGCTCACAAAGCAGGTTTGTATCATCAAAGCACTCAGTGACCTACTCCAAGGGTATCTGAAATCCCCTGGCATCCAAGGGTGAAGGCCTGACTGGTGGCTGAGAGCCCCCAAGAGTGAAGCTGTGCAGGAGGAGACCCTTTGGAGCCAGCCAAGCCAATGGGATGCTCTTTCAAAACTTCAAAACCAAGAGCAGCAGCATCGTTTCAGAGAACCATTAGTTCACCTAATGAGTTTCATTTGCCTCACAAGGTGAGCTGCAACTTGAGAGTGCTGCCTTCTTTGCTTTAAGTGGGGTCTGGAGAACCAGCTCAAGCGCAAAAACAAACAAACAAAAAAAAAAAACCCCACAGGTTTGAATATACAAAGCTGTCTCCAAACAAGGAGTTGCACTTTGTCCACCCATACAAATAGCTGTAATAAAACCAAAAGGTTTACAGCCAAAATCCATAAATTTATATAACTTTTCAGAGCGAGTTACATGAAATTGAAGTTTAAAAGTTTTACAGGTGATTTGAAAAGAGAAAATAACCTATTTTTTGCTCAAATAACCTATTTTGCTACTGCATAATAGCTATTTTTAATAGGTTTTGAAGTACCATATAATATCTTACTTTAGCTAAAATACCATGTTTTAAACCTACTTTTGGTTTTGAAAGTTTTTTGAAAATAACTTTCAGCTACTTTACAAGCATAAATGTGTCAATACAATGCTGTCTTATTCGAATGCCCTTCAATCACCTAAATTATTCAATATTGGCAGCAGTTCAGACCACACATCTTGGCAGGCAAACAACCTGGCTACATATCCAAAGCTATCACTGAGCACACTTTCTGTGGCATGCCAACCTTGAGTACCTTGGAAGTGTATGAGTATTTTAAGAAGGTGAAAATGTTGTTGTCAGTTTGTCTATTATATCATTTCACCAATTACCACAGCTTCAACAAATCCTTAGATGTCACAGGTCTCCTGAAGCTGCTGCCAAATTAGGAAAGGAAGAGGGATGGGTCAGCAGAGCTATTGAGGGAGTGAGAGTCCCTGTGTCACCATGTCTGGAGGCTAGAGGATTGTTTACTTGAGTTTTAGCCTGTTTATTGAACATTGAACTGGGAATCTTGATTGCTCCTGGGGAAGTAAATAGAAATTGTTGTATTTTTTCCAAATTCTTCATGGAGTGCTGTGGAAACACAGCAGGAGTTGTGGGCAGGAGGGGGCTGTGATGGGATTGATCTTTGCAAAGATGAATTGGTGGTAAAAATCATGTTCCTAATCTTCTTGTTGCTCCTCCAGCTCTCCTTCTTCATGGCCCAGCCCATCCCCCCCAGCCCACACTGTGGGAGCTACCAGGTCCTGGGCTGGTGTTTACCATCACAGCAGTACCAAACCAGGTAACATCAGCATCTGGTTCATGCCTCCCACCTTTTCCTATGCATCACCCCTTCTTTCATGCTCTCCGACTGCTCCTCTCAGCTGACTCTCAGACATGCACAAGGTCATTGCTCCAGGGCAGGTTCCCCTCTAGAGAAAACCTTTCCCTGGCACATCATCCTTTCTGCTAAGGTTTCACCTGCATCTTTACTGTCCTGCTCATTGCCCAGCAGTTCCCCTGCATCACCCCTGGCTGTTCACCTCTTCCCTGCCTCTCTGGTAACTGGGCAGCCAGCAAAAGCAGCAACAAGCCAGTAGAGTTAATGTTGTCCTGTCAAATCCCAGATCATCTACTTCCAATCCTGGCTGGTTCCTTCGAGGAGAAACAAAACAGAACAAAACAAAACAAAAAACCTAGAACACAGAAGCATGAAAATGCCTTTGCAAAGTTTGAATGCTGATGCTTAGTTTTTTGACATGATGAATTTACCCAGAAAACTGTATCTCAAGCATACAGGAATCTGTTAAGAAAAAGGCACTGCAAGTATCTGGCAGGCAGCAAGACATTGTGTCAATGACCATTACCCTTCTCGGGTAATATCCTTGTCAAAGACAATAGGACTGTTCTGCACACACAGGATGCAGAAGCAGCCACTGAATAGGCGAATTCCAACTCATTTCACCAGCCATAAAATAAATCCTGAGTCCATCAGTACTTGTGTAGGAATGAAAGCTGTTTAATGACCAAAGCATAAGAAGAAAGCCCTTCAAATGCCCACTTCAAAGTCTAAAGCTTTCTTACACTTCTGACACTTTTCAATCCCTTTAGCTTTTTGCTATGAGTGCAATTTAAGCAACAACAGGAACAAGGAAATAACACCACCAATCTGGCTTAGCACCACATGTGAATTCTTATTTGCAAGTTACCGATAGCAGCATTTTTATCCCTGGCTCAGCTCTGGCTGCAGCAGGAGTCTGAAAGCAGCTGCACAGCTCAGGGCTGACAGCAAGAAGGGCTCTGCCCCATCCCGAGCCCTGCTCCTCTCTCATGAGCCAGGAGTCAAGGTACCCACACAGGGAGGAGTCAGAGGTTCTGGTTCCCACTCCCCAGAGCATATTGTTGTACCAAGAACAGGGGCAGGAGCTCTGGGCTCATCTTTGTCCCTGTGTTACTCACATCTCCAGGACCTCTTTATCTATTGCATTTATACACAGCTGGTTATAAATATCACCACATGAAATAAAGTAGTTTGGGGCTTCTTATCTAGCTGACATTCCTCATGTTTTCCCACATTTCTTATGGCATGTGGCAGGGGAGGAGATCCCACAAAATCCATCATCCTTTTTTCATGGATTTTCAGCACGATATGCAGTGAGGCAATAATTAAGGCCACAAATCTACATTTTGGCAAGGTTTTCAGTGGGTTAATTTGAAATACATAACAAGATAATGATATCTTAATGATTTTTTCCAGGTTATTATATAAATCACACCACTCTCTCCAGAATTATGGAGGGTCCTATTTGTTATTCGATCTTCAGTTTCCATCACTTGCTGTTTCCCCAAAACATTTAGAGCTGTTGTAATATCTCTTCCCAATGCACTAAAATACAATTTTCCTGTTGCTATTGGAAGACCCCAAAGACCAGACAAAGTGATTGGGTTTTTTGTTTGAATCTATGAGGAAAGTTCCAGGAACATAACAATAAGCTATAAATAACATCCACTCGGGTGCACATGACAATTGCAAGCCATAAAAACCAAAAAGGACTGTAACACGCTCCAACCAATTTTAAGATCTTTCATCTAAAAGATGAAAGGCCTCAGATATGACAATGTGTATGCACATTAAAAAGTCAAACAAAAAAGGCAAAAAACACCCCACCCAAAAACCAGAAGAAATGAAAAGTATAATTTTCCTCATGTTTCTGGTAGGAACAGAGAGTCTATTAATTTAACGGAGATGAGATGACCCAAAAAAAGGCTCTAAGCTGTAAAAAGAAAAATTGATAGTGCTTGCTAGTTTGACCTGAAGATAAATTCCTTCCCAGTCTTAAACCTCCTGACTGGATCCAGGGGGCTGTGTCTATCTCCATTTCAGCCCTGCCACACAATAGGATTTTTTAGCATAAGTATTTTGTTCATAATGCAAATCGGGCATGCAGTTCCATCTTTCCCTAGGAAAGCTGTTCTCTATTTGCTTAAACTAAGGAAACTTGGCAGTGTGGCTAAGCTGAGGCTCCCAAATATGTTTCATTTTACTGGGAGAGTCATTATTAGCATGCAGAAGTCCTGGCCTAGCCTGTTAAAATGGTACAGCTCCTGGTCTGTGATGTGCATGTGAGACACAAGAGGCAGGTGTAGCTGGACAGAAGGAAAGAGCAGAGCGAAACAAACCAGCACCAGGATTGTCCACAGGCCACTCTCTCTACAACCAGGGATTTCTTTTAAATGCCCCAGCAAGGAAGATTTTACTGGGGAATCAGAATGCAAGCAGGGAGGGAACTTTGCCACTATTTATCTGGAGCTCCTCCACACACACTAAGGGAGATATTCAGCAAGTAAACTTCCATAGGTTAGTTCACAAGTTCTCTTACACCTTCTCTCAAGTCAGAGGAGAAAATGTAAAGCTATTTGCAGGAGTGGTTTACGCAAGCTGTCGGACGTTCACGGAACAAAATCAAACTCCAATCTGGCAAGACCAAGGGATTTTTCAGAGTTTCAGTATTTATTTCAAGAAACCTGGAAGAAGTCCAAGTAGGGTTGTTTTACTAAAAGCCAGAGACAGAAAGACCTCATCTGACCTGCAAAATCTGAGTGCTGCTTGTGTATCATGAATGCTAAAACTGAAATGGTCTGTGGATGCCATGCCAGAGAGAACTCAGTTTTCAGCCCAGAATAGCCAGTACCCATCATTGTGGTTGATGCAAAGGCCAAGTTCCAGCCCTGCTTGCTGCTGAATCAGGGAAGCAGTGACACCTCTGAATGTCGCATCCCAACAGAGTACCCCGTCTTTACACCTCTCATCATCCTTAGTGAATGTATTTTGAAAAGTTTGCACCTTCATTTTGACACAAAATGAAAATGGGTTTCGGAACTGCAACATCTCTTCATGGGATAGAGTCCTTGCTTTCCAGCCCAACTGAGCATTGAGCTTTAGTTTTCAATGCCTAATGGAAATAATTTGAAATAGGAACACTGAAAGGCCTGGATGCATTCTAAGCACTAGTATTACAAATTAGTAAGCCTAAAACTTATTTTAAACTCACTGCTGTGTCATTAATCCAAACTTCATAGTAAGTTAAGTAGAAATCTTCCCACAAATTCAAAGGTAAACCACTTTCCTATCTCCCTTCATCTGTTTAAATTGTGATGACTGCCATAGAAAGCATACCCTTTAAAAATAACAGATGATCAAACAGCCTACCTCACCTGTAAATAAGCATGGAATTTGGTGTGTTAGACATGTTATTTGCTTTGCACCTACTAGTCAAGCTCAAGTCCTGTGACTATTTATCTACCAGAGAGCCTCCAGGTTTTTTTCATTTGAAATAAATGCCAAATGACAAATTGCTTTTGCCTCCAGAGATTTGGAAACCGAGCTGCTGCCACACTTGTAAGCTTTTAGCTGGGGAGCCATCTGCAAGGAAAACACAAAACTCTAACATTATTATTATTCCAACCCAATGTGAAATACTGCAAAATACAAACTCAGCCTGCAGTTTCACTCCTACTAATATGTACACAACATAAGATTCAAACAATGTTCAGCTGTGAATATTTATGTCTTATTCCTAGCTCCGTTGTGTTTAGAGGCTTAGTACACCTTTTGGTTGCTTCTCATCCTCCAAACAGACAACACAGGAAGACTTTTTTTTGTGCCAATCACATACCAACATCTGCAGGACAGAAAGAACATGGCAAAGGTATAAAAAAAGTAGGAAGAGGTTTGCTGGTGCTTGCTGCATTTCAAACGGATGTTTAAAAAACACGAGAAGTTTTACTGATTGCAGGACATACTTTCAAGAACCATCAGATTTCTTATGTGTCGTAGTCTAACTTGCACTGTCATGTCTCCAGCCAAAATTGCAGCAAGCTGCCAGTGGGCTCCAGAAATCTCTGATGTTTCAGTTGTGTTTCTCCACCTAGGGCCATTGGGTAAATCATGCAATTCTGTCACACAGTTTTCTCTGAAGACATAGGAAAAATCTTTCTGATCCTCCTCATTAGAAAAAAAGCACTACCAGGAAAATCCAACATGCCTATGTTATTAATGGAAATTAATGAGAAACCATGCCTCTCACTTGCCTTTCAGACACTGAAATAAACATTCATTATTGTATCTCTGAGCATAACTAGGCAAATTGCATAAGCCCTGCTGGAAAAGGTGAATAGTAATGAAATAAACTAGTGCAAATGTGATCTGAGCAGTTAAAATTCATTATAAAGACAAAACATGATTGCCTTTACTAAACAATTACAGTACTGACAAAAATAATGGTGGCAACAGCTCTGCAGTCACTGACAACTATTTCTTAAGGCACCACCATAAAATACTATGCATTAAAGATGTTGCAAAACAACAACTTTTGAAAAACTGAATGTACGCTACAATACAGAATCTGAATACAGAGATGAATCAAGAGAGGAAAATCTGTGTTTTAGCAGCTGTGTTATTTCCCTTTGATTTGGATTTAAATACTGTTCTGGAGGACACAAGTGTTGAGACACTGCCAGAAACCTGTATCTGATACAATTAAAGGAAGAAGTAGTGACATACACAATTTCTCCCATGTGTCTGACCATGAATCTTGTTCACAGTGACTCAGGTACACTAATTATGATTTTAGGCAGGAGACACCGGGACTACCCATGCCCTCCACGAGAAGTTTTACATCTAAGTTTTATCACTCGCAAGCACTTCTACAAACATTTGCAATTCTACTGGATTAAGGGAATCTTTTAGAAGATTTTCCAAAGAGAAATGCAAAACTGTTAGTGTGATCCTAGGATTTTTTCCACTGCCACTTGGTTGATCTCTCCAAACTGGCTCACAGCTGAAGGCACCACGCAAATCTGAGGATTTGTTTGTCCAAGGCACTGGCAAGGTCTTCATCACTAAATGGGATTATCCAAATGGCTCAGGAATTAACATTTTTTAACAATTTGAGCCTATTTAACCTGATATTACCCCCACTGTTTCACAGAGTATTATACATATGAGGAATTGCAGCACAAAGAGGCTAATGCTCAGATGCTGGAAAAAGGACACTGACAATACAGTAATTTCACTATTATAAGCCGCACCATTTTGACTAAAATTTTGGTCCGAACCCAAAGTGCGGCTTATAATCAGGTGCGGCTTATATATGGACAAAGAAGGAAAAGTTGCTGTTTTAGTTTGGAGGACAGGTGTCTGCTGAGAAAGGCAGGAACTTCTCCTTGAAATGGAGAATGTAAACCCCTCCCTCCAAATTATTATAATTTTGAAATCAAGGGGCTTTCAGGCAAAAATATGGAAAATAGGAATAACAGTTCTTTTCTAGGGAAATTAAAATAGAAATACAGTACTACAAAGAAACAAACTCCAAACCCTGACAAAGTCAGAGTACAACCTGACACCCCGTCAGGCAGGGTGTTGGTAGCAGTCCCATTAAATGGTGGCTGCATCCTCCTGCAGTGACAGATGTGATTCAGTTGGAGCAGTGCTCCTGTAGAAGGTGCAGTTTCCCTCTAAAGGTCCAGTAGTGATGTGGAGAAATCCAGTTTTCCTCTGTAGTCCAGTGGAGAAAGGGGCTCCCTTAAGTGTCCCAAAACCTCTGTTTTTATCTTGGTAAGAAATGTTGGGCTCTTCCCCCTGGCTGGAGCAACTTCCAATGGGATGCAGTAATTTTATCAGTTCCACAGTGGGACTCAATGGGCCATTAGCAGAAAATGACTCACTGGAGGAAGGATGGGTTGTGAAAAGATAAAGAACAATGCCCCACCTGGTTTCAATGGATGGCCCATTAGCAGATTATCTGCCATTGAGATAAGGATCACTGTCCCCACCCTCAACAGATGGTGATAGAACAGATACCTTTTATCACACTCTGTATTGTAACGTGCGGCTTATAATCAGTGCGGCTTATAATCGTGAAATTACTGTAATTTACCATTATGTGCTATTGCAATGCCCAGGTTTCAGCATCCTTGAAATGGATGGAATGGATGGAATATGGCCCTCTGACAGTCTAATCACTTGGATACCTCATGCTGTGGGTCATCCAAGGCAGCAGGGAACTGCACAGGGCAAGGAATAGCAACCTAGTCCAAATCCTGCCCTCCTTCTGCGGCAGCAGAGGCACCCCCAAGATTCCCTGAAGGTGATGATGGATTCACACTTAAGAGATATAGCAAGAGATCTCCATAACAGCTGGATAGATGAGCAGCAGCCTTTCAGGGATCTGTAGAGAGCAGTGTTTTGCCAGATCCAACCTGGTTACAAAGCAAGAGCGGTGTAGGCGTGTTATCTTGTATGCCATTTGAAGGGGATATTGTCATATTTTAGGAGGAGAAGAGATCTTTAAGGAGTTAAAGTAAGCTGTCCCTTGACCATGCTGCTAGACTCACACCTTTAAACATGAACTTGGTATTGTCCTTAAAGATTTCCCTCAAGACTTTAGCATTGCAAATGGGAATACATTTTAGAACAAAAGGAACTGTTAGATGCTCAGCTGTGCATTACCTTGTTCATCACAAGTTCTGGATTTTTTTTTCCCTAATTACTTCTGTAATCAGCCCAAAGTTTAATTTTGCTTTAAGGAAATATTAGAACCTGGACAAATTGTCAGGGACATTAGAACAGCCATGCATGGCAGAGCAATGGTCCATCCAGTCCTGTGTTGTGTCCCCACTCTCTGTCTGGCCCAAACACATGTGCCCAGGTCAGTGCATGACAGCAGGGCAAGCACCCATCAGCACCTGCCCTGGTTATGCTCCTGGTCCCCTTCAGGTTGTGGTTCTGGGACCTCCTGGACCAGGCAAAGCATAAAAAATCAAAGTGATAAGGATCAATATCAAGTGAGCACCCACTGCTAAAAATGTCCTTTATATTACTTATTGTAAAACATTATCTTCAGAAAAAGTATGAGATCTTTTTGCATCTTCTGCAAGTTTTTATCATTCTTTTTTTGAATGTATAAAATGGGTGCAGCCTTTGAGTACCAAACCTATCAATGCTAAGTACAGAGTTTAGCTCCCTTTTGACTCAGCAGTCTTTTAGCTACATATCTTATGAGTATTTTTTGCTGTAGCACCAAACTAGAATTTAATATTCAAGTTCATGCTCACTGGAATTCTTAAGCTTTTAGCAGTATCACTCTTTTCCTATAAAAAGCATCTGTTTGATTACACTTAAATACAACTTCCTGTAACAAGGCAAACTTATCCAGCACTCCTGACTTCTCTGTAGATCTGCCCCCTATCTCTACAGGACTTTCTACAGTCTTTGTGTGAGTTGCAAGTTTTCTTCTGGCTTTGAGTTCAGTACCAAAAATATTGAGTATTGCTGGTATTTGTATGGAGCCTTGGAGACTCTCCTGAGACAACTTTAATCTGGCAATAATTTCCTATGACAAGCTTCTAGACTTATGCAAATTCAAGACAATTTAAGGTGCTTTTAGGAATATAGCTCCAAAAATAGATATTTTATGCTACTCATGTCTTGCTTTCTATGAGTAATCCAGAGATGTGTGCTGGAGAGTTTGGCTTTAAGTATGGCCATCACAAAACAAAAATGGACCTGGGTTTGATATGTATCAAAATTAAGTGAGCAGAAGTGTGAACAGGGTGGGAGTGAGAGCTTTTGCACATGCGTTTGCACACACAGTGCCAATTACAGACATCAGAAGTTCGTGCCAGTGTGAGGGAAGCACTCCCAGCCTCCCCACCCACCACAGGCTCTGCTCTGCAGGGACTCATGATAAATGTGAGCCAGAAGCAATCAGGGCTGTGGAGACAGGGGAGTGCCAACGTGAGGCTATCAGGAATAGAAAAAGAGGGCAATGAGGATGGTGGGATTGATTTGGGGTTCTGGGCTGAGGACATGGGATGAGAGAAGAGGATGGAGTCTCATATCCAAGCGTTTAAAGGACGGGTGATGTGGGAAGCACTGCTGTGAGGATGTGGCACAGCAGGGATGGGATCTCCTAGTATTCAAAGCCAAAAGCTTTTTCTCATAAATAATTACAAGTCTTTCTCCCTTCCTTTTTTAAATTTTTTTTTAATAAATATGATTCTTTTTACCTTCCACCAATTAGTTGGATGCTAATCTATTAAATGTCTACATTCTTGATAATGTAGGGGTACCTTTGCAATCCAAATGTCAAGAGGCAGATACAAATGCCTCTCAAAATTTAAAGAAAATGCATGTGCTCTGTTCCTTTCATGTGCAACATTTATTATCTCAGCAAAAATGAAAGCAGATTTGCTTGATGAGATGTAGCATGAAACATTGAAATCCCCCTTTGCTGTGGCTTGCCAGCCAAATAAATCACAGGCTACTTCACTGAGACCCTGTCTGAATACATAAACATGACAGGACAGCTTTGGGAACATCTAGTAAATCTCATTAAACACTTTCACTGATAGCATAATAACATGCTAAGCATATTCTAGCTGCCACACTGCACTGAGAATCAGAGTGCCTCTATCCTGCTTTTTATAGTGCTGAGCCTTGCTTCCATAAAAAGAAAGATACTATCATAGTTTTGTTTTAAAATACTGGCTCACCCTGCAGGTTGTATATTTTCAAAACTCAGCTTTTCTCACTCTCGTTTTTGGGACACATCATTTGTTAACCTTGGACTGCTCTCCTGACAAGGTGAAAACTCATTAACCACCTCTGTATAATTTAAACACACAGCTTTGTTACTATGCTGGCACCAGCCCCCAGGGACGGCTGGGTTCCTGTAGCAATAGCTTGTTCTCATGGCAGGTATGTCCTCAATAGCTTTCTCTGGGACAGGAGATAATTACCTGCCCAGTAAAAGAATCACAGTACCAGAAAATGCACAAAAATTCTGCATGAACTTGTATAAGGCGAGATCACCTCACCCAGGACTGTCATAGAGCAGAAAAAAATAATGCTGCTCTTGAGTTTCCCTTTTCATGTTATCTGAACAGTCCCCATGGGAACGATTCCTCTCCCTGTCTCTCCCAGTACCTGACAGTACGAGAGAGAGAGGCACACACAAAAACTTTCAGCTCTCACGTCAAACACTTTTCTTCCTTCAGCAGCCATTTCAGTGGTAGACAGCTTTCCAAAAGTGATTGTTCTTAATAATAGCCCAGAAGAACAATTTTGATGCTGGGCATCTCTAATACTTTATATCACTGTCCCCTGTAACAGGCAAAGAATCACTAACATTGCTGCAGGACTTCAGGGAAGTGGCAGATGGATCCAAGTGGCAGGGGAATGGCCCCACCAGTTTGGAGTCACCTTCCTCAGCACCATGGCTACATCCAGCTGATTCCTAGCCACATCTGCTTAATGCAGGCTCCTTGTGGTTACCTTTCACCCCTCTGCCAACCCCCCAAGTGTTGTTCAAAGCCTCGTGGCACCAGGGGTAAAGGCTCCTTCAGTGAGGATCACTGATTTACATTCACTTTACAGAACAGGCTTTTACGCCTGCTCATTGCTCCAGGGACTGGGTACATCCAGCGCCAGCGAACTTCCAAAGTCCCCATAGACCCACCAGGCTTCAGAAGTTTTTGGTAGCAATATCTGACAGCAAAATCAGGACTGCGTCATTTAACTTACAATAGTGTGGGAGATGGAGGGGAAGCAGCTTAGCATGGTAGCACTGGGTGAAGGCATTAGCAAATGAAGCCACTGGAACCCATACATCAGATTTCCCCACATGCATTTATTTCTAGGCTGAATGCTAAGCAGGATCTGTCTACTTTCCAGTTTCAGTTTGAATGATGCCAAAATCTTTTGAGCACGACCCAAGGAAGTCAAAGTGGCAGATACTCATTTCACTAAAGAAAAAAGTCTAGGAAGCTCTCTAGAGTGCAATAAAGACCCACACACAGAGAACCCTGAGGTGTGGTTTAGCATTCACATTGCAGGGGGTTGCTGGCATTTGGCAAGTCCCCCACACTGCCACTTCCCATGTCTCAGGTGCCGCCTAGAGCTGCTTGCTGTCTACTCTGATGAAGATACAGTGACAGTCCAGGGACAGCAGCAAGAAAGCAAGAAGAGGAAAGAATACTGAGTCTAGCATTCAAAGAGGCAAATTAACCAATTTTTTCTCAACATAATTAAAATGGCATGAGACAATTTTGAAAGGATCAAACTGACTTTTTCATATGGTTCACCTTATCCCCATATCCTCCTTTATCCCATCCCCATCATTTTCTACCACAGAACAACTGAAACCTTACAAGTCCTTGCCATTGCTCCAGAACCCTTCCTTATTTTTCTTTCCTGATCCTTCAGATCAGGACTGACCAATTACTTAAGTGCTGTCTAGGCAAGGTTTGCAGCACCTAGAAACCTCATTTCTCATCACGTTTGCCTGTAAGGTTCTGGGTGGGAATAAATCCACGGTTCTGGCCCACATCTGGAGCACTGCACCAGCTCCAAGGGCAGCACAGCAGCCAGCCTGTGGTCCATGCTGACAGGGAGATACCTGGGCCTGACTCAAACCTCCACTAGTTAGTGGCAACACTCCCATTGACTCGGATGGAGTCTGGATCAGCACTATTGTGGGACAGTTGTGGAGGTAATCTAAGCGAAAGACTCCAAGTAAATTATTGCCAGTGAATGAAGAGCTGATGAGCAGAAGGGAAAGACTGGCAGAAAGGAAAAATTTTAGCAGGAGTAACCAGTCAACAGTGGTAAGTAGAATAAACAAAATTCCTACAGGATGATATTTAGATAACTTCTCATTATTTCCTCTCTGCAACACCCTCCTTGCAAATCTCTTTTGTTCACACATAGTTTACATTATCATATATTTTACCTCCAAATTTGGACTAACACAGTTGAGATCCTTGCAGCAAGCACATTTCCTAGCATAAACAATAGAAAGAAAAGTCTCTTTTTCAGTTCCCTCCCAGTTCACATTAGTATGGATCCTTCTCCCTCTTTGGGATAACAAAAGCTGTCTCTTTTAGCCACGGCAGCAACTTTAACCATGAAAACGGATTGTTAAGGAAGTATTTAATGCTGTTTCTTTGGCATTAATTTAGAAACTGCCCTTTTTTAAGAAGATGACCAAATCTCTGGGCAGAAAATGCCAGTGAGGCCTTTTACAGCAAATCAGTGCTGGTAGAACTACATGGAGACTAATGCTGAAGATGTATTCAGCAGATCCAGCTGCTGGCACTTAGAGAAGGCTGGAAACCTACAGTCCAAGGTAAAGGAAATAGAATTCCAAAGGCATCCTAGACTGAGTTGAGCCCTCTCACAAGGTACCTGCCTCCTTCTCTCACTGTGGAAGCCAAATTTTGCTTAATACGGACCTGTGTCTAGAGAAGACCTGGAAATGGATCTTGTGAAATGGACTGGCTGCTCAGGTAACACGAGACTGAGCAGATGAAACCACTGGGATCATTTTTCCTTTTAATCATCTAGTTCTGTGCCGTTGGAAATAGTTGATGTGGGCACTTGCTCATGCAGACAGACGAGGACATTTGGAGGGCGGCAGGGTCAACCAAGCACCCAGGTTATCAGAAGGGTTTGTCATGATGGGGCAGGTCAAGACCATACTCCACAGAGGCACCCAGGGTCAAAAGTGCCCTGGGATGGCCAGGGCTGTGGAGAGCTGGAGACCTGCACTGCTGCTGCATGGCCAGGGCAGGGGCAGGATGGGGCCCTGGCCCATGAGCAGGATGTGGGAAGGTCCTGGAGGAGGTCAAGCAAGGGCAAGAGAGTCTGTTAGTGCCCTAAGGACCCTGGAAGTAGCTTGGCTGTAAAGGTTCAAGGACTCCAGCTTTATCAGATTTCATTAAAACTAATGGGATGAAATTATATCTATTCATAATGTGTCTTGCCCTCCTTTTCTAAAAATTTAAAAGTCTCTCACTGTAAGCAGAGATTTGAGAACAGCTGCAAGAATGGTTTGTTATGAAGAACCTAACCTGCAGTGCTGTAGGCTACTGCAATTACCTAATCTTTACCACTGTTACAAATTACTCTCGTTTGTCAATGTCCCCATCCTGTCCAACCCATGATATGTTATCATTGCCTTTGGATTTGAATATTCCACAATGCTGCATTTGTTGCAGAAGGAATCTATTAGAAAGCAGCATGAAATTTAGAGAAGACTTTTGATTACAGATAGCCTCTGTAATACTACATTAACACTCATCAGTCTTCTCTAATTTATTCTTGCTCCCTTGTAATATGAGTGCAGAAACTGTGTAAACAGGAGCTCTATCAGAAAGAATGATGCAGTTTCATTCCTCAAGCACAGTAGACAGATTCTCACTCCATAAGCTGTTCCATTTGTAAATTATCCTACAGGTTAATAGATTTTAGAGCCTGAAGGGACTTCTGGCATCATCTAGCCTACTCTTGTGTAATCACTCTATGTGTTAGGTGTACAATTTTATCAAGTGACTCCTAGCAAAGAAGAAATTATTCTCCCAAACTTACTGCAGTTGGGGATCTTTTAGGGGAAAACTATGAATAAGATAAATAACCTTTTGCCCTTAAAAATTACTTTTAAAAGGGTATTTCCTTGGTATATAAATCACCAGTAGTTAAAGGTAGATTATATTTATAATAAATGATAGATGTTAGATGTTATCAAAGTGATTTCAGGCTTCACTCCACAAAGGTACTTAAGAGTGAATAGCTTTAAACTCGTGAATTGTCTGGTAGGTTTCTGTGGGATCACTCCCAGGCTTCCAACAGACCCTGCATGTAAGAGCTTGCTAGAATAACTCCTGCAAAAGCTGACTACATCTATAAAACAGCACTGGATGAGCTTCAGTGTGAACTAAAACTCCAGACTCTAATAGCTGCACTGCGGCAAAATGCCTTCAAGGCAGGTCTGGAAACATTTATGGTTTCTATATATCACACCCAGCTGATTTCAACTTGTCTGTGAGCATGGTGATATCCCATTTTAAAAAATCAACCCTATTACATGACACTCAGGCTTGAAAATATTGGATTCTGCTATCAGTAATGACAAAACAATGCTCAATTCTGCAGCATATGACAAGAAATAGTTGGTGTCTGTGGTACATATTGAGCAAAGACTGATTTTTAGATGGTGACTGCAGCAGCTGTGGATGTTTGTTTAGCTGAAGCCACCTTCATTCACTTGCCCTTTGAGAAGACAGCATTGTCACAACAGCTGTGTCATGTCATAAACTCAACTTCCAAACAATAATAATTGGATTCCATGGGTAGCACCTGATACTTTCAGGAAAATACAAAATTGTGTCAAAGCACATCAAAGAAAAGTAAGTTGCACAACAAGAAAGATATCAAAGTAATATCAATATAGGCAAATAAGAAGCTGAAAGATGAAATGTAACAAACATTACTGCCGAGTTTTGGAAATAATTGCAGAATATCCAGGTGACTGGAAATAATTAATTGGGACACTGAAAAAAGAAAAAATTAGCTCACTACCAAGTTAGGCATGAGCTAGGAACCTAACTAAAACTAACAAGACTGAATAATATGGCTTCGAGGTGAAACTGTGAACTTCATAGAATCCATACAACAGTGAGTTGATTTCAGGATATCTTCAGGTAGACCATTATCTGGTCTATATCTTAAAGAATATCCTTTATTTCCTTGATTTGTTCCACAGGTTTGTCCCACTCTGATGCTGAAGATTCTGTTATCATGAGGCCTGAATCAATTAATTAAGCCTATGAAGAGCACCAATAAGAATCTGATTAGTCTTCCCCTCAGAGCAGAGCCTGAAAAAAACTTCAGTACCCTAGCAGTACTAATAACAATGCTCCTCCAAAAACAGTAGAGCTATTTCACTTTCCTCCTCTCCTCAGGCAGCAGTGAATGGGATACTTGCACTACAAATTATTAAACAGACTTCTTAATTAAGACTTTGTCACTTAAGGTACTTCCCTAAACTTTTGGTTTTACAGTTGTAACTTGAAAAGAAATTATGTTCCAGAAGTTTGTTAGTGGCTATGATGGCAATGAAGTGATACCTGCATGAGGCATACTGAGGAGCAAAAGCAGTGCCTTCACTGAGTCAAACAGCCCCACACAACCTGCACAAGCCACCTACACCCCCAAGCAGCAGCAGTGCACAGCGTGCTCCTGAAGGGCATCTTTGGTTTAGTTATGTTTGAAGGGAATTCAACCCGTGTGCTCCAAGACCAATTTTTGATGTGAACTAAAGCATGCTGAGGGGGCTGCTAATGCAGACTCTTACTTTGCACTAAAATACCCCAGGCACATTGCCTGCAGGCACCAGCCTGCTCTGCTGGGTTCAGAAGATGAGCAGCAAGTTAATGCTTCTGGCAGGACTTGAAAACAGGTTTACTAAGGCTCTTTGGGATTTCTAATGTAAGTTCAATACTCAGAGGGAAGGATCAGGCCTTCAGGTGCTGCACTGTAGTGAGCTGCTGTTGAGTTCTGAGGGCCAAGGTAGTCACAGAAGACTTCAGCAATATCTTTGAAACTAGAAAAATAAATCAATCCCCTTCAAGTTTTGTACAGACACTGACAGTCTGATTAATAATCTGAGGTGGAAAAATTAAAAAAATTAGGATGGAGAAAAGAGTTTGAGATTGATGGACATGGGCACACAAAAAAACTAGGAAAACTGAGGAAACCACTGCAAGGGCTTACTTTCTCACTATAAAATTCAGCAGAACTTGGAGGACTGAAATCTTTGGCTGAAGGACAGAAACACCGTGAGGACGGGAGGTGCGAAAAGCCATGAGTGACCTGCTTGGAACTTTGAATCCCAAAAAGGAAATCAGCAATACAGAACAGAAACTTCCCTAGAAACTGTAGGTCCAACAATCTTCCTGGCCCACATCTGTTTCCTGCTGTAAGTTTCTATCTTGGCACTGAAGCATGGAACTGCCCAAACCATTGTTTTGTGCAGGTACAATCTAGACACAAATGGGATTATAAACATTGTGGTGTCTTGTCATTTGGTTGCTCCTTAGAATGATTTTCCTGGCTTTGCAAAAACTAGTCCATGTCCAAACAGGTGGCACATAAGAGTAAAAAAGAGCAAGTTACACACAAAGCAGTATCACATCTGTCCTTCTTGTCTGCCTTGTCCTGTACAGTTTCCTGTAGCAGGACTGACACCCCACATGCTCCTCATGCAGCAGGATCAGACCAGAACATTCATGCAGCGGGTTTCTAGCTGCAGTTCTCTGAGATACTGTGTTTTCAGGGCATGTTTTCAGTTACAAACATGACTCTCCCACCACAGCTAGCTTGAGTGTACCTTAGCAACGTGGCCAAAAATGAGAAGCCTCAGGCATGCAGACAATTACAAGGCAGTGACGAGTCGCTGTGTGTCAGCCACCTTGCAGTGGCTATCTGCACTGATGCTGTTAAATGACTGCAAGAAGGACTTGTGCCTCTGATTTGCTTCTGCCACAGACTGTGTGCATAGTTGCAGCACATCAGCTGATAGGAGGTCATTTCTTTCCCACTTTCATCCTGCCTGTGCTGCCTGTAGAATTTTGCTGGCTGATTTGACAGGCCCTGTGCAGACACAGGCTGTTGATGGCTGGAAGCTTGTTTCTATAATTTCCCACTTCGTTCCTGTTTGAAGGACAGCCTGGCAGTGTGTATACACAGACGTGGGTCTGGCAGGCACTGGCTGGCAGAGGGCCCAGGGAAGCACCCATGGAGTGGGAAGAAAACATTGGCTATGATTTAGTGGTTGGGCAGGGAAGAAGAGGGCATAGAGAGAAAAAATATGCAGATGCTTCTCAGTGGAGTGAGGACAACGAGGATTCATAGAGGCTGGAAGATAACAGCAGATAGTGTGATTGTGGTTCTGAGGGCATTGACTCAAAACAAAGGAAAAAGCTGTCATGTCAAGCAGGACCCTTGGCCCACTCCCTATAAAAACATAAAGGTAATGGGAAGACAGAGGGAAACAAAACCTGCTTGCTGTCTTTGTTTTCTTCTTTTTCTCTGAAGGCTGGTACAGTACAACAGGAATTTTAGAAGCACAGTGAAAAGAAATGTCAGTGAAGTACCTTCTCTGAGAACAACCTGTGAATTAACTTCAAGACCAAAGTTCAAAAATATTTTACTGCTATGCCTCTTTTTATCCCAAAGGCTTCCTACAACTACTCAGCATTTCCAATCAGCTTATTTCAAAGTTTACAATATTACCCTGTTACAGTTCCCATTTGAGCCTAGTTAATGTTTGCAATAATAAGAAAATAAATTGTTTCAGCAAAAATAGCTACTGCAGATACTTGCTTGCATTGTAAAAATGATTGGGTCAAAGAACATCTTTCCCAGAGGAAAAAAATAAAGAGATCCAAATAAAACCAGGGACATACACAGAAACATGCATTACATCTTTCTCCTGGCAACCAGCATGAGGGTTCAACAAATCTGCTCCAGATGACATCTAGCCCAAGGTCCAGCATTTTGCCTTTTATTATTTAGCTTTTTTGATTAAAGCTTTGGAGTTTTTTCACTGTCATGTTTTGAGTGATTGGGACATGCCTTTCACATATTAAAATGCCCTTTTTTCTTTAAAATGCTGGATTTTGAAGCCTGGCAGGTCGCTGTATTTAAACAGAAAAACTGGCACTCTCTTCTTACTCAAGTCGACTACATAAAACAGCATAGATCAAACCAAAGTCCCATGGGAACAATAGACAAGGAAACATACACACTCCAGAATTCGCTGGATTATTTATAAAATATGATGACTTTAAATAGGTGGTTTCTGTAGAAGCTAATGGATCCTCTGTATACTTGAGATTCATGTTGTTTCTTTTTTTTTTTTTTTCCATTTTATCTCCTGGGTTTATTAAAATATATGTCGGATATCTCTGCTTGTTTGCCTTCTCTCCCCAAACACCAACAAAATTTCTGGAGCTGGCACTAGCACTCTGGATGCATAAAGAAGCAACTTTTCAAATTAAGCCATGCACAATTTCATCACAAATTAATTTCTCTTGGGGTCTTCATAACCACAGTATCTTTCAAACATAAGGTACAAAGCTCCATTTAAGAAAAAAAAAAGGCTTAAATTTATGACGTGACTGCCTTTTTTCTCTACTAAAGACAAGGTCTCAAATTCTCAAAGCAACAAAGGTAGAGGCTGCTACTTAGTTATCTGAATTTGTTTATCATCATTGTTTACTATTTATATCCCAGTGGCATTATATTATACACAGTGCAATATAGATGAAGACAGTCCTCTGCATCACACAGCTTACAGAGATAACTGTAGCTAATAAGAAAAAGGAAGAGCAGGATGGTCTCGATCCCTCTGCCTCAGTTCATCATCTTTAAAAGAATTTGTGCTCAGAAATCTCACCTTTTTCTTTTACTTTTAGAGAATGGCTAAGCAAACTACAAGTGTAATCTAAAAAACCAGACAATATACACTCAATTGAACTAGCCAGTTTTTGGTTTACAGGCTCTTACATTCTGCTCCCACCAGCAGGAGGGTCAGATATGGTATAGTTTAAAAACGTATTTGCAAAAATAATTCACAGTTCATTTATGGTGGGAATAATTTGTTTCTTACCCCCCAGGAAGTTTCACTTGGTTGCTTAAACTAAAGAGAAATCTTCTGGATATAGGAAAAGGATCTCATATTTTTTCATAAACCCCTTTTCTCATCATTTTTTCCCTTTTTACCTTTGCTATTTACCACTCTGTCTTGTGGGCTGCTATTTAGTTAAGAGAAGCTAGATGTACTTTGCTCTAGAACACATCACTGTGAGGAAAAGCCACATAAACACTAACTGTGCGGAAGAGAGAATTGAAAAAGAAGCAACTCAGAGTCAAGCTGTGTAATGAATCTCCATAGGAAACATATATGTAATTAATTAAACATTAAAAGAGAAGACTAAAAGCTGCCAGCTGGGTCACCAAGTAACAATAAAAAAACAATAAAACAATAAAAAAATCCAAGAGGCCAACTCACCAACTCAATGAGTGAGGGCAGCGTCTCTGACCAGAGATTGCTTTCACTGCTACCCTAATACATCTCAAGAATTTGCAGGATAAAATCTGTCTAAAAGCCTAATTCTCCCTCCTGTCAGAACTTTGTCAGTTTCTGCCTTTCATATATGAACTGGGTCCTCCCTCATCCAGCCACTGTGGCCTCAAATGCCTCCAGACTGAGCTCTATTATGTATTCTAGCTGAGCATACCTAGTAAACAGATACATGAGCCAAACTAATGATCAGTTTATAAAAACCTGCTGCACTGTCATCTCCTCCCTTCTCATACACACCACCTGCTCTCCAGCTCATCTGGTTTGGGGTGTTTTTTCCCCATCCATCTGTTACACCTTCCACTGTCTTCACTGGCAAGTCTGTGCTGCATCATTGTATAGTAAGAAGCACAAAATTATACCTGCCAGCACTGATCCATTAATTAAGTTAGCAATAGTGGCATAATAACAGGACCCTGGCTCAGTACAGTTTTCACCTGAACCAGTTGAACACATTTACCTAAAGGAAACAAAGGCCGCTATTCCAGCATTTTACATATTCACGATTTTTATTCATGGCACAATTAACCATTTCTACCATTACAAACAGTGCTGGACAGTTTTATTTGAACAGCAGTCTGTCTTTCCTGCGCTGAGCAGTAAAGCACTGACCTCTTGGGAGGGAACAGCAGACAGGTTTGCTTTTTCTCTGTAGTGGCAACAGCCCCCTGCAATGCTGTAATAAGCATGCTGTGACAACCAGTAATGACACCAGCCAGAAGACATCTGAAAAACACTGCAGTAATGTTGAAGTGAACAAAATATTTAACTCTGCAATTTCTTTACAGAGAACCTGGCATTGAATCTAGGCTGGCTGCTTGCTGAAAGCAGGACCCTGTGCAGCTGCACAGGGCTGGGCTAGGACAGTGACCACTTCGGTGTGCAAAGAATTGTGTGTAAAGACTGGAGGTTTTGGTTCCTTCTCTAGAAAGCAGAAGACTGTCCCTTGCATGCCACACATGATGTGTGTTTGCACAGATACGTATTAAAATATGTCTGCATAAAGCAACCTGCCTTTCTCCATCTCTCCCAATCAAGAGATGGTGAATGTGTGTTCATCACACAGCCAGGGTGCCAAGTAAGCAAGAGAAGTACTTGTAACCCTCCCATTTTACTTAAAAGAGCTTGAACTATGAATATTTTCTTTCTTTTATACTTCCATGCTACATTTCAGGGAGGAATTTCTCCTTCCCTGTGTCTGGACATCTTTGATTCAGAGAGGAACTAACCATTCCTCTTAACTTTGACCTAAATTCAAAAGCAATCTCACTGTTTGAACAGGGCTTGAAAAAGGCTAACGAAGAAACCACAGGAGCTTTCTAGAACCTGTGTCCATCCAAGCATTTCTCTCAGCATTGGCTGTTGTCACAGCCAAGTACAGTAATTTCACGATTACAAGCCGCACGGAGTATAAGCCGCATTTCCGGTGTGTCAGCAACGTTGATGCCTTTGTCAATAAAAAAGCCGCACCCGATTATTAGCCGCACTTTTGTTCGTGGCAAATTTTCACAAAGTCGTCATTTAGTAACAGAATCACGAGATCGCTGGGGCTTACTGTCAGGTGCTGACCTTGAAAACATTATTTCCAAGTGAAAAAAGACACAGACCATAGCTGCGGCAGCATACCCTGCAAGTTTTATTTACAAGCCGAAAAAGACACTAACAATAGTGTGGTCATTTTGCGAGCATTCCCAACAGATCCGCGTTGCCTTTAAACAGCCGCTCAGCCGCGCGAGCACAGCCCAGCCCAGCCCGGCCTCTCCCCTGATCCACGTGAGCACAGCCAGCCGCGCAGCCGCACAAGACTGAAAACACGTTAAAAAGTACAAAGCAATATCACACAGTTTTATCGAACTGCTGAGGTAACTCACCCCAATAACAACCCCCGCCCCTCAGTAACGCCGTCATCCACAGGCAGGCAATAAGCTGTTCTCTGATTGGTTCATCATCGGAACAACGGGAAACCATGGATTTCAAACCAGTTTTGCTCGGGACAGGACTGGCATGGTACCACAGATATCACATTTTTGTTAATATATTAGCCGCCCCGGAGTACTAGCTGCACTTCCGGGTTTCTACCAAAACTTTGGTCAAAATGGTGCGGCTTGTATTCGTGAAATTACTGTAAATCCCAGTTACGTACTCCCTTACCAGATCAGGAATGTATTTTACAAAAGATGCATAATGAGGAAAATAACAAACTGCTACATTTAATCCTCCCGTTCACCCACTCTGTGCATACCCATACAAGGCACTGAATCCCAACAACCTTAAAGTTAAAAAATAATTACTGATTTCTGGGTTTGATGTCTAAGGCAGCATTTCATCAGGGACCTGCTCAAAATTATATAAACAGAGGGAATAGTCAAAGGGCCTCCAGACTCGAAGGACTGGCTGAGTTCTCCCTTACAGCAATTTTGTGATCCATATTTACATTTTTCATACAGAGCTACCGGCACTTTTTGAAGTTCAGTTTACATCTTGACAGCTCCAGCTGTCAGGTCAGTGCTGCAGACCAAGAGAAGCTAGGAGGGTCAGCGCCTTCTCTCATAAAGTCCTGGTTGTTTCAAAAAGTCTATAGCCAGTTATACAGAAATGGAATACTCTCTTCATGAAATACTGCAGTACATTCCATTTCCTCTTTTAGTGAAGAAATAAAGCCTTTTGATACTTTCTTTCTCATGTACTCCATCCCCTTTGTATCAGAGATTTCCACTACTTTTCACAAGGCTCTGACTTAAGATTTTGCACTTCTTTCATTCTCATCATAAAGACAGAAGAGCAGATTACTCTGCAGGAAAATGCACATGAAACAAAATGTGCTTTCCCTGAAGCACACAGCTTGCTCCATGGAGAAAGCAGCTAAATGCCTCTGCATTGCCAATAGGTGCCTAATACAAAAGAGAGCAGGGAAAAGAGAAGTAACCTGCTCTACAAACTACTGGCACAGATGCAAGTATTACCCTGTGCAGGTATCCAAAATGCAACACTAGAGTCAGATACGTATCTGCCTGCAGCTTTGCCAGAGTTACAACACCAATGCTTTTGTCTCCTCTGCTTTCTTTAATTAGTGTCACATCCATTACTGAGCTGCAGCAAAACTGACATTTCAGGAAACAATGTCTGGCTCTTGCTAATCAGAAAGAGAGCTGTAAATCTTTCAAGGAGAGTGGTTTTAATTTGTGCCTATGGGATTCTGATATTGAAATACTGGCCTTAAATATCTGCTCCACAGGGAGTTACTGCTGCACATTAATTCTGAACTTACCAGTTGTTGAGCTGCAATAAGAGGAAAAAAGGAGCGATGAGTGACATAACACTAAGTGACATAGCACCAGAAGTGCTGTAGCAAATGCAGCAGCACACTCACCCGTGAAGCACACCACACCAATATTCACCCTCTAACACGACCTGTACTATCCACTTGGAGGTGGAACCAGCTTCAGACAGCCCAGCTTTGCCAGAGATCCATGTGTACATACACACACACAGAGAAAATTACATGAAACACAGCACATTAGAGAGACTTGGGAGGTCACCATCCAATTTGCCACTTCATGCCTTATTTTCTTTCTTTGGCTGTAATTATTCATACTGGGACATTTCATTGCGTCCTCTTCCATGCACAGTTTTTGATTTTGCAGTGTCCAATCTTTTTTGTGAGGCGACATGAGATCATCATGATTCATTCAAGCTGTCCATGTTTCACTGTATTCACTGCTGGAAATGGCACTCCAGAATGCAGACGGCCTTCAAATTCCACAGTCAATGGAAAAACTTCCATACCACATTTAGAAAGTCTCAAATCCCTCTTTGCTGTGGTTCTTCATAGAGGAACTTTCCCCAGGGATGGCTGTAAGATGGATTGCTGCTTATTTTTTAAGGTTTAAGGGTATGGCCCTTTTAAGATTTAAGGGTCTGTCCTCAATATGACAGTTCAAGGGTCTGTTCCTTCTTTAGAAGTCTTGGTAATATACATATCATTACATTTTTGCTTCTAAATAAGCCTGTAAAAACATGTAAAAATTCAGATTTCCCACATTTTATATGCAAAATCTCTCTAATACCAAATGGTAGCAAAAGTATATTTGATAAATGCAAAATTACAAGGAAGTCTCAATTGGAGACAGAGGTCTCCTTTTTGCATGAGATAAATATTTATATTCATAAAAGCCTCTATTATGATTCATAAATATCTCAGAATTATTAGCATCCTTGTGGCTGCTTCCTGAGCCATGGCAATGCTGCCATGTCTGCTTCAGAGAGGAGGAGCTGAAACACTGAAAAACTGAAGTTCACTTCATAGAACTTTTAGTTTCTTAATCTGAATTATTAACCTGTGTTACTCTCATCACAAAGCGAAAGAGAAGCAATTGCTTTCAGAGTGACTGGTCCCTCCTAAACTAAGCTGGCTGAAATTACACTCAGACATTACCTAACCCTAAACTAGATACACAGAGAAACTGGAGGGCTAGAGGACATAAGACACTAATTTTGTTCTTGTGCATAGGGACTTAGTTAACAAAGAAAGTATGCAGCAAAACATGATTTTGACCTCATACTTCTCAAAAGTCAGGTCCACATCTTAATTATGGAATAACACAACTAAAATAAGCATTTGCTAAAACTCTGATGGATTTGACGCAATAAGGAAATTACAAGATTAGTTTAATCTATCAATAACTCAGCTATTACAGATGCAGACCAAGGTAGCTTGTTTGAAAATGCTTGATAGGTACAATGATGTATGAAAAAATTATTACCTATGAGAATGGTGAATCTAGTGACAAGGTCAAATACTACAAACAACTCAAAATTGCATGTGGCGAGTCATCAAACACACAGCTGGATCATGCAGTTGTTTTTCTTTTGAATCCACTAGAACAGAAAATTAAGCAGTAAGGTCAAAAAACAGCCTGGATTTCTGGACTAAAATGTACCAACTAATCAACTAATAAAGCAGATTTAAGGAACCATCTTATTCATTTGTCAAACATAATTTTATTTGTTTTCCTTTACTTTGTGTTTCTTGAAATATTCCCATCACAAATCTTTCCTGAAGCTTCAGCATTAATTATGTCAGCTCTCAAGTAACACAAGGGTAGAAGAAATGAGATAGCATCCAAAGAGAAAGGAGAGAATGAAGTCACAAGAGCACAGTTGAGTTTTAAGCATGTTACAGTCATCTTATAAAATCCCCGTTAGTTTGGCTAGTTACACTGCAGTTTTTCCCCAAGATTTCTTTTCCAGAAGAAATGAAGTGTGATACTGTGGGTTGTGTTCAAAGTCAACTGCTATCGCTGATTTCAGTAGAGCTGTTTGGAGTGTAAAGCTAAGTGCAGAACTGTGGTTCATCTTGTTCAGCTAAATGAAAACAGGTGTTTAGAACAGACAGGAAAAGGGTAGCCAAACCATAGGTCTATTCAAACTAGTATTAAATGTATTCCATATTTTGGAAGCTGAGACACAGCCAAAGCGTTTTGGGTTTTACATAGTGAGTGATTTTATTTATTTCACTTTTACAGTGATTTGACAATAACTAAGGTAATCGATTATGAATTTCAGGCAAAGTTCTGGTTTCTGTTGGACTTGTTTTTGTATGCTGTGGTACAGCTGAGAAATGCATGAGGAATATTCCTTCTTTTTCTTTACCAAACCTGGTTGGTTCTCAAGATTTGTATTTACAGTAATTTCACGACCATAAGGTGCACCGGACTATAAGGCGCACTTTTTTTTTGCAGCAAGGATCCGTGCTGCGCGCAACAAAGTAACAAAGTAGTAACACCTCTCTGTGACTGCTGCTCCTGGTGCCTGGGGCCGCCCGCGGCCATCCCCTGCATCGCTACTCAGCGCTCCCGCGGCGCCGCCCCCCCTCGTGGCTCTCACTTTTGGGTTGGCAAATTTCTGAACTTTGTACATTATATTAGGCACACCAGACTATAAGGCACACTTTCGGCTTTGGGCCAAAATTTTAGTCAAAAGGGTGCGCCTTATAGTTGTGAAATTACTGTATTCTGAAATCAATTCAGATTGACTCACTTCCAATGAGCCCACTCCTACATCTCCAATTTTAAAGAGGAACCAAAATGCTTTAAAGTAAATGTACTCCAAACCTTGCTTACTCTGGTAACCAGCGTTTACATAGTGCCCAGGCAAGGAAATGTCAAAGCACTGAAATAAAAGGCCAAAGAAGTCAGTCTGTAGAACTGATACACAACTATGCCACAGCAGCTACAGAAAAAAAAAAAAAAATTAAAAAAAAGGCATAGCAGAGTGTTCCTATGGTTTAGACGAGTGGTTCCAGGCAACTTGTCAATACACTGGCTGTACAAGCTCTTGCTCTTTTTTCCGAAGGAAAGGAATATTTAGGTCAAATAAATAATACATATCTCATAAATAGTACAAACCAGTGGGTGTGTCCTTGGAGGTTTCACTTTAGTAGACAACATTTGTGTCTTGAAAAAGGATGCAAGTGCTTCAACCATTTGTATCAAGATGTGCTGGTTTGGGCTGTAATAGAGGTAATTTTCTTCACAGTAGTTGGTGCAGGGAGGTGTTTTGGATTTGTGATGGAAACAGTAATAACATGGGGCTGTTTTGGTTACTGCTGAGCAGGGCTTACACAGGGTCAAGGCTTTTTCTGCCTCTCATCGACCCCACCAGGGAGAGGGCTGTGGGTGCAGACGGAGTTGGGAGGGGACACAGCGGGAACAGCTGATCCCAGCTGACCAAAGGGAGATCCCACACCGTGTGGTGCCATGCTCAGCATACAACCTAGGGGCAAATTTGGCTGGAGGCTGCTGTTCAGACACTGGCTGGGCACTGGTCATTGTTTTTTATCTGCATCACTTGTCTTTCTAGGGTTTTATTAATCTCTCTTTTTTTAACCTTCTTTTTCATTACAAGTTATCAATATTAATATTATTTTATTTCAATTATTAAACCATTCTTATCTCAGTCCACAAATTTTCTCACTTTTACCCTTCCAGTTCTCTTTCCCACCATCCTTCTGGCAAGGGTGGGGAGTGAGGGACCAGCTGTGCAGTGATTAGTTGCCAGCTGGGGTTAAAGAAAAACACAAGAGCACTGGTGATTTAGTGATTTATATATTGTTCCTATTTTTTTTTTTTAATTTTTAATATCCATATCCAGAATGATGTACTTAGCAAAACAAACAAAACCAAACCAAAAAACCAAACCAAACCAAATAAAACAAAACAACAACAAAACAAAAAACCCACAATCAACAACAAAACAAAACTAAGAAGAAAAAAAAAGAAAGAAAAACATAAACTGGAAAATAAAAACCAAGGAAACACATACCCGGCATAAATGAAAATATACTGGGTCAGTTACTGTTGCTAGATCATTTTCTCTCCTAAATAGGTCTGTTACCTACTCTTGTCCAGCTACTAAGAGTAGTCCAGAATTTTCTTCTTTGGCTTGCCACAGATCTGATTTCTGGAATAAAGACTAAAATTAAGACTATAAGATTAATCACTTATAAAAGAGTACACAAAAGCATGAAAAATTAGGAATCAAAATGCAGACAGAGAGATGAAACTCTACAGCAGTCTGAGATCAACAACTCAACTGTATTCCAGCTCCTATTGTAATAGGCATTTATTTTTTCTTTACACCATACCATACATTTTCCTGTTCATTATCAGCCAGCTAATATCAGGGATGACCATGTGCTCTCTAACTCACTGCTTTGCTTAATAATGCACTTGCTATATCTTCTTGTCTCACTTACTACACTTGTCACATTTCCAAGCACCTATTTCAAGCAGCTAATTACAGTCATAATTGGGGCACTTTCAGACCAGCATACATGCCTCATGTTTGCCAGATGGTGGATCCAGATCTCCCTGTCTTGTGTGTACTCAGCAAACAGATAAAACCACAGCCCAACATTTTGGAAACCTGTTTTAGATCAATGTTGAATCAGTATGACACTGAGAACTGACTTGGCCTACATCAATAGAAGCTAGTTCTGCTTAATGTATTTTGTACTGAATTTCCCCGAGAGCTGCTCTGATACTAAAAGACTTTAGACAAAATATTACAAAGATTCTAACCCCCAAAAGATGTAATCTTCTGCAACTTGCCTATCTGAATTTTGAGAGTGCTATGACAATTAAGGGCAATAACAACTCCAAGGTCCTGTCACTGGATTCTCCACTCAGGATCTAACATGTCTGCACCTCAGAGTTTCACAGTTTTTGTACTCACACCTTGTCCTGCTCAGCACACAAGGTAATAACGATAGGCAAATCTCAAGTTGACAACAAATAGCCATAGACTTAATCAAAAACATCTAAGAAGAATAATAAATGTTTAAGCTTACAGTTTATGACTTGGAGCATTTTTGCCACAGAACTTTATAGTTGCAAGGATGTAAGCACAGGTGTATTTACTTTTTCCATACAATAGTCACCACACAGGAATTCAGAAACTTCTCATGTTATAGCTGGTTAGCATTGTACTCCTTCATCTGACCACTTAGATACCTTCTGTCCTGCTCCATGCACTCTAAACCATCCCTGCACAACAGAGCTTTAGGAAGAAAGATGGAAAGAAGAAATATAGCTGTCTCTGCATCCATAAATGACGACAGAGTATTGTTATAGCTTCTGGTCAGGCCATTTCTGCAGTGGTTATTGGCACATATAGCAGATCTCCTGGAAAGAGCTGAAACTTTAAGGATTACAGCAGCCTTTGTGGCAAGACTGTTAAAAACAGAGCTAAACAAAGTGATAAAGATACAAAAAGCAAGGTTAGATTCTTCAGTGCTGGGAATGAGTTTGCTACAGTGCTAAGCTATGAGTATGGACTAATTTTACACAAAGGCACTGGAACAGCAGTACTTTAGATTCAGAAGTGGTGCTTTCCCCCGGGAAGGCTCCCAGGAGAACCACTTCCAATGGTTTTTGTCCCACCCCCCTTTCCTCTCAACCCTGTGAAGAAGTGCTGTATTTCCACCCCTGTCAGAAAGAGAAAAATCATTCTACCAGGCTTGAAATCCCCAAATGCTTTTAGTGGTTGTAATTTCCCCAGTGAGCAATTTTTAGCAGAATGAGCAGATAAAATTACACTGCAAAGCATCAGAGTGAAGGATAGAATCTTCATCATAATCAAGCATCATTCTTGCAACGTTTCATCTCAGGAATTCCTTGCATATTCATCCCTCTTAAAGGCAAGCGGACAGAGGTCTCTGAATGGATGCTGCATTCAGGAATTCCTCCTCCATTTTACTGCAGCAGAAGCAGTGGCTGTATTTACTGCTGCTCCACCAGGATAAGCCAAGGCAGCCCAGTGTTCCCAGAGTACAGCAACTGTACATTGCACCAGCCCCGGGTTCCCTACCAGGACTGTGGGATCATTAAATACCAATCAGGCACCGAACCCAAATATGTACAGGTGACATCGAGCAGTTGCAGATTTACAATCATGTAAATGAAATCATGATAAACCACCAGCTCTGCTCATCACACTATTGCTCCTGGTCCTCAATCTGTCTTTCAAGTACCATTTTTTATTTCATATGACTGCTGTGAAAAATGATGACTCTTATAAATCTTCACAGGTTCAGATACTTAATCACACACCTCCTGCACCTATGACCAGGGTAGCAGCCCTATAGACCTGGATTTATAAGGCTACATTTCAATTATCAGTTCTATGGTCACATATTTTACCATTCCTCTTTACTTCACAGTTTCTAAATGTCAGATGTATAAAGTATTTGACATTTAGGGAAATATCAGCATTATAGCAAATACGACAATACACTAATTTTCAGAAGTACATGCTAGTAAGCATGTAATTTTCAAGACTTAACTTCAACGCTAGTATACATAGTTTAAAGTCATAAATTTTAAAATTTAAAAGAGAACAATCACCAGTATAAAAAATTTAATTATAAGCATGATCACTGAACCAAAAATAGGAATGACTTATAATTACCATGCCAGCATATAAATGCCATAGTAAGAACTGATACTGGTTACAAATAATTGATTTGTGAATAGCTAAGTTCTCTGTAAACTTCAGAAATCTGTAACTCAAAATCATTCTCATTACAGCAAGTGGTAATCTTAGCTGAAAATACTTCTATGGATGAATGAGCCAAGAAAATCAATCACTTTTATGGCCACAGAAAGAGGTTGTTTTGGGTCACTGTCCAGATAGTAAAATATTAGAAGCCTGTGATCTAGTTTATAATTCATGATAGCTATAGTTAGCCCTACAGATATTAAAAAACCCTTTCTTCTTCTGAAACAGAAATTGCTCTAGAGACCTCTGCAGCATTCAGAGTTTAAACACCAAGTCCAATGATTTTGTCAATACGTGTCTGTAAATTACACATTTTTTGAAGAATTTTTTTATTAGTATTTGAGATGGGCATCCCAAAAGAAAACAAACCTAGCTCTTAAAATTTCATTATTGCTGTATTGTCCAAAAAGCATGGTAGTAACTTTATTCTATCAGTATTTGTTTAACAGAAGAGTGGGAGTGAATGTAAGATGAGTCAATAGGAAACACAGGTTCTAAATTTTACACCTTTGCCTTCAAAAGGGAATTCTGAAAGCAATCTAAAAGAAGTCCATGTGTTGATAATTTCATTATTTGTCACTGGGATCATGGTCTGCTGTCTAATGTTCAGCATCACCAATAATAGTAATAATATTTTTTTTTCTGTGCATTAATTTGGTCTCTATTGGCCAAATGGGAAGATGCTTCCTAGACAGTTCAGTAGCAAAAGCAATCAGAGGAGCAGGAGGATCCTGAACAGGCTATCTTTAGACACCACATAAATTAATAGAAAAATACAGAAAAGGCTCATTAAATACCTCTGTTTTTTACAAAAGAAGAACACTTTATAAACATGATACATGGAAGTAAAATGTTACAAGCATACTCAGCTATCTACATGGCACAGAGCATGCACAGCACAAAGACCAAATAAGATCCAGAAAGCAATGAGATTCCTAACATTTAGGACCAAAGTGTATCTTTGAATCAACAAGTCTGACCTCTGTAAGACCTCATCCAATAATTCTTACATTCGAATTAATCAGTCAACAGCTTAAACACTCATTTGAAAGGGGATAATGAGGTGGTGACAAAGATGTTTTACAGGACACACATGCCAAGTGTCAAGGATCGACAGGTAGCAGAGGATGGCTCCAGAAGCTCACTGCAAGTGGTGAACACATCTCAATACTAAATTTAACATTTCCCAAAGGGTACTGGAAGAGAAAATTAGCTTCTCATATTTGAAGTTTGAGGCCACAGTCAATGGAAAGTTGTTAAGAAGAGAATTAAATTGTTAGAAGCACTGCTCTTGGTAAGTGACCCCTGCAAGCAGCATTTTGGATAGATTTCAGCTGGAGAAGGCTCCATTTGTTGAGCTTGGATAGAATTGTGCTTCAGTGATGAGGGACTGGGCAAGACTAATCACCATGCAGGGGGTTGAAAAAAGGCAGTATCAAAATCTAAAGGACATAGCTTGAGTCTGAGTGCGTAGAGACTGGGATGAGTTGGAGAATAACCTATCAAAAATAAGTAGGGTGGTGACCACTGACCAAGGCAGGAAATAACTGGGAAAGTCAGGTAAAGAGGTGAGACTAGCCATGCCACTCTAGAGAAGTTTCATAACATGTGTTAACACATGTTATGAAATGTTACCACATTTCATAAAATGTGTTCCCTTTTAATAAAATGGGGTGAATAGCCTCTGCTCCTGTCCGGAATGTTTTCTTCCATGCATTCATTCCCTAAGGAATACACATGCATACACAAACTCAAACCCTTTTTCCAAAGATGACAGGATGAAAAAAAGCAATTTTTAACTTGTCTTTGTTGTGATGTCTTGATAGGAAACTTAAAAGCAGTTCTGCTAGCACTGCTCTATAGATATGGTCATATGTGGTACCCATTGTTAATATTTAAGATTTGAGAGGTCTGGCTAAGAAGTTTATAGTAACTAAAAGAATATTCCTTTCAAGTTAAAACTAACAGTGATGATTTCCAGCTCCCCACTTTTCCACATCAATACTATGATCACAGATAATTAAGTTTCTGTCTGACCTGACTTAAATTGCACTTGTGTTATTACACACTCCAATTCCCCAGATCTCTGACACTGGTATTTACAAATAAGCAATTCAGAAAGGTGCTGTCATTCAGTAGAACTGTGAGCTTTTTCTTTCAGTGGACTTTTCCCAGGAAAAAAACAAAAATCTAAGTTTCAATTGATTACATGGATTGGAATGAAGCATCACTTCTATAGAGGTGATAATTCTGTGAAAGACATGTTAGATCCACAAAGAATTTCTGACATTTTCTGCTTTGACACAGAAGAGGAAGTCAAACCCTTCCATTCAGTGGATTTTGCCACCAACCAAGCTCACAGCTAAATCCCCTCACTGAACATCCTATGTTATACAAAGCAATAATCAGACAATAAAGCTAATGTTTCTGCAGGAGGAGTGCATGTTGCTGGACAACCCCTCCATCCAACCTCCTCACACAGGTAACATTTCCCATGTCATGCACTGTAACACATCTGACTTCAATAATTTTTAATGACATTTGTGAGCTTGATAACGTATCTTTAAGAATTATTACCACTATTTCCACTAAGGTGCAACCGTGAACATTTAAACCATCATTTATATGTCTCAATAGTATGGTCACTTACCCTTCAGATAACTGTCTATTGTAACTGGACTTGCTTTTCAGAATATTCCCAGAAATATTCTCCATGCTTTTAAGAGCCTTGATGCCCATTATCTTCTTATAAAATATGAAGAATAATCAACAATTTTCCATTTTGAGATACTACTTTGCTGGCCAACAAAGCAACCAAATATAGCTGTAAGCCAGCTCTTCTACCTAAGCACGGTCAACATAGGGGTTTGTAGCACTGACTCTTCCCAGGACAACATACACCTTTTAATATCTTTAATATGTTTGCCTTGTTTTCTCTTCCCTGATGTCCTCTGTGGTCTTTTGAAGAAATCCAAGTGCTTTGTGGGGTTCTAAAGAAGCTCAGTGCTTCTCACTCATTCATCTCATGCTTTGTGCCCAATTGGTAAATGAACGCTGTAAAAAAACAATTTTTGTTCATATAATAAAAAAACTAGCAAAAAGCTGCTTATAAGTCAAAGCAAAGTGCACTTTCTTCAGCTTCGGAATAATATACCCATGATAAATCACCACCCACGCCCCCCAAAAAAAAGTTATTTAAAGTACCTATGAGAAGTAAAAGAAAAACAGTCGGTTGTGTTAAAGGAAGCAGGAAAGAGACACTAGCTACCAAGAAAAACACGAGATATTTGCAGGGAAACATGCCCCAAGACAGACAATTTTGAAGCCCATGAATATTCAGCAATTTATCAGACAAAAAGGTGTCAAGAGGAAATGGAACCATTACTTGCTCTGGATGTGTTGATCCAGAGCATAATCATCTTGATATCAAAATTTTGAACTTAATTTTGAATTTGAACTTCTCTAACTTCAGCTTCTGGATATTACACCCTTTTCGATAGATTCAAGAGCCATATAAAATCATGGTGAAAGTATGCTGTAATCCCTGCATTTCTTGATCTTCTCTTAGACTAACTGAACAGAGTAATTTCCATAAATCTTTCACTAGAAGAAATTTCCTTACTTCTTCAGAATGCTTTTTGTTACTCTTTCCTGCATTCACTCTCATTTCTCAATACTTTTTAAAACACACTGGCCTGGACTGTATAAAGCTTTCGAATACTGATCTCATCAGTTCCCTGTCCAGAAGTAATATTTCCCTGCTTCTGTTAATGATTCTCCTTTATCACAGCAGCCCTCTGTCACAGTTCTCCATAGGGAGCTCACATACAACCACCTATTTCCCATGCACAGTCAATGCTGTCCCATACTTGGTACCCTATAACATAGGAACGACTAAAACATTTTTTGTTAGACATACAGTTATGTTTATAGCTGTATATATTAAAAAATAAATTGTCTGAACATGCTGTGTGAAAAAATGCCCCCCCCTTCCCCTGAAGGGGGACATCTTTGTTTACCATGATGTCCATCTGTCTATAACAAGTCCATTCTTTGCCTGTTCTATGGGTTATGGAATAACTGGAAGTCTGGCACAGGCTCTGTTGGAAACTAGTGTTTTAAGAGGTTGTAAGAAAACAGGTATTAATCCCCCTCAAAAGAATTTTAATGAAAATTAGCACTTCTGTTACAGCAGCATATGATAAGACAAGTGCCTTTCAAAAATCTGTTGCATCTGTGGAGGAATAAAATATGTCCTCCCATTGTAATAATATCTGTGTGACAAGACTTATTTTCTATTAAATCAATATAAATTGGCAAGTATTGCTCAATTCTCTTTCTTTCCTTTGGAAATGGACAAAGACTGATTTAGAATGAACTCAAATATTCTTTATATAATAACCTCTACTTTTGTTATGCTCCTAATTGTTTCCAGCTTGCCTAGCAATTCAGAAAAAATAAGTGAAGACTTCAACACCTGATTCACCAATGGGAGGGAAAAAACCAGAACGTTAAAATAAAAAACAAAGGTTAAATGGGCTATACAGTGCCCAGGGTAGGCTGGTTCAAAGATTCTGAAAGATCAGTAATAACTGCACAGAACTGTGCATGGTAAGAATTTGTTTCATTACATGGTCTGAGTGTCTAAATGACATTCATGTAACACTGAAGATTAAATCAATGCGAAGATTAAATCTCCTGAATGGAAATTCTAACAAAAGCCATTTCTACACACAGGCTGCTGTCATATATTTAGGGTTTTCGCATTTCTTTTGTAAAGCAAACTACCACTATCTGCAAGAGTTGTTACCAGAATATGAACTATCTTTTCTTAATTTTATTTAAATTACTATATGACTACACATGAGGAAAAATAAAATCCAAAGGAAAAATAATTCCAGGTAACTAGGACTCACACTTGATTAGGTGCTCCTTCAGAGTAGTTTTGATTATATGGATGAAAGACTAGGAGTCAAAACACAGAGATTAAGAATAGAGGGTGCTTAGGAAGGAATAAGAGAGGCATGGGATCCTGTTGGATTTCCTGAAGGGAGCCTTGCTAGATGGTAGGGACCCAGATGAAAAATATGTCAATGTGTTATTTCAGGATAATGTTTCTACCTGAGTGGATAGCTTTATAATTTACTGGCTGGTAATTCAGGATGCATCCCAAAGCCTGATGCTCCTACTCTTCAGACCAGGAAGGCAATGGAGCAGATGACCTTTTTCATCCCTCAACTGTATGAAGAGACTCCCCATCCATGGCACATGGAGTCTTGAAAGCAGACTTGCCCCTCAGGACATGGCTGGGGCATTACCCTGGAGAGGAGATTGCCAGTCACAGATACCTGAAGGAAAGAAGGGCATGTCCCTGAATTCACCCAAACCTCCTGGACACAGCAAGTCACAGACTGCCTGAAGAATGAGAAACTAGACTCCGCAGGTCTATTATTCCCCACAGGCACATATATTCCTCAGGATATGCCATTATTGTGCAAAGTCATGTTGTGTTACCTGAGCTGGGCCAGAGTATCTTTGTACGTCACCATGGCAGTCACAGCGTCAGACAGAGATCCTAAGATCCCAGGTCCAAAGCCAGCACAGCCCGACCTCTGCTTCCTGTTCTAGCACTAGGCTGTTCTGTGCTAGCTTGAGGGTCAGCAAACATCTCTATCAGCAGGTTTATGAGAGAAATAAATAGCAAGGTAGTGGTACAAAAGCTCTTTAGCTATGACCTGTCACTAATTTTTGCATCTGGTAATCTTCATAGTGCCAGAGATTTTAATAAACAGAGATTTTCCTCTAAATGATAAGTGTTCTGTTTCACTGGGTGAAATCCATGCCAATGCCATTTGCCCTAATGACGACAGTCCACCATCTCAGGAAAAAGTGACAAAGTGGCAGTGCAGGATACAAACATTAGCTTGTTTATAATGTGTTATAATTGGAATGGAAATCATTTACAAATTAAATAAGTGAACAAACACAGCTCTCCAAAGTCCTAAATTAAAATATTCAATTGAAATGCTTGTCTTTGCCATTTGTGAAACAAATGTTAAAACATTTGAAGAAAAGCTTTTGCATTTTTATTGCAACTGTTCTAAATCGAAGAGTGGTAGATGATGAAACACACCAAACATATTCAGTCCAGATCACAGGGAAGTATTTGTCACACTGTCACATAAGAAATCACTGGATAAAACTGGAATACAATGATCAGCAGCAAGGTGATATCCATTTTTAATTCTTGTTAAAAAGCATGAGGGGCACCAGAAATATGAATGAATCATCTTGAGTCATCTGGTAAAGTTTCACAAGGCTTAGTACAGCGACTGAGGTTGATCTGAATGAAGGATGGCACCACACAGACTTGCTGAGTCCATAACTCAACAAGGGAGAAGGAAACCTTCCCTCCAGATTCCAATCATTCCCCAGGGCCTGATTTTCCAGAGGATTTTAGGTGTATAGTGGTGTAAATGAGGACAAAGTATGTTTTCCTAAAATTTCCCAGGCTCCTCTGTAGGCCAGCTCTTCCCACTGTTTCGACATGCCCTGGAGAACACACTTCTCTCCACTGACTGTACAGAGGACCTTGGGAGACTATTTTCTGTGCAAAATCCATCTGTATCTGCTGTTTAAAGCTGTTGGTGTGGCTCCTCTGACCCAGTGGCCTACATCCGAGTTTGGTTCCAACTCAGTCCAAGCCCCACCAGCCACCCTGCACTACTCAATATCTAACACCTTTTAAAATATGCCCATATGTCCCTAATTGTCATCATTGGCAGGCATCCCCATGTCCCTGCTACCCCAGTAGGTTCTCTGCACAGGCAGAAGCTACCTGCTCTAGACCTGACATTGGGCATCACTCTTGTAAATTTTTTATACCACATTTTCATATGGTTATAAACCACAGAATCACAGAAAGGTTGAGGCTCCAGGGTGCCTCTGGGTGTGGTCTGGCCCAGCCCCTCTTCTCGAAGTAGGGTCAGCTACAAGAGGTCATTCTGGACCTATTGGAAAGGAGGTGGTAGCCAGGTGGGGATCAGCCTCTTCTCCTTGGTGACGAGTGACAGGATGAGAGGGCACAGCCTTAAGCTGTGCCAGGAGAGGCTTAGGTTGGACATGAGGAGGAATTTCTTCAGAGAAAGGTGATTTAACATTGGGATGGGCTGCCCAGGGAGGTGGTGGAGTCACCATCCCTGGAGATGTATAAGGAAAGACTGGATGTGGCACTCAGTGCCATGGTCTGGTTGACATAGTGGCTTTTGGTCGTGGGTTGAACTCAAAGGTCTCAGAGGTTTTTTCCAAACGAATTGATTCTAGCATTCTATGATTCATCTTCATATGGCTGTAGACCACAGGATCACAGAAAGGTTAGGCTCCAGGGTGCCTCTGGTGATGGTCTGGTCCAGCCCCTCTTCTCAAAGCACTGCCAATTAGAACAGTTCATTGAGGACCACGGGATCACAGAACTGTAGAATGGTTTGGGTTGGAAGCAACTTGACAGACCATCCAGTTACAAACGCCACCCAGTACATCAGGTCACTGGGGAGCCCAGGCAGCCTGGCCTCGAACACTACGAGGCACGGCGATGCCATCACCCTTGGAGCTACCTCCAGCGGCAGAGACACCACAGAGAGCCCGTGCCGCCAGCACTTGACCATCCCCACAGCACGAGGGTGATTTCCATTCAAATAATTTCCGGAGGCTCCTGCTACACGGGAAAAGCCGGCTGGCCCCTGTGGAGCGGCGGGTGGCGCGGCGGCACCTCGGGGGCGGAGGAGCGGAGCGGAGCGGAGCGGGGCGGGGGAGGCCGCCCCTTTCTCCCCTCACCGCCTCCCACGCGCGCACCTGCGCAGGCGCGCGGGCACGAGGCGCGCCCCCGCCCCTCGCTCCCTCGCTCGCGCCCAGGCGCACACGCACACGCCCTGCGCGCGCGCGCGCGGGGGGCGCGCACCTGCGCTGCGCCCTCGGCCGCCCCCCCCCGCCCCCCCGCCCCGCGCGCGCGGCGCCGGCCCCGCTGGCGCCTGGAAGGGACCGCGGCGACCCCTCCGTGCCTCCTCCTCCTCCTTCCTCCGTCCATCCTTCCTTGCTCCGAGCCGCCGGGGGACAGCCCAGGTGATCCGCCGCTGGGGGTGCGTGGGGATGCGTGTGTGTGTGTCCGTGTGTGTGGTGTCCGCGTCGAGTTTGTAAGTTCTCCGAGGACATCGCCCCGCTCTCCCCACAGCCCGGGCGGGGTTTCCTCACTGGGGGTCGGTGAAGGATATTCCGCCTCCCCTCGTCCTGCCCAGCCCGTCCTCTCCCTCCGTGCCCGATGCAAGCCCGTGCTGGCCGCAGGATAGCGGGGTTCACGCCGCCCCCACCCCAAATTGCGGCGCTTATGCTTGGGCTGCTTTAAGGGGCTGCCTCCCGTGCCCTGTGCAGGTTATCCTAAGGATCGCTCAGCCTCCGTGCATCGGGCCCTTGGAGGATAATCTCGGGCAGTTTTAAATACCCTCCCCCCGCCCCCGTTTTTGTTTTTATTTTCTATTGTCCCATTTATGTAACAAGTGCCCGCCCGCACATCAGGCTGGTGTTGCTGTCTAGGGCGTTGCATGCTGCGGGGGGGGGTGATGTATCCGGTGCTGTGGCTGAACATTAAAAATGCTGTCTTTCTGTTGGAGAAGACAGGGGTTAAAATGAATGAAGATCTGAAGGTTAATTTGAGCTGGCTGCCTCAGGATCATGTAGAAGCCAGCTCTACAGAGAATGCCTCAGCTGCAGGCTCCTCCCTGGTTCCTGCCGTAGACCCTGAGCCAGAGCTTTTGGTAAACCCCTGGGACATTGTCTTGTGTACTTCAGGGACCCTTATCTCCTGCGAAAATGCCATTGTGGTTCTGATCATTTTCCATAACCCCAGTCTTCGCGCCCCCATGTTCCTACTGATAGGCAGCCTGGCCCTGGCAGATCTCTTAGCAGGCATTGGATTGATCATCAATTTTGTTTTTGCCTACCTTCTGCAGTCAGAAGCTACGAAACTGGTTACGATTGGACTGATTGTTGCCTCTTTCTCAGCATCTGTTGGCAGCTTGCTGGCTATCACTGTTGATCGTTACCTCTCCCTGTATTATGCTCTGACTTACAATTCAGAGAGGACTGTCACTTTTACCTATGTCATGCTTATATTGCTCTGGGGAGCATCTATCTGTATTGGACTGCTGCCTGTAATGGGCTGGAACTGCCTCAGAGATGAATCCACCTGCAGTGTTATCAGACCACTCACTAAAAATAATGCAGCTGTCCTTTCGGTCTCTTTCTTGCTTATGTTTGCCCTCATGCTGCAGCTCTACATCCAGATCTGTAAAATCGTGATGCGCCATGCCCATCAGATTGCCTTGCAACACCATTTCCTGGCCACTTCCCACTATGTGACCACCCGAAAAGGAGTGTCTACTTTGGCCATTATTTTGGGGACTTTTGCTGCTTGCTGGATGCCTTTTACGCTCTATTCTTTAATAGCAGATTACACCTATCCTTCTATATACACCTATGCCACCCTCCTGCCAGCTACCTACAATTCCATCATCAACCCTGTAATATATGCTTTTAGAAACCAGGAGATACAGAAAGCACTTTGGCTCGTCTGTTGTGGCTGTATTCCTTCTAACCTGTCTCAGAGGGCAAGATCACCCAGTGATGTCTGATTGGCAGCCACGAGGACGCTCCTTAACATGTTACTTTCCAGACATCTTGTCTTTGGTTTAGATGCATTCTTTAAATGGTGTGTGATGGGTTCACATAAAAACCGCAGGATGGACTGACCTTTTTGTAAAGAGAAAACCCCAGCGACCGAAATCAATCGGGTGGTTTAAGGAAGATTTCCAAAATCAAAATAATCAGTGTTCTTAAGAGATATGTAATGTTGCTCAGGGTCTTTTTGTCATATTACCCAGACTTTACCATGTTTGCCATGATTTTACATTAAGTTTTCTAATTAAAATTAGATTGAAACAGCATACTTCTTTAAAATTGTTTCTGTGATTGAGTTTAATCGTACTGCATGTTACAATCTGTTGTGAGGCTATTTTTTTCCTCTTTAAATTTTTTTTAAACCGAAAAAAACCCCAAACCAAGCCCTGTTACCCCATCTGTATATCATCAGAATACTCTTCAAAATAATGGCCAATTGTATTGATTTATATGGGATTTATTGTAATAATCTCAGTGCAAGAAATTTGCTCTAAGTGAGAAAGTCCTTGTGCAGCTTTTTATTTTACATCTCAGCATTAGTTAGGTTGACAGTTGTTTTCAAGAGTTACCTGTTCTCTCATGTTTTCTGGCTGGATGTTAAAGCAAGAGATATGTGTTGCTTTTCTTTTCAAAAGACAGACATATGTTTTCACTTGCATGTGGGACATTGGAGCTATGATGTTGATTTTAAAACTGACGAGGGTGTCTTTGAAATTGATGAAACAATATGGCCTCTTTCGGCTATGCATTTGTAATAGATTGAAAACTAGCTTTCTCAGACAAGTTTATCTTTGCAGAAGAGTATAAGAAATGTTTCATAAAACAACCCACTGATTGCTTGCAGCACATATTTAGCACTACATGAAGTGGTTCCCTTACGTTTGTTATCAATACTATTGCCATTTGTTTTCACTGTTCTCCTATGAAATTTTAAATACCGACATTTATAAATTCTCAAAGCGTATCTGGTTCATAATTATATGCAACCAGAACTACATTTCAGCTTTTCTGGTCGTTTCATTCTTTGCGCTGTACACATGTCAGTTCACTTCATTATAGGACTACATTATAGTTCTGGTCTAGAAAGCAGAGGTTCCTCTCATGAATGGTTAAATTTCAAACTGCTTCTAACCTTCCACTGAAGCCACATTAAAATGCACTAGAAATAAAGCATTGTTTTCTGATTTGAAGACTGCTTGACTGTCAGAGACAAAATCTTCCTGGCACTTGTCTTCATGAAACTTACGGTGTACTTCATGTTATGCATGGGAGTTTAGAGTACTGCTTCCATTAGTGCTGATGGGAGCTCAATGTGTTCATGCCTTGGCATCAGCAGGAGGTTATACTCCCTTGAATGTCAAACTCAGCATATTGTATTGTTGCTTCAGTACCTTCCATTAAAAAAAAAAATCTAAAACTCAAGTGTAAAAATAGCAATATTTACAGTTCATTGAAAAAATATACCTGTGTAGTAGAGATAGTAGAGACAACTGCTGCTGGTCTGGATTTTTCCAAATGGAATCTGTCCTTTTCACGTGGACGTTTGGATGACTGTAGCTTTTTGTGGCAAAGTTTCTGTGATGTTAAGAATCATATGCTATACACAAAGCTGAATCTCAAATGTGAGTTGTCTGTAAACAAGGCTCTGTAGAGATTTTTATGAGCAATAATTAATTTTAGTTGCAATGCTGGGTTTAAATTCCATTATTTATTTGGTTCAACCTTCATGATACTTGGTTCTTGCTTTGTAATCTGATTAGTTTAATAATAATTGCATGGCATGACCCAGTAGAGCTGTGCATTTGAAGCTCCCCTGGCTTCCCTGTGATTTACAGATGCTCAGTAAGTTAGGCTATGACCTCTGCTCAGTGTAGGGTATTGGTGTTCTTTATCTACTTATGAACGGTACTGAAACTCTAGTAATTGAATTTTCTTACAAGTTTTTGTATAAGAAATACTCACTTCATAAATTTCCATGCTACATATGTGTGCAGTTCTTCAAGTATACAAACTATTGGGAAATAATGGCAGTAAAAGTCATAAGATGAATAATGTAGGATGGCACTTTTAAAAGAAAAAACAAGTTCAAGTCATGCAAACTTTGCTCCCCCTACTTTTTCCCTTATTTGTTCTTCTGTATCAAATTGCTAAAAGTATGATGAAGATGAGCAGCTAGAAGTGTGACCAAAATTCAGTCCTGAGGGCAAATGTTGTTTTCTTTATGCAGACTTGTTCTCATCCTCTTGGATCACCTCACAGGCATTAGTGTTTTTCTCTAGGCAACACCTGTGTGGCAGGGAAGCCAGAGAAAAAGAGCACAGAGGGAGATAATGTCATCCCCTCTTCTCATGCTGTTTGACCTCGTGTCCTTGTCCTCTTCCTCACTTCACAGGCTGCTCAATTCCGCAGAGGCTCTCCAGTGTGCCGGGGGAGCCGACCTCTTCCTTGTGCCAGAGCAGAGAGATTTGTAATTGGAAGCTTCTCTCCTGAGGAGCAGTGCAAGTCAAACGGAGGAAAGAAGGATTAATTATAGCAATCCCACAAAGCTGGCTCATAGGGATGTGATTTGCCCTTGTTTGAGGAGTTGTGCATGGTTACCTTCCACCACAAACAGATGAGAAACATGATTCTGCCTCCAAAGATACTGCTGTGACCTCCAGTGAGGATTTTGCCTCTTCCAGAAATATGTTCCAAAATTGAGGCTGTGCAGCATAGGCCAGAATATCCTGCTGAAAGGCAGTGACATAGGTTTGCCTGCAGCTGTCAGGGCAAACTTTACCATAGTCTGCAGCACTGGGATGGGTGCTACATAACACACCTCTGAATGAGCTCCGGGAAACAGGGGCAGAGCTGTGCGTGCAAAACTCCCTATGTCACTCACACAGAAGAATTGCTTGACAGCCAGCCACCTTTCAGGCCTTGCAGAGTTACTCAAGTCTCTGCTGTCCCCTCAGGGTGACACTGGAGGCCCCTGTTCTGTATGGTGAGGTGCCACTATCCATCCAAGGTCCTCCTGAAACTGGCAGAAATCCATCAATTTGCAGTTTCTGATATTTTGTTGTCCCATCAAACACCAACAGTGCAAATAGACCAGGGGAGTTAGATTCTGTGTACAGTGAAGCAGCTTTTGTATCTCCATTGTAATGATAAAAGGGTTGGTTTTTTTCTTAATATGCAATTTAGTTTAAAGAATGGAAGTTCATGGGGTTTTTTTAACACACTTGACCCAAAGTTAGTAACAGTTGTATCCTGATGGGAAAAAATTATTGTGGTCAGTTTTTTTTTCATGTGTTCATCCTCAGAGCTTAGGAGAAGATATTTTTAATTGTCTTCTTTTTTTTATTTTTTTTTAATCATTTCCCCCAAGAGTAGTATTTCAGCAATAAGGAGAAATATGTTGTTAGCACAAGAGCAATAAAATCCTCCATGATGTGGATACTATAAACTGCTGAGTAAACTCAGAGCAATAGAGAGGAAGCAATATATACTTTAGACAAAAAGAAAGTAACTTGCATAAGGACTTTCAGTAAATGTAAGTCTTCCTTTTTTTAAGCAGATCCTATCAGACCAATGTAAGACATTATTTCTGGTTGATTTGTTTTATAATCATTGAATTCCTGAATAGAATTACACAGCAATAACATTTTACCTTAATTCTTGAATCCTGAATTTGTGCTATTTGCTGAAAGAATTATGTACTGCATTGGGGAGTTTTATTCTTTTCATTGTTTGGCATTTAGTTGTACAGCATTCTGTGGATGAATTAATAATGTTCAGGATTTCCAGTTATGACTTAATCCCAAGAAAACCCTAATTTGTCGTGCTCATCAGGGTGACTATGATAAATGGTGCTAGCCTGTTCTGAAGACAGCTTGATTATGATACCAGTGAAGAAAACCCCTACCATTACCCAGGCTCTTTGGAAGCAAGCTCTCTATCTTCCTGCCATGGGCACTCTAACATAAGCAGTTGCATCCATCCTTTAGTGTTCAGGGACCAGCCTTGAGGCATCTTGGAGTCTCTAGAAGTCCTCCATGGACAGCAGTGAACTTTGGCATAGACCAGCGCTCATGCTGTCCCCAAAGAGCTATTTTTCTCTTGCCTCAATTTCTTGGGGGTTTTCTAGCTTTTAAAAATAAACTACTTGTGACTTCATTTCTCCAAGGTGATAAACAACCTGCTGTGTGATTGGAAGTTGGGAAAAAATAGCATTGCTAAAAGTTAAGCCCCTGAAGCATAACTACATACTCATTGCTTAAAAAAAAAAAAGTGATTCTGTAATATTCAGAACAATGCTTTCAGAATGTTTGCCCTGACTTTTATGAAGAGAAAGAGAGAAAGTATATAGGGTCTGGTTTTTCTATTCACAATAAATAAGTAAAAATAAGAATTGGACACAGTGGTTGCTATTTAAAAGCCCACCAGCTATCCTGTCACTTTATCTGAGATACTGAATGGTTCTAGATTGGCTTAGTGGTAGTCCAGAGATGTTCCATGGAGGAAAAATAAGATCTCTCAATCTCTGCTTATAGAGAACTAAAAGGAAGGAACTATAAGGGAGTGGTATAATTTATATCTCATGAATAAGCAATAGGTCAGGAAAGATAAATTAGGCATGCATATCTCCCTCATCTGTCAGTAAAAACAATGGTGGTACTCCCAATAAACTTGAAAGGGCTCCTGTCTGGAAATACTTTTTTGGTACAAGAGGAAATTGCCCCTTAAAACTGGGTGCTGCTGTCTTATTCAGATCAAGAATATGCAGTTCCTTTTAATGGATCAGAAGTCTAAATGAACTGCATGGATATCTACTTTCATATTAAGTGGATGATGAAAGATGAGAGATGGAAGTCTTTATAGCTTGAAGAATCAGCCAGGTTCAATCACTTGGGGCTTGAGCTTGGGCAGAAGGATGCTTGAATAAATGCACCCCCTGTAAGAAGGGTGTTTTGAACTGTCCATGTGGAGCCTTACCCGAGGTACACAGAGCCCCATTTGGGCCTCTGGGGCTGCGTCTGTTCTGGGGTGTGGTGCAGCAGTCCCTGTCCTTGGGGCTGCCCCTTGGGTTGGTGTTCAGAGAGCAGACAGGAGGAGATATGGTCAGAAGTGAGGTCCACCTTCCTTAAAAAGGTTGCCCTATGTTTTATTCAGCTTATTACTTGTCTTGTTAGCACAGTCTTGTGTGGCCCCACTTGGAATCAGAAGAGGGGTTTTGTGGAAAAATACTGAAAATTCAAAGTAGGACCACCAGAAGATTATTTTACAGTAAGTCATTACGTATTTCTGTTTCTTTTGGGGAGCAGCTAAGCCTGTAACTTTGTAGTAAGTGTTTCTTTGAAAACAGTATGCCTTTGCACTAAAAAAGTTCATGCTGAGGTTTATTCACAAAATTGTTGTTATCTTGTAAGCCCCACAAGAAGAAAGAGTTGCACATTTCACTGTTATACAAACTTCTTATAGAAGAGAAGGGAAAAATCCGAACATGAATGTAGGTTAGATGAAACCATATTGCAGTTAATTAGTGTGTCACTGCTGTGATGCAGACTAATTCAGTGCCCCATGGAAAGAATAGGGGAAGATTTTTCCAGTGGAGATCCTTTGCAAATAATTGAGAGAATAAAACTAATTTTAGAACAATAGTCAGTTACAGTTGCTGTCACAAACTCCTTCAATTTGCTTTCAAGAAAATTGTTCTCATCTCCCCAAACCTTTGTTTTGCACTTTACATATGCCAACGCAATTTTTACATACTTGCTGACATGCCAGATATTTAACTGGAAAAGATAGTACTATGTGTCTCCCCCTCCCAGGTAGGGGGAAGTGTGTTATGTCCCAGAACTAATGAACTGATTTAGTTATCTGATGTCTCTAAGTAGCACAGAACTTTGTGAAAAGCATAGAGTTCTTCTGGCCATTCGTTGCACATTTAGGGGCTTCCCTGAATTACAAGTGTAGAGCATTAGTATTTTAACTGATGGTTTACAGGTTGGGCTATTTTTCTTTTTCTCCTTCACCTCCCCATCACCCCAACCCTCAGCAGTAAGTTGTCTAGCACAGTCCTTTTTGTTTCAAGGTGAACATTGGTTTGCAGTTGGACTCAGTGATCCTAAAGTTTTTTTTCCAACCTAAAGGATTCTATGATTCTAAGTACCTGCCTCTCATAAATACAGTGGTGCATTCCTAGGTAAAATATCATTTATAAAGTTTTTAATAGTTTGTTATAACCCTTTCAAACATATCAGCAGCCTTTTCTCATTGAAAACTTTAGTGAGCATTTCCCTTACACAGGAAATGTCTGATTTGCCTGTGGGAAGGGAAAACAAATGTACTGCTACTGTTTTCTTTACACTGGTAGTATTTTTCCTCTAACCACTTGCTTCCAACCCTATGATGTACCATGATGCCTGAGCACCGGCCTAGTCCTGGTTTCTCAAGGAAAAAGCAAGCCAATACCAACTGCACATGCTGAAGACTGCATCCTGCAATGATTTACCTTAGAAAATGAAGGTGAAAATTTCACTTTTAAAAAATAGATGCCAACAAAATAGATTCTTTTTATTTTTAAATATAAACTCATTCTTAAAAGGAAATACCTATGTCCAGGTTTAACATACTAGTTATATTATATGCTGCATAGAGAAACAGTTTCTTGGAGTATTTTAGTATGCCATTAACTTGATTAAGTATGATGAGCTATCACTTTTAAATAGCATAATTACATACTTAAATATATATATACATTCGTAATTATTGCGATTATATAATTCAGGTTTTATGTGTATGACATGCAATATATTGTGTTCTGTACCCTCATTGTGGATGTGTTTAAAATGTAACTTCTTTGCTGAGCAGTTTCTTATGATCAAAGAAAAATATTGCCCAACTTGTTGAGTCTTGCAAACGCTGAAAGATTCAGCAGTAATTGATATTTCAACAAACAAAGACAGGCATGAGGTTTCAGAAGGGAGTCAAATCCTCATGTCTTTAATTTGGACAAATCCCACTGCCAGCTTTGAGATTACAGGAATGTTTCCCATGACCACAGATGGTACAGAATGCAGGAAGGATACTTGTCACAAGCATGGGCCTATAAAGCAGTTACAACTTTCTCCACACACTGTTCCCTTTTCTCTCTTGCTCTTTTTCTTTCATAGGTGCTTTGGTAACAGGACTGCACAGATCATGATTCCACACAGCCATGGACACAGGTGGATATTTTGCACTGGCTGATTCCAACCTGGGGAATGTTAAAGTACCTAAAAAAATTTATGCATTCATTTTTAAAGGGCACACAGAATGCATATATGCTTCAGGGGTTTTCTGGGAAAAAGGCCTAGAACCTCTAAGATTTAGGGCTGAGTTATAGAGCTCTAATGAACTGGTTACTTATGGTCACCATAGAATTTTCCTCTTACTTCAGTGTTCACTAAGATTAAACCCATCAAAATAATGAGGAATTTGGCTTCCCCTGCTTTCAGGGGAGAGATATTTTATAGTATGCAAATAAAAGCAGCATGATCTGGCCCTTTGAAAATTGAAATACCCACATCCAGAAAAGGACAAAAGGATTGTGTCCTCATGGAGTGTGGGAAGTTGTGCTCCATCCATGGGTTTTTGTGTTGCCACTGTTTGGTTGCCCTCTGACAGTGCAGTCCCTCAATATATGATGAACACTCATCAGTCCACCTTGTGGTGCCTCTGTCCCAGAGGGCTCAGGAGAAAAGAGCACAGAGGTGAGGTTTTCTGCTGTGTTGGTGGCAGGTCACAGCACGATGGGTTTGGAAGGGAGCTCTGCTCTCAGCACAGAGCTTTCTGAAGACAAGATAGAAAATAGGGAGCCTTCTTCAATCACATTCCAGCCACATCTTTTCTTTTGTATCACCCTGTCAGTGGAAGCAGAGACTCTCCTTAGTCCTGGAGGAGGAGGGTAAGTGGTTGCTGGGAGTTAGCACGCTCCAGCACACAGCTTTTTACAGGGCAGCTATCCCAGAGCTGAGCAGCTGAAGGTACAGTAATCTGCTGTTGAACTCAGGCTGGTCCCTCTAGGAAGAAAACGCACTTTTCCAGAATGCAGGAACAGTGTGTGCGATTTGTGCCAAAAGTGGAATGAGTATTGCAGCTGAAGAGGCAGGTAAATTGCCTGGATTACACATACAGCAAAATAGGCAGTCTCTAGAGTTACTTGCATGTGCTCAAATACAGTTTTTGTTAGCAGTCCCACATACCTATATGGAGAAGGAGAAGAATATGAGTTTTCCTGTTGGGTCTCAGCCAGAGCCAACCAAAGGAAATGGGCATTCTTGGTTTTGTCATTGTTTCTGGAGAGAGACACATTACACCTCTGTCCATTTTGATATCTATAGCTTTTTACTCTTTGGGACTAAAGACCTCCTTTGTTTGGTCTGAGCTTTACTGTCACAGCCAAAATCTACAAAAGTTGATTGTAAATGTGTTTACAAGTGGAATTTCATAGAATGAGTGCTATAAGTGTGCCTCTGAAATAAAGCTGTAAATTCTGTCTTTAACTTCAGACCATGATATTTGGAATACCTGGGCTAGTTGAACCAATTGTAATTTTCTAGGCTTACTAACTAAACCTCCACGTTTTTTGTTGCCAAATGCAATTAAAAATAACCTCTAGTTTACCATGTTCATGGCTTCAGATCCTCAGAGAGAACTTTTCCTAGGAAACATTGTACATTTCAGGTAGCACCTGATACTACTGACTGCAGTGTAGTTCCATGCTGAGTTCTAAAAGCTTCAGCAAAAGCATCTGCATGGAAGATAATTCTCATGCTGTACATCTCACTAGGAGCCAGGTGGATTGAAATCCTGCATGTTCTGCTTTTCATATGAGAACCATACATAAAGGTCTGTGGTTATTTCTTATACTAATTAAGGTTTTTGATCTGGTTTGGTTTTGGTTTTGTTTTTTTTTAAATTTAACTGTGGTTGAAGTTTGAACCATAGCTTGCCAGTGTATGAAGTGATTTTAAAAGGAAGTGAAACATCTTTGCCTCAGTTTCCCTTAAGCTTAAAGCTTTGAATTGCAACTACAGAGCTTCTTGTTGTATACAAGATAGTAATTTAATGCACTTTATTTAAAAAAGGCACAAATTATTTTCTTTATAAAATGTTACAATTGCACTATGCTGTAAGAATTGGTTACTAAATATAAACTGTACAGTTTTGTAGTCAACATTGTGTTTAGTCATAAATGATTGAAACAATTACATATTTCAGTTAAATGTTAATTTTATATGTGGTGTATGTAGCCATAAATAAATTTTTCTTTTTAAAAAAAAGAATGGTTGGTTGTTTCATTTCATTGAATTCCCCATTCTATTTCAAATAACAAAAATTACATCCTTTCTACAGATATAAGATTTAAGTGTGTTCCAGTGCAAAGAGATGACAGATGACACTGACTAAACTTGGGGGATGAAATTCAGATGTGCAAACTTAAGTTGAACTTCTGTAGATTTCCTGCATCTACTAGCACTGCAGAAGGAAACACCAGGCACTACAGACAAAAACACTGAAAGAAGAGCTTACAGGAGCTCTTGAACATAGAGTTGCAAGTGAAAGCCAAAGTAACCTTCCATGTCTACCTTTCTTATTCAAGTTAATTTATCTACACTGCACTCTCTTCTGACACACTGCCTTTTATTATCATTGTATACACTCAGTTTTGGGGAACAAAATTCAATAGGGGTTATAAGAGGTTCTGCATTTGGTCATAGTAAATGAATCTAAATACTTAATATTTGTGTTAGCAGTCATTAACTGGGAGAGGTAAAAGTTACTGTGGAAGTAAGGAACTGTGTTAACCTAGATTTTTTTTACAAGTGTGGTCCTAGTCCTTGAATTAAGTAAATGAAAAATTGGATGCATGATCACAGTTCTGTATTTCCAATTTGACTGTTTCAGATAGGCTAAAAGAAAACAGTGGACCGTCTAATTTTCCAAATTAAATTTTTCTTATAAAATGTATATCTTAATTCCTCTGAATGGTTTTCTTGCACACCCATCTTATTTTCCAGGCATATAAATTGATGGAATGATTTACATCTCTAAGACTGACTGTTGTGCACCACAACCATTGAAATGTGGCCTCTGAAAGAAATGGGGCAGTGACTGACAGATATCCAGGTAAATGATCAACAATGAGGCTGCTTCCTTTATGCTATGCAGGCCTACAGTCCTGCATGTCAGATGGATCCTGGAGATCTTTGGGATGTTTACTTCTGCCAGATACAGCTGTCCTCTCCACCTCTCACACCAGCATTAGGACCACCTGTTTTATCTAGAGACGAAGAAAATGGTATCATGGTGCAGGAGTAGAGATCCAGTTTGTTTCTCTGAGGCTGAACTATAGCCAAAAGCACTGAAGCACGGTGGTGACCAGGATGTATTTGATAAAGGTAAGAGAATTATGAATAATGGATATGCAACAGAACACTAAATGGCCACTGTACTTACAAGGATAAAACAGTTGAAAGCTGTCAAGACATGAAATTTCCATGTTAGAGTAAACAAAAGAAAGTTTAGTTGTATGAGGCCCACAAGTGGAAATTAAAAAGTGGAATTTCAGTGTTCTTTAGTTCAAGGATGCTTGAGTGCATTGTTCCAGGTGTGCATGCCTGTTCCAAGGTTCATTTAAGTGTCAGTAAGGCACATCAGAGATGAGCTGCTGAGATGGACGGACTTTTGGACACAGTGCAGCATGTCTTATCTTCTTACTAAGTTCTTACGAATTGTCTTAGTTATAGCAGTATGTCAGAGCATGGCTGCTACCTCACCACTGTCCTACACCATGAATTACTGATGTCCATGCAAAGTGTGAGGCCTGTGCAGTTAATGAAGATTTTACATTCATTGCTGAAAATGTTTAGGAGAAATCATCAATCTGGCATGTAGGACAAAGACAACTCCATTTGCAGATATTTTAAAAATCCTCAATTTTAAAGTTATTTTGGAATGATCTATATTCATATATGTCCAAGCTTTTTTTTTTTCTCTACAATTGCTTTTAAAATTAGCAGCTCAAATCTAATTTATCTTTTTAGTTTTTTTTCTTTTTAATTGAAATGTCATTCTCATAACGAAAATGCTCCATGGGGTTGATACTACTTTGCATTCCTCTAATGTGGATGTGAGCTTAGCAACCCCACTGCTGTACAGCGTATTACAACCAGCACTTGGTTACTACATGCAGATCAGCTCTTACCTGAGCATATTCTGCTTGTGAATTTTATTGGGATTTTCTCTCATATCTGCAAAAGCCTTTCACCGCCATATTTTGCACAAATTGTAAAGCTGGTGGCTTTTCAATGCAGGCTTTATCTGACAACAAAAGATATTTTGTGTAACCAGGACACTGCCTTCCCACCAGTGGCCTAGCAGAATTGCTTTCACCTTCATTTTTATCATGATGTATGGCATTTAAATGGTGCTTGACAGAAAGCCTATATAAACACATTTTCTAAGATACATTGAGTTTGTCATCATCATCATTTTTGAGCTGTCAAGCTCAAAAGCACACAATTTCCAGAGCAAGGATCAACAGATTCCAAATCATTCAGCTTACAAGGGGAATACAGAGGATATGGCAAACTAAAGTGGGAGAGAGCCCTCACAACTCCAGTTTCAGGCATTAGACAGGTCTAAATGGGGGCAGAAGATTCCAAAATCTCAAACGAACCTCAGGATTTCCTTCACTCCCCTGGCTATTCTTACTCTTTCACCTTTGGGTGAGGGCTGACAAAGAAGGGGGCTGGTTCTCACATGGCATCAGCTGTTGCAGCCTCCAGCTCCACTTTTGTTTTTTCTAAGAGCTGGAATTGTCAGTGGTGCCACTAGTGATGCAGTGCAAGGATGTACATGGGAATTACTGTTAATGTGGCAAGCCATGAATCAGCAATGGCATCAGGCTGGAAAAGAAAGCATTTGCTATTTGCCAGTTTAGCCCAACAAAAAACCATTCCCTGACGTCCAAGCAGGTCAGAGAGCCCCACTGCTTTCAGAGGGAAGCAAGGGCAGGGTCCCAGTCCACTGGCCCTGGCCTAGAGACAGGGACTGTTGGAGTGGAGGGTCCAGTCCCTGCCCAGCCTCAGACACTCCCTTGGCTCTATTATTCTGCAGATACGGTTGAGTTCCCTGCCTGGCAAGGTAGCACGTATTACACTGAGCCAGGGCCACACGGCAGCAGCTCATCTCTCCCTTGATGCTTTGGATCCTTCTGCAGCCTTGTTTCTTGCTCAGATGGGCTCCAGGATGCTGGATTCCGTATCCCTCCACAGCTTTTTGTGGGACCTAATAAAACAAATCTGTTTTTTGTTTTTTAATTAACTGGCCTGTATTAGTGTCCCTGGAGCTCTCTGCACTGAGGTTGGTTTTGGTTTGGATTTTTACCCTCTCCTAGGAAGATGCCACAGAAAAGTGGTGTGGTTTCTTAATGTTCGGTCCATTTCATTCATCACGCTTTTTCTGGAAAGTGTTTGTTTGCCTTCCATCTAGCCACAGCTTGTGCACAGCCTTTAGAAAAACACGGTCAGCCTTGCCAAGAGATGTGTCTGGTGTTAGATCTGCAAACCCCTGTCTGCCATCACAGGGTCGTTCAGGCTGGCTCCCGTTCAGCAGCTGTGTGTCAGCTGTGGGATCGCGTTCGGAAGCCGCCCCCTTCCCCGGGAGCAGCAGTGACCTGCCTTTGCTAAAACTGGGTGTTCCTGCTGGCAGAAGAGACAGACAAGTGTTCCTTGGTGTGCTGTTTGCTCCTGCTGTGGTCACCACATCCCTGGAGCCTGGGGAGAGTGCGTGTGAGGGACAGACAGCAGCAGGCAGTGTTGAGCGAGGCTGACTTCCTTCCCTTGGGATGCCAGGTGTAGGAACAGACATTTACCTGTCCAGGGTATGTTTGCTGCTCAGCCGTGATCTATGGTGCATCGTCCCTGTAAGACTCACAGGCTGGCTGGGTGCTGCCGGACACCAGCCCTGTCCTGTGGACATGCAGTGAGGCTGTGCTCTGGGAGTGTGCACACTGCAGACCCACAGCAGCTTGTTGGCTTCCAGCTCCTATCAATTCAGTCTCTTTCCTTGCCTTTCCAAGGAATGCTGTACTCTTCTTCAGAGATGAGATAAAGCACTCCTCAGAGCTCAGTGGTTTCCCTTACTCTCTTCAGTGTTTTCCTGCTTCTCCTTGATTCTATTAGAGGCTGTTTTAGTGAGAAGTCGTTGATCACATGTTGATCTGTCTCCAGAGATCTAAACAGCAGAATCTCCATAATTTCTGCTGCTTCACTAAATGATACAGTGTTTCATTAAAGACAAGTTAAAAACAGAACAAAATGCTGCTCTATGTCCCTTTCAATCACCTCACCTTCAGAGTCATTTGCAAAAAGACTTTTCATTTTTCCTCTGCTTAGAAGTTATTTTCTACACCATTTAAATGACAGCTTAATCATATGATAAAAGGACTTCCCCGAGCACAGGGTCCCCTTGTGTCAAAATATCAGTGGATTCCATATTTAACATCAGATGCAGGTGCCGTAGGTGAAGTTTCCCCTGTGAATAGCTTGCATGATATTATATCGCTGTGGAGAGAGCTTCCTGTTGGAAAGCTGTTCAGAGACAAAAGTCAGCAGGGCTCCAGCCCCCACAGTGGAAATCAGCAGTAAAAATCCTGAGTAGCAGCTAAGTACCTGTAAACATGTCAGTGGTCATGGAAAGGTGGAGCCTAGTATAGAATAATTCAGATCTTTTATGATAAAGCAGCAATATTGTTTTGAAAGATACAGAAGGCCTGACAAACACCCGTAAAGTGCTTCACAACAGATGGCAATTTGAGCACAAAGAGGTCACATCAAGCATGCGGCAAACACAATATCTACTGCTCTTCCTTCTTGCTTCCCTAAGTGTTTGCTGTGAGAATGGCAGATAAGACTAGTGCTCTCTGTCACTGTGCATTTGTGGGATTAACGTCTGAAAGAAATTATTACAGTGAATTTAACATTTACATAAAAAGTTCTGAATAATTTCCACTCCTGAACTAGACTCCATCACATTACATCACCTGTATGTCTCCCTCTCAGTAGCTTTTATCATCTGGAACAGTGCACCACCACATAGCAGTAGTAAAGCTTAACATAATATTGCCTTGTTTCAGGCTTAGAGTGTAAAACAGGCTGGCATCAGCCTTCTGCTGATGCAGAAGCAAATAGCAGTGTAAAAAAAGAGATGGCAATTTGAAAAGCTTCCCGTATTGGGGTAGGGGAGAGGCAGGGATTCTGTAGAGCTTTGAGCACTGCACCTCCCCTTGCATGCTGCAGACACGTCTCCAGTATGAGCCAGGGAACACCCAAGGGGAGAGACAGCAACTGAGAGTTTCTGGGCAGTGCATCAGGTTAAAACCTATGAGGCCTAAGGTTTATTTGACCCATCAAAAGCTACTAAAAGCCTCGCTTCCAAGAGGGTTTTACCAGATGCTTTTCTTTCCTGGTGAAGCTGGAGCCCAAGAGCATTTTGCAACCAGCATCCATTGGTTCAACTGCAGCAGAGGAACAATTTCCTGCAGAAAGGTCACAGGCCATTTGCAGCTTTCCGAGTCAAAAGCAATCCTTAAAACTCTCATCTAAAAACCACCTGGAAGCAGTTGTCAAGCAGTGTAATTGCCCCAGTGTTGTAGCAGCTGACTGTGTGAACCAGAACTCGAAACAAAATCCTGCCCAGGAGAGATTACGGGTTTGTTACTGATGGTAAAAGCAGAGCAAATGTGTAAGTGGAAGAGCAGGATGTTGCTTTTGAGTGCACAGTATCATGGCTGGGATACGGTATTCCAGAAATAAGGAGGGTAATGAGCTGGTTCCTGTGTTACATGAGAGCTCATCTTATCTACAGTGAGCTTTGTAAAAGAATTCAGGAAGCAATGTGGAAACTTTTTGATAGCTCTGCTTTCTCCCTATGTCAGCATCAGGAGAAAGAGAGGTCTGGGTAACTGGTGAGGTATAGAGATAGTATTTCAGATCACTGAGAGACAAAAAAAGCTTGGAAGCCAGCAGGGCAGCTGAGAGGGACTCAGCTTAGACCAGCTTGGAAGAAAGGATTTTTATTTGGGGGCTTGAGTTTTGATATAAAATCAAATTTAGCAGATGAAATTACTAGAGAGGAACTGATGGGAAACTCTGACATTTATCTAAAACATACAGACATCTGTCCTTTAACCAACAAAGGCTGTATAATATCTAAACTGTCATCAAGATAACAAAGGTCAGACTGCTGAACAAATTGACATCTTGTGCTGCATTTGGGTGTTCAGAGGTTTGTTTTATAAACACACACCCCTGCAGGTAGTACAAGTCAGAGGTTGCCCAACAGCCTGTGAGGAGATGCTGGGGGAGCTTGGCTCATTCAGCCTGGAGATCTGGCTTCACACGGACCCAGCAAAGCTTGTGCAGGTGTTACCAAGAAACAGATCCAGGATCTTCACATGAGGCATGCTGAGAGCCTACAGGCCCCAGTGAAACAGTCAGGAGGAGACTGGTTATAAGGAGAAGCTATTTCCCCATAAGGACAGCCAGGCAGTGGCACAGGTTGGCCAGAGAGGTTGTGTAATCTCTCTTGGGAAGTTTTTAAGACTCTGCTGGATAAAACCTTGAGCAACCTGGGCTGACCCTGCTTTGAGACAGAGGTTGGACCAGATACATCCTGAGGTTCCTGCCAGCCTGAACTCTCCTGTGGTTCTCATGGGCAGTGAGACACACCTGTGGGTGTCCATACCATGATCTGGAAGGCTTAGACCTTGACAGAGCATTATCACAGAATCATAGAATGTTAAGGGTTGGAATGGACCTAAAGATGATCCAGTCCCAATGCCCCTCACACCTCCCACTCAGCCTGGCTGCTCAAGGCCTTATTCAGCCTTGCCTTGAGCACCGCCAGGGTTGGGGCGTTCACAGCTTCTCTGGGCAACCTCTTCCAGTGTCTCACCACCCTGACAGTGAAAAATTTCTCCCTAATATCTAACCTAAATTTCTCATATTTCAATTTGTACCTATTAATCCTTGTCTTATTTTTAGTTTGTAACAAGGAGGTAGAAAGAGATCAAGCCTTGGAAGATACTCTCTAGGAAACGGGGGATCCCCATCTCCTGACTCGTAGATCAGCTGCTGGAATGGTTTGAGCCAAGCACAAACTACTGAATTTAGTAGAAGAATAAATGACTGACAAATTAAAAGAGCCTATAAAATACTGGTGGTATGGCTCAAAGATCTAGTGGACATTTCTGGTGTTAAACAATAGGAATCAATGACTGTGGTCACAGCAGAGGCATTGACAAAGCCTCCACAAGTTGCATATTGGATTTTCCTCCTATACCTCTTGATATCTGCTGCCTTGAACAGTAACAAACAACTTTCATGCCTACCAAAGGGGAAGAGAAAGAATGGGCCCCCAGCCATTTTTTTTCACTTTTTACATTATGCCCTTCATGATTTTAAGGATTTCCCCTACTATTCATAACACTGAATGCTCCTAGAAGGTAACACATTTTAAAATTTCAGACCTTACAAGAACATCGGCCTTGGGGCATGAGCACTGGAAATAAAATTAATCATAATTATATCAGGATCTTCATTGGCCCACAGTGGGTTTGTGTCATAACAGAGGCAGTATTTAAAAGTTAATATTCATGTGTCAGTCTAATCAATAGATAAGTCAGAACAGCAGAAAGATCAGAGTTACAGCACAAGGCAGCATTAGAATTTGGATTCTGAGTTTTTCCTAATACCATTCAAAGCATGTTCTTTGTCAAACTGAAGAGCTCACAGTCACTCAACTCCAGCCCAGGTTGTAGGCAGATTTCAAGTCTGCAGGGTACCTTGTACCTTAGTCCTCACCTTCGAATCATAGATAATGTGTGTTTAATACAAATTTTAAAATAAGACTATCAATCACAATTATGAGTTCACCGTGAATTATTTATCTACTTTAAACAATTTGAGAGTATCAGTGGTATTTGACTCTTATTCACAGACTGGAAAAGAACCAAGAGCACAGAAGTAATTTCACGATTATAAGCCGCACTTCCGGGTTTCGGCAACTTTTCGTTCTTTGTCCATACATAAGCCGCACCTGGTTATAAACCGCACATTACAGAGAGTGATAAAAGGTATCTATTCTATCACCATCAGTTGAGGGTGGGGGCAGTGATCCTTATCTCCGTGGGAGATACTCTACTAATGGGCCATCCATTGAAACCAGGTTGGGCGTTATTCTTTATCTTTTCACAACTCATCCTTCCTCCAGTAAGTCATTTTCTGCTAATGGCCCATTGAGTCCTACTGTGGGACTGATAAAATCACTGCATCCCATTGGAAGTTGCTCCAGCCAGGGAGAAGAGCCCAACATTTCTTACCAAGATAAAAACAGAGGTTTTGGGACACCAAGGGAGCCCCTTTCTCCACTGGACTCCAGAGGAAAACCGGATTTCTCCACATCACCACTGGACCTCTGGAGGGAAACTGCACCTTCTACAGGAGCACTGCTCCAACTGAATCACATCTGTCATTGCAGGAGGATGCAGCCACCATTTAATGGGACTGCTACCAACACCTTGCCTGACGGGGTGTCCGGTTGTACTCTGACTTTGTCAGGGTTTGGAGTTTGTTTCTTTGTAGTACTGTATTTCTATTTTAATTTCCCTAGAAAATAACTGTTATTCCTAATTCCCATATTTTTGCCTGAAAGCCCTTTGATTTCAAAATTATGATAATTTGGAGGGAGGGGGTTTACATTCTCCATTTCAAAGAGAAGCTCCTGCCTTTCTCAGCAGACGCCTGTCCTCCAAACTAAAACAGCAACTTTTTGTTCTTTGTCCATATATAAGCCGCACCTGATTATAAGCCGCACTTTGGGTTCGGACCAAAATTTTAGTCAAAATGGTGCGGCTTATAATGCTGAAATTACTGTAACTTAAAGACGTCCTGCCCTTGGTAGCACTGAGGTACAAGGAAAAGCTTGCAAAATTTCTGGATGGAGTGAGCCTTCCAGTCATCAGGACTACCAATGCTGAAGTCACAGGGGGGAAAAAGGGGAGGAAAAAACATCCTGCCTCTGCCAGCATTACTAATAAAGTACTAATGATTATGACATGAACATTTTCTATGGCAGCTGATGCATTGCTAAACTAATATATATTCCTTAATATTATTTTCCATATGATTATGTCTGGCATTATCTCTCTAGATACAATACAGTTTTGCTGATACAACAAAATAAAATGCTACACATCCACAGTTTATAGAAATTCCTGTTCCCTGCTCTGTCTTCACAATGGACCAAACCACCTGAGTAAGTGAAGTAACAGCTCGTTTGTCAGTGTCCCAGCCACTTGTAGAAACCCCTTGCTAGGAATCCTGGTCAAACTGCTTTTGGGCTATTTTCCTGTTGGAAAGATTGAAAGTCTTGAATCTGCAACAGGAACTTATTCCTTATATTGCATGTACATTTAAGAAACATTCACACTCAAAAATATGTGATGGAAGTCTCCATATGGACCAATTACAATGGGCCTGCCACCATCCTGCCCAGCCAAAACCTGAAACAGAGCAGAAGGTGCCCTACAAATCCTCAGCAACTCAGCCTTGGAGGGTGTGAGGCTGCCAGGGAGAGTCATCACTTAGCCTGGAGATAAGGAGGAGGGGGGAAAGCTTGTTTTAGGAGAATGTGGGTTATAAACTGTGCCAGGTTTCACCTTAAAAGAAAAACATTATTTCCTACTTTTCATGTAAGGAGGAAAAAAGCATACCCGTACAGAACAGGGTAAAAAGAAATGTCCCTCCTTGCCATTGAAACCTTGTCTCCCTGACCCGAGTTACTCTACTGACCACCAAAGGCCACCAAATCTCTGCTTTGGGTAGGAGGGAAGTTCTCAGGGAGGTGTACAAAGTGGGGGCTGGGGAACACATGCTCACATCATTCCCTGAATACCCGTGGAAATGAGGATGTGTGGAGAATCCCTTCCACATGGAGTGCATCCCACAATGGAGACTAACAACAGAGAAATCATGAAGCTCCAGATGTACCAAAGATAATAGTATCACACATACATATACATCCATCCATGAGGTAAAGCCTGTCCATTACCACTCTGCTCCCTGATGGAAGAAGGAGCAGCTGAGGAGAGTGCCTGGGAAAACCTGCTTGGTTGGCATTGGTGTTTTCCCAAGTGGGATCTGAGCAACAAAATGCAGCAGAGCTTACACAGCCCAGCAGAGCTGCACACCAGCTGGGCAGGGTATGCCACTTACCTCTGCTACAGCACAAGATCACGCGTGAGCTTTGCCTATCAGCTTTTCTGAGGTGCACCAGAGCACATTCTCACTTGAAAGACAAAGGAACTGAAATAAACCAAGAAAGAAATTTTGTCTTTATGAGTACAACTCCCAGAACAGCAGGGCTTTCCCTCGGCTCTACATAACCAATAAAAAGGAATTACAGAAACCACATTACTAAAATTATCTTGGGCCCGTGCATATTCCTGCAAGCATTAGGAACAGATTAAAACCAGAGCAGCTAGTAACAGTGCTATCTCATGCAAAAGATTTGCCTACCAATGAGAGACTGCTTGTGTAACGCTCTCCCTAGGAGAAGCCAAGCACCAGGAGCTGAAGGATCCCAAAGCTGCTGCAAGGCAGCCCTGGTGTGAGCAGGAGGGCAGAGGTTCCCTGACTGAATCCCAGGGCATCATGCAGGACAAGCTGCAGTGCCCCCTCCTTTTTTTGTCCTGGTTTGGTTTTGGAGTTTTTCTGTTGGTTTTTTTGTTTTTTTTTTTTTTTTTTCCTGCCCCATTCTAGCAGGTATTCTCTTCTCCCTTTCCATTTCCTCTCTGCCTCCTGCCAAAGTAGTTCAGGAATTAGCAGGGGATACTCTTTGGCCTCCTTGTAATTACATTTAATTAGAAGACACCCTCATTTGCTTTGCTTTTGCTCTCCTACCTGGCAGAGTAATTTGCATTTCACAGGCCATTCCTGAGTCTTGTTCTTCCTGTGCCTGAAGTGAGCAGCACAGAGGGTCACAGTGAGTGGCTTAGCAGCAGCAGCTGTGTTGACAGCTGAAAGAACACCTGGAAAGTCTACAGGACTGGTTAAAAATTAATGAAAAGGGGAAAATGCTGAACATGCAGCACGCCTGGGCTGTCTAAGGTCAGTGCAGACACAGAGAGCATCACAACTAGCTGGCACACAGAGAACAAATCAAGCCCTAAGCACCTCTCCAACACAGAGTGGTAAGAAATTCATAGCATTTGTATGATCTACCCTCTTTGTGTGTGTGCCTGGAATATATTGACAGCAAATATAGTTCTGGAATGCCCATCTTCTCTTCAAATGGCACTGCAGTGAGGCAGCAGTTCATTCTCCAGGACCCTTTGTTGTCAAGCTGTGCCAGTGTTGCTACCAAGAGCAGTAAATCCTACCAGATCCAGTGCTGAGTCACTTTTTTGGCTTCATTGCATAATTTGCATCAGCAGTATCATAACAAACCGTCTGCTTTCAGAGACCAGACATCTTTGCAACACCATGCCCTATACCATAAATTAGTAATACAGCAACTGTCACGGGTGCCCAGATGAAGATAATCCCAAACACTTCCATAATGTATGAAATAAATCCAATCTTTCAGGAACAGCCACCTTCCCAGTGGATGCTGTGTACTAAGAGCTTTTCAGATCTCTAATGTAATAGTATAGATTACATAATGTAATAGTATAGATTACATTGAACCATTTCAGATTGCTCTTGACTTTGCTGTTGTCCATGCCTATCCTTAAGCTGTACTTCCATGGCTGAAACTTCCAGCCTTCAATACTTACAAGTGAAATTTGAAACTTTTGATGTGCATAAGCTTTTTCTTTACACTCTTAAACTTACCTGGAATTATTAAAAACACCAGTGGGCCAGGAAAAATATGTATGTTGCTACATCAAATCCTAAAAGAGATTCATTGCTGAGGAGGCAATCTAGGAACAGAACAATGAAAAGAATCCTGTCTGCTCTATTTCTTGCCACCTGTTCACATGAGGCTTTTTTAGTCTGGTTCACTTAAAGAAACAGCAGTCACCTGGCAGAGCTGAATGCAAACACAAATCAAAATGCCAGCTGTGGAATTTTGGCTAGAGATGTAAAGACATAGGAAAATGTGATAATGTGATAATTGTACAATTCACAAACTCTATGCATTCCAACAGAATTATCTATAAGCCAAGTTAATTACCTTGAAAGAAATAATTCAGAATCTGCTCTCTTTCCTAGAAAACATCATTATGTTTAATAAAACTTACAGTATCTAAAGTTTTCTTCCATTTTTTTTTTTTTGCCTAGATAGAGCACAACCAAAGAAATCACATTAATTCCTTATGACAGCATGAGAAATAAGGAATGCATAGTAGATATATGCTTTAAATGCTGCAGTAGAGATGCAGTTTTACAGGAAAAAAAAAAAGTCTGCCTGTACACGGTTTTGCTGTATACGCAAAAGCAGCTACATTACAGAGGATTATTAATCAAATAGGCTCAGCGCTTTAATTTCTAACCCCCAAGAAATTCTGAGAAAACCTTAGTCTAAAGAAGTCACAGTTTTGAGTAAATTACTTGGAAATCATTATGTGTCATTTTTCTGTGAAAAAGGTAATTTTTCAAGCTATTAAAACAGCCCATCTGAAAAGCTACCTATTTTCCTCCCACTTCCACAATTTTGTCCTCCTCCTCCCCCTACTTCAGTCCTCTTGCACCTGCTGGTTCTGCTTGCACCTTTGTAAGCACAGAAAATTTATGACAGACCTAACTTGGTTGTGCAAAACTGATTAAAACCAGAGGAGAAGAGGTGATGTAAAGAACTTGAATAAAGTTAATCCTGGATTAATGGCTGTGTTCATCATACAGAAGGAGAGCATTCACCGGGGGGGAAAGGGGGTGAAAGAAAAATAGCACAACTTGGAGAAGGTACAGAGAAACAGCCAGGGAGTGCCAATACTTCAGCACATCATGTTCACTGTGCTTTGCTACTGTGAATCACTGCACAAGGTTTTATGCACCCACCATGGGCATTCAGTCAGTTTTAATTGCATTTCCTGTTGTGACATGCCTTTGGAAAGAGACATGGCTCTGACTGAAATGTTTTCTTTTACTCTCACTTTTCCCATCTATTCACAGTCAAAGCAAATTATAGAAAAACAAAGCCTTCAGAATGGCTGAAGCAGTTTGGTTTATGGCTCCAGTTAGCTCAAAAGAAAGAACAAAAATGTATCAAGTGGCAGCAATGCCTTTCCAAGACACAGCAGAGGTGGATGCTGGACTGGGAATCACTGCATTGCTGCTTGTAGGAATGCACTGGCAATGGGTTCTTTGCAGAGAAGGCTGGGTTTAATCTGAATCCACTCCCTGCTTGGTATCAGTAGAGAGTTAAATTGTGTACAGTTTGGTCCATAGCAAATCTCTCTGCTCATGGGTGGGCTCTGAATCAGGAAAAAGTCAAGGTTCCTGTTCAGATAATGTGGCTGCCCAACTACCCCTCAAATTCAGATCAGACTACAGAAACCACCTTTTCTTTCTTTCTTTCTGTTCATACACCACCTGCATTGCAAGCTTCTGCCCATAACCTCCAACAGTAATAAAATGACGAAGCCTGCAACACATTTCTCATTCTGAAAGAACAAAAACCCCATCTGGAAACTGCAGATATATCAAATTTATGAAGAGAGGATAAAATGATCCTTTTTATGCTATTTGTACTATTGACTTGTAATCTCTTGATGCAGTTTAGATATTATGGAATTTCAGACTTAATATTCTACCCAGAGGATGATATAAAAGCTATTATTGATTTTCACTCCCTATAAGCAGACTTCATTTCTATGTAAATTAATGATTGTATAATATATTCCACAATATAGATTAGTTGTCATTCAAGAGTTGATCTAGTCTCATGCCAGCAGGCAAGTTCCAGGCAATAATACACCCAGTAAAATCTGGTTAGGCCTTTGCCCTTTAACACTCACATCTACAGACACATCATCAAACACTATAAGGAAAATTTGGGCTGTATTTCTTGTGAGAGAGGTGGTATACACAGCAGGTCTGCAAAAAGCATCGCTCACCATCCTTGTCCTAGGGGAATAATTATCCCCTTTCTATTCATCTGAGGAGGACGGGGGAAGACAGCAATGTCTTCCACCTACCAACTTGTGAAATCCTTCAAATATCTGGAGAACTTCCAGAAGAGGGAAAGTAAAGCAGCAGCATCAACATGGTAAGGTCTCCCACACAGCACCCCAGCCAGCTTCTCCCCTAACACACACATGGGGAGCAGGGAACGTGGGCACTGCCAACAGCTCTCCTCACACTGCAGTGAGGTGTTCCCATGTGCTCTTCCCATAGTGACCATGAAGGATTTGTTTTCTCCTCCTCAGAGCCATGAAGAATGGTCTCAATCATTTAGCAGTGGAAAGTTTAACCCTGCCATGAATGTCCTTTTCACATACTGAGGGGGAAAAAACAAACATTACTGTAGATGTCAGGGGCCACATCAAGCCTGGAACAGGTTGATCCTGCTGTGAGCAGAATGCTGGACAAGAGAACTCCTGAGGCATCCTCCTGCCTGAACTATCCTGTGATCCTATGAAAGAGCAGTGGAAAGGCTTTCTACTAAGACAGGCCCTCCACCACACAAAGGAGCAGCACTGGAGTCTAAGGAAACAGCATTAGCTCTTGTTGCTGAGCATAATTCCTGACTAGGAAATGAGTTTCAAATCAGCTCCCCATCCCCTTGCACGCAACAGAATGTGGGAAAACTTAAGTCTACCAAAACCCCATTCTGACCCTCCAGTTCGTTTCTAAAAGGCAACCGCAAAACTCTCACCTCCTTGAAAAACAGCCTTACCAAAACCAACAGGCCCTTAGATTATTTCTCATTAGGCTGCTGATAGGCTTTAGAAAACCTCACTGAGTGGTGAAATTCAAAGCACGTCACCCAAGCAAGGTTAGAGAAGAACAATCAAGGTTTTGTAGTTTCATATTAGGCTCAGCTCCAGCCATTGGAAGTCTGATGATGAAACTTGCTGTGCATCTTTAGTGATTTTTATTATTGCATCACTCAGAAGCTGAACAGCATATCCACTTCCAGTTATACATCATCTTACCTGTAAAAAGAGAGACTCGAAATTTTTAACTCAAGCATTACATTTACAGCAACACAGTTATTATGCATTGATGGGCAGCATCTGTAGAGCTCAAGCACAAAACTGAAAGCAATGGACACAAAATGGCACACAAGAGGTTCCCTCCGAACATCAGGAAATGCTCTTTCACCATGACCCTGACTGGGCACTGGCACAGGTTACCCAGAGATGCTGTGGAGTCTCACTCCTCTGAGACAATCAAAAACCATCTGGACATGGCTCTGGGCAAACAGCTCTAGGTTATCCTGCTTGAGCAGGGGACTGGAACACATGACCTCCAGAGATTCCTTCTCACCTCAAGCCCCCTGTGATTTTGGGAAAGAAAAGTATGAAACATTCAGCTTTAAGCTGCTGCAATTCACATCCCTCTCCCAACTTCCTTGGAGGCCTCCTCTTCATTTGTGCAAAGTCACATCACCTCACAACCAGAGCAGGCTCAGGGGACTTGTAAGGACATTTACAGGTGGCAGCTCAGCCAAGGTGCAGCGAGTTCCTCAGCTGCCAGACCTTGTTATTCCAGTGCTTTTAGCTTCATGGCAGTTTTACATTTCAGAGCACTTTGTTCCAAGTTTGTCAAGGACCGAGACTCTGAGCCTGCGGCAGTCAGCAGAGTTGCACATGCATAGGGATTTTTCTTTACATCCACTTTTACCACATTACACTCAATAACTGAGAGAGGAACGTCTCTCTCTAACTCGAATTTTTTCATCTCTTCTCTGTCCTCATACAGGGAAATTTAAATTAGAACAAGCTCTTATGGTTGCCCCGTTTGTCCACTGGAGGTCAGTCTCTTGCTACAGAAAGACTGTCCCTCTCACCCGGTGGGTCAGCAGAGGACAGAAATCTTACAGCAGCACCTCATTTTCCCGTCACAGGATTTTAAGGCTTTGGGTACCAGACGAAGACAGAAGCCTAGTGCACTCCATAATGGAAGGTTGCTCCTGGCATGCCCTTTCCCAGTCAAAGTGAAACAAAGAATTGTAGGAAGCTCAAACGTCGTGTTTGCCTAGCTATTGAGTAGGTTCGATCCAAAAGCTGCCACTGCCTTCCTGCAGCTCTCCTGCCACCACTGCAGCATTGCAGGAGCCAAGTGCCTCTGCTGGGTAACAAAGCATCTCGCTGGGCAGGGAATTCGTAACTGAAGAATGAGCATTTTGAAACATTTTCACGCTTTCTGCATTATCTGGCTTTGTATGTAAATCAAATGCTACAGTGTAATTACCAGCCAATAGGTTTTTACCGTGCAGTTCATCCTACTTGGCTCGTGAGCCAGGATGAGCTCCGGAGAAGGCGGCTGTTTCGGCTGCTGCTCAGGCTGCGTAGGAGAGGTGCTGCACCACGCTGCTTTCAGCAACACCCGCTCATTAGCGAGGCTTCCTCAGCTACTGCCAACACTTCGCCAGACACTCAGCGCAAAGATGCGGGCGCTCGCCTCTCCCAGGCTGAGCGACAGATGATGCTGAAGGATGGCAACAGCAGCGACCAAGAGCCAGGCAGTGTGGCAAGGAAGGGCGAACAGCCACGAGAACGGGGCTGTTTGGCAGTCACACACTGAGCACAGGCTCTGGAGTCCACAGCAGTACTTTAGTCTGGATCAGAAGCACTTGGGAAGCGAATCTGCTCACTCCCCATCTCTCCATGCTGTAACTCCCATCACGGAGCAGCACATGAATTCAATTCCTGCCAGATGCAGGCAGGCACCGCTCTCACGACAGCTCCAGGCATTTGGTTTGCGTGAAGCAGAACTGCGTGAAGCCCAGCACCCGCCGTGCCCTGCTCTACAGGCTGGCTCCTTTGAGCGCCACTTCTGAGTCACCTGGACGTGATCTCACTGCCAGCTGACATCACATCAGGGCTCTCTAGGCTGCAGTTTCAGGCATTAAGACTGATGAAATGAGACAGTCCCCGTGCCGTGGATCTCAAGACCTGGAACTTTCAAGTTCTACTTTATTTTCTTTAACTGCTGTGCTAAGAAACTAATGGTGCTTCCTGTATCTTCAATTCTATCCTGTCAAGATCACTGATGTTCTCAGAGGAAAATTTTGTTCTTTTCATGCCACTACCTCTCCATTTCATTCCATATATGCTTCCTGAGGCGACAAATTTTTCTGCATCTTTTCTACAGCACTGATACCCCTGTTAGCATTCAAGCCGTTGGGTGAGAATAAATAGTTGCAGCCCAAACCCAGAGAAGCAATACCTGCAGCAGGCTGGTAATTGCGGCAATTGTGCAAAGCTCACATCTGGAAGCCTTAAAACAGAGCAGCCCTTTAGAGGTGTGCTTTATCCACATATTCTTTTTATATATCCTACCATCCTGAATATAGTATGTTTTGCTTTCTGAGCAGCACACAGTACCAGTTCCCTAGACTCCTTTAGCAATTTCTGTATTCATGAATTTTAAAAGAGACCTATTTACTATTTAAAATGTCAGCTTAAGTCTATTTATCCTAATCAGGTATCGAGGCCAGCAGCGCTGCCAGTGCCATTTGTACCCTCGTGTCTCATCTGATCAGTGAAGGAAATAAAAGCTGAAGCAGGCAGATGGCTGAATCGAATAGAAAGGTCATTGCATACTGCAGCTGATAAGGTGAAGAGAATAAAATAAGGAAGGTGATCTTCAGGGAAAAGGTTAAAATGTAGCATCACCATTTGGAGGCTTCTATATGGAGATAAAACAAATACAAAGAGAAGTATCATCAATTTTACTGAAGCACTTTCTCCTATTGTTTAGGAAAAAAAATCCGGATCTTTCTTTTCTCCCCATCTCTGTTGTAAAAATCTTTATTTTCTACCTCCCATTTAAGAGACAGAATAATGCCACAGATCTGTACTGTTATCTCCCCACGTAAGTAAGGCATTCATGCTTAAATGCTTTTACTTGGCTAAAACAGTAAATAAGCAGCAATGTTATAGAGAACTCCAACATCTCCTCTCAAATAATTCTAGCTACTGGAAGCTGCCTCACCGTTTGGTGTATTTTAACTGGGTTTGAAAATCCCTAAAGCAAGGATTTATTATCTCTTCCAGCTAAGTACGAAGTAAATCTATCAGGCCATATAAATTATTCACATAAATTCTAGAAACATAGCAAATAAGGTAAGATAGGAGGCGCACCATAGGAGAGGGATGGAGCATCCCTTACTTAAAAGCCTGTGGTAGACCTAAATTCAGTTTTCTAAGCAGACCATGTCAACTTACAGACTAGAATAAAGGTGGCTCTTAAAAAATTTTAAAAGTATGGGTTGTCATGATAGTCAGTGAGAGTTTTGAAGATACTCCAGGGAACGATAAAAAATGGGATACTCTTTCAGGTAAGCACTTGGCTGAAGCAGTCGGTTGGGTACAAGGCAGCAATCATGCTTATCTTTCTTAAAGCATTTGTGAAATGTCACAGTGGTGCTTTGCATCACTTAAGGCAAATCAGTGACTGGTACTGGGAGAAGCAGCCAGCCAGCAGGTATTTAAGGTAAACCCCAAATGCCCCAAGGAACTGCAGGCATTTTTAACTAATGAAGATCACATCCAGCACAGCATTGCACACATTATACATCTTAACAGTCTTGACACAGTCAGATGAAATATTCTGATCAACCCACATGAAAGTTCTTCACAGCAATACAAAAACTTTACCATCTGCTGTAAGCAAAACTTCTAAATCTTTGTTACAGCAAAATGTGCCATAAATACAAATTATGCAGGAATTAATTTATGGGGAAACTTTCAGCCATCCTTGAAAGCATTACTTTGTCATTCTGAGCACATGAAGCAAACAAAAATCCTTCTTCCTCAAAGACAGAAATAATGATTACAATATAATGGCAACCATAAACAGTGCACCCAGCTGTGTGAGGGCAACCTAAGAGGAGTTTTAGGAAGCATACTAAATTTGGAAGGAAACACAAACAGAACAGAAAAACAAACCACTGCAGATATAGCTGGAAACACCCCAGAAACAGACCAGAGAAAATGAACAAACATGAAAGAGTGTCTTGAGGCTAAGGTGAAGCCTCACATGGCTGGGGTAAGCAGCAACTTGAGAAAGGCTAAGCTTAGTGATGAAGTGTGACTCTATGATAAACAATCCTACTACCATCATCCTCCTCTGTGGAGAGGAAATGCCCTGTGCCCTGAAGTAGTGCCCCTTTTAACACCCACTGGTACCAGCACACTCTCACAGATCTACCCAAGGTAAAGACACCAAACCAACCAAACCATAGGTCCTGCTGAAGCAGGGAAGGGGAATTTCCTTGGCTGGTAATGTGCAAAGCATCTACTGAAAACCAGGAGGACGAGACTCAGGAGAGGAGGAGGCAGAGGGAGAGGCTGCAGGTGACAGTCCATGCTGGGCTGTGGAGTCCAGGAGAGCAAGTGACAGCATGTCTGGTGATAGCATCCAGTTTGTGAAGGGTGACAGGCAGTGGGCATGGGCCATTCAGAAATTGAGAAGGTGACTGGTAAGGCACTAGAAAGTTAAACTCACTAGTGAAATCAAACATTAACAGCAGGATGACTCAGGAAAACTTGACTGAAAAATGCATAGCACTGGCAGATACCAAGAGAGCATCTGATTTCCAGGAACAGAGGAACTGGCATTAGGGTAACTCAGGCAGATTCCCAGACCTCTCTTCCCTCCTCTGCCCTACACTAGACTGGCAATGAGTGACTGCTGAACAGAGCAGTTTTCATGTGGTGCCACAGCACAGAGTGATTTAAATTGCCAAGGGACTCAGAAAGGCAGCACACTTAAGACAAGCTGCTGAGAAGTCTCAGAACAGTTGCCTTCAGCTCTAATCCCTAAATCACTCTGCACATAACCCCCTAACAAGAGAAAAGCACAGAACTCCACCCTGCTCTGGCTAATCAGATAAGAAGTTCTCTATTTATCCGCAGCAGTAAGAATAATCTCTGAGAGACTACTATATTTAGCTAAGAATCTTAGAGGAACTTGCCATTCCCTCGAAAAGCCCAGCCCAGAACAAACCTGAGAGTGCTTTCCATCTATGGCACCCACAGATGAGAACACGTTTCTCCAGAGAAACCTACAGAGACTTGACAGCACAAGAACAAAGATTCTTTGCTTGTTAAGTAGAGAAAGCTAGATATGAAACTGCTGCTCCCTGATTTGTACCAAAAGAATTTCTCTTTCCTCAGTGTTTTTGTTCTTTCTCTTCTTCTTTTTAATGAAAGATGATCAGCTGGGAAGCCACAGTCCTTCTGAAGTAGCCACAGTTTGGTTTTCCAGAAGGAAAAAGGTGTAATACCACCTTAAAGAACATTCACTCTAAAAAATGATCTCTGGATAAGCTGTTCTAGTATTTATTTCTTGGCTAGGAACTAATATCTCAGCTCAAAATTTAATTTGTTCAGCTTCAGCTTCCAGCCATAGGATTCTAATGAAGTCTTCATTATTATCAGGTTTACACTCAGTTCAGTTTACAGTGAGATTTTAAACATTTTTAGAAACTACATCTTTGCTGTACCCTTAGGTATGTTGTTTCAAGGGGAAAAGAACACCTCTTCATTATTAAAGCAGTGCCCAGCACAGGAGAGAGAACACAGCTGAAAAATACATCAAGAACCAATTTCCCAAGGAGACATTTCCCTTCCTCCCAACTCCATCTGCATACTGCCAATGAGCTCAATTTGGAGCTTTTTCTCAACACCATGCATCCCTTCTTACAATAAAGGTGTTTTTCTTCTCCATTCATCTGGGTAAAGAGAAATCTCAAATACCCAAAAATCTAGTTCAGTTTATTTCCATGAAAATTCTTTAAAATTCAAAAGACAACCACAAAAGCTATAGAAACAGCAATGCTGTGTGACCATCAGTTCTAACTCCAATCAAGCTACAACAAGCAGTTATAAATGCTTTACTAAGAGAACTTTTGAACCAAAAAATTTCAAGGTTGTATATTCAGTTTCTATGTAAAATTGGTGTCTAAGAATTGCGCTCTAAATTACTTGAATTAAGTTCAAATCTAGAAGTGGGAAATTTGAGAAAAGTAAGAACGGAGCACCAGAGGGACTGGGATTTTCAGCTGAATAGAGCAAAGATTAATTTATTTTCCCAAGAAACAACTGAGTCTAAGATGCATAAAAAATCTGCTCAATCTGTTTAATTTACAATTGAGCTACTATATTACACAATTGGTTCTTCCCAGTCAGATGAAAAGCCTCTCCCATCTCTAATCTGATTACAATTAAAAGATTAAATTTAAAGTATTTTTCTAGCAGGCCTACACAGGTTTGTATTTCACAGTTTTGTGCTGGGTGTCACTAACCTATGAAGACGACTTCTTATTAAAAAAGTGGGAAAGAAGACTTGCTGATGTAACTTGTATTTTCTGCCTTGTTCTTTCTGGAAGCAAAGCTGGCCTCTAATGCATTTCACTGGGAAAAGAAATCCCTAAAGCTACCTGTAGGGAAATTCATACCTGCTTAAAACAGCCAGGAACTTTGAGCTTGAATCAAGGCTGCAAAAGACTCAAGTATGGATATTAGCAGGAGCAGCAGCACCTCAAGGGAATCTGGTTTTGCAGACTCCATCCTTCACACCTCAGGAACATCATGCCTTGGGAGCAGAGATAGCATTTGGAAGCCTTATATTTTTACTTCTGTTATTGATAAGTCAAAATAAAGATTAACAGCAAAATCTTACTAATCTAAGGAAAGAAACACAGGCTCAAAAGTGAGATTTTATTCATATTTGTTACTTATGCACAACCCGAAGTATGATAAAACTGATAAAAACAGCCTAGAATAGTGTTTACATCACTAAATTCAATTCACATTTCATCCATAAAATACCAAAAGGAAAATTACAACATTGCAGGTTCAGAAAAACAGGTTGGCTACTATGACTGAAAAATCTACACTATCTTCACTGGTCACAGCTGATTGCTTTGTTTAATGCTTATTATTTAAAATAAGCACAAATTACAAAATTTCAGACACACCCAACTTCTGTGCTCGTAAAATACATCTTCTGCCATATCAAATTTCAGTAGATTGGAAAGAATTTTCTGCTGAGACATTTCATTTCAGCATGTATCAAAAGAACATGGAGAATGCTCTCACCACCTGTGCAGTAACACTGAGGTCCCAGTTGCACCTTCAGCTGCCTGAAGAGAGTAATTTTTCAGGCCACTGTGCAAGCACACCATGATGGTAAGGACAAGCCATCTCCTACATGGTGGAGATGTAGCCACCATCAGGCTACAGCCTAAATTCTGTCCTCCCTGGTGGACACACAGACCTCAGACTCCAGGACACAAAATAAAGCACGCTTCAGCTCTGCATTTTAAGGCAAAGACTAAGCCAGCTCCAGCTGGGACGGAGATCAGTGAGCACCTTCAGCTGCCCCTGGTTACCAAGAGCTGTGTTGCTCAACACTATGCAGAGATTGGTCATACTTTGTGTGATGAATTTTAACACCAGCCTTGAGGCAGCATGTTATCCCTCTACCATAAAGGCAGCCACCACAGATTGAAAAATCATATGCAGATTAAACAGCAACGCAGTAGCCAACAGTTTGCATGCAAACATTGTGTTAGACTGTTACATTCTCAGGACTAAAACTGTTAATGGTGTAAACACAGGTTAGATTATCACCTTCCATTTCTCTTTTTATTTTACATACTTCTTTTAAGAACAGGTGGGGGGTCTCACAGAACAAAGAAGGTTTACCAAATGTTAGACCTGGAATTACACTGACTTCTGTTACAAATATTATAACTGTAATCTGGTAAGGAAAGAAATCTTTCCCTGCTATGAATAAAATTTAAAAGCCTCATTAGGCAAAGCAGCAGCCTGAACTCTTGGTCCAGAAAAGAAAAACAAAACAAACCATTTTAATACTGTACTGCTGGTTTAAAAAAAAAGGAAAACAAGGAAAACAGAGACAGTCAAAACAGACTTCATGGCAGCAACTATGCCTAGGAAAGGACTGAGAAAGTGAGTGTATAGATATATCTGGCATAGTACTTCAACAGCCATCAAAACTGCTTTAACTGCCTATGTTTTATCCAGGGGATGTACTGGGAAAGAAATACATTCAAAGTAAGAATTCTGAGTCAATGTGCTACATGACTACACATGTATAAATCAGGAACAACTGAACTTATTTACACACATTTATACCTACAGGCAAAAAGACCAAGTTTAATACTTGTGAAATGTATCTGATTGCTAGATCCAGACTGTTCCAATCTTTCATAATAGCAGCAGCAGCACTGCATCAGCCACAGAGTTTCCATCAGGTCTATCCTGCATTCAGCTGATCTTATCATAAGACTGAAAAGCTCTACAGGTATTTTCATTTTAATTTGTAACACAGACATGCATCTTACACCCAGTAGAGACCCCCTAATGCTCTTCCCAACAAGTAGCCAACAACTTAGAGCGGGTACTGTTACAGACATATCCTGTCTGCTCACCAAATGTTCTTTTTGGATCATGTGGATTCATTCTTCAAAGTATACATTTCATCATCTGCTACATTTTTAAGATAAAAAGGAAGATAGTATAAAATCAGTTCTGTAAGCATAAAAACTTAAGCCCAGAAGTGGTTAAAAATAGACTAAGGTGGGCATAATTAGTACCTAATAAAAAAGTTAGAAGTCACATTTATGAAACTCAACACTTCACTCAGCCATACAGTTAGCTGCCCTCAAAGACTAACAACCAGACCAATTCACAAGTATCTAAGTTGTTTACATAATTAAAAGAATAAGATGTAAAGTCAAAAAAATATATTTTATCCCTTCAAGAACAGGAAAGTAAAATAAAATGCTGGTTCTGTAACAGTGCAACAACTGCAGCATATTTTGCACGCAGCACAAGTTGCTACATTTAGTGGCACTTAAGTATTATGCAGTAAATACTGAAAGTAAGACAAGTTTCTGATCTGCATAAGCATAATCACATCATTATTACCAGAGTTGCTAAGCTACTGCATTCTGAATAATACCAATTCAATTTTAGCACTTCCCTTACTAGCCTTAATACATGTCAATGTCCTGCTTTACATCTTGCTAACGAAGCAATCACTGAAGCCAAGTATTTAATGTAGTTGCCAGTAGGCTTGGACCACGTTCAATCTGACCAGTCGTTCTCATCAAACTCGGAGTCGTCGTCGGAATCGCTGTACTCCACAGCAATGCGCCTCGACAGGATGGTGGCCACGTCATTGCCAACGGGCTCGCGCTTTGCCTCCTGCTCACGCTGCTCCTGCACCTTCTTCAGCTGAATTCCTGCAGAGACAATTACTCTCAGACAAAGCTTTCCAGGCAAGAGATTTCATATTTGACACTGTTATTGGTGAGTCTGTTGTATTCCCACAAAATACTTAGGAGGAGGGAAAAAACATGAGCATTGAGATAAGAGAGCCTCCTTGAGCAAGGAAGAGGCAAAGACAAAACAGGCAGATGGGAAATAATTCTCAGAGATTGAATACTTCTGGACTTCTAAAACTGTCAACAATATTTTGAAGCTAAATATTCAAGACTGTATAGGTCATTTTGATGCAAAATGAAAGTTTTCAAAACTATATTTAGAAACAATATTAGACCTACAGCTCCATATTGTAAGTGAGGTCAGGAAGAGCTGTGAGTCACTGGTTAAAAAAAATCAGTGGGCTGAAGCCTGGTATTGGGTAATTCAGTTCTTCTGAACAGAAGCAAAAAAATCCATGTACATCTACTGGCACTTTACATAATGAACACGAGTGCTGGATTCATTAGATTAGGTCCACACAAACACTAAAACACGCTTAACAAAGCTGTGCATCTTTAGCTGTTAGATAATGATCCAACCTGATGGCTGATAAATGTCAGAACAGGTGTGTGATACTTGTGGTTAATGAAATCTGCCCAGCTGGGAAAAGAAGCTATAAACTCATTTCAGTGGAAAACACTGTGCTCTCACTGGAAAACAAGGAATACCTAAATCTCAGTGTGCACTTACCCATCCTGATGGCAGCCAGAAGATCACTCCGTGCATCACTCATCGGTGCCTGCTTTGCCTCTGACACTGCAGGAGCATGCATGGGGGAGGAAGAGAGGGATGCACCTGCAGCAGGAGGGCCTGGAGGGGGAGGAGGTGGGCCGGGAGGAGGAGGAGCAGTGACAACAAGCCCACCAGAAGGAGGAGGATGAGTAGCTGCATATGTAGAGCCAGTCACCAGTCCGGAATGGGAAGGTGGCACAGGAAGCTGAAGGGGACTAACAAATGCAGTTTGTGCTGAAGGAATCATAGGGGGAGGAGGAGGAGGGGGAGGACCTGTAGGATTGTAATAATCCACCATCTGAGCTGGGAGCATCCTATATAAAACAGAACAAAAACATATAATGCATTCAAAGTTAGAACTTAACAAAATTATTGCCCCTTAAACTACACTTCTCCAACCTCAGGTAAAACAAAAATTAAAAGCAATTTAAACTGGTGATTTAAATATGAAAGTGCTTATACATGTAAGAATTGTGAAAGATTGCTGATATATTGAGATTTAAGACAAATATTAAAGTTAAAAGCAATGTCCTTTCAGCACTCTACAAAGTGAGCTTTATATCTTAATTCTCCTGCCCAGTTAAGTATAAAGCTGCATTTTTTATTAAACATCTACTCTGCGGGAATGTTAAGTGCAAAGTCTTTGATGAAAAAGGGACTAAGGAAACTGCAGACTATACCCTTCAATTCCATAGAAGGTCAAGAGGTAATAGAGGACACAGACATATAGAACAATAAAAAGTATGAAAGAAAAGATTCATTTAAAGGTAAATGTATCTCATGTGCTTCTTTGGTAAAATTTATCAGTTTAAATACCACTTAATTAAGTTGATTGATTCTTTAAATAGGAGGCATAGGGAAGAGCTAATTTCTTTGTTAAAATGTCATTGAAAGAAATCTTAATCAGAAAAAAAAAGAGAATTTATAAGAGTTATGAAGTAGGTAAAGAACTAGATACAGGAGATAGGAGTTGAAGCCAAGTGGGTGGTGGCATTGAGTGACACCAGTGTATGACAACTGTGACACCCTAACAACGGTCATGGACCTGAGGACTAAGCACAGTAATGCCTTACACGCTGGAAACACAGAAAGGGCAGGCTGGAGCAGTCACTCCTAACTGGGTCATCTGCAGCACGATAGCCATGAATCAGGCAAATGCTATCCCAGGATGCCTCAAGCAAGGATGACAAACCTTGGCTTGCATAGTAGAAAACACAACACAGACAAGAATGACTACAACTTTCCTGGCATTACAACTTGAAAGTTTAAGCTATTTACACAAAAGAACAGACAGACTCATTAGAAAACAGATGTTTTCTTGCTACAGAAAACCAGAACTCTGGAGCAAGCCTTCCTTCAGAATTCATTCAGGCAAAAAATCTACACAGGTGTTTGATAAATCTGTGCCTTGAATTAAAAAGTGGCATTCCTCCTGTGGTAGTATGGAATTTGTGTCTGAGGAGACCTCTTCCAATTCTGTCATAAGCTTCTCTTAAAAAGGCATTTCAGGGATGCAACAAAGACTGCCAGATTAATCACAATCAAAAATAATCTTTCTGCACATTTCCTGAAATTTAAAATATTATCCAAATTATCCTTTCCACTTTAAAGGAAAATTATCCCTTCTTCAATATTGTATTAGCACCCTTAATATTTTACAGTCATACTGACTTCACCAATACACACTTTATTCAATACAAACTTCATCATTTCTGCTTTCATTATTTCTTCACTTAAGTGTAGTTCATACAAATTTTCTTCTGTCCTCCCCAAGGAGGTAACTAATGTATTTGGGGTCTTTTTCTTTGATGCATTACACATTACATGGTCATGATAAAACATGCATTCCTCTGGTTTTGCCAAGAATCCACTAGAATGAATCAGATTTACCCATATTCTGCTGGTACCACAGGTACTGAGCTGTGCTGGCCATCTGAAGGCTGGGGTGGAGGTGGAGGCGGTTGCTGAGGTCTGTTTAAAGTGGCGTGCCGTACAGTGGTGGAGGGTGGTCTGTATTCATGCTCATGGCTTTGGGATGCTGCCATGTACTGTGGACCATCTCCTGCTCCATAGGAAGGCATTGCTATCTGCTGATGGAGGGAATGATTCGGAGTAGCAGGATAAGAATAATCTGTAACGTCAGATGCATGGGACCTAAAATTAAAGTAAATTGATGCAGAAGAACAGATTATGTGAGTGTAACAGGGCATTATCTATATAACTAACAAAACAAGCTAAAAAGAATACAATCAGCATTATTTTTCTTGCAAGAGGATTCCCCGATTTATTAAGCACCACTCCCTTTTAAGTCCACAGAAAGCACAAGAATTTTAGTAGCCATAAGGAAGCTTATGGTTTTTTGACCATGATTTTGACATCCATTGTTTGAAATGATAATACTTACCAGCTTGCCTCAAGTTAACAAGCAGAAAAAGAAAAGCAATACTGCAAGCACTTGCAATTATGCAGAAGAATGTATTTTACCAACGCAGAGAAAACCAATTTCAAAAGTTAGAAAATGCTTTTTATTTGTTTGCACAATTATTTTTGTTGGAAAGGCTTAAAAACTGGGAAATGTAAGTATTAGTTGAGCAGAGAGTTCATAAAGATACAAAGTCTAGGATGCTCTGTCAAATAAGCCCAAGAGAGGGAGCAAAAGGATCTTTTCATCCCATTACTGTGAAGACTTGTTTTAGTAATGAACAATGGTGCAGCCTGGCTTTTAGTGAACACAGTGAACTGATGCACTTATCTGTGAGACTGGAAGCAAGGTAAGCAACAAAAAGCCAGGGCTTTGAGCAAAACAAAATAACAAACCCTTTGGGCATTTTGTCTTCTTTCATGCTTCCTGCCTGTTCCATTTTCTTTGCGTCACTCATGAACTCAATGCCCATTTTCCTTCTCTCCCACTCTTCTTTTCTTGTTCTTACTTTTCTCACATTAATTTGCTGGTTTCTGTTTGGATTCAGCTTGTGTTTCTCTCTCTAAAGTACAATAAGTATAACAAATACATTGTAAATTGCCAGAGACCAAACACTTGGATGTCAACATTTAATGCTTAGGACTTAAAATTAGAAAACGAGAAGAAATATGACCATTTTTTCTTTTACTTTAGCAGTAGAAGAAAAACCACAGTATAACCACATACACTTCTTTGGGACCTGACTTACAAAATACTGCTCATGCAGTAGCTGGCAGCATGAAAATGTCTCTCAAACCAGTACATATTTCTATATGTATGGGTTTTTTACAGCTTAGGACTACTCCAAGGTGAAAAAATAAAGCCGTCTTTCCACCTCACTAGCATTCTCAGAATTACCCCTTCAGAGATGTAAAACAGATTTCAGGACTCAACCTCAAGTATTTGATTCACTGAAATGTAAAATACTCCATAATTTACAAAATATAGAAGGCTTATGTAAGTACACGTTATCTGTCACACAAACAACATCAAAAATCCAACACAGATAGGCGTCCTACAATTTCTGCTTAAAAAAAATCCCACAGGTTGCAAATACCACAGATATCTGCAAGCAGCCAAAGACATGTTGACATTGCTGGGAGATAAAAACAAATCATGTCATTATGATACTTTAAACTCAGGAATCCTGGAAGCAAGTTGTTAAATCTGAAAAAAAAAAAGACTCAGAAAGTGTGAAACAGAACTCTTGATTAAAAACTCCATACCTTTTGCTAGATTGACCTATGTAAAACTTTGTCAGTCTGCAGTGTTTCACTAAGACTAACAGGAGACAAAGTTTTGCATTAGAAACTGTGAAATAAAACCAACCAAACAACAGGTTTTTGACAGGGAGGGAGTATAAATACATTACTGAAAGACCATCAGCAATATCAAATAGTATGTTTCAACTACAAGTTCATTACTTTTCACAAAGACCACGTTACAAAGTTCTGAGCAGATTTTTTTCTTTTAAATTAATCTCCACTGGACAGCGGACTACATGTATCAGTCCACACTCCTGCAGTGGTAGCTGTCTCCTCAACCTAGCCATTCAACAATTTAACTTTTTTTCCAGTGGATTCTATTTATTTCTATGTTTATTGCTAGCACATAATCACAACAGATATTGGAAATAAAGTAAGTGGGAAAATCATCTGGTGAGATCAGCTTAGTGTAAAAACTAAGACTTCAATGCACATCAGGTAACTCCCACTGAGCTCAAAGGAATCTCAGTCAGTGAAGATGAATTCTGCTACGTATCACTTAGCAGAGATTTTTGTTATTTCAAGCAATAACATCTCATCTGGTTTTGTAGCTTGCTTTTCAGACTACTCTAACATCAAAAAGCTGAACTCTTCTCCCACTGAAGCATTCTTTACAGGCAAAAGTATTCTTGACTGAGTAGATCACAGAAAAATATTTATTAAGCTACCAGCAGAGCACCAAACAACAAACTAGACACTAAGGAAGAGCTACTGACATTATCTAGTAGAGGCTTAAATGCTTTGTAACTACAGCTACTGAAGGTCAAATATAAAGCATACAGCAAACATTTCTTTCTCTGCAATACATAACTTTATGTTGACACAATGCTCATGTGAAGCTGAGGAAGAAAAAAACCATTACAGAACATGTTATGTCATTTATGCTTTAGAATAAATTTGAAAAGAATGTTTTAAACTGTATGTTTTGTCTAACTATTCCCATCCTGTAAAAACACCTAATTCTACTCAGTATTGCTGAACATACAACTATGGTATAACAAACAGCTTTGCTGTGAACAGACCTAGTATCTGGGGACAGTGATCCCTCGGAAGATGCTCCATGGTACACACTTTGAGACAACCTGTTGTCAGGTCTAAGCTCTTTGTCATATGCCATCATATTCCACTCCTGGCGTCTGTTCCTGGCTTTTCTAACCTTTTTCACCTCACGGGTGGTGCCATCTATACGCTTTTGCTCCTAATGTCCAAACAAAAGAAATAAAGCATGCAAAGAGAGAGAAAAAAAGGAAAGGAAAAAAAGCTGGTTAAAATGCAGTTAGAGTGCATGAAAATAAGACCAGATTTACAGATGAAGCCAAGTCTTCATAAAATTTCTCTGCACTGAAATAAGAATATCTTCTTATGCTAGGAACCTCATTAGTAGCAGGACTCTTGATTTGCCTTTGTTCTGTAAGGATGCGTGAGCTACTTTGTTCTGTAAGGATGCATGTGATGCCAACCTCCTGGTTTTCCTAATAGAGAACATCTGACCAATTTTGAAAGCCAGAAAGTTGAACTTCTTCTGACATCATGTCTTTTATTTAGACCACCCTGAAGCACTTGAAATTTTCATCTCCTGAATATCAGACTTCTGAGAATGTTAAATAAGCTCAGGGCTATTCTGGTTATTCATTATGGTCACTATCAACAGGGCCTGGAGAAGTATGAAGAAACTGGACAGTCATTCCTATTCCATAGTCTATGTGAAATTATTTCTGTTTGTTTTACCTTTCTCTCCCTTCTTAGATCTAATTAACTACCAAAAATCCTCCTAGTTTCTCCTCCTTGTCGTTTTCCATTCTGATATAAAAACGAATTGCACTAATTCTCTATGCAGTGAGTCAGTAATACTCAGGCCAGTAGAATATTACAGCTTGATAGGTTCATGACAAACTTGGCTGCTCATATCTTTCAACATAACATCAGTATCTCCTAATATTGGGACACAATGCTTTCATACCTTGGAAATGTACTCACCTACTTCTGACTACTCAGTATGAATATAAAAATCATTCTGGTGCTTCATCACAAAAAATTGAACAAGATTGCTCATTTCAGACTGAGAAGGGTTTGCTACTCCTTTTCTCAATATTCATGAGAGCATAGGGGGTTTTTTTCAGTCAGCTCTAGATCCCACACCTTAGAATACATGTTTTATCTATTAGTTGGTTGGCATTAGGCTTTTGGCTGCTAGAAAAATAGTTTCTCAGGAAAGAATTATATTGCTATTCTGAGAATGCAGTTAATGAATTGTATTGGGAGAAGAGCTTGGTCAAATTCAGGTAGGAAAGGCTTTTAACTGGGGACTCTAGACCCACAAAATAAGGGATATTAGTCAGAAAGCCATCTCAACAAAAAGTTCATCACAGATGAACACAAGTTTTTTACTCCAACTGTCAAACAGCACTGAGGAAATAATTCTAAAATAATGTGTTAGCATTACATAACTAACAAAAAACTATCAAATTGCTTACTTGCCCTTGTTTTGGATCTCTTGCTTGCTCATGTATGTTTGCATGAGAGACCTGCCAACCCTGCTAACACTGAGAATGACAGAAAAGACTACTTGAAGTTCAACACACAAATGTTTTGACAACTCTTGCTCATTTCTACAGTAAACAGATTTTTGGTCTGATTTATGTTAAATAACAATGATCATCTCAGCCCTTAATCAGTTCTTCCAAAATATGTTTCCTCCACAAACCTTTCAGAGTTACACCAATTTTATGACTGATAACCACTTTTTCACATCAGATTCTGCCAATACAGGATTTGAAGCAGAAAGGACATACTTTATTTTAAATATATAAAGTTTTACTAATTATCATGGTTGAATATATGCTTATTAAAAGCTTTTCATCTTTTTCAATTACTTGCTGCAAATGTTTCGGATTTTTTTAATTTTTGACTTTCATCCCAAATCATTTATTAAGATTTTATTACCTGAATCATGTTATATTTCAGAAGAAAGTCCAAGTACACCTTTTCACTGAAAACACTTAGTTTTGTCTTCTTTCAGAACAATAATTTTCTCATGTGGAGGTCACAACTACATATTTCTTGCAAGATTCTAAATAAAATAAATATCCACCTTTTGACCAATATATGATACTACTGAGAAGAAAATCATTTTGATACAATTCCTATACAACAAGTGCTTATATGACTGCTTACAGTTACTGCTTACTATTTAGAAGTTTAGTTTTAAAGAGATGCCTTTTTTGGAATGGAAAGGTAAATATATCTGAATGTATAAACAACAAACACAAAGCTTCAGCTGGTTTTAATTGGATCAGATTTCAACCGCACAGGTTGTTCCACACCAGCATCTGTAAGCATGCTAATAAATAAATACACTTGAATCCTTTTTACTCAAGCAGTACTAAACCCTACTGGTAGTAATATTTTGATTAAATATTATATCAATACATCTCTAAAACATTAAATTGTCTTCCAAAACAGTGGGACAGCCCTATTCCTAGCAGCTGACAAAGTTACATATACCTCTAAAAATAGTTTTAAGTTGTTCCTGTAGCAGTTTCATTCCCTTGACAATGGGTGACAGCTCTAGCTTTACTACCCACGGCAAAGATGACAGAGCTGAAGGGGAGCTGAAGCCTTTCTAGATAATTAGAGCAGGAAATATTTCTCAGAAAATTAAAGTAATATTAAGAGGAGTTACTTTTTTTTTAACTAACTGTAATAGAAGCTGTGGCAGACAAGTTGGGGCTGTAGATTAAGACAGGAAACAGGTACATCATTCATGTTGGCAGGAAATTATTTCAGCAAACACAAACCATTAGAGCCTTAAAACAGGGCTGAGTTAATAGTAAGTTTGATATTTGCATCAAGAATTAGCAAAGCATATTTCAAGCATCTTAATAAAGAATTAAGGGCTAGTAATAAAAAGTACTTGCAATACTTTCAAAAAAACTGGAAGCACAAGCCTAGAGTATTTTCCTGACCACAAATTTATTAAATCCTATCAAAACAAAAGTCATCAAGAATCATTTCTGAAATATAACCTTCCAATTTTAAAATTTTACTTGTTTAAATAGCTAATTATTTTCAGATAAAAGGCTGAACAATAAAGAGCAAATTAGAACCTTACGTTGTTTAATCACAACTGCCTCCTCTACAGTAACTCAATTTAGAATACTACCAATACATACCAAGTCAAAACTACACTGAACTCTCAGACACTGATCTACAGAAAGTAAAAAAAATAAACTACACAGACTTTAAACTTAGATAATTAAAATTACAGTTTTCTTCAGAAAAAAGTTCCCTTGGAAGAGCCAAATCAGAGGTAGCCTGTTAGATATTTTAAATTAAATTGTATACAGAAACAAAAAGCATGGTATCTGAGGCATGAAAATTAAACTCCTCAGAAACCTCCTGCTGTAACAGCTCAAGCACTTCAGGCAAATTACCAAAATAATACTGAAAACTGATTCTCTGGTGCAGGGACTACTCTTTAACATCACCAAGCACCTGAAAAATTGAGGCTAAAAACTAGCTGTGTTTGGTCAGCTGAGTAGATGGCATTTGGATGTCTGGCTTGTGCTTTGCTAAACAATACATGTTTATTTCACCTGAGCAGTTTCTCAACCACTATCAAGTTTTGTGCTTCTGTAGAGTATAAATTGACTAAAGAATTCTCATTTAATAGATTGAAAATTTAAATTCAGCTATCAAACTGTTAATAAATGCTCTGGATTCATTCCTGGTTACTGCTACCACAAGGACAAGAATAAAAGAAAACATTTAGTTCAGCAACCTGTGGAACAAAGTGTGCCTGGGAGACATCTCACCCAAACCATTCTACTCTCTTAAAGGACCCAGCCACGAAATGCTTGAAAAGCATCTTCTGGAAAGCTAAACCTGAGATTTTGCCCCATCACAAAGTGAACTTTATCCATGCTACCTCAAGTCTATGTTGCTCTCTTCTTAGTTAGACTTGGCATATATTTAATCAAATCAAATAGCACTGCAGCTAGAATTTGTCAAGGAGTATTTCTGTGAGGTATGGCTATAATTTTACATGATTGGAATTGAGCATATTTACATTTGTAGACTGTTAAAAGACAATTAAAATCTTCAAAAAATATACCATGGATGGAAATAAGCAGGATGTGCTGCCTGAGTTAAAGTCTAAAAGTAACTTATATATATAAGTAGTTTTGTGAAAGTCGTTCTAAAGGAATAAAGAAATGTTCAAGTGATTTTATAAATTCTTATAAAAGCATCTGTATTTTTTCCTTTAAAATCAGAATGGAAAAAAAGGGAAATTGGAAAGGAAAAAACTCTAATTATAATTCCTTTCCTCTCCCACTACAATGTTTTTTTCTGGAGCTCAACAGGGACATTTTTCTGGGTACCAATAAGCAGATACTGGCAAAGGATTCAAGAAAGCATCTTGGAAAATAACCACAGCACTCTTAAAATTCAATTTGCTGCCTTCTTAAAATAGACAGGATAAGCTATAAAAATGGAATGTACTGAATCTACAGCCACACAAAGAGGAACAATCTTTCCACGCACACAAACTACGTATGATGTGGCTGCTTTTATGCGCTATTATGACTTCTCCTTTTACCTTTTGTCTCCTCTTTTCTTTTCGCTTATCTTCAGTATCTTGTAACATTTTTTCTTTCCAAAGATCAAAAAAATAGGAAGGATCAGTATAAAACTTCAATCCATCCTTCTTGTCATCCCTGGAAAAACAGCAGAAAAAAAGCTAAAAATACATGAATTAGTATGCTTTAAATCCAGAAAACTTACCTTTGATGATCATCCAAGCCTCAAGCATATCAATAACAAACCTACCTAACTGGATGTCGACAAATACCACCACTGTCTGCAGCAGCAGCAAAACCACATCTTTTGGTCATAAATCCTACACATTTACCTTCCAATTAAACATTCTTAAAAATTAAATACACTGCAAATGCTTTGCTATACCATTCTTTAAAAATAAATCAATTATTTATTGCAGATTGAGTTTTATCAGTCTTGAAAAATCAAATCTCAATATAGCTTTTCCCTTCTGCTATAATTACTCTCTGCATACAACCAGGAAATAAAGGGCAAAGTACAAGACGGTAAACAATCAGTATTTCCTTACCTATAAGGTGAAAGAATATTCAGAGGTGGTGGTTTGTCACTTTGGTTATAAATATCAGCCACCGGGTTTGGAATGCTGTTCTTTGAAACTACTTGCTGGTCTTGAACTGTTGAGCTCTTGAATGCTTTTTTCATGTTGATATCCTGTAAGGATACTGTAAGAAACAGAAGTACATTTACCACAGGTCTGAAACAAATGAAAGTGGATACACAACATCCATTTTTCACTAATTATTTGAACTCTTTTCAGCAAGTTAACAGAAAGACAAGTTTTTACTTAGTGGATAATCCAGATATTTAAGCACAAAGGCATAACATGGTAAGCATTACCATATTAACACTGATTTAAGTCTCACCTGGTCCAGAACCTCACTTAAAATAATGGGACTATGGAATGTATCTTGGAATTTGATCCAAGAATGCTGTCACGTGCAGTTGTCCAACTATTTCCCCTTTTTATAAGGCTTGTCCTGGAGTTCTAACAGCAGAAAGACTGGCTTCAAGACTGAAACACAAGGTCTGCTATTCCTCTGACATGGTGTGTTTTATAATTGCACAGGGTATCAATACACATTCTAGCCCATTCTAAGCATAATTAAATTACAGTTGCAACAACCTCCTGTGAGAGGCAGAGTTCCACTTATTTTTCTCTCTTGCAACTCCCATGCCTTCCCATATAACTAAACACTCCTTGCTCTTAAGTTTTGATCACGTCTCTACAGAGAAAAACACTTGCACTCTCATACTTTACTTTCATCTTTTCACATACACAGCTCTGGGGAAAACACCACCAGGCTTTTCATTCTTTCTTTTCAAAGGAAAGACTGATGCCGGTTTTAATTCTTCCTGCCACTTTAATAAAGACTTTCTTTTAATACAAGTTTTCATGAGATGCAGCAATCACCATTAAAGAAGATCCACTTAAAGGCTAATCGCAATTTAAAAGTGGCAGTAAGCTCTTGATATCATCTTCTACCCCAAAGCACCTTGAAATACAGGTTTTAGACTGCAGTTGAAGAGAATGTTGAAGTCTTCACTGGGTTGTCTACAATGACACTGCATAATTTTTGAAAGAACTTTCTATTCAAACCTTCCTGTAAGCATAAGGTATTTCAGGCAGATTTAGATGTATATATCTGAATTGTTTCATTCTTGTTTGATGGAAGAGATTCAAAGGAATAAAAATATATTCTTCTGGAGATATTTAGAATAAGTTATTTATATAGTTTTGAAAACTAAACCTCAATTTTTAGAAAATGTTTTTCCAACTGCAGTTTTTTATATATAAAATATATTTTTTATACACTGTATTAATTATAGCTACGAATATAAGAAATCACTGATGCAATCAAATCTGAGGGAATTTTAAAACAACCTTGCAACTGACATTTTGCCTAAATGCCAAAGCTATTCAGAAACATACTATTTCTGACAGCACAATTAATTATTATGAAGACTTCAACTTCTACAGGGAAAGAGCTAATAAAACTTACTACTGACACTAAGGTGACAGCAGTTTGTATATACAGCTTATTAATATGAAGCATGATTAGCAATGCAAGAGTAACAACTGCTGCCAGTTTAAAATAAACACTGATTAAATTCTCAGTCCATACACTAGTTTCCCCTTTCAAAAGATTGCATTTAATTATTCTCCAAACTCTGAAAACTAGCTGGGTGGTACTACATAACACTGATGAGACATTAATGAGGCATTTTAAAAAAGAAAAAATGGGGGAGAACAGTAGCAAAACCAAGATCAGAAATGCATTTCCAAAAGTACAGGATATTAATATCACCTAGTTTGCTCATAGTACCAAAACAATATGCCTCAAAAACTAAGCTAAATAGTAAGCCCAAAGGAGCTTAGTTTATGTTCCCATATAGCTCTTGACTCCTAAAGACAGTAAAATGCAGGTGTTTGTACCAAAAAAAAAATCAGAGTGGTTTGGTTTGGAGGAGACCTTAAAGATTATCTCATTCCAATCCTCCTACCATAGACAAGGTCACCTTTCACTTAACCAGGTTTCTCTGGAGATAGGGCATCTACAGCTTCTTCAAGCAACTATGATAGTCTAACAGTTAATACATTCCAAAACCATAAAAGAATGACACATAATAATTGCCAGACAGTAACCAGCTAAAAAAGGAAGGCTAAATATTACACTATTACACTATTCAATATCAACAGTAAAATTTAATATTGGCACTAATAATTTATATAAACTACAAAAATCTGAACGGCAAGTAAAATACACACACCATATAAATAGCACTATTAAATATATCACAAGTAGCATTAACTGAGTCAGTATTACAGTATTGTACTGATGTAAAAAACTTTTACATTTCAGTAAATGTCAGGAATCATCTAAACAGAAAGTACAGGCATTGGCTGGCTCAGACACGTAGCATGGAGGCCAAGACACACGTTACCAGCTTTTAAAGCTAGATTAAGAAATACTTTATCTACCCAAATAAGTGCTTTCAAACAATATAATGATGTTACTTAAATTTTTTTTTAAACTGTGTATCTATGAAGTGAATGACCAAGCTTATAAGCAATAAATATTCTTAAAGGAAATATACTAGTGAATAGAAGCCCCTAAAGAATTTCACCTTGTTGATCCAAACACAGTACCTTGTTTTGATACAGACTATTATAAAATCTTTGACCACAGAACAGACTAATGTACTAATGTAGTTTGAGACTACCCTACCCTGAAATTAATAGGGACACTCAGTGTGTCAAACCTTTTCCAATATTCTGACTTACTTCCACTAAGATCTATATTTATTCATTTATGATTTACTACATTCACAAACTCAAAGTTTTCCTCGTGAAAAAGGCAGCTTAATAACTCCATTGCTACAGGGGCTTCTTGATTCAAGAATACTTTTACTTGCTCTGCTAAAGTGATTATTCCCAGCTTGCCTTACTGAGACAACAAGATGAAATATCAGCACAGTATTACTTTGAAAAGACAGAGGTTATTGTGCAATTAAATACTGCGGTCTTGTCAACATCACTTCTGGCTCAGTGCTTTCATGCAATTACCTACCCTCTTCCACCGTTGAATCCAGCTGGGTGACTTTGACAGCAAGGCGATCAATTCTGTCTTGGAGGGAATTTGCTCTGATGTAGAAGCTGTTGGCCTCATTAAACAATTCACCAAATATGTCTTCAGCATGCTTGCCTGTGTAAGAAAATAGACAAAGAAATCCCTTTGCTGGTGGCTTACAAAACACAAGACAACTAGTTTCAATATCATGAAGTATAATAAAACACAGTAGCTCTAGGATTACAACAGTGCAGTTTGTCATTCAGCAAAATTTGGGTCAACAAATTTGTACAAAAAAGCCAAAATATACCATAAATTCTGCCTGAAGTCTATTCTTCTGGACATCCTGGTTAGCAGTCTTCTTAAAAACACAGAGAGACTTACAAATTCTAATCCTCATGTAGCTGAACTAGTGCCAACTGACAGACAAACGAGCATTAAAACCTGCCTCTGTGATGAAAAGGCCTAAAGTCACTGCAGTCCATAAAAGCTTCTGAAGTACCTTTTGAAATTAAAATCTTACAATCTATAGTAGGTAAGATTTAATTTTAAGCACAAGCACAGGTCAACATCAAAATTAAAGCAGCGTGAAATAGATAATTCTCCTGCAAGGCAGCCCACTTACCTCTACAAACAGCGACTGCATACACTGCTGTCCCTGAAGCCATTTGAGAGTCAGAGGCCACTGGCCACATTTACCCACGGCCATTTGGACTTGGTACACAACCTTTCCAGCCTCCCTTTCACCTGCTGTATGTTCTCAATCACTGTCAGAGTGGACAGCGCAGTCCATATCACCAAATCACTGAATCAATTAGATTGGAAAAGACCTCTGACATCACTGAGTCCAACCTATGTTCAAACCCTATCACATCAACTAGACCATGATACCAAGTACAACATCCAGTCTTTCTTTAAACATCTCCAATGGATGGTGACTCCACAATCTCCTGGGCAGCCCATTCCAATGTCTAATTGCACTTGCTGTGAATAAATTCCTCCTCATCTCCAACCTAAACTACTTCTGAAGCAGCTTAAGACTTTGTCTTCTCATCTTGTCACTGGTTGCTGCGGAGAAGAGGCTGACCACACCTGGCTACCCCCTCCTTTCAGGCAGTTGTAGAATGATGAGGTGCCCCCAAGCCTCTCCTTCTCCAGGCTAAACACACCCAGCTCCATCAGCTGTTCCTCAGACTTGTGCTCCAGACCCTTAACCAGCTTTGTTGCCCTTCTCTGAATCCACTCCAGCACCTCAATGTCTTTCCTGAACTGAGGAGCCCAGTACTGGACACAGTACTCAAAGTGTGGCCTCACCACTGCCTAGTATAGATTTGTAGCCTCAGGCCCTTCCCTGAAAGGGCTACAGTGGACAGAAGGTGCCACGCGATAAACCAAATCCCTGCTTGCTGCACGGATCATTGTGCACTGTTCTCCCAGAGTTCTCCCAGAGAACTAGGTATATTCATCCACAGTTTGACTGTCTTCATACCCAGTCCACAACTCTCACCTGCTCCAGATCAGTGGTTCTGGATCCCCAGTTTAATAGTTCACCTGCCCCATAACTTCCCCTACAAATTTCAGATTCCACCCAAACTCATTGCTCCCGCTCACTGAACTGATGACCCCTCCTACCCAGATACTATTCCATTTAAGATGTCTCCCTCTGCAATTTCTGCAGCCAAATCTCCTCAAGAAATCCTTGTAAAAATTCCTGCCTTCTCCATTTATCCATGTTTTTTAAACAACAGCAAGCTTTCAAATCTTACTTCTGAATTAAACTCATCTTGTTTTGACCTGTATTCTGAAGAGCAGAAATGGAAGAGAAGAAGTAAAATTATCTAATAGTTGGAGGAATATGGAATATGCATTAACCACCTAAATGACAGGGACTTTGAAAAGAACAGCCCCTACTGATATTTTAAGTTGGGTCCAATAACCAACCTTAACCCTTTGCAAAGAAAAGTAAAAATACAGTGAAAATTTCAGTGTAGATCTCATCCTATGAACATCTGGAGATAATAATTCCATGTAAAAAAATGGCCACAATTAGGAAGCCAACAGGACAATCTGCTTCTCTCTTGGATCACTTACGTGAAGGAAACAACATCTAGACTAATCCATTGTTGGAAAACACTGTTTGTGAATCACAAGAAAAAAAAGTGATTGCCGCTGAATGGAGGACTTTACCAGTAACAGTTTTCAATACCACATGTAAGATCAGCCAATAACTAACACAAAATGTCAAGGTATGTCAGTGTATGCAAGCTCATATATATGTGCTTCATATGTATACGGAAGGTGGATAAGAAAGGTATGCTATATACCTGCTCCTAATCTTCCCCTCCCAAACAAAAGCCACACACAACCACAGAAAAGTTGAAGTTCAAAATCATCTGGTCCAATTCCCGGCTCAAAGCACAATGAGACAGGACTCTGACCAACTGGGTTTTAAATACTTCCAAGGATGGAGGCACCACAACTCCTCTGGGCTACCCATCCCAGTGTTCAACCACCTTCACACTAAAAGTGTTCTCTAAGTGTTCCCAGCAGTTAGCTGAAATTCATTTACAATCCCCACTTGATTTAGTTGCTCCAGATGAAGATGTTATTCCAAGCAATGGAAAAAAATAAGCTTTTCAACTCTTCAGCTAAATAAAGCAGTTATTACATTCTTCAGCCACCAGTATTCAGAGCTCAATCAATTTTAATAGATGTTAGTTTATGTTAATATATTGAAATCAGCCTGCTGAGAGGACTGCCACATCCTATGATTAAACACATCACCCCTAGAAAAGTCAAGGAGATGGATGTTTGTCAGTTATCTTTTAGAAGACAAAGCAGGAGAATATTTCTTTTAATATTTGATTTTTTTTCAACACTTGCTAGCCCAGAACATGTGAAAGACACAATGTCAATCTCCTATCTGTGAAAACAGTGACATAGTAAAGCAGGATTGGAAATGCTGTTGCAATTAACATGATGCAGTAAGTTTTAGGAAAAAAAATAATAGTTCAAGTGTTTTCTATGTTGCCATTGTTTAAATTAGATCTTTAACAAAACAGAAACAAGCAGGAAAAAAGTATGCATCTTTCAATTTAAGAGCTCACTTTGGTACTGTAAGACAGTAATTAAAAAACAATAGGTATTGCCATCTCATTTCCCACAGTACCTCTAGCATGATACTTAATGACAAAAAAGCAAACTTTCCAATCCAGCCTGATTCAGCAGTACTAGAGAAGAGAGTGACACAGATGGATGCAATGTGCTCAGGCCTGCTTGAAAACTAGTGAAACTGAGCTAATGGCCAATCTACCCAAGAAAATACTAAGAGCCAAGCTGGTGGATGTTCTCTGCGTGAAAGTCTTCCAAGTCTCCACAGACTACACTTCCTCCACGCTACTTACAGGTACAGGCTGCAATGCTTCCGTGTCGTTCCCTTCTGATAGATTCTCTCCTCCCCAGTGGAGGTGAATCCCCTAGACAAGATTCTGCCTTACATAACAGTGCACAGTTACATACACAATGCTGCTCACTCTGCCTGTGCTTTAAGTCAGCTGGCCGGAAACAAAATCAAATCTGAAAACATAATACAGAGAAAGCTCTCCTGAGAGCACATTCCCTTTGGATAGGAACTTGTTCATGTCTTATGAAAAGAGCAGAGGCAGAAGCAAGCCAAGTTTGTATGCAACAGTACAGACCTGTCAGTTTTTAAAATCCACACTGAACTCACAGTGCAACACTAAAAAACCAGTGTGACTGCAAGATAGACCTGAACTTGTTCACTCTACACCTCAAGCTGCGGGAACACCAACCAGCTCTGATGCTGTCAGCAGGAGGTACTACTTCAGCTCCAGCACAGCTTTTTTCTGTGATAATTTCCTTTTTCCCAGTTGGCTCAAAAGACAGGCAAAGCAAATGCTGTCTGCAGGAAAAAAAACTCTCTGCAAACATGACATATTTTGGACTGTGGATGAGAATTGGTGGCACATTTCACTTGTTAAATACCGTGTATCCATCTGTTAAGACTAAGGACACATCATTTATTTGCACAGATCTTTAACTTGACACTAACAGAACTCCAGGGGCTGCCTACAAAGACTTCAGATGACCCTAGAAATCCACTAAGGGAAAATTGCAGGATATGAATATAAGTAGTCAGTTCCTCAGCAACAATCATAAGAGGATCTACATACACAGTCTGAAGATTAGCCCCAAGACCAAATCTGGATAAATGAAAGCTGCACACATTCCTAGCAAGTCAGACAAGTAAAAAGAAGTGTATTATCCACACTTGGACAATCATTGCGCAATACCAAAATGAGGTCTTACCACATCTTCAGTATAATTAGAACATTAGCCATTTTTCTCATTTTTCCGAAACTCACGGATGTCACTACTAAGCAAATGTCTGAGAAAACAGTAAATGAAACTCAATGACAATGCAAACAAAAATTAACTCTAAATAACAGACAAAATTGTCAGTTGCTGTTCAAGAAAGGTCAGAAGATCACTTGCAAGCTTATCTGAAAATACAAACTCAATGCTTAGCAACAATCAAATTCTACAAATTCTTAGGGCAATAATGATAAAAAAGAAGCTGTTTTGAATATTTGGAGTTCTCAACATCCACCTTAAAAAACCCACAACACACCCTAACTTACATATCCAAAGTAGAAATAACAGTGATCAGAAATACAAAACGGTTTCTATTCATGAAGATCAATTACAGATCAGGAAGCTTTAACCTGGCAAAGAAATCACCAGGAGAAAGGGATAAAGATTTTAAAAAATCACAAATTATTATGGAAATGCACAAGATGAAAGCATCTTTCATTATTTTTTCATCACACTAGAATGAGAAGGCATCAAAAGGAAGAAACAGGTCAACTTCCATTGTGGAACATTCTGCCACAGGGTCATGGGTCAAGAAAAAGGTGCAATCCCTATTTCAAAAGATCTAAGCAATACCACAGATGATAGTTTTACAAATGCTCATTACATAGGATGATTCAGATAGACCTCCAGCTCAGAAAAATCCCTAAATCACTAACTACTGCAAAGAGGAAATGCTGTGTTTCTTGTTCTTTTTACGTAAGCAAAGGTTTTTTCCTATCATCATGAACTGAACACCAGTGGGCCCCATAGTCTGAGCTCCATACAGACTCTCAGTTTTAAAACCATGTCCATTTACAAAGCAAAGCAACTGATGAAGCAGTAATTTCTTTTCTAGGACGAGCGCTATCAGCACAAACAACAGCTGCTGATTGTTCAAGACTGTCTGAAAAACATCTCTTATCCTTTTCATCAAAAATATTGTTCATCTTGTAAACACTCCAGTCATGCTTCTAGAACTGCTAGTGGTGGTGTCACCTGACAGGTGTGGTGTGTAGGCTACACTGTACAGAGCTGATGCTAGCCTACCTCAACAGCAGCCTGCAGGTTTGTTCAGCAAATGGTATCCTTTCAATGTGCCTAATTTCATTCATATGAATTGAGCACAAATATATATAAAAGAGAAGGCTTAAGGAATAGTAGCACACTATGAAAAACTAAAATTTCAGTCAAATGTGTCATTTGATGCCGAGAGGCAGAAGAGTTTGCTGGCTCAATCCTACAGAACTGAAAGGCAAGAACTCAAGTGTTGGTCTTGTTTCTTGCACTAATTGCTCTCACCTTAGAAAATTTCAGGTTTTCTAAGCTCCAGTTTTTTGGTTGGGGCTTTTCTTGGTGGTGTTTGTTTCCCCTGCTTGTTTGTTTTTCTGTCAATTTGTTTTTTGAGTGGGGGGAGGTCTGGGTTGGGCTTTTAATAAACTTCAAAATATAGAAGAGCATAAAGGCAATTAAATAGAATATTATTACAATACATAAGTGGCAATGTCCCATACCATACTTTTGCTATTTAAAATAATCCATGTCAAAGCTTTTCATCTCTTCAGTTTTTCATGATGAATCAAATACTTGCAGGAAGTTACAGATACTTACTTAAGCTGCTTAGCTGGCGTATGATAGCAGCAAGAGTGCTATTCGTTACACATTCCAGTTCACTTGTAATTCCCTCTGGCAGAGCTCCTCGGCAGAGATGCCGTGGTTCAATGTTCCTTTTCACCAAAGGCATGGCTCACAATCTGGAATTTACAAACAAATACGCATGACATTTACAAAAATGAAATTAAGAGCTCTGAATGAGTGTAGCACACATTCTTCTTTTCTCCAAAAAATACCTCACCTTTCTTCTTTTAAAGCCTTGCTTCAGCCTTCCCTCCAATTCTGTACAATTCCTACTGGGGTACTGGAGTTGTGCACTCATGCCAGAGTATGACAGGAACACAGCAGAGCAGCAGAAAATTCAGGCAATACAGGAAATTTAGGCTTTTTGCCTTAGATTTGATGTAAGATTTACTGTATGCACAGACTTGTGCTGCAGTTCCAGAATCACTGGACTTCAGTGCACAGTTGCATTTATAAAAAACTGGCAGTCCCCACAGCAGTGGCAGGAAAGGTCGCTGTCTGGAGCAGGTTGGCATCCTGCCTTGGCAAGCTAGCCACCACCAGATCGACCAAACACTACAGCCCCCAATTATGGCAGACACCGACCTACCCCAGCTCTGACAGTTTTCAGTAAAAAAGATAAATCCATCTGATACGTAAGGGCAAGTGCCTCTCAGAATCAGGCTGTGTGAAGATTGGTTTTCCACAGGTGGTGCTGCACGGCATTCTCCATGGGGTAAGGGAAAGCACTTGAACAGTTTTTGGGAACATACTAGACAGATGCAGGAAGACATTTATCTGAGAAAACTACGATTGTCAGAACTGGTTTTCTTGGCAAAATGAAATAAATGAGGATATCTTGGTTCCAGACCAGGCTAATGGGAGGGGCCAAGACACTGTTATTTGATACCATCTCACATCACTGCCAGGGGCAGGGAAAAGGGATTCCTCTTTCATTTCCATAAAACAGTGCATTCCTCTACTGACACAACAACCTGGCTTTGGTCAAGTCAGGCTCTGCAATGAGCATTTTTGCACGTGAATCACTCTCTCTTTTTACATACTTTCTAATTAAAATTGTTGCTGCTAGTGTTTGTTTACTTATCTCATTGCTGTTTCCAGTAAATTATTCTATCTTAAGCTGTGATCTTTGTCATTTGTGCATCCAGTTCTCCTCTCTGGCCACCCGTGGGCTAGGGGGCAGAGGAGGGGGAGAAGGGGAGAGAGCAAGGGATAGTGTGGTTTGGAAAGTCTCAGAGGGGAGAACTAAACTGTGGAGTACCATTCCTAAACCACGACAGATGGGGTAAACAAATACAAAAAGAGATCTCAAAGCACCACAAAAGGGCACAATGGCATAGAAAACCCTGTCCTGCAGAGAGCAGCTTTGAGAGCAAAGGAAGCCCAAGTGAGACAGAATTCTCCCAAAAGGCAAACAATATAAAACAAAAACATCTAAAGCAGTTTTCTTCAAAACTACATTAACACAACAGTCAACTTGATTACATTTTTAACAACAATTCAATGTCCATGTACTACTAATGAATAACATTCTGTTTAAAACCATGTGGCATGGAAATGTTGTGGAACAAGAAGTCATTATTACCAAGGACATAGTTCATTTGGGAAAGACTTAGCTGAAAATTTATTTTTTACTATACTAAAGTAATTAAAGTAGCCTTTCAATTTCTCTAATTAAAATCACATCAGTAAATTTAAAAATCCTTTTGCCTTTCAAATGTTGCACAGTAATTTTTGTAATGACTTCTGCCTGAAGATTTAAAATATTTTATTCTCAAGAACATTTCTAAAAGCTTAACAACTTTAATGAACAAAAAGCAAACTATTTAACTCTAAGACTATTTCATAACAGGTCAGGAAGGAAAAGGCTCATTACTTCTAAGCAGTAATCTTGAATTATATTGCACGTGTTTCAATTTTAGTATGCCAGAATTTAAGGTTAGCTGAGTTTGCTAAATTTTATGCAACACATCAGAGGGAACAGAGTAACAGTTTCTGTACTTGATTAAAAAACCTTCCTGTTTCTGTTCTACGTTTTTGTATTCCTCTACAAACATACATATTTCAAAATACTGCTTCAAATCCATTGCAGACACTCTTCTGCACCTGATCAAAAATAAGTCAAATCTGGAAATTCACTATTACTGAAGGGCAACATCTAGCACCAATGCTCTGCAAACAGGCTAGTGCATTGGAGCTACGAAATAGAAATCATTATGAGGAATTCTTTCACTATAATGTGAATGAAAAACAGTGAAAACACATTTCATATAAACATAATTTATAGGAAATAAATTAAAAGGAGCACAAATTAGAGTTAAATTTAGTTTCAGTATGACAAGGGCCACCAGAAACAAGCCTGTTTTTCCCATGGCTTTCTGTCTAGCAGTTTCAGAGCTGCTCCTGCCCTCACCTTCTGAAGTACACCCAACTCCCTCACTAGCCCACACAACACACTGGACTCAGTCAGAATCTGGCTGCACACTGACCAGCTAATTGTCTGCTACGTCTTGAAACACCTACCACACTGAGTACAACCAGAATGCCTTCCACCAGGAGCTCTTATTTAAGTCCCTTTTCCACATAATGTTCTTTCTTGCTTGTAAAAGCTAATTTGAGGAAAACATACAACTGCGGTTTGAGCTTTTCATTTTCTTGTCACTTCTTGATGAAATTGCTCCGGTGTGTTGAAGAGCTACCAGGAGAGCGACAGACCAACACAAGAAATCCCATTTCTCTAAAGAGCAGGTTAAAGCACACAACAGGGCTGAGGGGTAGGGGAAAATAAACAACTTTCATATTTGAATGCATGATTTAAATTATTATGTAGCAACCTCATTTCAGTAACAACCTCAGTTTGAAGTTTAATTCCAAAAGGTAAACTGAACACTGATAAGTAAATATATGTAACAAATTAAGCAATCCACTACGGTTCCTGATCAGAGGAAAAGTAAAAAAGAACTTTGCAACTGCAATAAGCTCCTTCTAATTGAAAACCTTTACCTAACTGAATTAAATAATTTAAGACCTTTTCAGATATTAACCCATTACTAAGTAAAAAGCTTGTGTCCTTATTACTAAAGCACAACCACCTTTTTCTTCACCACACGCAATTCAGATTAACTTAATCCTTTCTAAAGAAAATGCATGAGAAGTGAAGCTAAATTAATTTCAAAATCTGTGTAGCAAGAAGTTAGATCAAATGTTAATCAAGACAAAACAGGCCTCTGAATTACAGGGTCTTCATGAGACACAACAGACTAAACAGAGTGTGTTACCAGGAGCAGAAAACAGAAATTTGCAATGGCAATTCCACTTCCTTCCACATTCATCTTCCATCTTTTTTGAGTCACACTCAGTCCCAGTTTCTTCCTAAACAAGATAGTCACTGTGATGTCACTATATTAAGTACACTGGCATTTAGAAATCATATTCAGTTTTACAATAAAGAGATTTAATAACTTATTTTCCCTTCTTCCATGGTTTAACCCTAGCCAACACCAAGCCCCACACAGTTGCTCTCTCTGTCCCCCAACAGCTGGATCAGGGAAAGAATCAAAAGAGTAAAAGATAGAAAACTCATGGGCTGACATTAAGACAGTTTAATAGGGAAAGCAAAAACTGCATATGCAAGAAAAGCACAGCAAGGAATTAATTCACTGCTTCCCACAGGCAGGCAGGTGTTCAGCCATCTCCAGAAGAGCAGGGCATCCATCGGGGACTCAGGAAGTCAAAGTATTGCATGGTCACTCCAAACATCCCCCTCTTCTTCCTCCTTCCTCTCCTTACTTTATACACTGAGCATGATGTCACATTGTCTGGAATATTCCCCTGGTCATTCTGGGTGCCTGATCCAGCTGTGTATCCTCCCAAATCTCGCGAGCACCCACCCCCAGTATTCTCCTTAACAATGTCAAAGTACAATAAGCAGAAAAGGCCGTAGCTCTGTGTCAAGTCCTGCCCAGCCATAACATCTTTAAGTTATCAACCCTGGGTTGAGCATAAATCCAAAACACAGCTCCCTACTAGCCCCATGAAAAAAAAAAGTAACTCTACCCCAGAATAAAACAGAACACCTGCCTTCCACAAATAATTGAGGAGTCTAATGCAAATGAATCATTATTTTCAAAAATTACGTTAGTGCAGGAGATTGTTCCCAATCCTAAATTTGTAATTTTTTAACTCATTTTTACCCCAGCTAAGCACACAATAAAACCAAAGACTTATAATTTGGATAATTGGGTTAATCTCCCCTGTGAGGCCACCTATGCTTGACAGCTGCCTTTAAACCATCAGCTGCATCTAACATGAGAGATGAAGAATCTAGAAAGATGCTATACAGCACAACTGGTTGAAGTGGAAATACGAGACATTAGTGTCAGACCAGAAAAATCAGAGGAGTCAAAAGAGAAGAGAGGAAAAACTAAGAGGGTGAGATGTCGCTTAACATCTCACTAAACCCTGCGTGCCTCACTGGACACGGATCAGATTCGACATCTGGTTGGACTGAACTCTGACTGGAGTACAAATGGACACTGCTCTCCAAACCCTCCAGGCACTAGCAACTCGATTTCCACATGCATTCTGAAAGGACAGGGCATCAAAAGCTTGAATTAGCTTAGATCAACCCATTAAAATTCACATTTTCCACGCTTCCTCAGTATTCCCACCTCCCTTTCTCTTCTTTCTCTCTTCCCCTCCCATAAAAACTTCCATAACAACTTGCCTCCTGTCTTAAAATTAGAAGACACTTATCCCAGTAGTCATTGTTGTAGAGGCAAGTGTGGTACAGAAAGACTTAATCAAAGCATTTTTTCTTTTCTTTGCATGCTTCCCCCACAACAACAGCAGTACCACTCCAGGTCAGCTCAGACCACCTTCCCCTGGACAGCAGCTGTTAAACTGCATGCAAGAAGTCTGACACTGCCTCAGCAAGTCACATTCTTAAAAAATCATGTAGAGAGCAGATGTACAGTAACAAACTTGAAAGATGACAAACACCATGTGCAGTCTTTCCAAACAACAGCAGAGTACAGCTATTACAAGAGACAAGCTGGGTTTTTCAAATATTTGAGCTACTGGCAAAAACTCGAAGTACCAGCTGTTCCCCAAACCTGCCTTTTGTCCTTTCACATCCCCAAAACATCACTGCAATATACACGAGTGCTAAAAATATGTACCTGAATTTCATGGTTCTTTCATTTCTTTACATATTCACTAATACCACACAACAAATTCCAATTCATTAAACAGCCTCTCTACTTATGAATGTTTACTTATTACATTTTCTCAAAGACACTGTTCAGTTCCTTTTTAAGCTCTTCAGAGATTTCCTCTTACATCCTCTAGTAAAATATGACAAAGCTGAACATTTTACCATGAAAAAGAGCTTACTATGCATCAATTCTAAATTCTCCCTGAATATAGTCTATTCTTTTCAGAGAGCTTTAGAGCTTTCCATTGATGAATCTCCCAGATCCCGATAAAAAGAGAACATACCATAATTCTCCTTCTATGGAGAAGAAAAACGAGACAGACTGAATACACAGCTTGCCATGAGTAATGTACCAGATGGGATTCCATTCAGGATTAAACACCTAAATTTGTAAGACTACATATATATGAGCTCAGCAGAAGCCCAGAGAGCAACCAAATCCCTGCATCCCTTGACAGATACAAGAATGACACAGTGAGTGTAAGCTCTGATAGGTACTCACCGAAATTTCAGTGTCTGAAACTAGAACTGCATTTCACCTCATCAAAACCAGAATACCATTGGTATGCTCACATCAAGCCACACAACCAAGTTATACTACCTTCTAATCACACTCTCCATGTCCAGGGCATTTCAACATTTAAAACCTTTACAGACAGTTAAGTTTTCCCATATCTAACATCCTAACAGTCAATTCAACACACAATTTCCATCTCTGAATGGCATCCAATTTGGTAATACTGCCCATTTTCCTGTTCAATTTTGTCATTCTAGAATAGCCTGCCATCACCCACCTTCAAGATTCACGTGTGTGCTAAAATTAGAATAGAAAGGAAAGCAGAAAGACCCCAAGCATCAGCTTTGGAGATGCTCTCCCATTTCCCATTTCTTCCCCATGGGGCTGCCATTATCACAGATTTCCATGTCCTCCAAAGGCTCTTCATCTTTCACAAGATGAAAGAAAAGAGCTACATGAAGAGTAAACACTGTTATCCCTCCTATCCTGATGGAATGAAACGAATAAATATGCCTTTAATGCATGCTCCTTTCTGGTTTTTCCTTATCCTAAGTGACAGCTTGATGTTTGTGAACCTTTCCTACTTTCCATCTCTGAATGTCATTTACTACCTGATCAGTAATGACAAGTTAAAAACAAATAAACCATAACTAGCATATATTCTGGAAATTATTGAATTCAAGATTTATCTAATGTCATTCATCTGCACTTTCAAAAGTTAGGGTTTTTTTCTTTTTGTTTTTAAACTGGCTTCAATCTAACAAGAATTTTAATCCACATTTTGTACACTGCAAAACAATACAGAATAAGTCATCAGTTATTGTTTCACAGTGCTAATACCCCAGAATTATTTTTATCGAAAGGCATCCAAATAAGTCTAATTTTTAATAGTCTCTTCTAGCTATTCGAATCCTATCAAGTATGCAATTCCTCTCTCAGCCACATTACTACATAATGAGTAACAAAACAAAATATTGTTTTACTAAAGCACAATCATGCTTTAAGTATCAAGCACTTTACTTTCATTAGAGTTACCCCAATCTAAGGGACATTTTATTTTAGTTTAATACACTGTTTTTTTAACATTTTGCATAATTTTTAATGCAACTCTTGATTTTGATAAGAGTTCGGTGATGCACAGGCAGACTTTTGAAACAAATATGCACTAAGTCTAAGAGAATTCTATTTCCTAAAAATAACTAAAAAATCGAGAACATTTCTTATCCACAACAAACCACATCTTTCAACAATACATGTAAACTGAAATGCCTAGAAAACGTCGTCCTCACTACAATTTAATATACAGTCAATTCCATCACCATCGTTTTCACAGATCTTCCTCCTGATTGCCAGGCCTACGTGAAAGGAATGACAGTCACGGCTGGAATGAAAGCAGGTTTTTTCTGCTCGGTATCAGACCACCACTTCCGATCTTCCTCTCGCATCATACCAATCTAAGTATTAGCAATGATGAAAAGAGCACAGAAATTCCTAAAGCTATTTTGTTTCTTTAATAGAGCTCCTCAATGTCTGTTGCAATGAGCTGTTTCTGAAGGTTCACCAACTTGGATGGTTGTTTTCTTTATTTGGCAGTGGTTTTGTCTGTGCTAAGATCTTCAGGGCAGATTTTATGGTCCAGTGATATTACGAAGGAAATCAAGACATTAAGCAATGACAAGAGAAAGGACAACAGGAGAGGGGATGGTAATTAGTTTTGCTTATCTGCAATCTTAAAATTTTATGGATGTACATTTTCCTAGTCAACCTTTCATATCTCCAAAAACATGTAAGAAGCAGAACAACAGCTACCTCTGTTAACACAGTGGGCCTGCAACACAAAAGTTTGCAGAACCATTAAAAGATGAACACGTTAACTCAGGAATTTCCACTAATCAAAAAGTTGGGAGAGAAAAAATTGAACAGATCTTCACAGTAGTGAACATTTACAGGCACTTTAAATTTAGTTCTCAATATTTCAGATTAACTACAAACATGCATAGAAAAGATAAGGTTCACAAATACAGGAAAAGAAGCCCTGAGGATGATTCACCCTAAAATTAAGTAGCTATTCATTCCTTGACACTACAGACTGTAACATAAAAGGTTTTAAAATATTATAAAAAAACTATAAAGTCAGAAATTGACTTATTTTCTGTACAGCTTCCAGGATGAGTATTTTGGGGTCTTTTCCCCTTTGTTCTACAACCCCATGTTCGCATCACCTGTCCACTGTAACTCAAGATGATCTTTGGGCACCTGCCATTCTTTGATAGTGTCACAGGTGTCATCAGCTTCTTCTTAAACACTTGTGTCTTCAGTTCACTGCCAAGTAAGAGTACCCAAGTGAAGAAAAGAAGACTGGGGGACCACTTTGAAGTTATTGCATTAACTTCTTCCTCTCAATAGAACTGTAACATTTCAAAGTCACAATCCCAAGAATAATTTTTCCCATTCACAATACTTTTCACAGCAGTTTCTAAGGAAAGAAAAAGCTTGTCATAAGTAATTACAGACAGATAATGATGAAGTTTCACCTATTGCTCCACAATAAGGTATCACATACATGTCACCCAATTAAATGGCTTCATCACTGTTCAAGGAAGAAATAAAGGCCCAATTGCAAACATACCTATGGAATACAGAATGTATTACCTCTATTAAGTTCTCAATGTTCAAATTAATGAACTTTGCCGTTTACATTCAAAACAATTTTTCCCCTGCTCAAAAATCTTTGCCAGTAAATTACATTGTATTTTTTTTAAACTCCTGTCATTTAAAAATCTTTATACTTTTTAAATGTTCCTTATCATTTTCATAAAAATACAGGAAAAGCACATACACGGTATATTTTTCATGCTGAAGAACATTTTTTTAAAACACTAATATTTGCTTACAGTAATTTCACGACTATAAGACGCACCCTTTTGACTAAAATTTTCCCCCAAACCCGGAAGTGCGCCTTATGGTCTGGTGTGCCTTATCTGATGTACAAAGTTCAGAAATTTGCCTACCTGGAAGTGAGAGCTGCGAGCCGCGGGGGGAACCGGCAGGGTCATGGCTGCCAGGTGGAGGCGGGGCGGAGCAGCGGCGGGTACGCCCTGGCCCCGTGGAGGCAGGACAGCCCCTCCAGAGGCACTCCCCAGCCCCGTGGAGGCGGGACAGCCCCTCTACAGGCATGCCCTGGCCCCGTGGAGGGGGCACGGAGGGGCGGTGGCCGGGTACAGGTGGGCCCGGGGGCCCATGGCTGCCGGGTTGGTGCTGGGCCTCGGCCAGCAACCACGCAGGGGGAGCTGGGGGCGGAGCCTCGCTGCACAAAAAAAGTGCGCCTTATAGTCCGGTGCGCCTTATCTGATCTACAAAGTTGTGAATTTTGCTGACTCCCCAGGGGTGCGCCTTATAGTCCGGTGCACCTTATGGTCGTGAAATTACTTAATTCTGTCACCCCATTTCTTCACAGAATAAGCTTTCCCCAGAACATCCATGCATATCCCTTAACTAGTTTTACCCTCCCTTATTTTTCTCATGCTTATCTTTACTCTGAAAACTGAGATCTGAAAGGTGATATGTTGGACTGTGTCACTTTCTTCTGATGACCTTCTCCCTCAGAGCAGTTTATGGCACTACAGTGGTAGATTCAGACTTCAAGCATCTCATTTTCAAATAGCCTTCCTGAATCTGATTTCAGATTTCCATTCCTTAAAATTCTCTTCATTGAAAGAAACACAAAACAATACAAGAAATACACTGTGGTACCACTGAACCTGTGTGCTAAGCTTTGAAATCCAATTTCTCTTTCACTAACACATTTTAGTTTTCCTTGACACCCAGTGTTACTCAGATATCTATTAAGAAACAGATTTGCTTACCTGAAATCTAACAGAAGTTCACAGAGTGCACAATACAATAGCTTGCTGTACTGCATCCAATCACTCTGCCGGCATCAGATCCACCCACCCTTTTCTACTCATTCTGTATCAGAATACAGATGACCCAGGGCACCTTCACACATGACTAGAGTCTCTTCTCTCTAGACCACAAGCTGTCCTTCCTCTAACCAAAATTTTGTTCATTAAGCCAAAACACTAATTACACTTTATCTCAAAAGATGTAAGGCTAAAGCATACTGAAGAAATCCAGCCAAGTAAACTAAAAGACATCCACATATGGTAGTATACTTGTTGCTGTAAAAAAAAAAATTCAGGGTAACAAAAGTTCATGAAGAGCCTGAACTGAAAAACCCTGAAAAACTCATAGAGAAGTTTTTTCACAAATAAATAAATTTGAATCTGTTTTAACAGAATGCTATTACCTGATCCTGTGCTTAATGGTAAAAGGTGGCCAGTCACATCAATACAGCTGAATGGGAAAAAAGTTGGTTTCTGCCTATATGGGTCTAAGTCCAGCCTGACTACCATTAAATTTATTAATTGTTTTATACAAATCACATTTTCTTTTCTGCCTTCTTTCTGTAGCCACATGAATGATCTTAGCACACAGGGAGTCATGAGACCTCACATTGTTTCTTTCTGCTGAACAAACAGTGACCAGTTTCAAGTATGAACAAAAGATGCCGACACGTTAATCTTGTTCTTAGCGTGATGGCTGCTCATCCTGCTCCTAGTCCCTTCCAGATGGCTCGGTGTGAAAGGGATGGTGGGATGGGGAACAAGGAATATTCCATGCTGTTCTGAACATCTGTTCCACTGCATTCATACGTTTAAAAAAAAGAATAAAAACCTTACTGTCACTATCAATTTTACTATTTCAACCTAATACTGCTAGACTAACACCAAATACAGTGCAAATGTTATGCATGCACATGAGAAAGGAAAAAACATCTTTTCAATCATGTAAAAGCATTCGTTTCGTTTTTGCTATCTTAAGAACAGACTTGTTTCAATCACAAAGTACTTATGCTGCACTGAAAACACTATTTTCTTTCATATGACTTTTCTGTATCATACCCCGAGAATTTATTATCACCCCTCCTCCTACTCAAGCAAACAGAATTGAGCTGAGTTACCATTTGTTTCCCTTTGGTTTTATTATTTGTGTTTACAGCAAAGATGCACACTACACATTTGTTGGAGCTTGTTTAAATTTCATTTGTCCAGTTTGGCACAGCAGCTAAAAAATACTTTGCTTATGCATATAAAAAAATAGTGGTAGCCTTTTGTTTTTTAAGAAGAGTTGAAAGAAATTAAAATATAAATGCCTTACTACACTATATTGTCTACCTCTCAAGTGACATTACCCTTTAAAAATACCACCACTTTCTTGAAAAGAAGCACCCAGCCAGAACTAGGAAAAACTCAGAACAGAGTTAAGAAAGAGGAGGAAGCAGTGCTTTGTCCTACAGCACAGGAAAGAAGACTTTGATTGATCATCCCCTGCCTTTTGTATCATCTTGACATGTGCGAGCCATACGGCTGCTGAATTATTCAGCTCTTTGTACTTGGAATACCCAATGACTGCATGTATGAAAATTTAGAAGTGCTGAAACACTGACTGGAAGAGAAGCAGATTGTAAACTCTAATTTTGTTTTGACCTTTAGTACCCTATGTGGTAACATTTAGTGAGAAGTATAAACCAGATGAAGTCAAAAAGAACAAAATCACAAAGCAGCAGAGAGCTAGTTATAACACCCAGCTAATTAGGTCAGGAACAGCCCTCCACCAGAGCAGGTCAAAATGTTTCCAGATGTCATCTGGAAACAGCCTTGGATCCTAATCGGATGTGAGCAGAGTCTGTTATGCATAACGAGTCACCCAGTTCTCACTTTCCACAGCAAAACTTAGCAGCCCAGACAGTTGAGAAAATGTCTACAGGCCACTATCTCAAAACCCAGAAGTATTCCCATGAACTGGCAAGATGAATTAAACCTTAAAAGTAAATCATGGTTCAAGTAACTTGCTGTGTACTGCAACACTAGTGATTCCCCCTGTTCAGTACCTGTTAATTTTTCTAGTATAGTAATACCGCAAAGCAACAAATAATAACTCTTGAAAATGTTTAGAATACTACAAAACCAAGAGAACTGATTTTTAATAAGCAGTGGTACTTAATTAACAGTTAACCATACCAGGGTATTTCCCACGTGAAGGAAATTTCTTTGCTCCCTACCCACCTATTGCAGCCCAAAATGCATCATTACAAACAAACTCCTTCAGCTATCTGACAACTAAAATAATAAGACAGAGTGGCTTTGCATGTCCCAGTTTTGCAAGACACCACTGAGAAACTAGTGTAAATATGATTCTTTCAGTAGTCTCTTGAATGATGGCATTAAACACCTTGCAGTGCTTACTTGAAGCCTTATATGACGCATTCTTTTAAGAGTTTAGAGTTATATACAGTCATATTCTATCTACACTACAGAAATGAAAAAATTCTGTGACAAGAGCCATCATCATATAATTTCTCTATACTACTTCAGACAATTTGATGCTGGAACAACTCATAATAGAATATTGAAAGTCTCCAACAGTAAATAAGCCTTTTCCTAGTATTTTAGATGACAATAATGTACAAATAACTCCTGCAGACCACTGAAAGTACATTTGATCCAGCCTTCCTCCTTCACAAACAGCAAGGGTTATCAGAAGCAAATGCCTTGATTATATAAAGAAAACCTAAGTTGCAGCTAGGCTTGCAGACTTACATTGATCCCATTTAACAGAGCCTTACTGGATTTAAAGTGCTCGAAATAACTGTCTGGGTCACAGTCCATGTGATAAAGGCCACCTGGTGAGGCCTCAGGAGCCCTCCTGCAGGGACAACATGCCATTCAGATCCTCCAATGACCTCAAGCTAAGCAAGAAGCAAATTCAGTAATTTGTTTCTCAGAACTCCAATTAACCTTAAATTGGAAGGGAAAGTAAAAAAAAAAGATCAAGGATTCAATTTTTTATCAAATAAAATCCGTTTTATGGACATAACAGTGTTCCCCATTTCCCATACCTAATATTTACCATGAAAAACCTTTCAAAATAGAATCTTACTGAAAAAAAAATCTGTTCTTAAACTTTTTTACCCCCAGCAGTTGATCGAAAATGTCACATGGAAGTGTTACATTTTCACATAATTCAGTTAATCCAAAATTTAAAATGTCACAGGGAAGTGTAAAGTCTTATCATAGTTCTTTTCCATACAAGAAACCCTCTGTATGCCATATATGGATATACACACAAGTACACTTTGTGTACATTTATGTTCTATATATACACACACGCAATTTATACACATTTATTATACATATGGCACACAGAAATGATGGAAGAGACAAATAATGTAGGTCAAACAGCAAAAGAAAAAGCACTAAAGATTAATGTTGAATTGCCATGATACGTCCTCCACCTCTACTTACAACAAATCTCCTCCAATCCTTCTCACCAGGAAGGAAAGACTTCACCACCACTGGGAAACACCTACAATGATGCTTTTTCAGGCTACCACACTATGTATTACAATCCTTAAAATACTTTGCAGTCAAAGCAACTACAATATCCATCTCAACAGCCGCAGAAATTTCCTGGTATGTGTCAAGAAACACAGGGACAGCCTATGAAGATTTAAATTACTATAAAATAAAGCATCATCCCTGGAGTTCCTCAAGGCGAAGCTTTACACCCACACCACAAATTTTCCTGATTTTGACACTCCTACCAACACTTGAACTTACCTATATATCAGAAATCTGGAAATGGCAACTAGTCTATGAGGGGGAAAACCAGCTTTATTTTGGGTGCTTTCATGGAAAAACTGAACTAAATATTTTGTGTCTGGATCCAACAGCTAAGTCTAAGCGAACTGAAAATTCCCAACTATTTTTATCCTGAGCCAAGCGTGTGCCATCTGTTCCCACAAAGTCCATCTTCTGGTAGCTACCGTACTACAGCATTACCACAAAGTGCCATGTGATCAAGGGCTGGTGCATAAATCAAGAAAGACACTATGAGTGACAGAAAGCCCAAAACAGTAGTAAAAATTTAAAAAAAACCAAAATAAAACCAACAAAAATAGCACAAAAAACCCCCTACCACCTTTCAAAAAATCACCACAAAGCACAAGCAGCCTTATCAAGGCCATCTGTTAATCTGTTAATACAACTTTTTGTGTAGTGGTTATTTCACTCTGGTGCCTAAGGAAGGCTGAGCTCTGGACAGAGACTTTCTCAGGGTGAGGACACATTTCATGTCTTTCCTACATATTACCTGCCTGTACACAGTAACCTGAGCACTAAGGATGCTATTTCCCTCTTCCAGTTGATGTTCCTGACTCTCTTCCACACAGTTTACAGCTTTGAGGTAATCACAGAAACCTTTCCTGTTTGACACATGAGAAATAAGCAATGTGTAATTTTTCAGTTAAAAAAATGAAATAGTAACAGTTACAAATGACAGCAGAACACCCAGTTACTAGAAGTACAGGAGCTCCCTGTACCCCAACAACTGAAACACAAGCAAGTAACATGGTGTCCAGCAGAAATCAAGATGGATCATACTCCTTCCTTTTCCTGCTCTTATCAATACTGAAGGCATTTTTTCAAAACTAATTTACATGGGCAGATATCCACTTGTACCTCACACCAGAAACAGAATACTAAGAGAAATGAAACGTCAGTAAAAAAAATAAATCTAAACACACTCGATATATTTGTTATCAATATGTAAGGCACTCTAAGACTGTAAGCAGCTACATCTACCCAGATACAAAACATCACCTCCTCTCCTGGTGTTCCTGACTCTTTTGTGACAGATCCTCTCTCTTGCTAGGATCACAAATTCAGATGCCAAAGTTCTGCCCACCATTACCATCTCAAAAATTCAACATATAATGTTGGCCTCAATTTTTTCTTTTTGCTGTTGTTTTGAGGTTTTAGGAGCATTGTGGGCTGGAGTTTTGGGTTTTGTGGGGGGTTTTTTTTGGGGTTTTTTTTGTTGTTGTTGGAAGCTCTTTGGGGGGAGGGTCTTAAAGCTAAAATCAGTGTCAAGCAGTACTACAAGTATCAAGCTTTGATACAGGAACACTGGCATACAAAACCTCATTTTCAGCATTAAAGAGATTTTCTCGTTACACATACAGTAACTCCCATTGTGAGACAAATAAGCTACTATAAAACCATAGTGAGTCTCAGACAGAATTCAGCAGCTAGTCTTCTGAAAAAATCCCCTTTCAACACTTGAAGGCTGGAAAGAAACTTGTGTTCCATGAAATTTGGCATTGTATCAACACATCTCCATGGAGCTGGCAGAAGTGCTCCAGAAACCAGCTTCAAGGAAAAAAAGCATTCTTACTATGTACAAATAATCACAAAGAAGAGTCTTAAGCAACTTCTTCTCCTAGGTAAAAATCATTAAATCACAGCTAAGAGTACTGGAGATGCAGAGGTTATCAATGATACCACTAAATTTTTTAAATCTCCTTTATTCCTGTACTTCAAATCTGTGCACTAAAATATTCCTTGTGGAACCTTTTGTCTGTCTTTCTTCAAGACATATATATAAATATGTCTTGAAAATGTAAACTTAGCTTTGTAAGGGACTATGAAATTTCAGAACCTAACAGGAGTATTTGAAAGCATCACACTGATTTATGTCTGTAATTCTCTTTTAGTCAATGCCAAGTGTGGGTGAATGCTAAGTGTGAGTTGGGAGGAAAAGTCTTACACAGAATAATAAAAGCACAAACCATCAAAATACATGGAGTCCACAATGAAGCCATCAGGCTTTTCACCTGTGAGCCTCTGAGGATATTCAAAGACTTCAGAGACATGCATTAGCAAGTTGTGTGGTACAACAGGAATATAAGCACCTTCAGAGCAGAATAACTACTGCTGATGATCCTGAGTCCATCTTGCATACACTCTTTTTTTGTAAGGAAACAGGAATATTTGTTCCAAGCTAGTGCATTACCAGTGTATGGATAGTCCAGTCTATGGATCATCAGATGCTAACACTGTCACATATGCCCCTACGATGTTTTGGTTTTACACACATCTGAAAGAATTCACACACTTCACACCAGGGGAATTTGCATCATAAATATAATCCTGGATCCAAACCAAACCTACAGCATAATACAGCCTACAATGTTGTTTCAGCATGCTTTAATTTGCTATATAAAGGCTGAAAAAGAACAGTTTTATTTTGTTTAAATTTTGTCAGGACAAGATGAAAGAAGAGAGACAAATACAGGTTAAAAAGAAAAAGAACTATCTTAAGGCTGAAAATATGTCACAGTATTTTTTAATTATGCTTCCCTCCAAAACTTACAAATGAGGGTTCCATAGAAAAGGAAGGAATTAAAAAAATATATGTACAGGAATCAGAGTTTGCTTGATCCTCTCACTCCTAACGCACTTGGCCTCCCAATTCTTTGGGAAGGATCCCATCTTCCTAACTGGCAGTCAAACACACAGCAAAATCCTAGCAATAGAGCCAGCTAAAACCCACTGAAAGAGGAACAGACTGTCTAAACCTAGCAAGACTGCAACTGCCAAGGAGCATCACCAAGCCTGTTGCACTAAGTTTACCCAACACCTGCACTCCCCTACAGTATCTGTACACCCTGACATTACTCTCCAAACACGAGAAAGGCAAGAAGCAGCATTTCATTGATACTGCTGAGAGGCACAAGAGCCACTTGTGTGTTGGTCAGCATCATCAAGGCCTGTAGAAAGATCAGAAATAGGACCTAGATCACATCAATATTTAGCAACAGATGTTTCAACCACAAGATGAGTTACATTTCTTTCTCGGAAGTAAAACCCAGTCATTGCCTTAAGATCCGCTCCACTAAAAATTGTGCTTTTTAAGACAGCTGCAAACCAACCGCTCCTTGATTTAATTAAATGGATTCCTTTTCCCATTTCTGTTTCAACATTTGGGCTATTGTAGCTCCTGCTCCTGGCTGAGCTGCTTCTCGTGCTGGAATCAGACTGGAAGTCAGCAAAAATCTAATCCAGGGGACAGAAATCAAAGTAGTTTATGGAATTACTATCCTTATATCTGAGAGAATGGAAGCGATAGCAAAAGTACTCAATCTGTTTCAGGACAAAAGAAAGGAAAAAAAATGCAAAAAACAAAGAAATTCAAGCTGAACTCCCATTTCATACGCTGTTACAGTATTTAGTTGTGTAGGTGAACAGCAAGCTAAGCACAAGTGACTAGATAAGACCTGAAAGACTAGCAACTGCTTCCCATAAGAAATTACCCAAATATTGTCATATTTAAATAATTTTGTTTGAGTCACAGAATATGCTGAGTTGGAAAAGACCCATGAGGATAGTCCAGTCCAGCTCCTGACCACACAGGGCAACCCAAAAGTTAATCTAGGTACTTAAAGAGTGTTGTCCACATGCTTCTTGAACTCTGACAGGTTTGGCATCATGACAACTTTCCTGCAGAGCCTGTTCCAGTACTTGACCACAACTCTCAGTGAAGAACTTTTCCCTAACATCCAATCTAAACTTCCCCTGCAGCTTTATGTCATTCCCTTGCATCTTGCCACTGACACACCTGACACAGGCTGGATCAGTACCTCCCTTTCCACTCCTCTCACAAGGAAGCTGAAGACAGCAACAAGGTACCCTCTCCCCCAAGATTACACATTGTACCTTCAGCTGCTCCTCAGAAGTCCTCTCGAGTCCCAGTCCATCCTTCCTATTCACAGGAACACAAACCAATGACACTAAAGAGCTCAGAACTCTTGCAATTTTCAGGAACTTTCTGCTGACACATTTCCCAAAATCATGTAAGCATCCCAGCAAACTCTGAGTAGGTCAACAAAAAATTTACTAAGCAGAAGAAAATAGATAACTCATGTGTGCATTACAAATTCTGCTTATCTTTTCAGTCACATAAGTAATTTGTCTGTATCTTTTCCATCTCTTTCTGAAAACCATGTTTTTAGTGAATGCTAACCTGGTAAACATTGATTTCTGCAGTTTGTTTACAAAAAGAAACAAGCACCATATACTCAAATTTTTAAGAGCAAATTTATTTTTAAATAATGAAATATTAAATATGTACTTTTTAATAAATACACAGTACTCTGAAACAGGAGCGTGGATAGCAACTCAAGACAAAAATTAGTATCCTCTTCTCAGGAACAAGAAGCCACTTCTCTGATGAAAGGTGCCATTACATCTCAAGAAAAATAGTTGCCCTTAGCTCCTGGTAAATTATGAAGGTCCCTTTTTTCTTTCCCAAGAGACTAAGAGAGAATCAAGATCAGGTCACTAAAAATATTAAGGAACCATTCTCTCTAATGTTTTCAATCTAAATTGCAAATTTAATCCAAATTGATATTGTAATTCATAGAGAATAGAACATTCTTTACCTGTTTGCGATTAACCACTAGTCATAAAATGTAAACGGGCAGATTGCATGTTAAACCGATCACTTTCGTACTTCCCAATCACATCTGTAAGCATTCCACAGCCAAACATCTGAAGCCACTCAGTTTTATACTGGTAAGATGCCCTGCACACACTTTAAAGCCACAGTTTCTCCTCCTTTATAGGAGTCCTACTGCTAGTGCTTTAGCTCCTCCTTCACATCCAGCACCACTGCTTTGTGCACATTCGCCACTCCAGCTACCAACAGAGCCACCATGTCAACTCTTCCCATAAACCCTCAGAAGGGTTTTCTCCTTCTCCTCAAACAGTAAGAAAAATGCACCTAAATGCTGACAGGCTACAGGTCAGACAACTATCTGCAAAGACCACTAGTCTACATTTTAAGTATAAGGAGTCATTAATGCCTCATTTTAAACTGTTTTAATTCACAGCTGAGGCTACCTCATAGCTGCAACCAGATAATTCAAGGGCAGTCTGTTTTATCTTGGGAGGTTCTTCTCAGGGACACCAAACAAGACAAGAGGCAATGGTCAGAAACTGATGCACCGAGGCTTCACCTGCACATAAGGAAGAATTTCCTTAGTACGCAGTGACCTCACACTGGAACAGGCTGCCCAGAGAGGGTGTAGAGTCTCCCTCGCTGGAGAGATTCAAGAACCATCTGACTCAACCCTGTGCCATGTGCTCTGGGATGGCCCTGCTTGAGCAGGGAGGTTGGACCAGATGCCGGCCGCGCTGTGGTCCCTTCCAAACTTTGCCATTCCGTGAAATACACAAAGCAAGTAATAAATGAGAAAGCTTTGAATGTTGATGCTTTATTTACAAGTAAAAGTATAACACTGCAATGAGTATTGATGAAGTATGCTTTAATTTTATTCCTGAATTTAAAGACAAAAGGGCAGCCATCTAGACTCTGATGATCACGGCAATCTCTTGTAGACTTAAAGCAGTTTGAAATCAATTAGGGCACCTATTTCTAAAGAAAAACCAACTCATTCTTTTCACCCCTGCAGTTCCACTATGGTTAGTATTGAACTTTGCCATGAGTTTGGTTCAAAATATTTTGCATACTAGAACACTTTCAGTATTTCCTACCATTAAATTGCTTTGAACAACAAGATTTCCTAGATGTTCATTCACTAGTAAGTAGATTTTGAATCTAAAGATGCTGAAGTGAAAACAATGGTGGGAGGGGAGGGAGAATTAAACCCTGGAATGTTAATATTGAGGATGCTTTTGCTTTTCTTTAAACAAACAACAGAAACAAAAAAGGTGCTGAATTCTGAAGTGAATCTAATCTAAGCTTGCCTCCCTCACAGCAGTGCTGTTGCTGTTATACTGGTGATAAAATCTTCTCCTGTGAAATGCAATTACTAGTTTAAAACCCACCAAGCTGATGAGACCCCCCCCAATCCAAGAGGAATAGATTTCTTAACTACAGCTGTGACCAGCTGGTTGCTAAACAGAAAAAGGACTGCTATTCCTATCTCTGTGATGAGGCTCCAGTGGGCAATGCTGTGGCTGCTGGCACTCTTCCCGAGGTTGAGAATCACATCAAACCAAGCAAAACCCATTGTGACTGGAGACAAGTTTGTTTTTATGGACTGAAAGGGTGACTGTAGGCACAAACACATTGACTCCTACTCTCAACGACTGTAATTTAGTTATCTATGATTACATGGATCTTCCATACACCCCACCAAATTATGTAACAAACCTATCAATACCTACATTGCTCTTAACTACACTTTAACATAATCAGTGTAATATATATAGACTACAAGCACATGGAAAAAATCAAGCCATTAGAGACTAATCTACACACAGTTCAAGAAGTAATTTAACTACATCAGTTAAATTTAGAAGCTGATTTATTTAATCATTGCACAGGCAACCAAGATTTAAACCTCATCTTCAAGCAGATCCCTGTGCACTAGCTGCATAATTCAGAGGGAAGTTATTATGATGCCAATCACAGAAAAGTTCAGAGAAGAGGCCAATGACTGCATTTATTTGCAGAAATGAAAATTTCCCAGTCTCAGACAGTGATAACACAGAGTATTTCTATATGTGATGAGCATGCTAAGACTCTCAGAGTGCAGACACCCGTTTTAATACACAAAGAGAAGAAATTTGCTAACATCAAACCCGTTTTTCCAGGCTGCAATTTAATTCAACTTCATGCAGTCAAGTCCAGAATGTAAGTAAGTGCACACTGAAAAGAGTTTAACGCCAGACAGGCAAGAGATAAGCCCAAATATCCAGCCTCTCCTAACATCAAAATCAAACAGAAAACAAGAAAAAGCACATCAAAAATGCATGTACCTCAAGATCAAAATCTGTGATGACTTCTCTATCATGTTTTAAGCTAGTCTCTCCAAAAACCAGTTCCACCTCATTTTGGCTTTATTGTTTGCAATGCAAGAATTCTGCAATACTTTCACCTTTCTCACAGATCTTTTTCCACCCCGGGAGACCAGTGCACAAACACTGTCCTGCTACTCCCCTCCTCCACTGCTATGCAATTAATGATCTGCAGCTTTTGGCTGGACAAAGAGCCCAAAAACCTTCCACCATTCTCCAGAGATGATTCCTCTCCTGCCCAACCTACTTTTCACATTCTGAAAAGTTTCTTTCTTTCCCAGGACTATTCTTAACGGTTTGTTTTAAATCAAACATTTAACTTACTTAGTAATTTTGTAATTTAGCAGTCATGAAGGTTAAAGGATACAGGTTACGTGACTGAAGGAGTCAGATAGTACAGGCAAAAAAGTTTTGGCACATAAATTTGGTTTAACCCTGACTCAAAATATCCAAGTTGCTCTCCCAATAAAAGTATTTCTAACGACTGGAAGAGTATTATCCACACAGCAATCACAAACAAAATTTTAACATCTTTTTTTCAAAACGTGTAACTGAATATACAGTATTTTTATCTGCCAAACTGTTTGTATGTGATGACAAAAGTTCTTTTGGTGGTCTACTGAATTAACAGCTAGAGCTAGTAAGCATCAGAGGCTGCTTTCAAGCTTTGCATCTGATATTTCATTCCTCACCTACATGCTAACTTTCTTTGTGAAGAAATTTTTGTACTGCAGTGTTGTAGATTTATAATGGACATTTAGAAAAGCCAGGACATGCTACTCACACACTTAAAATGCTGACCACATTTTAAGCAATCAGCAACTTTTACAAACATTTAATATGGTATTTTTATCAACCTGACAACTTTTGGGGGCATTTTTATTAGCAAAACACAGTAGGAAATCCAGAGAAGCAAGACAAGGCACAGCTACAATCCAAGTGACCAAATGAGTGACTTAATTTTAAATTCAAACGCCTTACTATGCATGCAGAACAAGGAAATTGCTCAAATTTTTATCATGACTTGTAAGTCAAATTCTTTGAACAGAAATTTAAAAAGAAAAGATATTACAGTTCTGTAGAAATCAATCATTATTTTAAGTACAAAGTTTTCATTTTTATTGATCAGGTAGTTTCCAAATTGTACGTCCAATCAATGTTTGTAATACATGAATGATCAATAAACAACCAAAAATTAGAATTAGGTTTTAATATTTTTTTTTAAACTTAAAGGTTGATATTTTCAACTATTTCAGCACTGTCTTTATATACCCATCAGTTACATTAAGCTCTAGAGTAGTTAAACACTAGACATTTCAATTAAACTCTACATTAAGTTAGGCTTAAATTGCACAAAAAACCCAAAATATTTGATAAAATTATACAGAGAACAAACAGCAAATATCTCAAATTTTTTGAAGTTTTATGAATAAATATAACCTAGGTAAAATATTCCAAAACCAAGGTTCTTATTCCTGTAGTAACCAATTTCTACAGCTTCCCACAAATAAAAGCCATGATGTTTCCATTCAGCATGAAATGCATCTGAAATTTAACAATGCTGTGACATTCAATGCTTCAATAAATAATAAGCAATATGCTAATCTAATAATCTAGTAGTACAGCATATTTGCAGTCTTGCATATGTCCATTTGGTTTACCCTTGGGTTTTTTTGCAGACTAGTCACTTTCCCTGATACACCTCCCCCACTTTTGACATTTACAGCAAGAGGTCTTTTTTCCAAACAATTTCAGTATATAACCAATGATTTACCTTTCCACTTAATGGATAATCCAAGATGGGTAAAAGGGGAAAGACTGGGTTTTCTTTCACCCTTCTCCTTCAAAAGCTGTTACCATAACTCTCCCACTTCTGTGTGCACTATATTGCTTCCTAATTCCTTCATTCCTCTAAACAGTTTCCTAGTTGAAATTGTGAATGCATGCATTTTCCAAGAATTCTTTTCTTTCCTAACTGAAAGTGCAATCTCTTTCAGAACATATATGCTGAAAAGCACCTTGAGTATCATCAAACATATCCTCCGTATTCAAAACTGAAATAAGTGAATTCCAGCTGAGGGGAAAAGTGTGGCAAAGGATCATGGCCAGGGTTATAGACAGAGTCAGCCCTATGACACAGGAGAACAGTATTCTAAAGAGGAGTCTCCTAAAGCACTGCTGCGTACTTTACTGTTTCTCAGAGACCTTGAAGCAATGCTGGTTGTGGCTTTTGCCAAAGGCAGCACCGTGCTGCGCAAATGTAGGAAGAAAACAATCTCTCCTACAAGTAGCTAATACTACTTTTAACCTCACTTTTTTAGAAAGAAGAGCAACAAATCTGCTGTTCAACTTCTTCCCCTGCTCAAAAGCTTTCTCTCTCCCACTGCAGACACCAATAAGCTGCAGCTCCCTGTAAATATCATATGCACAGACTTACCAGCTTTACTTATTGTAACAAAACTGTCTGCATTTTGGCAGCAGTCCTTCATCACCATCCCCAGGTGCTAATGCTGCCCCACCTCTTATGTCACACGGTGAGGGAAGTGCTACCCTTCCAGCAATGCAACACACAGTCCTCATCTAAAGGTCCCTGGTGTTGAGTGTGGCAGTTGAGAGAGACGGGGACAGAGAAATATTTCCCCACACAGCTAGTTTAATAGCAATAAATACAAATCTTTTATTATCCGTTGCACTTTGATGCAAACAAACATTAAACCTCAGCAGATTTAGTTTAAATCTCTTAGACAATACATCAATGAGATTATACAGAGCAAATGTAATTAACAGATGCAAATTTATAAATCCAGTATCTCATGAACAACTGTGAATAAAGTAAATTTATTTCAGTTTTCTACACAACAACATTAGTATTTAAATGCCACCAGTCTCCTGGGTGAGCAATACTTTTGACATTTGTTTCAAGGCCTAATACAGCATATCTTCAACATCACAAAAATATAAACCTCCTTCCCAAGGCTAACTCAAAACCTTCTGGACAAGTTTCCAAAATTCATCACTGGTCTTCAGTTGGAGGGACTTACCACAGTCTTCAAAGCTACTTGTAATAGATTCACACAAGTGCAAAGTGACAAGGAATGCTCAGTAAGAGCTCTCTTGAACAACTTACCATTTAAAAAGGAGTGCAGAATATCTGTACTGTTTACACGTTTGAGGAGACAGCTGTTCTTTAACTTCCTGGCACACTCAGGTGGCTTTTTCTGCAAACAAGACAAATTTAACTTAGTCTTTCAGTCACAGAATAATTAAAACTATGCATTAAAAATGGGGCTCAGTTCAGTGATCAGTTAAAAAAAAAACACTTAGTAAAATATGCATGAGTAGAATACAGACAGTTTTAACTGTTTTGTGCTAAATATTTCATGATACAGCTTCATTTTTTTCAAGGTAACAGAATAGCTTGTGTTATTCTATAATCAATTTTTAAATAGAAATATCAGCAGAGAAAGTAACATTTACCCACTTGAAGACTGTGGGGATGGAAAAATGATGTAATGGCCTACAGTAATGCACAATAAAACAGCAGTCTTAAATCCCTCTGAGATTCTTCACAGCAAATTAAATATTACTGAACAGAAACCCACTAAAATGGACTAAAAAAAGCAATGAGAATCTCATACAAAAATTAAGTAGTGAGATGTTTCCATGAAAATATTACAGTTCCTAGCATGAAGTGAACATTGTGACTTACAGATTAGCATTTATTCACACACTAAATTTTTATAAATTAAAGTTTTTTGCAGTTAAGATAAAAATGCCCTTTCTGCAAGAACTATATAGAAATTATCTCTAAAACAGATCACTCGCTTACAGGAGGCTGATACTATTACCATATTTTTAAAGGGTGCTACACTGCATTTTTTACCTAAATATTTTAAGACAATTAAAATTCACAAGAGAAAAAAAACTTCTTTATCTCAAAGATACAATTATAAACCATGATTTATAAGAAAGACAAAGCATCTAGAAGAGCAAGTCATTATTAAAGTCACCACACAGATTTCTCAAAGACAACAGTGTTCTGCCTGCTCACTTGTCACCACTTGCCTTGCTCACTTTCTGTCATCCTCCCTCAAAATATCAAAGCCTTAAGGTGCACAGACCTTGATTCCACTAAGCACTGGTGCAGTAACCACCTATTCCAAATAAAATACTGTCCTTTAGTTAACTTGCTCACAAAATCTACCAGTTTGCCAAGGTCTTGGTCCTCACTTAAGTGATTATGTGCTTAGAGAAAAAACTGTTTTAAAGAGACACTTTATAAAGGCTCACATACATAAAACTTATGCATGTTCTCATTGCCAGGACAGGTGTACTATATGGGGAAAGTGTCTTTCAAACACAGCTTCACAATCCCAGTCAAATTATGTCAGACAGGATCCTATTAGCCTAAGTTAACATAAGCTGGACGTGGACCTGCTGAAGGGATTCCAGAAGGGCCACAATAATTATTAGAGGGGCTAGAGCACCTTGTCCTATGAAGACAGGATCCTGGAGGAGAGAAGGCTCCAGGGAGACCTCACAGCAACTTCCAGTACCAAGAGGAGACCAAGAAGAGAGTTGGAGATGGACTTTTCATAAGGACATGTACTGAAAAGACAAGGGGGAATGGTTTTAAACTGAAAGAGGGTATGTTTAGGTTATATACTGGAAAGCAATTCTTCACTGTGAGGGCAGTGAGACCCTGGAATAGGTTGCCCAGAGAAGTTACGGCAGTGTTCAGGGCCAGCTTGGATGAGGCTTTGAGCAGCCTGGCCTAGTAGAAAGTGTTCAGCCCACGGCAATGGCATTGGAACTAGATGTTAAGATTCCTTCCCAGGCCATTTTGTGATTCTGTGACTTCAACCAGCAGTGATTTAAGTACACCTGTGGCTCAGGAAACAGTAAATCTGCTTTAGAGCAAATAACACTACATCAAAAACACTATGGAACAGACATCACAGAGCACTCGTAGTACAAGGTGACTGGAACTTTATATAGATCTTAAAACCCCTAGTACTACCAGCGTGGTTGAGAATGCATTTACACATTACATTATCCTCAGCAGCAAAGGCACCTTAGTTCTTAGTTCTCCACATGAACGACACGTTTTTGTCCACATGCTGCAGTTTAAGACTTCCATCGTTTACATCTGTGCACCGTCTGCAGAGCTGCACTACATAAATAGCATCCCTGAATCCATCCTGTGATTAAAGAGTTCCTCACTCAGATCAACAACATAGGACCTATACAGGGATGGAAAGAAAGCTGAGAATTACCACACTGTGAGGAAAAGCTTCAGCTTTCACAGTGAAATAAAATCAAATCAACTATCTTGACATATATTTCAGTATAAATCCTTTCCTGGTTAAATAAAAACATCAAGATGTGGTCAATGTCAAGCAGGTTTAGATCTTTTTTCTGTAATCAGATTTTAATTTTTTTTTTAATAGAACATTGAAAAAGGCCCAGGATAAGCCAAAGACTCTCTATGTGTTTCACATTTAAGATACATAGCAGTGATGAAAACACAACACAAGATACAGAAAGGAATATATGTTTTGGTACACCACTAACAGTCCAGCTATACCTATCTATTGCTGACTGTGAAAACACACACATTTCCTTTTGAATGGATTCCTTCTTTCTCATGAAATCCCCAAGAGGGAGTGAAACAAAAAACAAACCCAGTAACAAAAGTCATTATAAAAATATTCTTGGTCATTATCAAGTACATCACTGACTCCTCTGCCGAGTGCCCCATTTGATGCATTCACTGACTAAATTACAGAGAGTACTGAACCGTTTCAACAGGCTAAGAATTTAGACAGAAGAATGTGCAACATTGACTTCTAATAAGAAATTTATATCCAGCTGAATTTTATTTAAAATCAATGTTTTAAAGCTTTCCAAACAAAACTCCTAGAAATGAGGATATTATAGGCAAGCAATTTGAAGAACAAGCTATATGGCACACAGAGGATTACTTCAGAAATCCACAGGAAAAAAACACAAAGGATTTAATGCAAGACATAACTTTTACACAGATTGGGGATTAAAAGTATCCAAATGGCAGGTCATTGTGAAAATGGTGAAAAAAGGTATTTATTTTGAAGTCTGCTTTCTGGAGTGGGGGTAGGGTTTTTAAAACATGTTTTAATATATAGAGACCCAAAGCTTACCACTACAGTTTGAATTCAAGTAATTGTATTACCAATGCATGCAGACAAAAAAAGAAAGTGGTCTGAAACTTCAGTACTGGTTTGCCTTGTCAAATTTATTCATTTATTCAATCTTAAAAGCATGAAACTCAATCTTAGAAACTACTGTAACTCTGCAACATACATTGAAAAACCCAGACAGGTTCTGAAGTCTTCAAAAAGTAGAACCACACATCAATTAGTGGTTGGGTCACTTCTATAGGGGGATGGGGGCTTTTCTGTAAAAGAGCCATACAATCAATGGGGCCTCTCAGTAGCACATCCCAAGCAGCTTTCATAAGACTGATTAAGACAATTCAAAAGTTTCTTAGTCACAGCACCCAGTGAATCCTTTGTTGACTATTCCTTCCAAGGAACAAACAAGTTCCAAGTTTTGGCAATTTTTCTTCACACAGGTGGGGTATTTTTAATTTTTCTGCTTGTGCTCTGGAGTATCTGGTGTCTCTTTTATTCCATTTCACTCGCTGGATTATGGTACAAATATTCACTACCTGAGTACAGCAGTCCTGCAGTACTGGACAGAATAAACCCATCTAAACGGCAGGCTTGCAAAATCCTAAACATTCTGTGGAATTTATCTGAGGTTAACCACTTGATCTTCAGAGATTTTGCAATCTACAAAAGCCAGTCCATCAAGCCTACGAGCCAGGGAGTAACAGCAGTAGTTTGTCAGACATTCTTCACTGGTAAGAAGCATAACCCTACATCTATCACCTCTTTGGTGTCTCCACAAGAGGCTTGCCCAGGACTATGCTCTCTTCTTATGGCCAGCACTAACTCTTTACTGCCAATGAAGCCAAACAAACCAAATTTGTGGGTTTTATACCACAAATGACTAGTACCAACCACAGGAGACAGGAAGTAGCTCTCTTACCTTTGATCCAAAAAGAAAGGGTTTTTCCACCACCAGGAAACACAAAAGGCCAACATCTCTAAGAAGGAACAGATTTCAGATGGGATAGCAGTACCAAACCGTTTTCAAACACTTGAGAAGGTTTACTGGCAGCATTCACCATCCCTACATTCTTTGCAGATAACAACAGTAATATTCCAAGTCTTCTGTACTATCAGCCTGCTCCTCCTCCCAACACAGCCCTGCACTCTTCTCCAGAAGGTCAGAGTACACACACACATCTTTACAGAACAGCAAGGAGCTCCCTCCTAGCTCCACTTCTAGCCTGTAGAGATGTCGCTCTAATGCTTTACTAGAGGAATGCTGATGGTTTTACTCAAATGGATCCCCACTCTCATGTAACAACATTAAAAATGGGTCAACAGCAGTGTCTTTGTAATTTCAGTTGTTACCCACCCAGCATTACATAGCACAATTTTTCAACTACTAATATTTAAGAACATGTTTCTTAAAATAGAAAGGTCCCTAAATTCTACTTTCTGAAGCACTCAATCTCAGTTCTTGTCAGCAGACACTGCTAAAAAGCACGAACATCTAGACAGATGCTTTGTGTAAGTACTCCAGACAGAAAACTTGTGGGTTCATTTAGAGGATTAGTCCAAGGATAGATGATGTGACTTTCAAGTTAAATGCTTCATTGAAATACCTGAATTTGGTGACAAAATCAATCAAAAACTATTGTTGGGTCTCTAACAGCTGGCATTCAAATCAAATGCCAGATTTCACCTTGTGCTGGACAAAACTTAAGATTTTCTTCACTCGTACCTCTCCAGAAATAGAAGAGGGTCATGCAGATTGTACCCTACAGTTTCATAATGTTATAGAGAAGTGGCAGAGCAAGGGAAGCTTGAATTAGCACAGGCCACAGAAGCCTGAAAAAGCTGAAAACCATTAGCCAAAAATACCATATATACACACACATAAACCACAAATGAGACACCTCAAGATTGATAAATGAAATCCTGTACACTTCAAAATGCCCAGGAAAAAAAGGGAAATTAAACAGAACTGATGTGGTTTTTAAAAAGGGGAAAAAAATACCACATCAATAAAGAAGCACAACAGGGAAGGAGGCAGCACCAAAGTCCTACTAAACAACTCGGCACTGCCATAGTTGACAGCCAATTCCAATTCCATGGAATCAGAATTATGCAGATGGTCACGGCCTGGATCAAGCAAGCAGCTGCTCTCTCTAGCACACCCCTTTCAGGGCCAAGACATATTTTTACATCTGGATCTAGCTGAAAGCAACAACTCACATCACTCCATGGCTAATTCTCCCACAGCTTGGTGGACAAGAAATGAAAAAAACATAAGAGCACTCATTAAACATTTGGAGAACAGAAGGAACATCCTTCACCCTAGCAAACAGAATGATGCTTTGTGATATGGAGCTGGGTATATGGAAAAAATTTCACCTTCCCTGTTATTGTGTCCTCCTAAGAGGCCACATCCTTTGTTAAAAAACCACAACTTAGATATGAAGCTTGCTTCTACTGGTAACTACTTTATGATCCCTTAAACGGCTTTTTAAAGTACATAAATAGTAAGAGGTCTTAAAAAAAACCCCTAGATTTGTGGGAGATGATTAACTGACTATTAGGGGGAATTAAAAACAATGGTGTTCAGCGCTTGTTTTTTTCCACAGAATTACAGAATGCCTTAGGTTGGAAGTTTCTTTAATGATCATCTTGTTCCAACCCCCCTGCCATGAGCAGAGACACCTTCCACTACCCCACATTGCTCAGAGCCACCCAGCCTTGAACACTTTCAGGAATAGGGAATCCACAACATCTCTGAGCTACTCACCACCCTCTGAGTAAAGAACTTCTTCCTATCTACTCTCTTTGACTACAAAGCCATTACCTCTTGTCACAAAAAGCTTTCTCTTCCCCAGGCTGAAAGCCCCAGTTCTCTGAGCCTATCTTCACAGGAGATGTGGTACAGCCCCCTGATTATTTCCATGGCCGTTCTCTGGACTTGCTCAGAGCTGGATGAAGCAGCGCAGGTGGGATCTCACAAGAGCAAACGAGAAGTAGAAAATCACCTCCCTCAACCTGCTGGTCAGGTTGCCTCAGTCACAATACTGATGGACCTGGGGCTGCCCAGTCCTGAGTTGGAAGACCATGAGTATGGGAACAATGGCTTTCCATTTGTGGACACTGAAATTCTAAGGGACCAGCTGAGTATTTGCAATTCCATGGGGCATGATGGGTTTCATCCCAGAGTTCTGAACGAGCCAATGGATGCTTCAACAGCACCCCTGTCCATCACCTACCAAAGGTCTTCAGAGTCCAGAGAGGTCCCAGCTGATCCAGATCTAGCTTTACTTGAATTTACAAGAAGGATATGAAGGAAGACCCAAGAAACTACAGACCTATTCATGTAGTCTCAGTTCTTGAAAAAATTATGGAGGAAAACACTATACTGGGTAATACTAAAAGGCATTTAAAGAATAATACAATTATCAGCCACAGCCAATATGGGCTCACAAAAGGAAAAGTCCTAACTAATAAGCTTATTTGGTAATCTTTCCTGATAAGGTCACATATCTAGTGGACAAAGGGAAGGCAGAAGATGCAGGGGTTTTTTATTTTTAGGAAAGCTTTTGATACTGTCTCTCACAGCATCCTTCTAGACAAGTTGTCCAGCTGCAGGAGAAGAGAGTTCATGGTGTGCTGGGTGAAGGACCAGCTGAAGGGCAGAGCTCAAAGGTTGTAAAGCGAAGGGGGCACATCCAGCTGGTGACCAGCCCCCAGTGGTGCTCCTCAGAGATCAGTTCTAGGGCCAGTTCTGTCCCTGTACTTCCCAACGACCTGGAGGCAGGAGTGCAATGCACCATTACTAAGTTTCCTGGTGATACCAAACTGGGAGGTGCTTTTGGCTTTTGTGAGGAACAGGGGGCTTTCCAGAGGGATCTATGCAGATTGGAACACTGGGCTATGATTTATAGTATGAAGTTAACAAGCCCAAATGTCAGATTTTGCACCTGGGACAAAGCAATGCCAGACAAAGTATGAACTGGGAAAGGGATCTGAGTGGCTGAGGACTTGGGGTTTGGAGAAACAGAGACTTAGCAGTGACCTTACTGCTCTCCACAGATTCCCAAGGAAGGGATGAGAAAAGGGAAGTATTGAGCTCTGCTCCTCGGGACCCAGTGACAGGATACATGGGAATGGTTCAAAGCTGAACCAGGGGAGGTCCAAGCTGGACAGTAGGAAGTATTTCATCACCAAAGGAGGGGTCACACACTCCAACAGGCTTCCTAAAGAGGTGGTTGATGCCTCAATGCTTGACAATGTTTAAGAGGCATTTGACCAACGTCCCTAACCACATGCTTCAACTTTTGGTCATCCCTAAATTAGTCAGGCAGCTGGACTGGATGATGGCTGTAAGTACCTTCCAATTGAAATATTCTGTTCTCATAAACAGCTCTCTCATATGCACATACTTAGGTATGGATGTTGCTAATACTGCAGTCCTCACTATTTAAAAATATACTGTATTATTGCACACCTACAGATACAGATCTCTCTATATACATAAAACCAGTATATTTTATCACTAGGAAGATATTTGTGAAAAGTTCAGGGTTTGCCACCAATTTTAAAGTCTTAAAGAACAGATAAATTGTTTTCAAACAGACGCAGGTATCATACAGATTAATCATTAAAGAGCCACCATTTACAAAATTAAAACTCAATGCAATTAAACAGTTAATGACTTCTTACAGCTGACCTATGGGGTTCAATCAAGGATATTATTCTGTAAAGAAATAAGGTGGGTGAGAAGGGAGGGACAGAAATTAAAGCATTTTAACAGGTAAAACTTATGTATTGAATTATTCCATTTTACATCCCAGCTGGAAAGCTGTTCTTGAAAGAGACTGGCATACTTAAACAGCTACATGGTTCAGGTCTATCCCAATTTCTCTAGGGTATTTTTTCCCCCTCTTCCTCCTGTTTTTAGAGTCAGATGCAACAGGCACTTTTGTTTCTTTTGGGTCCTTTTTTTTATAAATATTTTCATTTATAAGCCAGTTAAACTAAAGCAGTTTTGCATGGATCTATGACCTCAAATCTCACTCAATGTAGAGGAGCTTAGCAGTTTAGGAAGATCAAACAAATCACAAGAAATCCAGAAGTATGTGAAATAAAGTCCACTTTTTATTTTGAAAAGAATGCTGAAGTGGCTTTAAACCATCAGGCCTTGCTGTTACTATGAGATTTTTATCGTTTTAATTACGACCTGTTTTCATAAAAAAGAATTTTAAATACTTTTTTAATACAGGTAATAAGAAAATATCAACTTTGTTATCTTAATCACATAACGCATCCAGGTCATCTACTGCCTTACCATCAGATTCAACACCACACAGTTGATACTAACTAAAGAGACGAGTTTTACCTGTTCCCATTACATATTCCCATACATTCAATAAATTCTGTACTTCAGAGTACTTCACTATGACATTCACAGCCATGTTTAGTATTTTCTACTGGGGGGGAGTGGGAGGAAGAGGCAGTCAGCTGCCACAAATGCAGCATCTTACCAAGTAATTTCCATTAAGAGACTTAGAAACAATAACTAAGATATGACATGACCACAAAGAAAACCTAAATGATGTAATACATAAACTATATATACACATATATCTGATTTCTCCATAACGTGATTGGAGGTAAATTATCTTATTCTGGATTGGTTCCTCAGTCTTCCAACAACCAGAAAATACTCATTTCAATTTTGCCATCTCCTATTAACATTTTGAAAACTATAAATAATTTAGATTTCCAATAATTAAATACAGATTTACATCATGTAAGATGCAAAATATCTTGACTTTTGGGAAAAAAAATTAAAATTCAATGTGGCAACTGGTTGCTGAAAGGTATGGGCTGCCAATAAACATGCAAGAATTTTTTTCATTTGAAGAGCAGCTATTCTCTTTAACCCTATGTAGGCAGGAATGGAGGCACAGGATGTGCCACAGGAAAGAAGGCATGCCATGTCCTAGGGCAATGCCACATCTGCCCAGGCAGCAGCTGACAGCTCCACAGCAATGCATGGCTTACATTCGGAAACAGAAGCAACCAGATATTCTGGTTATTACTGACCACTTCGTTCTGCAATGGGAAGAGAGCAAAGACAGCAGGAAACCTCACACAGCTGCAAATCCACCTCTTCCCACCTCCATATAAAAAAGCAGAAACCACACAATGCTTTGAAGAGTAACAACTCCACTTTCCAGAGGGCAGGGCTAGAGCTGCACAGCTGTGACACATGGCTTCCTCTTTCCCTCTTCATTGAACAGCTGCTTGGTGCTGGCAAGAGAGCAGTAGAGGAATAAAACACAACCAAACAGGGAGGCTCAATCAAAACTACTGATATGCAGTGCATTAAGCCTTTGCTCAAAGAGCACCAGCACATGCACTGCAGATGGGTGGAAGGTTGCAACACACCTCAGATGCAGAACTTGATGCCTTTACACTTCCACTACACCTAACCTTGATTTGAAATGCTCATGCAGCTCTTCAGACATGACCTCTGTGACCAACAAGTGCTGAGGAGGTGTAAGCTCCACAATCATTTGAGCTGACCATTCACGTTATGAAACTCCGGCAAATTCTGCAGCAAGCACAATGAACTAAAACAGATCATCCAAGAAGACAGTGAACCTTGTTTGTTTGGAGGTTTTTGTTGATGTTTGGGGTTTGTTGTTTATTTCAAAGCCTTCTTTATGAAGTACCACTTAAAACTATCATCTGATTCCAAATAATGTAGTGTTTCATTCTGCACAGATGCATGCTGGCTTTGTTACTTTGGAAAACCTTGCTGCAGATTACCATGGGAATCACACTTTTTTTAAAGAGATGAGTGCCCCAAGACTTTCAAGATCCTGTGTTTTCACAACTACCTCATTTTCAATTATAACAACAGTATAGAGATATTTTCCCTTGAGAAAGGCCTTTATTTAGGAGTGGCCTATTACCAAGTTAACATCTCAGTCTGTTCTGCAACAAAACTTACTTATAGGGCAGCTATTCCATAGGTCATGTTCTCTTATATCCAGAATCACCAAAAGTTTTTTCAAGCCTACAAAAAACATACTGCTTAAAGTTCCCACTTTGGCCAAGTTTGTCCTTCTTTTAACACCCAATAAGAATCTGATTTAAATCATCAAGTCCTATATGCTTTGAAGAAGAAAAGAGAATGAACACTTCATTATATACCCGCAGAAATGAGCAAAAAAAAGTATGGAAGGCATACTTTAGAGAACACTACTAATATAATGCAAATTAACTAATCCACAGTGGAATTCAATTATTTCTACAGTCTTATCTTCCTACAGTTACATTTATTTTAATATTTTCTTCAAAGTGGATTTAGAAGCCTCAAAAATACAATTCTGACAAAAGAACACTTGTCCTTCAAGATTCATATTTCAGACAAGCTTTTGTTTGAAGGTTTCCTCCATATTTTAGCTCTAAAATATAATCTTAAACATCTTAAAGAGACTATAACAACTTTCAGTAACCCTCAATTTAATTCACTAGTTTTATTCCTCTAGATTCAACATCCATACTTCTCATCCTCACAGTTCAATCTCCCCCATGTTTCCCACACAGTGCTACAGCACACCATTTTTCTCCTTTCTTAGCCTATCCCTACAACTGAATGAACCTAGACAAATATCTTTGATAACCCAGATTGCTCTATGCTGTGTTTATTGTTCTGTGATGAGGCATGAAGAAAGTTATCTTTGACCAACAAATCAAAGCTGTTCACTAGTTAGACTAACATCCCTTAGGTTCACAAAACCTAATTCAGTGTACTTTCTAATGCTTCCTATTCAAAAACATTAACAGCAATAATTCCACCAAGATGAATAATAGTGGGGATACTCAAACTACAGATTTAGAGTCACAGGTCTTACAGTTAACACCACCATTAGCAAAAGTATAAAATGAGGCTGCATTTTTTTATACCTGAACCTCAAGATTTAAGTTTGCTTTAAAAAAACTTTATTATTACAGGCTGCCTATGTGCTCCTCTAACTTCCTCAGCTCACTAGGCTGAAAAAAACACTTGCCAAGCTTGGATTAACATTTAGCAGTTTCGGGGCTAACTTGTGCTGCTTGTTTTAACCTTGCCAACCAACTGTATGGACACACCATTAAATTTAGGCTTCCAGAAGCATTTAACATTTGATTCTGCTGAAAATACAGTTCTACTATATGTTTTCAAAATAAAATCACTTTTTCCTCTTTTGGAAATTCACGATGATGCCAAGCATATGCTTGTTTTCCAAACAACAACTGTTTAAAAGAAAGAGAACTCTTTCTGATGTTCCTGCCAAAAACAACATTCTGTGGCTTAAAGAAATTTGATAGTAAGCAGTTCACTCAGCTGAGGGAAGAAGGATTTACATTTGGCAAGAATTTACACTTGATGTCTTGCATCTACTTCCCTCCATTTTAAATTTCTTCAGGGATGCATGTGGCAACTGGGAAGGGTTTTGTTGTGGTTTTTTTTTTAACATCTCCAAGTATTTCACTCTCTAAAAATAAGAAATCTGTGGGTTTTACTAGAAGCGAACAAAGCAGAAGTTCATCATGATGTTTTGTTTTTTTACGAAGAATACTAGGATATAGAAGGGAGTTTTGAAGGGAAGTAAAAGACTTCAGAAAAAATGCATCAGCGAGAGTTTGCAGCAAGAGGAACAGAAAATACAAATGAGGAAGTGGCACACAAAACATTAACAGCTTCATTTTAAAGCTGGAACACGGAGAGAAGGCAATGGATTTGGGGTTTCAGCAGCCATTGTCACAGGCAGCAGTAATACTACATACCCAGTAAAGGTGGTTATTTCACCGCTGCCGCAATAGTTTCAGATTAAGAGACAAAATGGCTAACAGAAACATGCAGATTGGACTACATACTACATAAGATTTATTTCTGCACATTTCAGAAAGCCAAGGGTTTAAGGTGAGGGTTCAATCTGCTACAATATTTGATTCTTTCATTAATAACTCACAGAAATAGTTACTGGATCAATCTACTAAGTAATGGACAATATTTAATCCATTCCAAGCAGCTAAGAAAACAGAAGTGCTGAAATTTTCCCCAACTGAGGAGTATTACCTGCCTCTCCCCAGTTTTTGCAAATAAAGTTCTAAATCCCATTGAACAGAATCTTACCATCACCTTCCAAGATACAGAAATTACCAAAGACTGCTAAACCTGCTCCAGCATCACGCCAAACTCCTCAGACAACGCTTCAGCCAGCTGAGTGACTAAACATGACAGCAAGCTGAAGATCCACACAAGCTTCAAGGCCCTCAGAATTGTTAGTACAGCAACCAGAATGACATTTCACAAAGCACATACCTTCTCCAGTAAGATGGCAAGTATTCTAGAAAAAAGATCAGAATCCCAATAATGTTACAGTAATATTTCAGATGCAGCTATTTCAGGATGATAAAAATCCTTAAGCTTAAAAATGTAACCGCTTATTAGTCCACCAACATGGAAGCTTCTCTTGTTATTACTGGTGCAAATCCAGCACAGAAATTCAGCAACTAGACATGAAGGTCTGCCTTTACAGCATTAATAGCTTGAGCTATAACTAGGTGCAGCTCCTAATGCTCACTATGTGTTTCTTTGGAGCTACCCACCCTGAATCAAAGGATACCTGAAATTCAGCATAGTCTACAATAGCACAAGCAGTGCTTGATGACAGAGGCAAATGTTCTAATAGCTACTTTTCACGTGAGGGCTGAAAGCTTATGCCTTGGTGTGTTCTCAGGCACTCCTCTGGAAGGCATTTGTAGCTCCTCATTTCAGCCTTCAGGTACACTACACCATTCACAAGCTTTACAACTCTTTTCTTGCTATAAACATGCAGTGATCACTACAGCGAAGATGTACAAGACCTGTAGGATTGGAAGAAAAAGCTTCAAGAGAAGCAAGCTGGCTGAGCAAAAGGAGACAGGATCTCCTCCGTTTAGGGAAAAAAAAAAAAAGAAGCTGCTGAAACGCTAGTTCCTGGTTCCTTCTGCCAAAAGAAGAGAGGATAGAAAGCACATGGCTTGCACATCTGTTGTCTAGCAATGCAAATACTCTTCTACTATTCAGTTAAATCACCTGACACTGTAACCAAACCCCTTGTATAACTGCACCAAGACATCCTCTTTAAACATGACTTAAGATTTAACTGCAGCTCCACTCCAGCTCGAGTTGGCATGCAGAGGTGAGAAGAAGTTTCAGTACTCCACGATTGATACAAGAGTGTCTTCAAATTCAGCATGAAATGAAAGGCTGCATTTGAAGTGATGTATTTTTATCCATGTTTGCAGCTGTTTAAGCATTCAAAGCAGCAGCCAAGCTTTATAAAGAAAAACACTACTTTCCCAGGAAATAACTCTGCAGTAAACCTGCGCTGATGTAAGTTCCAGCGAATTTCAACATTCTATAGAAAACTCATCAGCAAGACTTAACCGCTGCAGAAAAACAAACTAAAAAGCCACACTGCCACTAAAGCCTCCCTTCTAATTCACAAGTTCAAACTTCATTTATCCAATTCGCATGTAATGAGGCAGAAGAACTCCTCAAAGAAGTGTTTCCAAAGGCTGTTTGAAGTTTCAAAATAAAACAAGCTTTGCAGACCTTGTCTTCTAGCACATTAGTCCCCACAGCTGCCTGTTGCTCTGTTAGGACAACAGCAAGGCCATAGCAGATACACTGTTTTCCTCAGCATCACTTGATACCAACCTTTTCAACTACGGGATTTGAAAACCAACATTAAGAAATCAATTCCAACATTCACTGGATACAATTAACATGTTTTGATGTGTTATGCATCACCCATTACATACACAAGCTCTCCAGCTATTACTTGTTACAAGCAAACTGGTTTGCCACTGTCAATATGCCCAAGAAATTGTCACTGAAGTACTGAATAGCACTTAATTTTTTTGCTTCTAAAACATACACTTGAAAATGTAAGAGTAAATCAGTTCAAGCATGCAAGTGGCACAAGTATAATGAATACTCAAAACCAAAATATTTATTAAATCTGGCATACTATGCTTTATACTCAATAGAAACACATGCTGGGCCCTATCACTGAATTTGGCTACCAAATCTCTGTTAGAATAAAGAGATTATATCTGTTAGATAGGAAGGGGATCCAAGAATCCTGAAGGAGTAACTAAAATTCTGCTGAATTGAGAAGTCCACAAAATCAGTCCCCATACATTCTGGGTCGCTTCAAGACCCAGAAAACACCATCATTTCAATGGCAGAGTGCTTCAATATGTGAAAGGAAAAAATAATTCACAACATGTTGAAATTCCAGACACCTATAAAACCTTAACACAAATTAAAAAAAGCAAATCCAACAAATATTTACCTTACTTAGAAGCCTTCAAAATATTATCCAGCTACCTCACCTGCCAAAAATAAAGAAATCAAAGATAAGCTCCAAGTTTGCAGCTTAAATCAGCACAAAGACTGCTTTTTTGCTCTCCAGCCGTTTGTACAAATTTCTTAATTTCTTCCCAAACATTTTGGTTCTTCTTGTGGCAGGAGAAATTACATCCATCAGTAGCTAAAAATATTTCAGTTATTTGAATTTTCAAAAGAGGGGCAAAAATCAACTGTGCTTTACGAAAACAATCCAATGCAACATTTCAACAGCTTTTATTAAAGACTGGCTTAGATCTAAATAATAGTTAAATGTGAAGGAAAACGTGGTTAAAATTTAACAAGTAAGTCTGGTATAACTTGAGGTTGTTGTCATTATTACCTCTAAAGGCAGCCTAAGTTCTCAGGAGAGAATGTAAGTGCTATTAAGTTCTGCTACAGAGCTAAGGCTTGAGGTGCTTCAATTTATTCCTCAGTCAAGACACTAATTTTTCTTAGATTACAGGTATTCTGTATGTGAGCCTTCCATATGGAGAAGTTAATAGCCACCCTCTACCTCCACCTTTTCTTTTAAGAGAATAAGCAATAACATCCTGCGACTCATATAGGGAAGCTTCCAAAGGCAAAGCACAGTTATACCCTACACTGGAAGACATTTGTAATCTGATCCTATCAATGATCTCCATATACTGCATGCCATTAAGATTAGAGAACTAAGAAATTAGCCTGCCAAAACCAATTGCTCCCTATCAGTACTGTACAATAATGTAATTCTGTAACTGAGATAATTAACAAAACTTCCTATCATAACCTGCTGGGCACGCACAGCCTGGTCAGTAACTCACACCAATAGTGCAATTCATGTCATATACTGCTGTGGCTCAGGATCCTATGAGCCTATAAAATAAAAACATGTCAAAAGTAATGACCACAGCTTGTCTAATAATTTTAACTGGAGCCACACATGAACCAGGAAGTAATAATACATCCCACTTGAATTGAAGAGTCCAAGAAGAGTTGTATTATACATGCAGTTACAAGACACATTGAGTAACACATCACCTACAGACAGGCATGCAAGAGTAGACTGAAATTAATGCAACAATATTTTTTGCTCCTTCCTCATACAAAGCAGTCAAGAGAACTCTGGAAGACAATGCTCTGGGACTGCTCGAAAAAAACAAGATGACACTGTCCACGCAGGAAGTTCAATCAAAAAACAAAAATTTGCAAAGGCATGAAAGCTAATTTATGTCTAGATGACACTGATACAGTGACTGAAACACCCTGCTACCGTCAACTCTTCTGGAATTCTTCAAAGTATTTGCTGTGGGGTTTGGTCAGCTTTTCGGAAACCCTGTCCTTCCCATCACTGTGTAAGACTTGAAAACACTATCATCTGTCAGATGATGGTTTTTCTTTCTCTTTCCCCCATGCAGCAATATTGCCTGCAGACAGTCTTGTTTCTGAAAAATAAATGGCATGTACCTTATCACTGAAGAATTAAGTAAATAAACCTGAGCTAAAGTAGGCACACCAAAGAGTAGCTGGAGTTTATGTTGCTACTCCAAAAATCGTGATCCCTTGAGGCATGTTTTACAGACAAGGCACATACTGAAAAACAAAACAGGTTTATGCTGTTATTACCTATGAAATGCCACATGTGTTATACCACATACATCCAACATGAAGCCACAACAACATATTCCTGCTATGAAAATACCTTTTTAAAGCACAAGCAATTCTATTTCTGCCATGTAAAATAATTTTTAATACTTTCATGGACAAAGAGAAAGATTAACAAAAACTATTCCATTTCTATAACTACTGAGTTATAATCAAGACTATTGTTTCAGTATCTGATTTAAAAAAATGTTTTCTATTTTCTCTTTATTTGAGGAAAATAGCCATGGAAAACGAGACGAGGACTGGCTCAATTATACATTATTTCATGTACAACAAAACCCCTGTGTTCACTGCCTAATAACTCCATTCATACTGCCCCTAGCTACATAAACACAAAACTAATCTTCCAGCAAGAGACAGAAAAAGTTTGCTTTGCACAACTCATCCCCAGAATTCAGCTGGAAACAAATCAAGTTTCCACATCATTTAAGGGAAACATAGTATGGTCCTAGTCTCAAGTGAATAGCTGCAGATAAAACATCCTAATTCTTACTAAGAATGACTTGGGGCCTGTGGGCAAATAACTGTCCTTCCATCTTAGCATATTTTCTCCTGATGAGAACTTAAAAGGCAAAAAGCTGTAGCATGACAACTAACAAAGCTCAGTTCCAGAGCTCAAACACAGGGTTTCATCTTCAATCCTTGAAGTTCACAAGCACTGTAACCAGTAACTTTCAGAGATTTCCAGCTTGAGCACTACTCTAGTATAATTATTTTCTATCATGTCAGCCTCCACTTATGAGAGGCCACACAACTTTGCATCTGAACTACAGATCACTGCAGTGTGGGACAGCACACTGGAGGATAAGAACTGCAGCCTTATTCCATTACTTCACTCCTCTCTTCAAGTACACTCAGTTTATGGAAAATACTCTATCAGCCAAAGTCAAAACAACAGTCTGTCTCCTCTAAATGCAATATTTTTTTAATTTCCTATGTAAAGTTTTAAAAAGAAGGCCAGTCTTGCATGACAGGCAAGACAAAACCTCCTCATCCCCAGATTTAAAGTTTCTTAAAGTTCCTGGCTGCTTTCACTATTTGCCCCATCCTTTTCTAATGGGAATACTGTCCCCTCATTCCTTGTAGTTTACAAAACAGGCACAAAGAACTTCAGCTTTTTCCTATTCCTGCACAAACAGCACACACACCACACCACTTGTGCTTTGAAGTGTTTTCTATCAATGAATCTCACAACTGTATCCAATAACCCATCACTCAAATACTGGTCCCACTTCACAGATTACTGCTCAATCTAAAACTATCAGCCTTTCTGTTATCTGCAGCGATTATTGAACGATATCAGAAAGAAAGAGAACAAACAAAGCATTTCTTAACTGCTTTTGGGTCAGCGTTAGACATTGAGCAGATGAGATAAATCCCTGTCTTCACACGCCTGCACTCAGACTCCAGGCGTCTTCTCAGCGACACATTTACTTAAGAGCCAAGTAGAAAAAAACTATTAATCCACAAAAAAAAACAACCAAACCGAAACAAAACAAAAAACAAACCAAAACGTGGTGGGGCGGGGAAGGGTTTAAAAGTTCCTGAGCTGTCAAGGACTCGCAGCGCCCTTCAAAGCCAAAGACGATTATTGGTAAGTACTTGAGGAGCGCTGGACATCAGAGAGCCTGGCGGGGGCCGCTCTCGGGGGCCGAACACGAGCGGGGGATGAGCCCCGAGCGGCTCCCGGGAACGGGCGCCGCGCTCCCGCTGCCCGGACGGAGCGCTCCAGAACACGGGGAACAGTTCGGGGGCCCGGCCCCACGCACGGAGGGCTCCGGAGCCTTACCCCGAGAGCGGCGGGGGAAGGGGAACGCGCCCCGCGGCTCCGGGGACCGGCGAGGGGCCGAGGCCGGCGGGAGGACTCGGAACAAAGCTGAGGCGAAAGGGCCCGAGGACGGGCAGCTCAGCTCAGGCCAGCGGAGCACAGCCAGCAGCTCCGGAGCGACCCAGCGGCGCCCCCGCCGCGGCCGGGAGGAGAAAGGGGGCTCCCGCAGGGCAGTGCCGGGATTATCCCCGCGGGCTGGAGACCGCTAAAGAGCGGCTGCTCGCCCTCCGCGCTGCTCACAGGTGGGGAAGGGACCCTCTGAGCGCCGCCGCCCGCCCTCCAGCCCTCCCTGCACGGTGGCCACGGGGGGCTGGAGCCGAGCCCCGCACCCACCTGGCGCCGCGCTCCGTCCCATCCCGCTCCAGCCGCCGCCGTTCCAGCGCTCCAGCCGCCGCCGCCTTCGCGGGCTAAGCCGCCACCGCCCCGCCCCTCAGGCGCGGGCCCCGCCCCCTCACCGCCCCTATGGCTCGTGCACGAGGGGCGGGGCGGAGCCCACCAATGGAAGCAGGGCCCGGCGGCGCCGAGCGTTGATCGACGTTGGGGGTGACCAATGAGAGCGCTGGGGGGCGGGGACAGCTGTCAATCAGCGGCCCCTACCTGGGGCTAGCGAGCGGCCGGGTGCGGGGGTTGGCAATTCCGTCCCTCCTCCATCCCTCCCTTCATCCTTCGTCTCTCTCGCCCGGCCGGGTCGCCCGTCCCCGCCGCTTCGGCCCCTGCCAGCCCTGGCCTGGGTCCCGCCTGGCCCCGTGCGGCCGCCCGCGCGCCCAGGGTGTGGCGGCTGCCCTGGGGCTCCGAGACGGCCCGCGAGAGCCATGTGCCCTCGGGAGCAGCCGCCTCCTTCCCTCAGTGCCCGAGCCGCCCCTTCCCCGCCCGGCGGGACAGCGGTGCCCGCTCTCTCGCGGTCCCCGGGGCCATCTGGCGCCTCCGCCACGTCGCTGGCGGGGTCGGTGCTGTCACCCACCCACCGCCCCGGCCCCTTCTCTGCCCGCAGGAGGCCTCTGCGGCGCTTCTGCCCTCATTCCCGACCGCCACAAGCACGCCCACCCCCGCTGCCCTTTTCTTGCCCTTGCGACCCAATTCCTGCTGAATGCAGCTCCTGGGCATCCGGGCCCGCCAGAGCTCCATGTTTGTGCAGGCGGGCTGTCCCCGCTGGGCACCGGGGCTGCAGCTGCCGGCCCAGCCCCGGCGCTGTGCCCCTTCCAGCTCTGCCGGAGTTGCCGTCCTTGGTGGTGATCCCTGCGGTGGGGGCTTTTGCTGGGCGCCGCAAAGCCTTTAGGAAAAAAAAAGTAGGTGGGGGTGTATCACGGGAATCAGATTTTGGAGAGGCAGGATGGGTAGAACAAATGCTAAATGGACTTTAATGGTTCGGGAGGCTTCAATAAGTAATGACAACTAACACAAGACACAGCAAGCTCACGAAGATGACGAGTAGCTGCTCTGCCCAGTTCAGCAGGCTGTCCATACCGATAGGGTCTCCGCTTGGCCTTTACATGGGCCAAAGAGGTCAGGAGCACCCCGTGACCATGACTGGGAATGATGCTCTACAGAAGAGGAGCAGGCAGGACCCGCCGCGATGGTGGTGGGGTGGCACTGGTGTCCCAGGCTGTGGAAGGCTGAAGAGTCAGCCCTGCCTCTGGAGTCATATTGAATAAATTATATTTAGTCAATAAAAATGATCACAGCTGAAAGTAGAGGTTTTTAAACCCCATCTCCAGTCAATGAGCAACCAAAAGTTCGCTCAACTCAGACCCAGTTGTACCACTTCAATTACCTGCATCTTGCCTTACTGCAAAGTTGCAGGCTTACAAGCAGCTCCTTTTCACAAAAAAAAAGAAACCCAACATGTGGGATTACTATCATTTTCAGAAAAATTATTTGTATTTGAAGTACTTGTATCAGTTGTGGTAAGAAGCAACAGCTGAGAACCACTGCTGTAATCACTCCAGGTTGCACAGTAAAAAGCAGCAAGCCAGCTTTGAACTGCTGATGGTGACAGCTTTATGATTGTTAGCAAAGTAAACAGAAAAGAAGTCTTTAAGTAACATAACCCTAAAAGAAGGAAGCAGCAGGCTTTTTACTCAACATAAGGTCTTAGGGGGACAAAAATCCCAAGAGCAAAATAGTCTCAAGGTTTTCAGAAAAATTCTCTACCCAAAAAAGAGTATTTTTCCTAAAACACATATGCAGCAAGTGGAAACTCTTCAAAGAATGTAAAATAAAACAGAGGGAAAATGACTTGCTATTGTTAAAATACAGCTGCATTCATGCTCGTTCAGTTGTCCTTTTCTCATGCTGAAAATGGGATCTTGAGGTTTTAAAAATATTAATTTCAAACAGACCTACCTCCACCAGTACTTTTTTCCTGTTCCATCAATACAAGTAAGTAGCCTGTGTGATGCAAGGTATTAATTAACATTTATTTCATTCCGGCTGCTTCCCAGTCTCCTGGATTACTTCTTAGCTTTCATTTTTCTCCTCTGTATTCATGACATTTTTAATGCCATTTCTAATAACATCTAGATCTTGTAAGAAAGGAACTCAGGCACAGCTTTATTACTGCTGCTTTGACCTTGCCTTTGAATTTGCAAATAAGGCAAATCTGCCTAACAATTTGTGTTGGATTGGTATTGAGTTTTCATTAAGAGAAACAGAAAGGTGGTTAAATTAAATGCAGGAAATAATTGAACAGCATTTGTATGAACCAATATTATTTTTAAGTTAAATCATTCTTCGAAAAGCCCTCTGAAGGCAGTAAATAGAGGTTCTTGGCACACCAAGAGACATCCAGAGTTGATCTTCTATTAATTTAACTTGAAGTAAGAACCAGACTTCAGAAGGTAATGAAAAGAGAGGGTTATTGGAGACTGAAACCAAGATGAGATAGTGGAAGTGAGCATAACATTTTCTTAATGTCTGCTTATAATATCACTGCTTTAGATCAAATTGCTAAGGACCTCCTTTTCTTGAATGGTTAATTTTGCACACAGAAAAAAAGATACAGCGTAAGAGGGAACAATATTTTGAAAGCCTGTTATACAGCTTGTTGCTTCCTGCTGGAGAGCATATTTCAAGATATGAAAACCTTTTTGTCTTTCAGGAAACACAAAATTGCTGAATAACGCTAAAATAAGTAGTGTTGCGCAAATGATTTACAACGCCACCGATAATCATTGCAGCATCTCTGATTATTAATGGGACATTGATAGGCCCCTTCAGAGTGTCTTGCTGAATCAGCTTTTGATATAAATTGCTTTCCCTCCATCCACAGCCGCACCCCAGAGAAAGGGGAACCATGTCTTGACTGAAGTAATTGATTTAGGATAGCCAGCAGATACAGACACTGCACAGCCTAAGATGCTCTATGAATTACTACATCTCTGTTAACGGATTTATTTTCCTTTATCGCAAAACTGTTTAGCCTTGATAAGGCTGCATATGTATTTCTCGTACTATTCATATTTTCAGTGTTATTGATATTACCATATGACTCACATTTTTCAGGAATATTTTCCTGAGACTATGAATTATTTTGCTGTTTCTTTATTGTTTTCCTTCTACTATCCCTGGATTGGTGGAATACGGAAAGACTATCACTAGCAAAGAATATGAAACCAAGATGCAAGTACATCCTCAAAGGAAACATTTAATGAAAGTTCAAAGAGTCACTGTGTAATCAATCTTGAGAAAAAAAATGCAGGGAAGCAAGAACAAAAGGAAGCCTAATAACTTTTCAAGACAGGCTACTTTCATCAACTGAACAGGAGTTGTAATTCTGCCAATTAATAGTAAGGCCCATTAACTGTAAGTCATAAAAACTATTTGCTATGCAAAGCACTCGTGTTTCTTTGCTGGCCCTGACATTTTGGGAGGGCAGTGTAGCAGGATATCCTATGAAGCAAGGACTGGTGATCTATAGTGGGAGTGGACAGACTCTCTTAATGGTTTTACAGCGTTGCCAGTTGAACAAGCTCCCTTTATAAAAATAAACACAGGAAAGACATGATTCCAAGTTCCCTGAGAGATTAAAAATTATATATAGAAAACTACAGTTAGTAGTGCACTGTTGATTTAGAGTGGCACAGCTAGGACTAATGGGATGAAACTAAAAATTGGGAACCAGGATGAATATCTAGGGGAGGGGAGGGGAGGGGAGGGGAGGGGAGGGGAGGGGAGGGGAGGGGAGGGGAGGGGAGGGAAGGGAAGGGAAGGGAAGGGAAGGGAAGGGAAGGGAAGGGAAGGGAAGGGAAGGGAAGGGAAGGGAAGGGAAGGGAAGGGAAGGGAAGGGAAGGGAAGGGAAGGGAAGGGAAGGGAAGGGAAGGGAAGGGAAGGGAAGGGAAGGGAAGGGAAGGGAAGGGAAGGGAAGGGAAGGGAAGGGAAGGGAAGGGAAGGGAAGGGAAGGGAAGGGAAGGGAGGGGAGGGGAGGGGAGGGGAAGGGAAGGGAAGGGAAGGAAGGGAAGGGAAGGGAAGGGAAGGGAAGGGAAGGGAAGGGAAGGGAAGGGAAGGGAAGGGAAGGGAAGGGAATTTTTTTTCTCCTGACTGGACTCACTATAGCTTTTTAGAAACCCAGCAGTCCTTTCCTAAACCTCTGTCCCTCTTTGTGTTATGACCATCAATCATAACAGATATGTAATGTCAAGAGAGAAAAAAATCTCATGTAGGTAAAAATAGGCTTTCTTGGAGAAAAATAAAAGGGTAAGGAATAACAATTGTTCAGTGTCAAAGGATTTATGCAGTGTTCTGGGAAGTCCCTAGCTGCTTTCTCACTCTACTAAGCCCATAAACAGGCATGGATATTGAAAGATTCATGATAACTGTGTTGGATTGCTCCCAGCCTGATATCAAATAGTTACTGGTAGCCTCACTCCATCTGATTTGTCTGTCTCTCTTGTCTCTCTCAAGGGTAAAGTTTACCAACAGAGATTGCAACCATCCATTTCCCACTGACTTTCAGCAAGAGGTTATCATCTAGGTCCCTTAGGGCCCCTTAGAAATCTCTCTTCTCATCCATAGAAAAGAATGAGTGCCTCAGTGTCATACTCCATTACCATCTCTGACTTCAGGAAAGTCAAGGGGACAGAGTGAAGATAAGCTATCAGAACAAGAAGTGGCTTTGGCTTATATTTGAACCCCTGTTATTTGCCTTAGATATGAAAGTACTTTTAATGACACATGGATGCCCAAAACTGCAGAACCAAACCCAAGCTTGTTCAAAACCTTGGAATGTCCCAGCAGCATCCCACTTCTTTGGACAGACATTAGCTGCAGTCTAGTATGTGAGGTAAGGTGAGGGAAGAATAGTGAAGGAGATGGCTGTGATGAAAGGATTAGTTATGTTAAAATATTTTTCTTTTTGTTATTCAATTATAAAAATCATAGTGGGTGCCAATAAAAAATATGCTTCTGGCATGTCCTGGAATTGTTAGGAGGAATATTACGTAGAGAACAAACATGAGGAGTACAGTAAAAAATGAATAAAAATAGGAAAAAATCTAAAAATCCATCCCTTTCAACCATACATATTTTGTGGAAATAAAGGTGTCATGGAAGCACCCTGATTACTGATCTCAGTGTCTACCTCACAAGTATCAGCTTCTTTTTATACACAGCCATTTAGATGGGAGGGATCAAATGACCAAGTGCACAAGGATGCACAACAGTGAGTACAAAATGCTTCTGAACCTTCCCCGGCCCGTTGTACACGCCTTCCTCTTAGGAGTGCTGTGACAAGTGAACTATTATATCCTGTTATGTGACAGGGTAGTGACACAAGGCCAATGAGACTGTCTCCTTCTAGCAGCTTGACCAAGGAGATTATTTTCCAGTTGAGATGCCACTCTCCAACTCCCTGATCCCAGCTTCTAAGACACGGTTGGATCACCAGTTAGGCTTGTCTGATGGACTTGGCATCTGGTGTCCCAGAGTGGAAGAAGCTGAGATGTAAAGAATTAAGGTGTGAAGGTAAAGGTAAAAGTTGGAGAGCACCAGAAGAAACTTAAATATATGAATCATAGAGGTGAGATGGAATTTACTGAGACCATTTTTCTAAAATGTATGTAAATTAACTGCAAATAGAAAAGTAAAGACTAAAATTAAATAGTGAGAGTAGTGATAGAGACATGGAAAATGGGGCCAAAATGGCAGAAAGAGTTATCTTAATCTACCTTCCTGTGCCAAGCCTGCATAAATGAGAGAGATATGGTTATGGACTGATGTCTACTTTATTATTTTAAGGTATTTAATCTAAAGCAGAGTATTTCACCATTTCCTCATGTATTCTTGCTAAGTTTCTGTTGTCAAAAAGTTTTTGCTAATATCTAATGTAACTCTTCCATGATATAATTTTAGCACATTCTTTTCTCTTGATATCTACAATGGATACAGAGAACAGATGACAATCTGTGATTATTTGAAAGCTTCTCACGTCTCTCCAGTCATTCATTCATTCATTCAATAAATTAAAGCCCTAGCTCTTTCTTTCTTGCCTCATTGGACATGTCTTATAATTCTCTGGTCATTTTCCTTTCTTTCTTTTGAATTGCCTCCGCATTTGCTGAAGTTCACTGCCCAGAACTAGACATGCAGCTCTCAATAGCAAAGTCTCCTGTTTGCTTTTACTGTAATAGTATGACACTGTTGATACATATCCCACTTGTGAATCACTGCAGCCTCAACATCTTTTTCAGCAAAATTTCTGCCTAGTCAGCTGTTTCCCATTCTGTGTTAATGCACTTGATTTTTCCAGATTAAGTGCAGACCTTGCATTCTCCTCTTTGAAGTAAGTTCATCCTGGTTTTTCTGGCCAGCTGTCTCATTTGTCAGGATCGCTTTGATTGCTACTCCACCAGCTTTGCGACATCTGTAAATGTGCTAAACATACTTTCTACTTCATCATCCAGGTCCCTGAATTAAATACAAAACATTGCCAAACTCAGGACACATCCCTGGAGAATCTCAGGCAACAGTTTTCCATTGTAGTAGAGAACCTTTGCTAACTATTACCTGATCTCTGCTTTCCAAACAATCTTCTCCAATGTCTTAAAAGAATGTCTAGCAGTGTTAAAACCTCTCTCTGTACCAATGTTTTAAAGGGAGATGAAGTTAAGAATTTCCTTAAAATTTGCGAGTGTATTAAATTTGATTACTTGTTTCTGTTATGGAATACTTAGTATTTGCATGGGAGACACAAAACCATATTTCAGAATAGACAGTGAAAGTTGGGGCATTTTGGATACTAGGCAGGGAAAAGTTGGCTTTTTACTGAAAGTATGTCCTTAGATTTTGAGTATCAGTAAGTAATTTGTACGTGAGTGTTTGCATGCATAACTAAGGTATGCTTGATGTTGAAAATAACAATTTTCTTTTAAATGAAGTTTTAGAATTCTGTATTTGTTAGTTTCCCTTTCTTGAAGCTTATTCTTTATTGTCTTTAACAACATAGCTTCAGCATGCAAATTCTCTAGCTTTTATTCTTTTTTGCCAGAGCTAATACAATTTTGCTGCATTTTAGACTCAAAAGCAAGGGAAATCATGCTCCTCCTCAAAGCACAATGCACATGTCATTATGCAAAGTTGAAGAGCAATCACCGTGATAGGTTTCCATCTTGCACATTGTATCCTAAGCCTCCTGTTGTCTCCAATTAGCCTTGTGTACCCACGAAGCATGAAGCACGAGTCCCTTCAGATATCAGTCATGAGCTCAGTCCTGCAAGGCTCCCTTGGCCTTGCGTTATCATAGGCCCTTCTGCCTGAGCCACACGGGAGTTTCGAAGTTCCACCTGTACTTTCTGGGTCAGCACGCTCATTTCTTTGCAAGATGAAACCTGATATGAAAAATATAATTTTCTGTGATGCCTACGGCCTTCAGGGGACATGCCTAGGCTCTCCTTTCTCATATACAATTCATATTGTATTCACACGTGCCCCAGTGCACAATCAAATCTTATCCAAGTGCATGCAAACTGGAATAGGCAAGAGGCATTGGCTGCACTCTGAATGCTCACTGTGTCAAAAGGAACAGGAGTCTTTACTCCCAATGGTAATTAAGCCTTGCTGGGAAATCAAGCGTATGTCATATAGAATAGGCTGCCTCTTCCGTTTTCTTTCACTCCCTCCCCCTCTCAACCCCATTTTGGATAGGAAGGAATAAAAAATGTGGAATGAGGGAGAGATTTTAAGTAATTTTTAGCAGCAGTTTTTGTGTTGTAGGAAAACATGTTGTTTGTATAATAGCATTACAAGAGGATTTCTTAACTGATACTGGAAGGAAATAACAGCTTCCACAACAAGATAGAACAAAAACCTGTCAGAATAAAGGAATCTTGGTCAACCTACAGAAAGGGCTAATTCTGCTCTGTTGCAGAAAGAGAATAGCAGAGCCTTTATGCAATGTAGATGCTCAGGGAGGCAAGGCAGCAAGGAGAAATAGAGGCTATTTGCTTGTTTGGTTTTAGCTGGAATAGGAGATGGCTGTCGTTCCTATCATACATCAAACTGAGCTCTGGAACTCCACAACTAAAACACTTCAATACAGACTGTCTGCAGCTATGTCTTTTTTATTCTCCTTTTTCAACCAGTGCTGCATGGGAAACCACATCTCACACATGCTTCCCCAGCTGAAAAAAAAAAAAAGTCAGTTTAGAAACAACTGTCATTACATAGCATATTTTCCTCATTATAAGGCACTCAAAGAACAAGAAAAAGCCATCTGCTGTAACTTGGCTGCCCTTTCTACTTTAGGTTAATCCACATTTCTGGCTTTTTCATCCTCATTCCCGATTAAATCTTTCTCCAAAAAATTGATGGTTTTACAATTTCTATTTAAACCTTCTTATTCAATTCCAGTTCTTTTGTCAAGAGTATCAGGCAAAATTGTAATATCTTATAGAAAATAGTTCTGCCAAAACTTTGAACATGTAACTGATCTTCCATTTTTAGGCAGATCTCTGGGGAAAAGGACTTAAGGTCCCATGGGATTAATAGTCCCATCTTTGTGCTAAATGCTAATGTATAATGGCATCATAGCATACCTTGAGTGTTAACTACTTCATTGTACAGAATTCTTGTGTGGGGCATTCTGTTCACTCCCACTTTACATTCCTAGGAGGTTTCTAGAAGAAGCTGTTGTACTGTGCTTTGTACAATCAGAGAATTGCACCATGTCCTGTCTCTTGGGGAGACGTTTGATTTTTGTTCTGCTTAGTTCTATCTATTGTGCCTTAATCTAATACAAAAGTATCTGTGTGGAGAGCAGAATGATGGGAAATGTTTGCCCTCGAGTTCTAATGCTGTCTCTCCTATTTCAGTCTTGTTAATGAACAGCAAAACAATACAACAAACCGACAAGTCTGAGCTTCTCTTTGATATCACAGCAGGCACACGGAATGGCTTCTCCCAGGCATACTGATCGCTTTTGCCACATTTATAGTGCTCTAATAAATGCTGCTTGGAGCCGCTCCAGGCAATTGTAATTAATTCTCAGTGGGATACTCATAGTGGTCACCCCGGATCAGAAAGGTCAAGACTTTGTCTGTGCCTTTACAACATCAGTAAAAATTAAATACCCACTTTCCCCAAAGGTCATCACAAGCCAAATACACAGAACGATCAATCTCAATCAGTTTCTCGTTCCCTGCTGTTTCTCATTATTTCTGCAGATATCCTAAAAATTAAAAGTAAACACACAAACAAATCAAGGCAGAAGGCGTTTTCGGTGTTGATCTAATCCTCTCTCCTATGCAAGCAACTGATGAAGATACAGCCAGGGAAAGTGAGAGAGCCCCCCGAGCGTGTGGAGAACCAATTCACCTATGGGGACTCTGGCTTTAATTAATCTCCCTGCCTTCTTAGGGTGGCTAAAAGAGGAAAATCCAGGAAAACATCTGTTGCACCGCGGCGGCAGCAGCAATTCAAGGTGGAAGCCTACGGAACCTGAAGGAAAAATGCTTCCCGTGCTGCCGGCGCGGGGCGAGGAGCGGGGCTGGAGCCGCCGCTCAGCACCATGGACAGGGCGCACCGGGAGGGGCACGGAGCGGGGGCAGGGCGGGGACAGCGGGCAGGGAGGGGAGGCAGGGAGGGGAGGCAGGGAGGGGAGGCAGGGAGGGGAGGCAGGGAGGGGAGGCAGGGAGGGGAGGCAGGGAGGGGAGGCAGGGAGGGGAGGCAGGGAGGGGAGGCAGGGAGGGGAGGCAGGGAGGGGACAGGCAGGCCGGGAGAGGGGCTGCCCACACCATGGACCCTGAGACCGCCGCCCCATCCCCGCGAGGCCGCCCGGCAGCCGGCCGGGAGGGGAGCCCGCTTCCTTTGCTGCGTGCCTTTATCGCCAGCGCTCCGCTGTGTTTTCCATAACGTGCCATGGCCTTTGAAAAGGGCAATGTGAAATTGGTTGTCAATTTTATTTCTGTTATTTTTCTTTTTCTTTTTCTTTTTTTTTTTCTTTTTCTGCTGCATATATCAGAACCTGGCAGTTTTGCAGAGGAGGAGGAGAAGGGAGGAGGAGACCTCAATGCAAGCAAAGCACAAAAACAAGGAAGAGAAATAGAGCACTTCAGCCAAGAGAGGAAGCATCAGCCAAAATCATGCACAAAATAAAACCAGTTCCGGACCATTCTAACCACACAGCTACTCATAACCTCAACCTTCCTCAGGGAGAGAACATCAGTCAAATATCCCTCACTGACACTGGTGTAAATCCAGGTGCCTCTTCCAGTATGACTATTTTCTCTTTACAGTGCCAGACAGCATAAATTTGACCTTGATAATTTTATTAAAAATACATAAATTTTACATAAAAACAATTCTGCTTCTTCCTCTCTATTGTTTATTTATCTGGCAAATATTATTTTCTTTCACTGGCACGGTGGAAATCCTGAGCACATTATCACTTCTTTCAAAAACCATGTCATTTTGCTTGCAAATGTCAAGTCCTGTTGTTCAAAATGAGAAGTGCCAGCTTCAGGGCCAAGGCAGCCAGGTTGTCTTAAACAACTTCAGGAAACAGTCTTCAAAGGCTATCAGACACTAGGTATCATTACACTGCTAATTTCCCTTGGGACACTCCATCTCTGCTCATAGGCTCGTCACAATCCCCTGCAAAGCCTCCATCTCAGCCTCACTCTCTTTACATCAATCTCTGCCTCCGTCTCCTCCACTATATTCTCACTTCTGTGCATCATCTCTCTCACTCCGTTTTTCTTTTTAGTCATTGTGCACCACCATTAAACCAACCAAGGAAGAAAAAATGTTCCAGCCTCACTGCCTTTTCCTCAGTGCTCTACTTCCTTCAAAAAGCCAGGGAGCCAAATTAAGGGGATACCATCACATCATATAAGATGTTTTCTGGGTCTTTGTCTTACATTTTACTTTCTTTGGCTGTAAATCATCGGGCAGTGAAAATCTGAAAAGTACAATATCAGTCAGCTTTGGCTACTGTTGAAATACAAATGAGAAGAAATTATCCACCTTCAACTTGTACACAAGATAATTTCGTTTTCCGTCAAATAGTGTGTCTTGTAAGAACTGCAGACAGATGATGGACTCTGGCTGGTGTTTATTATATGAAGTGCAACAACTCCTATGATGCAGCCCTCCTTTTCTGCTCTATCTCTCTATTGATTCCCATCACATAATTAAATTGTGAACTCTGAAAAGGAAAGCCATCTTTCATTTCAAGTACAGCTCAGCATCTGGCCCAGCAGGGCTCTGAGCCCTTATTAGATCCCTGGCAAGGCTGCAATGCAAATAGTAAAGGGACTGCATCTGCCCGCTCACCAGCCCCAAGACTCCAGGCTTGCCTAATGCAGGGGTCTTATATATCCAATAACACAATAGTTGGAGTGACAGATCACTACAGTGCTATTGTGCCGGAAGTGTTGTTATGAGTATAAAGGATTGAGCCAGTTATTAATCATCTCAAAGCACTTTACAGGGCACAAACATAAATCACAGCACTCCATCCAGTTGGGTAATTACATTCTGCCACAATAAATCCCTTCTAAAATTTCTATCAACAGTAGTATTTTTCACTTAGAGTCCTAAACTTTGTGTTTTGTTGCTTTATGCCACTAAACAACTGATGTATTTCTCTTTTGAGGTGATCAATTGCTTTCAATGGAAATTCAGATGTCCACAGAGCTGCAGTATGTTCTTTATGCAGCTGTCAGAGAACTCTAAAAAGCCATTTCTTCTTATTAAATTATGTATAAATGCACTTTTTTTTTACCATGAAGAAATGATGTTGAGCAGCAGAGTTCTTCAAGCAGCCTTTTTAAATGCCAGAAGAGCAAACATGGAATTCCAAATTACATTTATCCCATTATGTCATCAAGTCCAAAATCTTCCAGAAAAAATACTCTGATCTCCTCCTAATGCACCTTTCAAAATCTCCACACAACTCGGACCGTTCTGAATATAAAATGGCAACTTCATTTGCAACTGGCTATTTATTATTTAGTATACAGTCTATATAGCTGTGCATTCCTTTATAATACATGAAGGAAGCTTTTAATTAGTAAAGTAGGGAAGACTTGATCCTTTAGACAGCCACGTTGGAGAACATTTGGAAAGCCTTGTGGAACTGCAGTTTCTGAAGCCTTGCAGTGCTATTCGTAGCTGCTACTTAGGATTTGTTCCTCAGAGAGAGCAGCTCCCCCTGAACAGAGTAAGGTGCTTGTGTACCAGTGGAAATGGCATACTGAAGCATTCCATGCTGGTGACAGAGCAGGTCATTTCCATTGTTAAAAAAATTAAATAAAAATCACTTTCCAGCTACCTTACACAAGTCCTGATGCACTCTTACAGCTTCCAAAGAGAAGATAAATGGACCATCTTTTCAAAACAAAGTCTTCGAAATTATGTACTACACCTGATAGCATCAGTTTTGCAGCTATCTCTGGAAGCTTCTCTGATTTAGCAGCAAACTAAAGAGATAAGCAAACACATACCAGGATCTGCATCGTTGCTTGGAAACAATCAGTTTGGGAATGGCATAATCCTATTAGTCTGAGGAAGACCAAAATTTTAATAGACTTCATGCAATTCAGATGCAAACTCTTCCTCTCAAATCAAATTTTACTACACGTATAACAGCTTTCCTCTTTTTTTCCCCCTCCCTACTAAGGGGTGTACAAAATGCCTCATGGCATCGCAGCAATGAATAATGATGTGCTAAACCTTTATTGATTTGCTTGGCATTCTCATAGACTCCCCACTCCCAAAACATATGCACTGAATTACACACTCATGTTTGCAGTATTAAGAATGCATTACATTCAAAAGAGAAGACTGGAGAACTTAAAGGACTGCTAACAGAATATAGAGGTCCAGATTATTCAAGCTGGGCTCGGCACAAGAGCACATCTGGGTGCACAGGAGGGATGCAGACACCACAGTTTTAGGCAACTCAATCAGTTGGCGCAGCTGATTAGAGCCCTGCTGTTGTGAATGGAGAAACACTGGGACCTCCTGTGACTGAGCCAGAGCAGGGGCTCACTTACTGCCCTACTCTTTCTCTGCTGAGTACAGAAGAAGCCTCACGATCTGACGAAGTTGAGCAGAGATTGAGGCTCACTCTGATGGATTTTCAGGTGTCTCAGGAGTCAAATCAACACCCTAGGGCTGCTGCACATTGGGAAGCCCTGTGCTCATGCTGTGGTGCCAGCGTGAATGGTGCTGACTCCTCTCTTCTGCTCCAGGATGGAGATAGTTCTAGTGATGACCCATGAATTCAACTTTCCGAATTCTAAGTGATGCAGAGCATCAAAAAAGAAATAGAGGTTGAAGTCTGTAGTCTTGCATAACTACATTTCCAATTTCAGCAGTACCAATTAGGCACTGAAATCCATCTTTATTCAGAGGAGCTCCCATTTACACGCTGAACTCTCTTCTGCTTCAGTGGAGCAGAAACTTGTGTAAAGTGTATCACACACACAATGCTTGCCCAGAGAAATTATTTCCTGCCTCATGGCAGTGGCTGCTGACTTCAACCAGCCAAGAAGGAGAGTTATCTAACCTTACTGTGTCAGTGTGAAATTCACCTGTTGGCTATGGGCAACTCCTTCTCTACAGGTATCACAATCAGAGCCGCTGTGGCCACCCAAATTCAGTTCATACATGCTCAGCAGCCACACGAAAGATGGGAGCAGCCTTAACAACAGACCTACTTTTCATCCCAAGACACTTCTCTACAAGGCAGGGTTCAAAGTTGCAGGGCAGGAATAATGCTGAGATACTACTGATGTTGCCTGGACTGAACTCCATCATCTCAGGCTGTCAAGCAAGCTTGCACTTCTGACATTAAAGCATGAATTGCAAAAGTACAAATGGGAGATGATTCTCAAAAAGCATTTTTATAGCTGGCAGAAAGCTTCATGCCAATTGCTTAAAAAGGCTTTGAAAGTTTTCCAAGACAGCACAACACAGGCCCAGATCACTCCTACTGATTTAGCTTCATAATTGTCTCTTCTTTCAATACATATTTTTGTCTTTAGCTGAGTGTCTCCTACCCTGCTGCCCAAGTCCTCTTTCACTGCCAGTATCCTTCAGGAAGGGATGAAGAGCTTCCTTTCCCACCCCACAAATGTGACCTGGCTGTGCCGCAGGTTGCCGTGGGCAGAAGCACAAGGTGCACTTACTCAAGTGTGCCCAAAAATATTTCCAACATTCCCAGCATGAAGTATGAGGGAGAAAGTCCAGCTCTGAGGCACAGCACAGCTGATTGCCAACTCCTAAAACCTGGAGTCATCCCACAGCAACTGGCAGTTTCTGCTTGGCCAACACAACACCCGCAAAGCTTAACCTATTCTGTCACCAAGAATTACACAACCAGCTGAGAAGAGGAAGTGTTTGTGTTTCAGCCAGCCCCTCCAAGTGCTGAGTTTTACTGAGGCAGGTTTCTGCAAGTAACTTGAACAAAAGATCATACTCGGAGCTCTATCACTCCTTCTGGAGGTTGGAGGTTCCCAGAAGCCTTTTTTCACCTGCATAATGTCTGTCTTCAGCCAGTGCTGGAGGTCCGATGAATTTTTAAATGCAGCCTTTGGATCAGAATTTTTCTAACCATTTTTGCTGCCATTTCTGCACATGTTGCAGAAGAGCTAGTCTGGCTTGAGCTCTCTGAGATGATCCTAAATTGTTCTGCTGTTGTCTAGACCCCCTGGGCACTTGTATTTTCACCTTGAGATCTCCAGTAGTGCTGTCCTCACTCCTGCATCCAAGCACTGAGAAAATTTTGAGCTAGCTGCTTCAGAAATGCAAAGCAATGGATAATAACCTTTTCTCACATGTGTTTCTTAACTACTTTTTCTTTTAGTAAGAAATCTGCCTTTTTTCTTGTCTTTTCTATACCTTCAGCACTTTAATGATTGGCCTATTTCTTATTTCTTGCTCTTTGGATTTTTTATATATTGCATTTTTATCTTGGAAAGATTTACTGGGTTCTTCAGTATCTAGCCACAAGGTTCTTCCTTATTAATATATACTTACTGGAGTTATACTTAGCTGGCAGTTATTATATTTTATATATATATATATATGAGATACAGCTGTTTGTGCAGCTGGCTGATCCTGATGGACAGCTTTTGCTGGGAAGACACCAACACAGTGTGAGAGTGATGGTGTCAAAGTAGCTCAGCCCCTTTTGTATTTTTTTCCCTAATTTTTCCTCACCACAAACTAAAATAATCTTTCTACTCTGCAGCTGTAGCCCCCACCTTCCAGTTCCCACCCCATATATCCCAAGCAGTAGAGGGGTCTTTCAACTCCACATGTGATCTGAGCTCTTTTTACTTTGCTTAGCCCTGCAGGAAGCCTGGGTCTGGGATGGCTGTGGATGCTGTTCACATGGAAGTTACTGCAGTCATCACAGAATATTCTTTGGGGTCACTACAGGGAACAGAGGCTGACATCAGCAAGGAGAGTTGGGTGAGCCAGTGGCATGGAGCCAGCTGGATGAAAAGGGGAACAAGCCAGGGAGCTGAGCCTGCTGATACCACAGGAATACTTGTGTGTCCAGTAAGGCTGGAGGCAGCTGAAGGCACGTGCTGAGCAGGGAAGAGCTTGCCCCGTTTGTCAGACAGGATGAAGGATGAGTCAGAAGGGCTAAGCTTTGCTGATAGGCTTAAACATTTCAAGCACCAGCACCCATAACCCTGTAACCACGGCACTACCACTGCTCATAATGGGCCCTTACTGCGTTTCCAAGGTCTCAGGGCTGAGTTTCATTAGCGTTTTTCGTCTGAACTTTCCTTAATCTGCCTAGAGCTTTCTTTTAAGCATGGTTAGTTGTATCTGCTTTTTTTTTTTCCTCCCCTAATGACCAGGCAGCTATGCTTGATTAGCATTCCTTTTGCTTGTTTTTTGCAGGCTACAACCATAATGTTTACATTGACAGTAGCAACAAAGAGCTCTTCCATGCAGAATGAAGCCCTCGTGTCTAAACACAGTGAAGTGGTGTAGAGGAAGGCAGGATGATAAGAAAAAGGGCAGAGTCTGACATGGCACAGCCCAGGGCTGTAAAAAATTCACCAATGGGCAGCTACAGAAATGAAGATCTGGGAGCTGCAAAAAGCACATTTCAGGGGTAGCAAAGATCAAGTATCTAACATAAGTAAGATAGGATTGCAATGCAAAGTGGCAAATCAAGGTGTGAACCAAATTAGCACATTTACAAATTTATCCCAATTGGCTCCTAAGGGGAGAAGGAAGACACTATGAACCTGACAAGGTACACAGGCTGCTGTTGCCCCCATCCCCTTGGTATGAAGCCATCAATCTGAGCACTCAGGAGGGCAGTGGAAGAGGTTGCAAAACACTGGAAGAAGGACCAGACACTAGCTGCCCTGTTATTGAATTTTTTTAATAGTAATATTCTTTGCTTTTATTTCCTTTCTTTTCTATATTAATTAGGTCTGGATTAATAAGAATTCTTTCAATCAGATTATTTAGATTTCAATTTTGCTAACAGCAGATTCTTACCCTTACCAGTGTGCTTCCTTTTTGTCCATAACAAGATTTTGTGCTTAACACATTGAATAAATCCCCGATACTTTGGGGATTGAGGGATTTCTGATTTCTCTCTCTGTTAACAGCTCTGTTAACACCAGGCACCTGAAGGCACTAACATTCTCACCATTTTCCCAGAGCAATGTGAGTAAGAGTGGGAAAGAGATGCTCAGCAGTTGCAGAGCATCCATTACAGTCACAGGCTGGAGCAGCAGATTCACTGAGGCCCTACATAACATCCCTGCTATAAAGGATTTCTAATTCCTGCAAGAAACCTTGCTTTTTCCCATGGCTCTGCAGTGCATTCAGATAATTCCCATCAGCTCCTAATAGCTCTATGCTATGTGTTTTACTGTGCTTTTCTGACAGAACAAGATCCTGAGAAGTGTGAGATTGTCCCCAGCACCTTTGGTTTCACACTGCAGCAAAGGGGCTGTGACACTGTATTGAGGTGGTTTTTAGCCAAGCACCACAGAGCAGCTGATATGGGACATGTAGGATCCATTATCCTTGTTGCTTGCCCACAGAGGCAGAGTCAGCTCATAACTATTCTGGTTTTATGGTCATTTTGCCTGAGGAGAGCAATTTAATGCAGGTGCAGCATCACCAAGAAATGAGGCCAGTGACCTGGGGTTTCAAAAGGATTTGAGCATCCAGACACAAGTACAACCTTGCTGAAAATACCCAACATTCTTTAGGACACTCCTCCCTCTGTGGAACAGTGTTTCCCCTGGCTATTTTAGGTTTTCCCACATTTGATAAAAAACTTCCAGATGTCTGATGGAATTAATGAATTTAGGTGACAAAATGCCAGCATTTCCTTCTATAAGCACTGAGATAATCCACTAAATTTCCAAAGCTGCTACCTGCAAATCTCACTCAATATCAGCAGCTCCAGTGGGAATTCAGTGCCTCTGAGAGTCCAGCTCTGAACAAAACCACAGGCTAAAGACAAACTGTAGAGGATATTGGTGAAAGAAATTGAAGAATAGTTTTCTGAGAGATGTGACATTCCCTGAAGAAAAGGCTGTCCAGCCTGGCTGCTGTATAGATTTTTAGGTTGCTTTTGTGAGAAAAAAAAAAATCTAATTGTGAATGTGTACCAAAAAAAGTTTTCATTGGCAGATTATCACCTAAATCCTTTGCAGAAAAAGTGAATTAAAGAGGAATTTGAGTGGGGAAAGAACAGTGCTTGGATCAGGAGATCAATCCCTTATTCACAGTGTATATGCCTTTACAATGTGCATGCATTTCCTTGTGTATCTCAACTTTCTTTCTGCCCTTTAATTTAAGGTTGCATATTCTGATAGTAAATGTCGCACAGCTGCAGAAAGGAAGTCGCAGACAGCCTGTAATTTACTGCCAAGCATCACTCTGAAGAAGTTTGCAATTTGTGATAATGGTATTGTTCCTTCAATTCTGTTCTTGTAGCTCATCCTTCATTACACACACTTTACAAAGCCTTCTGTGTTTAGCAGCATTAGCCCCTCAAGCAAGAGATTGCAGTAAGAATATTTAAAATTTTATTACTGAAGCTTTTTTTCCAAGTCCCTAGTGGCAGTAAATACAAGGTAGGAGTGGGTGTGCCAGGAAAAATCATCCTTGTTTGTGTCAGGCAACAAATAAACTCCACATGTATAATACAACTTGACATGATAAACCGTCAGTGCAATTAGCCCTTAAATTAGTAATTTTATAATTCAGATGTTCAGCAATGACTCAAATCTTTGTATGTTATTTTTCAAGATAGAAATAGCTTTAGCAAGCAAAACAGACACCTGCAATTTATTGCTTCGAAATGTGCTTTTCCATTCCAGAAATCTGATCTTTTTCCTGAAAAAAATGAAGATGATTTGAATTAAATGGATGAATTTAATAAATTAGATTAAATTAAATTACCAAAGCAGTCTGAGGCTCAGATAGGAGTGTATATAATCTGTGTCAGCCCTGGATGGACTGGGGATGCGCACCTTTGCCCCACATTTCTCTGGCAAAGAATTTGCATTTTACTGCTTTCCCAGGCAAGAAATGCACAATCTCTTACCTCTAAAGAGGGGTGTGGATGTGCACAGAGAATCACTGCCCAGAATCTCACAGGCAGGACTCAAACCAGACAGATCTGCTGTTTCTTCAGGTTAAAGCTTTGGTTTGCTTCTAATTATGATACCGGTCAAATCCACATAGGACTCAGACTGGCGAAACCCAAATTTATTTTGGTGTGTGATATTGGTCTTGTTGAGTTTGCCCATCAATGACCCTCTCCAGACACATTAGCTGGTGTCACCAAGGGTCTCCCAAGGACGGGGGAGTGCTCAGCTCTGCTGCAGAGCCAGTATTCCCAGACCACATGCAATTGCCCAGGATCTGTGACACTGCGCTTAGCTCACAGATTATTTTGCACTGTATCATCACCCAACGCATTCTCTCAAGTGTCACAGCTAAATTTCCCTCTTCTGTGTTCCAGTATGATTTTTCCTTTTCCCCAACAGGGATATTCCTTTCCTCTAGAGAAATCATATCCAGTGCCTTTTGAGGAGTCTCTGGTTTATCTTGTTTATAAACCCACTTTATACCAGAGCTGAAATCCCACTGCTTTATATCTCATGTCTTTTTTTTTTCACCTTAGTACAGTGAGAAAGAGGGAATCAGGCAAACAAGATCTTAATCTACTTCATGGACAACTGACCCAGAACATGGCCTATGTTCAGCCAAGAAAAGTTTTTCAAACTCTGGTAATATATATAAAATTAAAACAGAAACAGGAATATGAATGATCCACCTTTTCCCTACCAATCATTGGCTATATTTAATTGAACACCAGGGCAATAAGATTTTGTGATATGATAATTTCTTTCAGTGGAATGAACTCAGACTAGGCAGTCAAGTTCATATGGTGTTTGTTGAAATTAGATTTATTTTTCAATACAAATTTTGTAAGGTTTTGTACAGCTGATGTGTTCCTAATGAGGTTAAATATAGAGGTGATATAATTAGAAGGTAGTTCATAGTTAATCAATATCATAAAGATCTCCAAATGCTTTGGTGGATAGATCATCATGTATCATTTTAAATACAAGTAAGAATGGTTGAGAGAATGTCATCTTTTCAGAGCTATCATTTTTGATTATTTTTTTTCCCAAAATGCATTGTTTTCTTGTTCTGACAAGATGAGAAATTCAGTTGGAGAAAAAAGGAACTACAAGACTTTGTGAGAGAGCTGAAAAAAATCTACAGAAAATGTTTCCTTTGTTTTCTGGAAATCTGTAACCTCTGCCAGTAATTTTTGAGTGATTGGTCAGGACTAAATCTAGCAGAAGTTTTACTCAAGCTCTGACTCATTGCAATAAAACAGAAGTAAGAAGTGTCCTCTGTGTAATTTTCTCCTCTTTTAGTATTAATATTTGCCTAGTAAAGCAACTTCTTAAGTACAGTATGCTTCCCTGTGCCTCCAGCATATCTTAACATAGAACTTTTACTTTGATTTCTATAGGAAGTGGTACCTGTGGTTTTCAGAGATTTGTGGCACATGCAGCTGTATGAGGCCTCTTTGGGCAGCAAGGTCTGTTTTGGCAGCTCTTATATTCTAGGTATTTCCCAGATTTCCTCAGTTAGCAAAGAGCTCCACAGCAGCAGAGAATCCCATCACAGCAGCAGAGAAGACATCATGAAACCTGTATGAAAAACACATTTTTAAACAACAGTTGCAGAGTAATTACTGTCTTTACTGTCCTCTTTCAGTGGCTGGCCACATGCAGTTTGACCATCAAGCTGTGACTTCCATCTCCCCTGTCAAGGAACACAATTAGATGGGGAGACACAATTAGTGGGAGACATTTCACTGACCAGTCCCTAGAGAAGAGAGACTGGGCTTAAAGATGTTGCTTCTGCTTGCTGAGGACAGTTTAGCACCAGAACTCAGCATTAAGAGATACCCACCCTAAGAGCAGCCTTTTCCAGATATTTTGTGAGTCCGTAGGGCCTTGATTGGATCTCAGAGTGAGGGTTCCCTCCCATCTCTCCTCTCCTTGTTGATCTGTTTGTGATACCTGCAGATTAGCACCTCACCCTGGTCAGGCCCCTCTGAGCCCACCCCAAGAGCAAACACAGACACTGCTGGCAAGACAAAGCCTCATTTACCCACCAAGAGATAAGTTCAGGTTTCTTTAGATGGTTTGTCAGCAAAGCCTAAATACAGTTTTAATCTCAGCCCTGCAACACAATGTGTCTGTTTGCTTAGGCTCTGTTACCTAAAACATCTCTGCTCTGCTCTCAGAAGAAAGGGCTGAAGGCACCATCCCACCATCATGGTGTCAACCTCTGCAATCCAGAGCAGGAACATCTTCCCCAGTGTGGAGCTGGTTTGTAGACTTAGACTTAAGACTGGAGTCAGATGTTAAAAAGCAAATGCTGAGAAGGATATTTAGGAGTCAGACTAAGGACTACCTGAAATATCTACAGAGTGTGTTTTCCCTGGTCTCCAGACAAGATAATGTAATACATTGCTATAACATAAGATGTCCTGTAAATACATTGTTATAACATAATATGTCCTGTAACAGATCACAGGGGGGAAAATGGTGAAACTCATATATTTTGCTGTCTACTTGCAGCCCAGATGCCTGTTTAAATATTTCCTTATTTCCTTCCTTCTCCCTCCAGCAAATGTCACAACCAGCACAACAAGAGCTTCTGAAAGCCTTGTTTTCCTCTGAGAGCATGAAGTAACCCAAATAATATCAATGGGCTGTGGCTAGAAAGTTTCACGAGGGAGGAGAATTAAGCCAGTTGAATAAACATGGATCAGCTTTGGCTATCACCCCAGGGTGAAATCTCTAGGTCACTTTGGCTGGAAATGACACTGTGAAATGGGTCAGACATTCAGGTCTTGGCTCCCCATATTCCAGGCCCTAAAGTCAGTCTTCACAGACAAAGCAAGCAGGGAATGATGACCCACTGGAGTTAATGGGCTCCGGGGGTGCACAGGGGAGGCTGGAGCCTGTGGAAAGAAGGATGGGGACAATCCATGCTCAGGGAGGACAGTGGGGGAAGAAAGGGAGCAGAACATTGTTGAGGCAATGGTGAGCTCCTGCAGCACCATCCTACTGCACCCCAGTTCTCTGCACAGTCGACAGAGAGGAATAATTGTATTTTGGAAAGGCTGGGTTTAAGACACACGGTAAATTTCCTGACTGACACCTCCCTGGTAAATGTGTATAAATTCCCTTGGATAACATGCCACTAGGAGAATTACAAGCTGTGAGTGCTTGGGTAAGTTTTACTGCTTTGGTTTCAGTGGGCTGGCTAATGGCTGTGAAATTCCCTCCCAGCTGCTAGTTTGAGCACTGCATCCACAATTTAAAAGCACTCACATGTTTATCCCCATGTTAGCTAAAGAAAGAGGCTACATGGGCTCTATGTTATGTTATACTCCTTGATGGAGCTAGTGGGATTCCAGAAAGATCACTTCAGAAACAAAGCTGTAACCTTAAGTGAAAAAATACACAGAAAACCTTCTCCAGCAAATAAGCAAAAACAGAAAACCCAAAACACATGAGCCTTGAGCACCAGAAAGAATTAAGGCCTAATTCTGCAAAGATACTATCAGCAGCCACTGCAGCACCTATTGTTTCTATTCATAAGCTCCCTCCCCATATCTTTGTCTCTTTTACTACATCAGTTTCAGGCTACTGAGAAATTCCTTGGTTCCCAAATCAGACTGAAGCCACTGTAACCCCTGGATGCACTTGAAAGCAGCTGATTCTGATTTGGTTTTTGCTCTATTATCTCACATTTCCTCCCTTGACCTCTTGAAAAGATACCATTCAAAGGCTCTGAAAAGAAGCTCTGACTTGCTAGTTACATAAACTTTCAAACAAAAGGCGTGCATAATTAGATCGCCCAAATTTGTGCAGTAGCAGAAGCCTTATTAACAGAGAGCAACCCTAGAAAGAGGCTTTTCCCTAACCAAAGCAGAACTACAGTGCTCTGAGGCTGAAATGCTGAGAACACTTGGACAGTACTTACCTACTGCAGTCTTGTAGATGACATAATGCTGTTAATTAATGGACTCCAGAGAGGCTCTTTTGTTTGTCTTTGTCTACAAGCTCATTTAAGTAAAAACGTTTCCATCACTGGCTTGAACTCTCTTTTAGGGGCCAATTCTGCATTGCATTTGCAGATGAACAGCCAGCACATAAACAGAGTAAAATAGCTGTATGGCAAAGCAGGGCCATGGGGACTTTTTCTCCATCCCAGAGAGCTCAACTTATCTGGAAGGAGTCCAGTGGCCTTGCACAGGCACAGAGTGGTGCCTTTGGAGGGTTGAAGAGCATGTTTGATTCTGATCTTGCATCCCTGCAGACACACAGCTTCAGTGTATTGTGGGTGAAAGCTGTGGGAGCACAAAGGGCAGAGTTGAAAGCACAGCTGGGCCTAGCAGGGACATAAAATGTGCTGGGCTGTGCAGGATGGTGGCGGAATATCTGAGTGTTCTGCCAGGACCTGCAAGGTGCCTGCTCTCCCATTGTAGCCAAGGCAGTCTCTGGCTTTTGGAGACAATTTTAGTTCTCTTAAAGTAAGCATGAGCTTAGCTATGTTGGATAGTTGGCAGTTGCAAAGGACGTGCCTACACTGTTGTTCTGGTTTGGACCACAAGTGAGCTTTAGAAAAAAAGAATCTCCTGATCAGCTCCATGGAATTTCCCATGAAACCTAAACACTTTTCCCAGGATCCTTCTTTATAATTTTGGGGAGCTTCAGGCAACCAAACAATTGTCAAATTTCAAAGCTTGACAAAGCAGCCATTTCCCTCCCAGAAGGTGACACTCTTTCTTCCTGAGCAGCAGCCCCCAAGTCTGATCCATGAAGTCTGACCAGGACATTAAAGGAGAACCTGGAAGGGTGGCAATGGCAAATGAGATGAGGATGGATTTAAGTCCTCATGAACTTCTTTGATCTCGAGTAAGTGCAGAGCAGTTTCCTCATGGAGATGTGATGAATCCCAAGGTCACCAGAGCCCCAGTCCAGCTGATAGACTATTGAGCACCTCCCATCATTTCTTAACTGGGCCAAGGGCACAGCTGGAAAGGGAAATTCGATTCAAACACTATAGCTTGGTGAGGAAGTATTGATTTCTTTCTCTTTTATTTCTGTGTAGACATTCGTCACCCAATCCTATTCTTTTCATGGAAAAGAGATATTTCAGTGGATAGCCCTCTGGAAGTTACAAGGGAAATGCTTTCATAAAAAGAAAATTAATTTCTTTGGGCTCAAAACATAACTGGAAATTAATGTGCATCAAATTAGAAGTTCACTGTCCAAAGGCAATGATGTTGAAATTTGGTTTGGTTTTGGTTTTGGTTGGTTTTTTTTTAATCTGTGTGGGTATTGTGGAGGTCCTTCTTTGTCAGAGGTAGAGGAGGTCTATGTGAGTGCTCTGCCTGCCTGCACCAAAGGCTCAGTCACCCTCTTGTCCTCCATCAAAATGACTCTGAAAAAGGCAAAGCAGGCTCTTCTGGCCCTAACTGAAGCATGTTGCTCTGGGCCAATCCTTTACAGGGTTGGGAACAGTAGTTCCACCTTGGCCATGTGTCCAGGAAACAAGGTGTTTCTGGGAGCAAAATCTGGCACTGCTGTCAGCTCTCAAATAGCCCTAGCCATGTCCCACATTTTCCTGGCTCTTCAGGGAGCCCCTCGGACACATCTCTGTGGTTGTTACTTTCAGTACACTGACTTCAGCACCTTAGCATAGGGAGCAACTCTTCATTTGATTTTTGTACAGAATTTCACAGGATGATGTTTAGGGTAGCTTGGTGTTGGTTTTTGGGGTTTTGTTGTTGATTGGGCTTTTGTTTTTGTTTTTTGGGGGGTTTTTTGTTTGTTTGTTTGTTTTTTGTTTTTGATTGTTTGTTTCAGGGCTTTGGATTTTTTAGGGTGGTTTTTTTTTTTTGTTTGTTTTGTTTTGTTTTATCTTTCAGAAGGTACCCTAGAAAGAAATGCAAAAAAGAAATACGAGAAGAAAGCAGAAGATGATGCTAACACAAACTCTTCAGCAAAGCAATTGTCCTTTGGTGTAATGCCTAACATAAAGTAGTTCTGACCTAGACAGGAGTTCACTAGAGGAAGAGGGTGATCCTACCTTTTGGAAAACCTTCTGCTTGGCTGCTCTCTCAGCCACTTTCTATAGCAGCAGACTAGAAATGGAGCTGCCTTGGTGCTTATGGCTTTTAGGTCTAGAGAACAAGTGCTCACCACTCTGACTTCCTGGCCACACAGGGGAGGCAAGAAATCTATGAGTTTGTCTTCATCCCCCCTGAGCAAATCTGCTACCAGCTGTGGTTCAGCAATCTGCACGCTGTGCTTCGATGTGATGTCCTCTGAGGGCTGGGAGAGGGGATTCTTAAACTGGAGGGCTGCATCATTACACCACCTCATCTCTCACTGTCCAGGACCTGCTGCATGCTATAACCTATGGACGCAAGTTTCTTGGGATGGGAATGTGGAGGAGACCAAAGCTACCAGAGACCTGCTCCACCCTCTGCTCACAGTCCCACCCTCAAGGATTCCCCTGCTCTCATCTCTCCTGCTGAAGACCAACCCACAGGCTTGGTACCTGCCTGTTGACTTTCCACCTCTTGAGTCCCTGCTGCCCATTTGCCTCCTGCAAAAGCCTGGCAGGCCAAAAACTTTCGCTCAGCAAAGATGCTGAGGGGATTCCAATGTAGCCTCTCATAGCAGGATGCTCTCCTTCTCCCTGCTTTCTCCCTAATGCCTTGGGAGGTCATGCACATTCCATGGAGCCAGGCAGCCAACAACAACCTCAAGCAAGATTTTTTGTGGCTTGAAAACATTTGCTGGAAGCACCAGGGTACAGGAGGAGTAGAGGAGGGTGCCATTGTTGGACACTTCAGTCTGTTGTTGGGCCATCACAGGAACTTCTGAGCTTGGCAAAATTCCAAAGGCCTTTTCCAGCTTCAAACAATGTTGGCAAAAACAGTGTCTGCCACTCAGGAGATTGCTGCGGACTGGAAGAAAGAGGCGTTTAATGCAATTCTGCTCCTTAACCTCCTGTGACAAGGCTTGGAGAGAAGGAAGGGAAAGAAAAGGTGTGATGGGAAGAGGAGGAGGAGGTGGGAAATAGCTCAACACCTTAATGAGGATTTTTCAAAATGTCTCACACCTTGTCCCTGAATTCAGATCTCTTCTAGAAATGAACACCAAGGAACGTGGTGCTGTTTTTGAGGCAGCCAGGGTGATAACGAAAGATACCCACACAGGTACATATATTTTGGTTGATCTGGGCTTTCCCTTCTGTTGTTGGAGTTCAAAAAGCATGGTTCAAAAGGTCTAAGTTTGCTCTTCAGACCTTGGGGGTAAAGTTCCTTCCCTTGGAGGAGGAATTTTTTGACAAAATTAATGTTTTTCTTCTGCGAGGCTGTTAGAAACTGACTTTACAGAGAATAATATTTAAAGCAATTTGGCTAGAAGATACTGTAGCCCTTTTTGTGTTGCAACACACTGGAATACCTGAAATTATCCTTCAGGTATAGCAGTCTTCCCAAGACTTATTGACAGCCTCCTGGGATAAACCCATGGAGAGGACACCACACTCCCAAGGTGAGGGAGGATATGTCCCCTTCTTCTTCTCTCTGCCAGAGCTCTGTGCCCACCATAGCCCACCTTTTCCACTGGCACCCACCTCTCAGGACAGGGCTCCAGGTCCGCAGGAAAATCCACAGGGAATCATCTCCCTCTTACGGTGCGATCCCGTACTACACTTGGGAGCCTCTCCCCGCTCCCCGGGGTTTGCTGGAGCGGGCAGGCAGGAGGCTCAGCAACAAAACCACAGCAAGAGTGATCTAACGTGGGGTGGGGGGAGATGGAAGAGGGGGTGACTGCTGGGGGGACAGCGAGGGCAGGGAGGGGATGATGAGGTTGGTCGGTCTCTGAGGGAAATGGGAGGAGGTGATCACCCGCGGCTGCTGAGGACGGGAACCAGCGCTGCAGAGCTCCCAGACGGTGCTTTCCACACCAAATCTAAGAATATTCCTTGCCCCGTGGGCGTGCTGGCTGTGGCTGTGCCGGGGCAGCAGGTGAGGGAGCGGCACAGGCGTGTTTGCCCACGGACAGGCGAGCGCTCCCCTGGCTGCGCTCGGCCACCAGGTCACCAGCCCACCTAAAGGCTCACAAATTCCCTGTATTTCTTGCCTGGCAGAGCTGGCAAGGCTCTCTCTGGAGCGGGGGCTGTGGCTGGGCCCAGGGAGGGCAGGAGCCGGGGAGGCTCCGTGCCCGCAGTCCCAGCTCCCAGCCCCGCTACGCTCACCAAGGCACCCCGCACATCTCCGTCTGGTGCCTGCCCAGGGCAGAACTCGACTGAGCCTGCCAGAACAGTCCTTGCAGGGGCAGGGAGTGCCAGGAAGGCTGAGCCAGCCCTGGGCAGTGCCCGTGCTGCCCCATGGGGACGCAGCTGCCTGCCGGCCGGGAAAGCTGCTCCCCCTGCCCCGATCCTGCCCACAGCCCCTTCCCAAAGGGCTCGGCTGCCCGTGTGCTCCGAAGGTGCAAGCCCAGAGCTCCAGCACAGCAGTCCCAGACCAGTCAGGCACAGAGGCTGATCCTGGTTTCCATCATCAATCTGATAAACGGGAAACCTACACGGAACAATTGCTGCTATGCCAGTGCACCAGTCTTCAAAGAGGAATGCAAGTTCTTCCCTGTGTTCAGGTGACTGTGTTGTTTGCAGAGCTCGGGGCAACTGAGGAGAGCTCACTTCATAATGAATATTCAGAGAGGAGACAACCTGGGTTAACAAGAATTTACTGTGAAACTGGTTACATTAATTTAAAAACCAAGCTGTCTCGTTTGGTCTTCACACTCTATGATTTTCATAAACCTCTCCAGGTCTGACTGATTACTTTTGAGCCAGACTATCTGTGTCCAGTTGACACAAGCAGCACCCAAAAATGTAGTTCAGGGGCAGGTGCCACACATAGGTGCCAGGATCTCACAGTGTGGGGCACACCCTCCTCACAGCCCCTGGTAGAGACACCGACCCTCCACAGAGCTCCTTTCTGCTTCCCACATCCCAACTGCATCTCCCACAGCTCAGCTAATCTGACACTTATGAAATGCACTTAGCAGCCAGGTGCTCATCCTTTGAGATGGATTTGACAGGAATCCAGGGTTTGCTGGCTGGGGCTGGATTTCACAGGCTGAGCTCAGCCTGCCCATTTTGCCCCTTGATACCCTGCAGCAGGAGTTAAGGGGAGAAGCTGAACACAGTAGAGCCTGGGTTTATATTTTGGCTTTGTTCATCCCTTCACAATCCTGAAGAGTGGCCAAGTGCTTAAGTGCTGTTCATTTTGTTGGGCACATTCTTAACAGTGTGAAGGCTCCTTGCTCAACAAATCAGCAATAAAGCTAATGAATCTCAAAGTGAATTCCAATACACGAGGTCTTCTATTTACCAGTTTTCCCACTTTATGCAAAAAATGAAAGCTTCAGTTCTCATGTAATGGCATGAATTTACAGACTAGCCATAGCAGCCTAGCTTCCAACTTCCCATTAACACGGGGTGGGTGGAAAATAACTCAATTCCAAACTGCCCAGGTACCTTCCTTCTAGTTCTGCCAGCAGACACCACACATGGGCATTGCTGCTGCCAGTCATGTGGCTCTCTAGGTGAAATCCCTGGACCTGTTGATATCCACAAAACCAAAGCAGAAAGGAGGATATAGGAGTCTGTAAATCCTGAATCTTCATTTCCAAGGATTTTTCCAGGCTCCCAGTCCTGCTCAGTAAAAGACCAGCATTCATTTCAGCATGGGTCCTGCAGGAGAATGATCCCTTGCAACCTATGGTTCCCTGCTTGCCCTTCATGTGGAGTTAAAACAGGACCTCTCATTAGCCTCTTGTCTATTTTGGCTTAACAGGGTACATCTCTAATCACACTGAAATTATAGGGGAAAAGGGAAGAAAAATCTGAATGTTTATTTGCTATTCTGGACTAACAGTCTCCGAGTAATGCTACAGATAAAATGGGTAAAAATGAAACAGAGAATATGGATTTTAATGGATAGTCATGGTATAGCAAGCAGAGGTAGACATGTTGTACTGAAGTCATAATTTAGCAGGCAAAGTGGGGGGCAAGAAGAGCAAGAAGGTTATCTGCTGCTAGGGGAGGTGGTGATGGAGAGAGAAGAAAACACTGTAAAGAGATTTGTGAAAATCACCGAGTATTTTGTTCACAGCCAATGTTCTATCCATGCTCCCAGTGCACAGATGTATGGGAGGTCCCTGTAACACCTGGAGGGAGTGTCTGCATTATTAAGATTTCTTTGTGTGACCAGCTCCTGTGAAGTGAGTTTTTAAGGAGCTGCAGTAAGGAAGCTGCATGCAGCAGGCTGGGGGCTGCCAGAGGCAGGCTGCCTCTGCCAGTGCCAGCTGCTTTGGGCTGTGGTGGCAGCCACGTGCCATTGCTCCCGGCCACTGACTGGGTGACATTTCATTCTGTGTAAATTACACATATCACAAGTGAATGAGCAGTTGGACATTCATAGAGTCATAACTGGGAAGGCTGAGGGGCCATTGCCATCAGCTGCCCAACCTCCTGTAAAACTGGCCATAAAACTGCAGCCGGGAGCTCCAGCATCCAGCCTGGCAATTCGTGCCTGAGCAGCAGTGAATCTGTGAGAAAGACACTCTGTCTTCATTAAAATCCTGATGTGTGCCATAAATCCTGGCTGAGAGCTCCTGAGGGCTAATTCTGCTTGCAGAATTCATATTATTCCTGCCTTGGGTTTTCTGCTGCCCATAGGGTTCCTTACCTGCATCATTCCCAGAGCTCCCCTCCAAAAACCAAACCTTATATTTCATTGCACCAGTGTTTGACAGCCTTGGAGACCAGTGCTGTTTGTGGGCTAGATTCACACATCACCCTGAGCAAACAAGGGCCATGGGATCACCTATCAAAGTATTCAGGACATTCATCCAATATGTTTTACATAAATGATTTGCTGAGCCCTCATCTAAAAGGGCCCAGCAGGTGCTTGTGCTTGTAAGGGCAAACAGGGAAAAGCTGAGAGGACTGACCCAGAGCCGACTAAGGAGCAGACTGGTGGCAGTGTGACAAGCCTCACTGGGGACTGAAAGAAACCAAACCAAAAAGAGCACATTTTGGGAAGCATGGAGTGCTGAGGGAAAGATGAAGAAAAGGGGTTTGAAACAGAGGTGCCAGGCGTGGGGAAGCCTGTGCCTGCACTGAGGGCCAGGGAGCTGCTCCCAGGCACCGTGCTGGGAGCAGGCACCTGGAGGAGGCAGCTGCCAGTCACCAAGGCACAGGAGAGCAGGGCAGGGCAGGGGAGCAGGGAGTTTCACACCAGGCAGAGCCTGACCTCTCATTCCCATGGCAACCCCAGCCGGGCTGCACGGAGGGAGATGAAGGCATTAATTCCCAGCCAAGCCATCTCAGACCCTCGGCACGCGCGAGGCAGCCGCCTTCGGGTTGCTGGGGGAACCGTAACTTTTTAATCACACTGCATTAAGGGTTTTATTACTCTGCATATTTATAAGGGTTGGTTTATTCAGATCCAGAGAGAGAGAGAGTGAGAGACTTGCTATTTTACTGTGTCTTTCAGATTACCCAGACTTTCGCCTGCATGGATGCTGGTGCAGGTGACCAGGGTACCACTGTTGAGGGTAGATGGGATGCAAAATAGTTACAGTGTGTGCAAGCAACACAGCAAACAGAGATACCCAACAGAGAACTGCAAAGTGTGTGAAGGAGGGAGATCACTGAGGTGGTAAATCAGTGCCTAATATAATATATCATATTTATGTGGCTTTTGAGTGAAAAGACAACTGGGATAAATTTTAGCAGGATGTTTTATATAAATGGCAGCTACAAGCATATCAACAACCAAAAAGAATGAAAACCAAAGGGGGGGAAAAAACCAAATCTCTATTAGCTCTTTTAGCTCTATTAGCTCTATTAGCTGCTTTATGGAAAGCCTGAGGAACAAATGCAACCCAGAAGAGGTTTTTCTGCTCTCGAGGGCCTTTGCACATCTCTGTTTTTCCCACTCCCGGCCTGTACAGCTTTGCTCAAAAACCTGTTTGGAAAGCTTTTAGAAAAACATCAATGTTAGTCTTTGTTTGAACCAGCTGGAAAAAATTACCTTTCCTAAACATTTGGAAAGGCACAAGCGTGACTGACCTAAAGAAACCCTTGGAAGTTGTCCTGGACTCAAGGTTCAGACTTGTTTCCTCAGATGTAGCTGTAGTGCTTTAACACATCCCTCCAAACTTTCACCCCACAGACCTGAGTATATTGAGGCTTCCTGCTGAGCCACTTGGCTCGTTGGACTGGCTGGAATGGGAGGTGTGGGATGCCAGGCCAGGCATCTCCTTTGGCCCTGGCAAGGAGCAAGGGAGGTGCTGTGAGGCTGCTCGCAGCCCACGCAGGGTGAGTGGTTTGGCTGCCCCTGCCAAACCTTGCAAGCAGTCGAGCTCATGCCAACAAGCAAAGTCTCTTCTGAAAGTAGAAGGAAAACCAAAAACTGTCAGCTTTGTGACACATGCTTTGGAAAATCCCTTGCAGTGCCTCAGTCATCCCAAGCTCCATCCCAGACAAGCTGAGCAGCTGGCTGTGCCTCAGCCCAGGCTGCTGCTGCCAGCCCCATCTGTGGCAATGATGTGTCAGGATAGAAACAAGACCTGTAGCTCCTTTCCTGCACTGGCTGCTGGGTCTTTGAAGAGGACTGTAGGCACCAGAAACACCAGAGACTGCAGAGGGTAAGAGCTGGTTTGTTTATTCCAATGCAATAATTACTGGGAAGAGAAGTCAAAAACAGGAGCTGGTAGCATGTGTACCACGATGGGTTGCACAGATCGGGGTGCTGCCACTGCTCATGTTTGTCCTTTCCTCCATCTGCTCTCCTTTCTGTCTCTGCCAACTATTCTACAGCTCCCTAGGCCTTCCCACTCCCTTCAGCAATGCCCAAGCTCTCGGTGGTATCTGCACCAGGAGCTGTGGTAGCAGCAGCCAGTGCCCCAGGGGTTCTGGCACCTTTGCTCTCTCATCTTCTCCTCTAACCCTGCCTGCCACTCACTTGGCTCCAAGGCTGATGATTTTCAAATTTTTGAAGGTTTTGGGCTTTGACTGTCAGGCAGTGGCCAGACAAAGGCATCCCACATCAAAAGGCTCCAGCTGTGCTGGGCGAGTGGCCACACGGCAGGACTGAGGGGGCTGAGCAGAGCACGTTTGCCAGGCTGCAGCCACAGACTGACCTTCGTGTGGTGGCTCAGGGACAGCTGCCCCCACTGTGTGAGACTGCTTGTCACAGAGGAGCAGTCACCCTTGGTCAGACCAAATGTCCATCTGACCCCACAGCTTGTCCCTGCCAGCCATGGGAGGAGTGTGAGGACAGGGTGAACTCACTGTAACACCTTTCCAACCTCTCCTCCCTACCCATGGGGATCCAAGGGACCTCCTGGGCCAGAGTTAGCGTCTCTGGAGGCAACAGAGTTTAAATTATTTTCCTTTCATGACTTTTTCCTGCCTCATTTTGAAGCTGTGGCTGGCACTGACAGGCTCCCATGACAGAGCCCCACTGTGTAATGACATGCAGTGTGAAAGCACCTCTCTGTTTTGAAGCTGCTGCCTCCTGCTTTTGCTCCATGCCTCAAGGTGTTGGCTGCGAAAAGGCAATGAATGGCCACGGCCTATTTGCCGTCCCCAGGCCTCTTCTATCACCTTTTTGGCTGAAGACCACTGCCTTTCCCCAGCTAATGCAACTGCTCTGCACCTTCAGCTATGAGCTGGCTGTCTGGGGTGGGCTGCTGCACTTGGCTGCAGAGGCTGAGAGCCCATTCCTGGCCCAGGCTGGCACCTGCAGCTGCACACAGCGAGCCACCAGTGCTGGGCATCCACATAACCGTGGGGAACAGGAACAACACTCACACCTCACCCCAAAACTTTTTGTACAGTCCCTGTCAATGCTGTGTTGCCTTTATTTTTCAGTGCCCTTTTCTTCTCCATACAGCCAGCAACTTAGAAGCACACAAGATATTTTTAGACCTAACTTAGAAGTGCTTCAGGTCTGCAATTGGGTGACTCAGCTGCCAGTGCTGTTTACTTTAGTTTTACAATCAAACTGGGCAATTACAGCCCTGAACAGCTTTTAGAGACCGCATTTCCTTGTCATGCTGTCAGAGTCTGTGCACAGCGCTGTCTGTAAAGCACTTTGCACACCCAAGTACGTGTCTGAAGGTTTTCTAAAGCAGGTGGAGAATAAAGCCCTGGGCTGTCACACCTCTTTCCTCTGCCTGCTTGTAAAAGCACCTTCCTGTGCCCTTGGTAACACAGCTCATTGCCAGAGGATCTGGCACGCTCTGCTGCGGATGCTCCCCAGGATGACAGCTCACGAAGGATTGCTGCAGGATTTGGGTCACGGCCGGAGCGCAAGGTGGCATTTTCTCCCTAATGAAAATCTCTCTCACAGCTTTTTCCTTTCAGAGGAAGAAATCTTTGCAGCTTACAGAGCCATTTGTACTGGTTTAATGATGCTCAAGACATTCATCCTGGGGGAGAGTTCTGCCTGAGCTCCCTGTTTACTTCAAACCCACTTATTTATAACAACCTTCCCTCCAGTTCTTGAATCCTTCACCTGCACGAACATCTCCTCTAGATCATCTTTATTGAATACAGTTAAGTGTAGCTCATGGGGTTATTGAATTACCGGCATGAACTTTGCAAAATGAGATAAATCACTCACATATTAGCCTCTCTCTATTAAGCACATCTCACCCGGAGGCATTTTTCCATAAAACAGTAACTATATATCAAGCATTTGAATATTTGAAGCATCTAAGCCGGGCTTCTCCCAGCAAGAAGGCACACAACGGGAATGTAGCAGCCCTCTCTGAAGGATGTTTTACTGCCTAAAATATTTATTAGAAATAGCACTCTGTGTGAGGCTTGATCAGCAAGAGCCTGAGAGCTGCATTTTCTCTGATTTGTATCAGATTCTCTTCCATGCAATGTGGCACTAAGTGGAGGTGAGAGCTGGCCACTACCCAGCCCTGACACCCACCTCTGCCAGCCCCTGGCACAGCAGGGACAGGGCCCTCCCTGGGCTCACTCCCCAACAGGCTCCTGCCAGGCACCAGCTTGAGAGGCACATTTTGTCTTTGAGAGCAAGGGTAGCTTGATCTGGGCAGGAGCAGCACTAGGAAATGTTGATGCCATCTGGGAATGCACAGGGAACTCAGCTGTGGGCTCAGCCCCTGACATGGGGGGGAGCAGCAGGTCCTGGTACTGCCCCAGGTCCTGGCACTGCCCCAGGTCCTGGCACTGCCCAGCCCTAAACCACATCACTGCCTGCTTGCCCTGCAGCACCCTTGCATTCATGCCCCTCCAAAGTATCTCCAAAATACTGGTTTGCTTTTCTCTCTAGGTAGTTTTCATCCTGGCACACCTTTTAACTTCTCTCACCATGGCCTCAGCTTTGGTGTTTTCAGAGTCCATGACATATCCACGTATAACCTTCCTTGCTCTGTGGTTTGACATGTCTTGGGTTTTGGGGGCATTTTTTCCCCTCCCTGTGTGACTTGGAAGCCTGAGGGGGGTGTGTGATGGTTTATTTGGGAGATCTTGACCCCAACTGCATCTGCTCCAAGCCATTGATGCTGTAAGATTTTCAGATCTAAAGACTGACTGAAATACCAATGGAAAAAACCATATACATATATACAATAATCTGCCCTGATACATCACTGTGAAGACAAATAGCCTCTCAGGACAGGCCATGTTCTGCATCATTGCTTCTTATGCACAAGACTTTGTTCTGAGACTAGCTCTTGGATATTAACATTTCATAAATTTTAGTGCTGGCATTTTTAAGAATTACACAAGGAATGTTAAGGATCAGCAAAGGTGCACTTGTAACCTCATGGAGCATAAAGTACTCTGTTTAAATACTACTGTTTAAGGTGCCGCTCTCGAGGAAAGTAATTTTTACAATCCATTAATTAGGTTTCCAGCCATTGAAAAATGGTTTTCAGTGTGGATGTTTAACCCCTTCTCTGGAAATGCCTTTAATTAAAGAATAAACTGCAGAGTCAATGACAGTGATGCCATCCCCATATTCCAGTGACCTCCGGGGAGGACACCAGGGCTTCTCTGCCCCATTTTGCAATGTTCTGTAAAAAATTGCAGTGGAAACAAAAGCTGCCCTGCCCCTTCTCCCTGAAAGGCACTGAACCCCAGGAGCAGCACTTGTGGCTGCAGCACGCCTGGGCCCTGCACAGTGGGATCAGTCACTGCCCACGGGTGTGCGCACAATGTGCTGGAACCAAACCAAGGGGCAAAACTCCTCCTTCACAGCCTTTTCTCCAAACTGCAGGTTTGTTTACCCACTTCATCCTCCAAAACCAGCTTCCAGTTTGGCTTTTCCTCGTTCCTATGACGTATGTACATGTTGCTGGTTTATGGACACTGCATGGTACAGCATAGGTTACTCCATTAAAATACAAACCTCTGGGATACCATTCCTTCTGTTCCCAGCGAACTCTATTTCATACATTTATTCTCTATTTTAAAAAATCCCAACTGATAGAAAAATATGTCAGACAAGCTTTCATGATAATATTTTATGCTGATCCATTTTCCCTGCCTTCTTTCCTGGTGGAAGCTAAAATAACTCTTCTCCCACTCTGTAATATTTTAACCAAAATGATCCATCTCCTATAAACACAATCCAGCGTGTTTGAGCAGTGGTTTGGCACCTGTGTTACCAGCTTCCCCCATGACTGTGCCTCACTGCTCACACATTTGGGATGCTGCAGTCATTGGTACTTCGTGGGCAAGGGCACAGCAATAAATCCCCGGGGAGCTGCAAACAGGATTGCAGACACTGGCAGACACTGGAAGCACCGTCAGGAGCCAGGCACTGTGTGAGACAGCTGCAGGACATGAGCTGGTCTCCTCTTTCAGCCCATCAGATCTGCCTTTGAGCTCCCTGCAATTTTCCAGTAGGACTAAAGGAGGTTTTCCAGCAGACTGTCCCTTCTGACAGTGGGTCTCCACAGCACCTCGAGCCGTCGATGAGCAGGGTCTGGCTGAGCCCCAGGGCACCAGACCAGCCAACCTGGCTGACCAGCTCCTCAGTGCCTGCAGCCATCACCTTCCCTCCTCCCCTCACACCTGCACAGCACTGCCTGAATCTCTTTCTTCTCCTCCTCCTGGGGAGCTGGAGAAGCGTGTGATCACAAATGACAGCCTCATCTCTTTACCCATGGAGGCTGGATGAGATCTGATCAAGCAGCTGCTGATCAGCCCCGGGCATCCTAGGCCCATCACTCAGGAGGCACAGGCTGCTCTGTGTCAGAACTCCCTGCAGGGATCTCCCAGCAAGGTCTCCAAAGACACTGAGGGCATCTTCAAACCAGCTGGTTTTGTCTGGTGTGCAAGTAAATTGTGCAGCTGCATTACATACCTGCATGGCTGATGGGAGTGGAATATATTCTAGGGGTTTATACAGGGATTTCCTGGGCTGGCACATCACCTTTTCTTGATTTGAAAGCAAGGTGGGGCAGAGAGCCAGAGCAAAGCCTGAAGGACACTGGGAGTGCCCAAGCTGTGTATGAGCTGTCTGCATTGAGCTGAGCACACCTCGAAGCAAAACCCCCTTCCCACAGGGATCATTGCTGGCACCTAAATGTAGGATTTATCCCAAAGAATCCTTCTCCACAGTTTGCTGAGTAGCTCCATATTCTGATCTACAGAAGCACATGGCTGAGGCAGGTGTGAAGAATGCCAAACAATATATCCTGCTGTCTCTCCTGCCCAGGTAAGGGCACTAAGGTGGAGCTTGGCTAATGTAGGAACATCACAGGTCCCTAAGTATACCTGAGAAACACTACAAACAGAATCTTGATTTAAAAAGGTGATCAATAAGAGCAGCTCTTAGCACCTTGTGGGAAGACCAGCCAAATATTAAAGGCAATCCTGCATAAACCAATGTAGGACATGGTCAGATTTTAGCACGGCAGGTCAGAGAACGAATGTGTTCCCACGAAAGACAGGTGCTCTTCACACCTGAGGGAAAGACAATACCTCTGGGCCTTCTCATTGTAACCACGGGCCCTTCAAAGGCATCTGCTCAAGGGCTTTTCAGCTCTGTCTCAGCACTCCTGTAAGCACTGTCCGTACACAAATCCCTGCTTCATCTCCCTCCCTCGGCCAGCCGCTGCATTCCGTATGTGCCTAGTGGGGTGTCAGAGAGGCGGCTGCTCTTCACACGCTGTGGGTGACACATTGTACAAATTCAAAGCTCCCACAAACATTAAACAAAGGCTTGTTCCAAGGCTATGGCAGCTTTCCCACAGCCCCAGCTGAGCAAACGGAAACGCTTCCCAAAAGCACATGCCGTAAAGGCTGTCCTTGGTGGTTCTGTGGGCTCAGGGCTATGTATGCCAAGATGTGCTGAGCAGCTTAAATAACAACCACTCCTGCACTAGCCCTTCCACTACCTCCCCTGACTCAGGGCATTACCCAGTCCACCAACACAGGATCAGAAACACAAAGGGATAGTTAAATTCAGGGATAATTAAACTCCTAGAGAGCCAAGGAGAGGAACCCTAATCCTGGCAGGCTGAAAAGTACTTTTCAACGTCTTGTGACATGGGAGCTTTCAGAGCAGTGATGGAGCTCATCCAGATTCCCATCCTGGGCTGGAGCTGGCGTGCATCAGCCCAGGGCAATGGCTTCATTAGCATCAGTGCCAGTGCCCAGCTCTCCAGCACAGGATCCCTGCGAGTACAGACAGTCCTCTGGAGACAGCTCCTGCCATCACTGAAGCCAAGCACTAAGAAAAAGGCTGCCTGAAATCCTCAAGAAGAGGAACTTATCACAAGAGACCTGGTAGAAACAGCAGCAGTTTTGTTTCTGTTTTGCTTTCAAAGGGTAAGCACCTTTTTCTCTCTCTATCCTACTGCTGGAGTACAGTTTGTACATCCCATCATTCAGATGTCTGACAAATTATTTCACAGAGTGTTCTTTATCCGTAGCTGTGACAAGCAAATTACACTAATTTAGGCTCATCTACCTTGGTCTCCAGGGACGCTGGGTATTAAATTGTCTCAGAACTGGCAGCCTGAAGCACTGTAACTACTCAGCCTGAAGGAAGACACTGGGATAGTTGCCCTACTCAACAAAAAAAAAAGGCTGCTCTATTCAGGGGAGGAACTAAAACTGGTGTAGGGATCACCACATTACTCATTCCTTCTGCAGAAATGAGGCTCATCTCTTAACCATGGCAACAATATTTACTCCAAATGGCATGTCAGCAACTTCACCACTGGCTCCAAGAACTACTCTCTGTCTTTCCTTCCTGATACACAGCAAATCCTATGAGATCCTGCAGGCTCCATTACCCCACTTGGTGACAGTCAAACTGCCTAACCATGCCCATAGAAGGATCAACAGGCTCCACGCAAGAGGTGGAGACCGCAATCAGCCTTTCAGTGAAGAGGGTTTGCCCAGCAGTGGCTTCAGAATGAAGGAATCATACAATATCCTAAATTGGAAGGGATTCACAAGGATTATCAAAGTCCAACTCCTGGTCCTGTACAGGACAACCCTAAAAATCACAGCACATGACTGAGAGCATTATCTAGGTGCTTGAACTCTGGCAGGCTTGGTACCATGGCCATTTCTCTGGGAAACCTGTTCCACTGTCCAGCCACCCTCTGGGTGAAGAACCTTTTCCTAATATCCAGCCTAAAGCTCCCCTGAAAAAAAAAAAAAAAGCTAAAAGAAAACCTGAACACTGGCCTACCCCTCAGCTGGGGCACTGCCATGGGGAACTCGGTGAGTGCACTGAGCATTTTCCTATTTATACATACACACAGAGAAAAGAACAGGATGAAAAGAGTCTCCTAGTTCTTCCTTCTAGGAAGGTAGGCCTGCTCCTCCCACCACTAATGCTGAAGCCCTCTTCAGAAGGGATCAGTGCAGAAGTTACTTATTTCTTCTTAAAGCAGCTGGATCTTTATTTGGCATGATGAATGCAGAGCTGCCACAGGCCAGGCTTGCTGGGAGTGCCAAGGTTAAGGTGTAATAGCAGATTTATCCCCACTATCAAGTTAAGCTTGTAGCCCATTTTCAACATAAGCCTATACTAGCAAAAAAATTTGTCCTTTAATCACAGCAACAAAGGCAGGCTCTCAGACTCCAGCTATTTTAAATGCACTCAGATGGGTCCAGATAATTGTTGGTGAGTAAGGAAAAGCTTTGAAGTTCTTGAATCCAGTAACAAAAGCTGAGCTGTGTGAGGAAAGAGACACAGCTTGCATGCTGGCTGCTGCTGCCATCTCCTCACGGGAATTTGTAACTCTTCTATTAAATCCTTCTCAAAGGTGCTTTCTTCTCCTCCCCTCTCTGTAACCCTCATGTAAAAACCCCATCAAGAGCATAACAACAGGATTAATGTACTTTTATACAGTTCACGAAAGTAATTTAGAGCTTTGACCTCAGTATTCCTACAGACAGCATTAAAAAGCTTATTTGATGCAGAAGATCCCTTATAGTTATCATTAATATGATGTGATTGACCTTATCTGCAATACAGAATCATACCTTGTCTTCAAGGCACCAGAGGTTATACCAAGCATTGAAAAACTTCTTCTTTCCAAAGTCCTAGAGAAAAAACCTCAAGTACCTCCTACCAAATGACTGAGACATCAGAACAAGTCAAATAGTAAGATCTGACTTCCCTGTAGGATTTGTTTGTTGATGCAATCTGCAATGTATCTACTAAAAATTATAAGTGAATGAAATTCAGAAAAGCAGGCTATTAAAAAATAAATGCAGAATATAATTTCATTTTATTATAATTATTTAATGAGTTGCGTCTTTATCTCAAATAGTTTTAATAAGAAAATTAAATTCAAGCATAAACTAATGGCAAGAGCACCTTTTGTCAAATCGATGCATTACCTATTGTAAAAATGAAATTCAAGCAAGCCTGCTACTTTTCAACTGTAGACATCACAATACAGTGGTATCAGATAAAGTCTGCTATTACATGAATAATGTTATTTTGCATTAATATGAATATGCATCAATAGGAAACAAAAATCTGGGCCAATAGCACATTAGCAAAAAACAGTTACTCTTGGCACCATCTGAGTACCTGGGAACAGTCTGGACATACCCAATGGGCAAGCTTAAAGCCTAGATATAAATTAAGAATAAAAACTGAAAATGCTTTCACTTGAAAAGCAAACCAGAAAGCTTAAGGCACTGCCACCTATAATTTGTTCCAGAAACCAAGGAAAGACAGATTTTAACACCTTTCATGTCAAAATTAAGAAGCCAGTATCATAAAAACAGCATAAATTCTGCACTCCAATTTTCTTCTTGAGTTTTAAGTCTCCTGAATACTTGAACCTGTAGTCCATCCAGTCAGGTAGTTTTATCTTCACCTCACACATGGTCTGCCTTTCAGGCTGGCTAATGATTTGGTTTTTGTTTTGCCCCCCATTGGCATCTCAATTCATTTGGAGGAATCACAGCAGTTGATATTCACACTACATGAAGCACCTGCCTACATATATGTCAAAATCATGGTGTGGTATTACCTATCAAAATAAGAATGAGCTACAGAAACCTCGGAAGAACTATCCAGACAGGAATGCCTCTGGATTTTGTAGATGAAAAGGAGCTGCCTGATCTTGGAAATGTTGCTGGCAATAAACCCACTTTTAGAGTATCTTCAGCTGATCAGCTACATGTACAGAACAAGAGCAATGCCTTTTTTTTCTGCTGTTTAAAAGAAAAAGTATCCTTCTCATGCATTAATGGAAGCCTGCTTTGCAATTCCTGTTGGATGCCATTTCTCAGGACACAACCAGATACAGATGTATGGATGGGGGAGAGAGGGGTTTTCAAGGACAAAAAGGAATACAGGCAAAGGTCATATGCAGATTTATGAAAAATAAATTTATTACATAACACCTTGTTTTAACAATGTTTGATTTTTTTACTCAGAATACTTGTGTCATTCATGTAAAATAGTTTGATACAGTACATTGTATGTAAGGTTTTTCCTCATAAATTCTAAGGCTCTCCTAACACCTTGTTCCTCTGCAGTAGGAATGGCACCCCTAAACAACGTGCGAACATTTAAAAAAAATTAACTGAACAAAATTTAAAATCCACTACACCAAGCTGGTTCTCAAAATTCATGACAAAATATCTGAATGGATGCCGCACCTTTTTAGGAAATATCATTCATGCTTTTTTAATCTCAAAGCATGCTCACAAATCATTAACACCAACAGGAAAAAAATAAAACACTGTCTATGACAATCATTTTCGTTTGTTTGCTGAACCAAACATGTTTATATCAATGACAACATACTTATTTTACTATCAAATAGCAGCTTTAATACCAGTCAAGTCATAGATTTCAAAACAAAAACAAAAACTCATGTTGGAAATAAATCTTTGGGATGTTTGTAATTGCTGGGAAAAAATGCAAACGCTTTCACGTTCTTAAAAAAATCTCATTGTAGCAATCGTGTCCGTCGTAAAACATTGATCTAGGTGGAAAATGAACCAACCCACAAAAGTCACTAAAAATAAACGTCTATCAAAACTGTCTGAGAGTTACGGTTAGTTTGCTTTTTTGCCATGGTAACATATACTGTATGCTTCAAGTACCAGTTCAAAGATGTCGTGTACTATTGGTCAGATGAAGTTGTTACACCAAGAGAATTCACCACATACGACAACAAAAATGCTTGCCCCTAGCACATTTCACAGCTTCACCTGCTACAGACTGTCACTGAAAAAAATGCATCGGTCAGTCTGAACCATGTCAAGTAAACTACAGAAGTAGCATATCCACAACACAAACCGTGCTAGCACTTTCTTTTCAAGTCTAACCCCAAAACCAGGTACAACGTGGGAGCCCCCACTCGGCCCCGTGGCAGGGGGTGGGTCGTGGCGGTGGGACAGGTGGGAGGTGTGGTTGTACAGTACATTCTCTGGCCCAAGCCGGGCTCCTGGCACGCAGCTGCGCGGCCGGTCCTGCAGCGTTAGCGCCGGCGTGCCGGCGGCACCGGGTGCAGCTCAGTACCGGTGGGTCTGGTGCGAGTACTGCGGCGGCTGCTGCGAGGTAGCTGAGTATCCCATGCTGCTCTGTGGCTGCGATGTGCTTGGTCCGGGGTTGGGGTAGGCAGCATGGGGGTTGGAACGCTGCAGGGGGAAAGCACAGACACACAGCCCTTCGTAACATGGACATCACAACAGTTTCACCGACTGACTTGCTTATTCAAGAGTGGCCCAGCATACACAGGCTCAAAGCAGCTGCACTTCCAGGCCTTGTTCCACTTATTCTGACTGCAGCAGGTAACAGGCATCAGGAACACCAGATCAGAAAGTGACAGATGCCAGCCTTCTGCTACCCACCCTAATGGGCATCTTCACCCACCACCCAGTCAAACCTCCAGCCAACCCTCCAGATACTACTGTGCACCTGCACATGACACTGGGCTAGCACCGCTCATGGCAGTGGTATTCTCCCTTCTACCAGGAAGGTACGCTGGGATGAAGGTCCAGGTGAGGCATCTTATTGCTGATGAGCCACTCTGCCTTATTCTGGAGATTTTCACAAAGAGGATATAGTTGCAACCCCTTTATGTTGACCTATGAGTACAGGCTGAGAGCACTGTGACTGGGCTAAGGTGTCAACTATTAGCAGCCTTAAAATACTTGAGGGAGAATTTAAAGACAACAGCAACACGTTCCTCAGTGGAACAAGATACACTCAGGCAAAAATGTCCTTAGATGGTGGCTTGGGAGGTTCAGGTGGGACACTGGAGGAGGGACCACTAAGGGGCCAGTACAACACTGGAAGAACCTGCCCAGAGAGCCTGTGAGGTTCATCTCTCTCTATGAAGGTTTTTAAGACTCAGTTTAACAAAGCCATGCTAACCTGAGTGAGTCAGAACTAGCAACAGCCCTGCTCCAAGTGGGAGACTTGGCTAGATGATTTCCAGAGGCCCCTTTTAATGAGCACTCCCACAATTGAGTGGAGCATTCATCATTGCAAGAAGCTCTCAGCAAATCAGCAACCACCAATTTTAACCTAGAAGTTACTATTTACTGATCATGGGTTATAAAGGAAAGAAGGACTGCCTGTGAGATTTGCAATATAAGCATCTGAGCACTTAGTAGCATTTAACATTTCATTAAATTTACACAATTTTAGTACATTACTCTGTTGGTTTACATTCACATTAAAGTTTACATCCCTCACAAAACTTTGCAACATCTAGAAACTCTGTAGCTTCTGAATTCTTGGTATCACAGAAACATGTTTTTTAGGACAAGCTGGTTTCTAGAAGAGGTCTAGAAACTTCTATAAAGTTTTGTTTATGTCAGGACTGGGGTATTGCTACTGAGACCTGAATAAGAAAAAATTGCGGTGAACCAACATCCTGAGAAAGTAAAATATAAAATCATAAGATGAAACAAAAACCCCAATTTTTTTTCTTGTATAGCATTTAGAACAGAAGCTATACCCAGGATGCTGAGATGACGGCAGAAATAAAAAAGGCATACTCTACTTGTTAACACACACTCACAGGACTGAGCTAACACCTCTAGAGAAAAGAGGAAGAAATGGCTGGACCAGCACTTAATGTCAATTGGAACAAACCAGCACTGCTGAACTGTACCATTAGCACACTGACTGAACTTTGTGACATTTGCCTTCAGCCTTGAGAGAAGGACTAAGGCATTCATCAGCAGAAGGGTCACAGTTCCGGGTCACCCTTCTCCATGTTGCAAATACAGAATGTACTTCAAAGAGCAAAAGTCTTGAATGTTGATTTTGCCCATGTGTGGCTTCTGTATGCAGGAAACCATCACAAGTTTAACTATTTAAAACTGACCACTCATTTCAGTTGTAAAATACTCCCTGCATCCTGACTTCTAAAACAGATCTTATTTTAAGACAGAAGCAATGAAAAAACAGATTCTTTCATTACACCCATAACAACAAAAGGCTTTTGTTTAAGAACAAAAGTAAATATCCAATCCTTTCTAAATACCATTAAGCACCCAGAGGGTTATCACAAGCAAAAGCTCAGAGTAGTGGAATTGCTACAGCCTGTTTAATCACATTGCCTTTGGGAGTGTCACATTGCAGATTTAAACAAGGAGGCAAGAAAGTCTGTGTGCCATGTGTCTACTATTTTTATGCATGGCAGAAAAGGATACGAGGTCAATGTGCCCTGCAGAGTAATTTGACTTCTGAGTGAATGCAGAAACTGTCTTAGTGTGCCTTGCCCAGGAGATGGCAATCCTTCTTCACAGGCTTTATATGGTGAATTTGAGCAAATCTAATGAAGAACAAAGGAACAGGTGTTTGATTAAACAGAGGGCTGCATTGTAATGTTTGTTTTCCCTCTTCTCAAGTTGCGGGATCAGAAGCAAAAAATGTGAGGAATTTTTTTCAGGAAGACCTGAAACCATCAGTTGGAAGCTCTTAACTGCTTTTGTTCTAGAGCTAGCAAGTTCAGGTCTCCTCTCTTTGATTATCATGTTTTCCAGACACTTTAATCAGAAGAAATCTACTGACTGCCTCTTTGTAAGGCTAGGAGGGAAAAGATTTATTTTTTCGAAAACCAGGTATTTTCCCTTCTAGAGAGACAGCAGAAATATTGGTCAGGAGCAATCAAGTTACCAGTAAGAGGTCCTGAAACAAAAAAGCAGCAGCTATCATTATCTTAAGGGAAAAGTATTCTGAAATTATGTTTTTCACAAGGGCTGCCCCAGCTGTAATTCCAGGATGGATAGATATCTGTGAGTACAAAAATTCCGATGAGCATGAACTGAAAACGAACCAACGCCAACTCTGGCCGAGCAATTTGTGTCCTCTGACTTGTTAGCCAGCAAACCTCAGCTCTCGCTCACAGAACTAGGAGGAGCTGAAGTTTGTTCAAAATGCCACAATACAACAGCAAAATGAGGTGAAGGGCATGTAAATAGGGCATGTAAATGGGGCTCCCTGACACAGCACACAAAACCTCTGAATCAACCTCCTTAAGACTGTGACTCTACCCGAGGGCAAGATTAAGGAAGTTTCAGCTGCATTTGCCTTCTGCTTTGTGTCTATGTTTTTAAGAAGTGGGAGAAAGAGCTAATTAAAAGACCAAAACAGCAACTGACTGCAGCTTGCCAGATTGAAAGGGATGAAATTCCTATAAGAGTGCCTGTGATGGATAATGCTACCAAAAGAAAGATGACATTTATACTTAGAGGCACCCCACCCTGCAGAACTATAGTTAAGGCTCACCACTGTCTCAAACAGCTCTAAAAACGTATATTGTTCAAGGAGAATGACTTGCAAACTGATGTGTTATTGATGTATCCTGAGATAATCTGAACAAAGGCACTTGGGGACTATATGAAGGGTCTCACAATAAAGCTCCTGGAAATGATCTTATTTTACATTTTTTTCAGTACTTTCAAGTTTTGGCCAATGCTGAGAGTATACAGAGTTTACACATTTAGGTAAGGATGAAGGCAATGCCCCCAGGCAGCTTCTGAGGCTATCTGGTACTCTCAGGAACAAACTCTGAAATGCAAGATTTCAAAGCCTGTGGATGATACAAGCCCACTGGTGGTCCATGGAGAAGCCGTATCAAACTGAAAGGCAAGTTGACAGCAGCAGCTTTACTGACTCAATTTTTTAACACTCTCTATATTTTGCTACAGACTATAAGCACAGCTAAGTTAGTTTCCATTATCAGGGTCTCATATTTAGATATTAATCTTTAAATTAACTGAAAACATTGTCAGTAATTTCCAACTTCCCCATCTTTTGATTTCATTCAAGACTATCTGCCAACTGGCTGCCTGTATTGTGCATTCCACATAAGCCAGTATGCAATGGTTAGTTCCTGCAGGCTAACATTTCCAGCAGCATGCCTCCTCTTGAAATCACCTATTCCCTAGGCTTGCAAAAATCTGCTGTTCTCTAACTGCTCCTGTGAACCATTTGAAGTCTTCCCTGCTCCTCTTTTGTAATTTCTTAGCTTGTATTAACGGTTCTCTCCTTAACTCTCCTCCCCCCAGTTTCCAGTAGCAGTCTCATCCAAATCCAAAAACTCAGGTATCATCTGCTGGGATGATGAAGATACTCTTACACTCCAGGCTCTGCTTTCTTAATGCCTGAGCACAAGTTCAAACACAGGAAGGCCAGAACATATTTTTCATGTTTTCCTCAAGTGCTTTTTTCCCAATGCACCTCCTCATCTTCCTCACTCATAGACTGCCATCACCTCACCTGTCTTCAGATCTGTAACATTTGGCTTATTCAATGTGGAATCTCCCTTGATCTTCAAAAAAGATTATGACAGCATGCCAAGTCTTTATGCCAAGTCATCCAAAATACTGTTTCTGCAACCATTAATCCAACTAAAGATTCAAATTCTCGTTTCACAGGTTTTTTACTGCAATATCCTCTGCCACCTACCATTACAAGCTTGTTTGAGCATGAAATGGCATTTTTAGGTGATACAGAGCACAGCATATCAGGCTCCTGGTCCATAACATTAGTGTTCCCTAATATGAAGGAAATAATTAGTAACTCTAATCATGTCTGATCCTAATTTCCTTACTGCCAACCTAAAGAGCATCAGGATATCAACAAATCATCAACTAAATGAATCTGAAAAAAAAATCAAAATATGCCAAAAACTAACAGTTTAATACAGTGACATTTACAAAGTTACTTTTTTAGTTTGAAGAAACATGCTCTAAACATGAAAAGCAAATACACAATATGTGAATAAAACAAAATACCTGATAGTCTGAGGTCATAATAAGTCCACCTGAGGTAGTGGTAGGAGGAACAACTCTCACTTTTTTCAGTGGGGGTCCCTGTGTGTGACTGTTGTCTTGGTTCCCTGGATGACCAGTTCCATTAGTATGGTTATTGCCCTGCTGCTGCTGCTGGTTCTTCTCAATTGTTTAAACACAAAGAAAAATTTCAACTCAAAAGCAGTACATGAAATAACATGAAATCAGGAAATAGTGTAAAAGCCAGTGAAACATGATGATACTGTTCTTCTAGTACTTACTTTGTCTCCTTTATCATCTGGTTCTTCTTCTGTTAAAAATTCTCGTTTTGGATAAGGGATTTGACAACCTGCAAAAACACTGTCCCCCAAAAAAGTCTATTTATCACTGTATTAGAACAGAAGGGTTAGACCTGTAAGATTCACACTTTACCCATGATAGTTTCAAGTTGCCTGAGCCATCATTTAATACTTGCAACTAAGGGAGAAATTTTCCCTATCACCATATTCTAAACTTTGTAAAAACATCCACACTTTATTTTAATGTTCATTTTACTCTTATACACTAACTTAAACTCCCAAAAATTTTTTTGTTGGTTAGAAAAGTACATCACCTGTTAAGTATCTGCAAGGGCACAAAGAGCTATCTCACTATAGCTATTGTGTAATTCAGTCTCAGGACTAACTAAAAATATTACTGGAAATTTCACTGACTATTAACAAAACCACCTGGAAAAAAAGTTTTAAAGTAAATAGAAATTTCACCTGTCAATTCATATCTCACAGTCCACATGGATTTGCTACTGCTAGTGCAAGCTAACATTTATGTGCCCTTCATCAGTAGAACGCATTTATAATAAAGTCTTTGTACACCTGTTAGCAATATTCATTGTGTATTCACACTAAATGTCAACCTAAATTTGAGAAAAAAGCCAAACACTACCTTAAAGTGGTTTCTGCAACAGCCAATCATTTGCATGACTTTAAATCACAAAGAGAGGTCAGGAGATGCTATAAATAATCGAGTAGGCTTTAGTGAAATAATTTCATTTTTAATTAATTCCTTATAAGTATACATATTTTATAAATTCTTCCCTACATCAGGATAGAGAATTACAGACAGGATGTACTAATAGCTTTCCTAAAAGGGTGTACAGTCATGCTCTCTGGCTAGTCTTTTGGAAGAAGGGCTTAATTTTTAATGAAATCACTCATTGTCCATAAATTTTCTCCCTTTTGTAAATCTGCTTGTGCAAACAAAAAAGAGGAGTGTCTACAGAAAATGGATTTAAGTTGTTAAGGATGACAGCACAGAGACACAGAGCTGACTTTCCCCATCCAGCGAATTTACAACAAAGGCTAAGACAAAAATGTAAACTAATTAGAGACTGTCATCTGGTATTCTGAGGCAGAGAACTGGACCTGCAGGCACTTAGCAGTTGTCTACCAAGATCTGCAGCATGTATAATCAACCTGTCAGTGAGTAACAAGATTAGTGCTGCAACTAATAGGATCAACGTTCCATAAAGCAAGAGATTAATAAAAATGCTACTTAATTTTTAAAACCACGAATGGCATTTTAGTGGTTATAGCTTTCTTCGGTTGTTAGACAGTATTTAGCTCAATATTCACAAACATACTTAGGGCAGAAAGAAAGCACAGCTCTAAAGCTTCTCTGAATGCACTGATAGGTTAATAAACTGACCACTTACTCGGATGTGGGAAGAGGATCTTCCAAGAAGTAAGGATCCTGCATAGCCTGTTCTGAGGTAATTCTCTTTATCGGATCCATAGTGAGCAATTTCTGAAGCTGGGGAAAGAAAGAAAAAAAACATCTTCACATTACCAAAACTATGCATAGAAACTTCACTGTATTCCTGAAAGACAAGATGATATAAATGTGTCTGAACTCAAAAGCCGAACCACAAATGGCATAACCACATTCTTCTCTCCTGTTAAAATAGAAACTTCATTTCCTATCAAAGGACATCTATTTTCACTTGCAAAGACCAGGACACTCAGTTCCAGGCACAAATGTTCTATCAAAACCATTCAAAAAGTTTCCACAATGTACTAGCAACTTTAATCACAAAATTATTTGGGTTGGAAGGGCCCTTTCAAGGTCAGTTAGTCCAACGTTCTGCCATGGGCAGCAACACATTTAACTAAACCAGGTTGCTCAGAGCCCTGTCAAGCCCAACCTGGAACACTTCCAATGATGGGGCATCCAGAAATTTGTGCAACCTGTTCCAGAGCCTCATCACTCTCTGAATAAAAGATTTCTTCTAATATCCAATCTAAATCCTCTTTATTTAATTATAAAGCCATTATCTCTTATTCTATCAAAAAAATGTTCCTCTTCAGCTTTCTTGGAGACCCCCTTTCCAAGTATTGAAAGGTGCTATAAGGTCTCCTGGGAACCTTCTCTTCTCCAGGCTGAACAAACCCTGCTCTCTCAGCCTGTCTTCAGAGGAGAGGTGCTCCAGACCTCTGATCACCTTTATGGCCCTCCTCTGGACACAGCACTCTAGGTGAGGTCATGTGAACTAGCAACACCAGACCATAAGTCCTATTTATTTTATTTAGCTCTAGTGCTGAGTTGCAGTGATGCATTCTTAAACTACGTGTTTCTTATTCAAAAAGTTTGGTGTACATGCATATACTTCTCTCCATGCACCCAAGCAGCTGTGCTGGACAAGCAACATAAGATAACCTTCAGATACCACACAGAAAAATAGTGAGTTTTTATGTTTCACCAACACAACACAGTGCCCAAGGCAAAATTGCACCATGACATATTGTAAAAGACAATGGTCTTCAAGGCAAAATTGCACCATGACATATTGTAAAAGACAATGGTCTTCAAAACAAACGTTTCACTTTTAACCTGTACTGGGTTATTCTAAAACTGTGCCTCTAACAAGAAAATACATATGTAGATATTATTAATTTACATTTCCTATTCATACTTTTTATAGGATTCATATATTCACCTTTTTAAAAAGATCCAGTGTCATGATCTAACTCTGAACTGGTCCTTTCTTTTCACTAGCTATTAAGTGAGAATTCATAACTGCAACGCAAATCTCCACACTTCAAAAGCCGAGGTTGAGAAAGTACAGTTCTCTCCTCAGCCTTCAGTTTTGACAGCATGGTTAAGAACATCATAACTATGAATTACCACCATCAATCCACTTATGTTTTTCACATCATCCACAAGAACTCACAGTAAGTTATTTCAGCTCTCTGAGTCTACATGAAGTTTTTAGAGAATAGTACGTTGAACAAGCCAATTCTTACTCTCCCAAAAAGCACTACCAAGAGCCAGAAAAAGAAAAGGCAAAACATGACAAAGAACTGCCAACACATTGAAAAACACAAATAAAAAGCACTGCAAAATTCTAATATCATTTCTGGTGACTGCATTCTAGCGCTGTCCATCACATGCTGACAAGTCTTGGTCATGATCAGCCATACAAAAAAGAAATCAAAATGATTGTGCCACCATTATCCACCCAGGGCATCAAAACTTTGGTTCTGCCCCCTAAAAACCACCTGGCCAGATGACACAATAAAAACACAGTATCTTTCACACATCATCAGTGAATGGGACAAACACTACAGTTCATATGGACCAAAGTAACCACATGGAAGATCAAGAATCACTAAATTAACCAGAAGCAGCAGCTGTTTACCATCCTCTAGGGCATATATAAGTAGGAAAAAAAATCAAGGATGTGGAAGTGGAGAAACAGTAAGTTGCAATAGCAGGCAGGAGCTGAAGTTTTCTTAACACATCAGTTCTGCCTGTGGAAATGGACCATGTACAAGAATGTCTGTAAAGAGGAGGAAAAAATCTGGTTCATTCAAGTTGGGGAATCAAAACTTTTTTTTTGGCACTGACAACAATCTCTAGATTTACATATTTTAAAACAGTAGATTATAAAGATCTTTTTAATCTGTTCTGATGCAGAGAGTAAAAGAAAAATATACTTGTATCTTAATAGCTGTGAAAGAGCAAGAGCTTGGAATATGTCTGGAAGAGCTGGCACCAAGAAAATCACTGGACTTGTTCAGACTTTGCTGGATACACCGAAGGCATTCATCGACAGTTAAGTTTAGCCTCAAACAAGAGTGGAAGCCTAAGACACATTCAAATTTTGGTAGCTCCTGAACAGTATTTTAAGATGTTAAGCTGGAAAACTCTGGTTTTTATGCAGGAACTTACCAAGTGGAATGCCTTGCTATCTGGTTTAACTTTATGTTTTTCCATATATTTGATAAGGCTGCAGTTGGTGTACCTGGAAAAGGAAACAGAAGTGATGTTTCTAATATGCAAATCATTGATAACTGCAAAGTTTTCTTGGTAGCCACAAAATATATTAATTAGAGCAGTTTAGTCTCTCTGCAAATCCAGTAAGCAGGGAAAAAAACACACTATCAACACCAGAGATTGCTTAAAAATCAGAACTGCAGAAAGGCATATTTCCCTCACATCCTTATAAAAGCATATCACACCCACACAAAAAGCACACTTTTAACTCACATGCAGACAGCAAACTATCAACTGGATTTAAACTGCCTGGTAGCAATTTTACTACTATACTGTTTGATTCTGTGCATTTCTCATGACAGTGAAGATAGAGATGCATACTAAGCTCATCTGAATGCTCTCCTGCAACTTACAGGTTTCTACAAGAACATTCCTGTATTTACTTCTTCTTTGAAGAGAAGCTCAAAAAACAAAAAAAAGTCTCAAAATGGTTGCAATAGCATGGCAGATAAAAGAAATGTATGTAACTGTACAGCCCCAAGTGCCTCAGCATTTGGGAAATCAGGCAACAAGGTGGTATTTTAAGTGCAGGTATTAGCCTGTGGCAATGGGACAGCCCCAGACACCAAACCTGACAATTATACCCACTGTTTGCTGGAAATGTTTTAAGGTTACCAGACCCCTTTTAAGCAGCTATTGCAGAAAATGATTGCCAGTACCACAGATTTGGGAACAGCTGTGCTTTGACACACCGTGCTTTGCAAACCTCAGAGCTGCATGGGATCTTACTGGCATCACCTGCTTCACACTTGCCACCTCACCCTTTACAGCCTCTCTGGCTTCTCTTCTGATCAACACCACCTCAACAGGTCAAGTTCACAACTGTGGAACAACTTGCATTTTTCACAATCTAAGTCACAATAATTTCACAGTCCTTGTTTGGCATCTCCATAGAAAATAACTTGAACTGCAAGAGATCTAGTGTAGGAAAGAGATATAAAATACACTTTATTAAGAAAGCTCAAGTCAGACTTACGTATTTCTCCGGAAATCTTTCATCAAGGTTGAATGTTCTGGCATCTTTTTTATGTCTTCCCAATCTTTATCTGCAAAGCAGTATTAATAATTCTTTCCCTTTCTCACTGAGAAAAACAAAGCATTTCCAAGTATCTCCACAGCCTTGATTTTTAATTTTTTTAAAAAATTCTGCTTCTCTAACCTTGCAGTTACTTATGTCTTTGTACTCCCTAGCTCCTATTCTTTCATCACCTCTTCACAATAAATCATACCAACACCTAAGAGGTTCCAGCTGTGTACTGATTAACTCAAGAACTTAAAAAAAATATGCCAGCTACAGCGCCCACAAAACACTGCTGAAGAAAAACACATCAGGCCTTGTGCTTGAACCCTTCAGGACTGTTAATTTATTTAGATACAGCTGTGATCTCAGGACAGGAGCACACAGAATTCCATCAAACCCTGTCTCCTCCTAAGGCATTCTCTGCTCTGACAGCACTTTTAGTTACAGGAAAATGCCTAGAGGTACTACTGCAAAGTGAAATACTGTTAGCAAAAAAAAAGTTTAAAAAAGTAAAGTTTGAATTAAAGAATAATTCATCTCAATGTAGAACAAGACTGAAATGGATTTTAAAATAAAACAAACTCACTAACAGCACCTAGTCTCAAATGTCTTAGTTCTAACTCTTGAAAAGGCTCTGTGAGCAAGCAATTTGGTTTAATTCAAATCTTTACTAAGTCTCATCACAACTGCAGAACACAAAGTTTAAAAGCATCAAATAAATAAACAAATAAATCAGATAATTATTTAATTATCACTTAGTTAAAATATTCTCATCTCTCCTATCCCAGAGACGTGAGAAACTGTTTCAGATATGGCAAGTGTCATTAAAATACAAAAAATTTGCTGCAATTGAAGGAAAAGCATTTCTTGGTAAGAATTCCAAAGGTCAAACAGACCATTAGAAAGGATTAATTAAACCAATCAGAAAACCAAAATGAGAGTATGATCTACTTATGTAAGCTATACAGAATCAATGTAAAACCCAAATCAACTAAGAAAAGTATAAAAGGGTAAAATGCTAGTTCAAAGCAGAAGGGGAGAGTATTGCTGGAAGAAACAAAAGTAAGGAGACAATATACAAAGGTAACATTAACGTGAATTTTTTACAGCAGTACAGAAGCAATGAAGTACGTACACACACAAAAAAACGTAAAAGGCAAAAATAAGAGCATGTTTAATAACAAAATTCTAGAACCACATAAACACATAGACCACAAAAGTCATGTGAAAGGAAGAGGCAAGTCCAGAAAAAAAAACCCAAAAGAAAGAAATAATTAATAGTAGAGGAGGGAACACAAGCAGTGAAGAGAAAGATAAACAAAAAGTAAAAGTACAGCCCCTGTAACTCTGACTCCTGTGATCATGTGAACATTAGAAGATAAAGTATTAACTGAAGTAAGGCAGCCTGCATAAAAACAAGACATGACCAACACTGAGGGGAAAATGCAACAAGTGATATCCCCATTGTAATTTGTTTAGGTTCACACAACCAGTTCTTTCTTCTTAGAATGAAGATATTTTTTCTATACCACCAGTTTTCCACCAGGGAGGAAAAAAAATATCAATACCCTTCATTACTTCCAAATGCAAAGTTTAATTTGGCATGAGTTAAACAAATGCATAATATTCACTAAATATATATATATATATTTTTGCTAGGTTTCAAAGATCAGTCGCCTTCCAAATCAATAATCAATATCAAACAAGTGCAGAAATATTCCTTCTTATTTTTAATTATCTACCATTAAATACAATCTTTGAAAACAATAAAACATTGGTACACACATACACAAAGATAACCCTATCATTAATAAAAATGAAAATATCTAATTTGACCATTGGATTCTATATTTATAACTCATGAAATAAAGATTGTGTTTGAACAGCTCTACTGCTTTGATCAGCTGCCACCTTCATATGCAAAGAAAGCAATGCGGATATCTTTCTTTGAACAGTGGTGATAAAAAATATAGTATGTACCTGCAGGAAATCCCATTACATTGAATATTCTGTCCAGCTGGTCATGGTGATAAGGATTACTAGTTTTGATATCTTCTTGTCGACAATGGAATATTGGTTCTGATGTTAGCAGCTCTGCAAATATACACCCTATGGCCCAAATATCTTTAAAAAAGGAGAACAGAAATAAAAACAACAAATGAATCTTTCCAAAAGCATCTGGTTGAGGCACAAAGTTAGAGCTTAGCTTATCAGGGATAAGGTTCCTGCATTGAAAATCTCAAGTTTCTATTTTAGAAGTGCAGTACTTCCTCAACTTTTTCTTTTAACTTGAATGGAGGTACCCAATGCAGTAACTACACAAGAGCTGAGAGAATAGCATACAAGTTTTTGTAGGGTTTGTGAAGTGTAGTTACCACTTAACATTATAAAAAATTAATTTGGTTGAGATTAAAAGTGAAGGAAACTACTGGGGCAACTGTCAACACACGAAACACAAAGAAAAGCCAACCAGCATCTTGCCCATTCAGTACCACACTGTCCTGACCAAGAAACGCGCAATCACTGACCAGCCAAGTTTAAGTAGTAAATGACCCCAAAAGTACAAGCTGAAAATTAGCAGTATTGGTATAAATCAAATGATATCTGCCACAGCTTGAGAGTAACAAACCAATTGCTACAAGCCCACATACCTCACAACTTTTTCATAACATTCACTTTAAAAAACCACAAACCCTACAACCTTTCTCTTTTAACTGTTGCTTTCCTGTCTAATAATCAGACCCCCTGAATTTTCCCAGTTGTTTTCTCAATTTTTTTCTAGTATATACAAACACAATTTTTAACTCAAAATAGTGCTACATTGAGCCTTGAATGAACAAGGTCATAAACAAGGACAAAAGCAAATAATGTAGACAGCACAACCCCATTACTCAGTGTTTTTACAGAGTTATTTTTTATCCACACTGAAAAACTATTTACTAAAGGCTATGACTGCCCATGCAGTTTCACACACTGCAATCAGAAGAAATGGCAGTAAAGTGAGGGAATATGCAAATACAACAAACTAAGGAGTTTAAAGAAACATACAAAAAATGTATCTATAAAAGAAACACAGTATTAACAGAAAAGTCAACAAGAATACATTTAAGGCATAGACATTAGAATTGATGACAGAAACACACATACGATCTCTAAAACAACAAAACAAGAAAAGAAGATTGAGTTCTGAGGAAGACTTCCAGGTTACAGAAACAACAACACACTATGTTGACATACAACCTCCATGCCTGTGCCAAGTGGAGTAGCTGCTAAGGAAGTTATTTCCTCCCAGAACTGGTTGCCAGCCTTTAACACATCTTTTAAACCAGGTAGCAAGAGAAAAACTTCCCAGTGCTTTTTCCTACAGTCTCTCTCCCTTCCATAGCAAAGCTGATCAATCCAGTAGAAGTGATCTGCCTCCAGTTTGCTGTTGGGTTGTTCCCCTGTTCTACAGCTCACAAAAGCTCTGGCCATCTGTCATTTATCTTTGAAAAAGACACAGAGAGCCTGAAATGCAGTTTAATTTTACAGGTCAGCTTCAGTGCAGCCACTATATTCTCCATTCTGTATATTCTTTATTTCATATATTTATTACACTAGGTAACAACCTCTGCAATAAAATTAATGCACTGTGACTCACAGTCATCCTAATATGAATTCTACTAGCAGTTCAAAGATGCTTCCTTATTTTTTATAGCCTCTAACATCATTTATGAAAGTTGTGTGTGAAAGCCACAAACTTAGATTGCTTTGCAGGGCATTTGGAGCCAAAGTCCAGCAATACATTTAATTTCTATGTATACAGCCTGAAACCTCAGTAAACAAAACAATTTGTCAAAGATTCACGTTTCTTCAAGAAACAAGTAATGTACCTTTAACTCAGCTACTGTCCTTTGAACAATTTATCAAAGCTTTAATATCTGGGTATGGTTTACATAAAGAACAAAATAGTACATTTTTGTCCAATTTACTTACCAATAGCTTTGGTATAATGCCTTGCTCCAAGAAGTAACTCTGGAGCTCGATACCAGAAGGTTACAACTACTGGATCCAAGTCTGCTAAAGGCTTCAGAGGTGAATTAAATAATCGGGCAAAGCCCATGTCAGCTGCAAAATTCAAAGAGAGATGCTTTAAAATTTGAGGGAAACCAACAATCTTCTTTTTTTTTTTTTTTAACAATCTGAACAATCTGATTGAGTTTACTTGTTAGCACTATCATCACTCCTAAATCAAATGCAAAGGCAGACTGTAGCAGATATGAACTCTGAGCAGCTTCTTTCTGTAGAAGTTACTGGATGGCATCACCTATGTGGTATATCATTATAAATCATTACTAACGTGAGTCATTTACAACAAAGAATTAACCACTGTTCTGAAGAAGTGCATCAGCTTCTCAGGACACTGGTAAATCCTGACTCATTTTACCTGATGTTCTCTGGTAAAATACTCCCATTATTACAGGATGCTTTTTCACAAAGCAGCAATTTTTCAAGTGAGCAAAATGCAGATTCTGCAAAGGTTAGAATGATTTATAATACATACGTGCACGTGACAAAAGCTCCCTCCTCATGAACTTAGCTGTAGCATGACTTCACACAAAAACAGCAACTAAGCCTACAGCATCTGCCTCCCTGCTGATTTTCTATCAAGATGCATTTCCAGTACCAATATACCAGTACCATTCAGGCTATGATTTTAAAATTTGGGTTGTGGGCACTATATCATTAAAAACTGTTTTTTAGAATTTGCAGTATACAACTGCCTAGAAAGTTGTCTGAACTACCAAATGTAAGTCATACAGGAAAAAATGGGCAGAGACTAGAATATGCAGCTTCTCCCATGAAATTGCTTTCCTGACCCACCAACCCCCAAATCCCAAGACAGAGTGACCCTATCATGTAGGGATATTCACATGCTGAGAAAGACTTAAATGAAATGAGATGAGCAGCCACCCTGAGGGAGAACGACCTACATGCTATAGCTCACTGAGGGAGTACTACAGTGTAAATATGGGTCTCCAACTTGACTACACAATCCTAAATAATTTTTTCATATGCATTCCTATTTATGATTGCTTTAATGCATTTAAAAAGAGAAGCATTTTACAGTTGTTTACATTAAAAAATCAATTACTCAAAATTGATCAAAACATTAATAACTATGAATAATAATGAAAATTGCTGGCAGAAAGCGAATCTATGACCCAAAAAGACACAAAAAGCCTATAAAAATTATTTTAAGTTAAATACCAGTTATGTATTTTTTAGAAAAATTAAGTTACACTGGAAAAGTGGAAGCCCTTTGTACGTATATAACTTCTGCATTCTTTTACTGCTGTGGCAATCTTAAGAAAATAAGAAAAGAAAAAAATCTACATTTTGATAATACACTTAAAAATCCAAGGTTCCCCTCCCTCTTTCCCTGCTGGGAATGGATGGCTCAGAGGACTGGTGGCCCAATACAGAATCTTTCACCTGTCCATTAACAGAGTCTGAGTTAATTTGGTTGTTCACTAAGTTATTCTCAAATTAATTCAAAACTATAAATTAAGAAATAAATGGGTGGTCTATGTAAAATTACTAGCAAGTAGTTGTGTACAGCAAATATCACCACCACTGTCGAAAGTGAGTCCAGAGGATGACCTACATTCTCTGTTTTGGAAGAAAACCTCCATGAAGAGTAAGGTAATATGAAGAAATTTTCCCCGCTGCTGTCCGTGTTGTACCTGTTTTCTATGCAGACCTTAATCTCTACTGTGAACCTTAAAGCTCAGAAATGCATTAAAAACTTTCAGAGTAGGATCTGCAGAAGCCTTTAAGCCTGGCCTATTACTCCTTGGATTCCCAAGGACAAGGGAAGGCCTAGAGCAGCACTGAACGCTGCCTGAAAATCCTACCCTGAATCATTATACTAGTGATTAACAATGTAGTTCAGATAAACAAAACAGCAAGAGAACAGAGTAACAATGCAGAAGAGTAATCTCATAAAATAAAGCCAGAGGGAAGTGAAAAAGATGAACTAGTTTTAAAAAACCTTTCCAAATGGGGCTGCATTACCATAACAAATGTAAGCAGGCTGTGCATTAGTAGCCTGCTATTACAGCACTGCCATGATAATGCACAGCCTGGTACAGTTTATTATCGTTAGACTACTGTTAATTTTTATTTATGCATTTAGTTTAAAACAGTTGAACTTCTACACATCATCCTCTCACTGCAAATAGTAACTCGCACCAGAAAATGTTAAAATAGTGTGGAAGTGTTGGGTCCTTTCTAACCTGGTACACCCCAGGCTAAGCATTTGGCGTTAGCTATTAGCTCTCGCTAAACATTTTGGATAGATCTGTGTTTTCTGCACTTTTAAGATCCCTTGAGTTCGTCTCCAAGGGACCTGCCTACTCTATCAAGAATATTTTGTAGGCTGAATGCCATCCTTTATTCCATTATAAGATTTAAGGTTTGCGCAATGAGTAGTTCCCTATTTAGATTTATATAAGCAGCAGCAAGATGTCATGGCATTAGAGGTAAATGGAGGAAATTTTAAAATCCCATTTCTTTCTCCTCCTTTCCTCCTAGCTAGCTGTCATCTTTAACCTCCCCCCTTGAAATTCCCCCAGCCCACAAAAACACCCACTTAAGCAAAATATAATGACATTTTCCACTTTTTGTTGATGAGGCTATAGCATTTAATTGTCAGAACTGGTACATGGGGCTAATATGATGAAGCCAGTCACTCAGAAAACAGCATTTAGGCAATGTGCCCGGGCACATACTGGTATTACAGTGACTACTTTAGGTGGTACAACTGCACCTTCAGAACATTCTAACTTAAATGCTACACTGGGACTTATCAAAGATATAAACATACCAATTTTTACTCTTCCTCGCTCAGGACCTTCACCCATAACTAAAATATTAGCAGGTTTCTGTGGAAAAAAAAATAAATATACAATACATATACCACGATAAACCTAAACATTAGTCTCTGAAAAGTTAATTAAGCTTTGTTTTGCCAGTTTTAAACCAACTTTGTTTTGACAAAAATTACAAGTTTCTCTGTCACAGTAAGGCTGTGCAAGGACCCAGACACAGGCTCTCCCTGACTATATCTTCCTCACATTTCTTCTCAGCATTGCTGTGCTTCAGCACCACATTCCCTACTGATGCCCTGGTGTCTGTCCTCAACACACACGAGCCGGCAGCCACGGAGCCGCTGGGATTTCTGCCCAAATCGCCCTAGATCCTTTCAGTGGGAGCAGCCCACTGCTGCCCACCATCCCAAATTCAGGGATGGAAAGCCAGCTCTACGGCAAGTTTTGCTCAGGGTTATTAGGCACATTCGTACATCGTACATAAAAAATACACAAGTGAGATACAGATGAAACGTTACCATATCACCTGATATTGGAGAGAACAATCATCTAAATTCTTCCTATTTACAAGTGTTTTACCATTTCACACAGCTGCAAAACTGGAAAGCACTGCCTTTATGTTATTTTTCTGTCTTTGTTTTGTTATGGAGGCAAGTTTAAGAACTAGAGTTCAGCTGTTAGAAACATGACAACTCACTTCATAATCCTCTATTTTCTGCTGTCCTGTTTCTCATATTCCATTCTCAGCATTTGTAGACAGAGGATTCCTCAATTCCTAACACAGATTATATCATGAAACCTGCAGTGCTTATTTGGAGGGAAAAAAGTAAAGAAACTCACAACTAAAGCTGATAATGTATGCCAGACTTGTTCTCAAATTGAGTGATTTAGATACCCATTCATTCTGTAAATCCTGGACAAAACTGGGATTCCTATTCAGTTGTGACCTGTAAGATTATAATAAGGCTGAGCTACAGCTCTTGCTTTGCTTTTCCAGTTTAAAATTATCTGAAGGTATGAGTACCTGAGCAAAACAGTTTAGACTACCTAAAAGTTAATGCAATAGATTCTAGTACTTCATGTGATTTCCTAAACACATTCTAGGGTATTCTCCGGCCTTCCTGAATCTATCAGGCTCTAATGTAAACACATGCAAAGAAGCAGAAGACCACAAATCAAGAAGTAATTCCTATTGTGTAAAAACAAGGTACAAAAAATTAGTACTCCAGCAAAGTATTTCCTTGAGAAATTATTGTTGTATGAAAGGCTGCAAAATGGATTTCTGAAACTCTACAATCCCTGGACAAAATATGTAAAAAAAATCTGACGTGTTGCATTTCTGAGAACAGGTTAAGGACAGGAGATGTTATCAAAAATGTGATCCAAAAAAATAAGATATATTCCATTGTCTTTCCAACAGCAATAGCAACAGATCCAGTGCTGTATTAGTTCCACGATTTCCAAAAACAACTGTCCCCCACGCCACCACCACCCCTTTTTGCTTTGTTTTTTTAATAAAGGCATACTCTCCAGGTTAAGTACTGCTTCACCATTAAAAAATGCAGAATGGAGGCACACAGCTCTCAAAGCATTCCATTTAGATTGCTTCTACAAAAGTCCTAGAAATAAACAAGCAGCACACATCTTTAAATTCATAGTGCTGAACTTTATGGCAATTCAATCTTCTAGGTATGAAAACACATAATTTCACCAAAGAGATCTTTCTATTGTTACACTGTGACTCAAAGAACAAATCCACATCTTTTACAAAACTTGCTTCAATATATATGTGGTGTTAAGCTACAAGCATAATTATTATGTTTTCACCAGAGTTAACAATACATTACACAGGCACTAAAATCTTTCAGATATATAATACATGGACATAATACATCAAGTACCACTTTCCCCCCCTGCAGGTTCACAGGTTGCTAACACTCTACAAAAATGCTTTTAACATCCTCATGGTGTTTTCACCACAAAATACTTTACTGTTTGGATTTTGCTAAGGACAAGAAGCCCTATTCACATAAAGACTGCATTATACAGATGACTACTCAGCACAGCACTGGGTAACAACTCCTGCACCAAAGATCTTCTACCCTAAGATGAAGGCAAGTAGAGAAAAGATGAGAAAGCACAGTAAGCCAATACTAGTTAGCAAAATAAGTATCAACAGATTGATTCACACTCAGATTTTAGAAGTTACAGAACACATTTAACAATAGAGACAATTTAGAAATCTGTGTAGGAGTATTCTTAAGCAGCAAAATAAAAAGGAACCCTCGGTTGGTCTACAATATCCAGTTCACCTTTTTCTAAAGTCAAAGGTCTCCTTCACTGACACAGCTCTGTTTGGAACAGAAGATTTTTTCCTACAGACAAAAATATTTATGTAGTCACATCACAGCTGTAAAAGTACATGACAGTTAAAAAAATTAAATTAGATGTCTCATTCTGGAGGCTTCAATTTCTAAAATCACTGTATGCATAGACTGGAACATTTTTAGTTCAAAGAACTTTACAAACAAGACCATTCAAGTTAAATTCAATAGGGGAATATCTACCAGAAATCAGTATAGAGATAGTATCGGTATACCTACATAATACGTATTTTGAAGAATCCCTGAAAAACACTTAAGTCCACTAACAGAAGTGAATACATGTATTCATGTATCAAGGAATTATTGTAAGGTATCTTTTAATCAAGTCCACTACCTGGAACAAAAACCCAACTGAACAACTCCCCAGATTTGTCTCTTTGTGCAACTCTTTACACATCAAGAACTTATTTGCGAAGAAAAATAAGCACTCATTAGAAACAGAAGGGAGAAATTTGGATAAGCATTAGTTTAAGTTGTTAATTTTCAGTTTAATTCTAATTATCCAGAGAAAATTGAAGTTGAAACTGCTTATCAAATTACTTGGGCTGAGCAAGTGAAGCAAAATATTTTAGCAATTCTTATAATGTGCTCTGAAAACACTCTACTTTAAGGCAGCTATATTTTTTTTATAGCTACAAATTATCAAGTTAAAGTGCTTAACTATTGCACTAATAAAGGCATAATTACTTTTGCCATTCAGTAAAATAATTTGTGCATGCCAGACAAATGCACATGAGAAACCTGTTATGATCCTAAACCAAATGTGAAGAGCCATGCAGTGATGTACAGTTGAGTGTTTCAGAGACCAACAAAAGCGTCTGGCAATCCCGTAGAACTAAATTCAATAAAAATCACGCATCTCCTCCCAAACCCACCTCAGCAGCAGAGGGAGAATTCATTCTCATGAAAGAATGACCTTGTGACCATGGCACAGCACTAAATCTTACCTTGTCCTATATTTGGCTTTGTAGGACTCCTTCTTATGATTCCTGGACAAATCCTAATCTTGTGCATTTAACCACTATTACTGTTGAAAAGAGAATAAAGATCCCACTGATATATTTTTTGATACTTCTAATTTAAAAATTATTTGCAAAAGGCAAAAAGAAATCCTAAAAAGTAGGCTAATTTCAACCAAGGGCGGTAGAAACCCAGAGAGGTTTACAGATCTGTGAAGAACTTGAGACAGTCACCTTCACCCATCTGCCTCATCTCACACAATGCTGCTCATGTTCACTCTGATCCTGAAGTCTTTGGTGATGAAGGCTGCACAATTCCCATGCAATCTTCTCTCTTTCACTCTTCTCCACTGCAGTGTTTTTCCTTTCCTTCTAACACAAAAGACAAGGTAAGCCCCCTTCATTAGCAGAAGGCACAACCACTCATTCACTGTAGGAACTTCTCACATTTCCTGGGACAAACATCTCTCTTCAGTCCTACCACTTAGATGAAAAAAAAACCCCAAAACCTCTCTCTTGCTCTGTGTTTCCTAGTAGGCTATTTTTTGTCTAGATCTATGATCATTCTTGCGGATTTGCTCTAGCTGTTCTGCCTTGGGCCGTTCATTTCTTTGAACTCAAGTGTTCCAAATTACACAGTGCTCCTGCTGAGGCTTCACTAATGCTAAAATGCAGTGGAGGGACTGCTTTACATGCCTTGCACAGCATCTTCCACTTTGTATGATCCCTGTATGGTATCCTGCCTCAGCGTGCAAGGCTATTGATTCATGTCAAGGTTACCAGCCAGGCATTTTCTTCGTATCTTTTCGGCAGGACTACTACTTTGAATGAATATTGCAGTCACATATTGCTTCTTAACATACACTGAAAATGTCTGTGTTCCTTCACAGAGGGGAAACTATATTTCAGAACTTAGTTGAATTGCTGTTTTGAAGGCAAAAATGCAAACAAAATGAAAATTAGACCAGTCTGTGTCACGATGAGATGTGACAAAACAGAAAAAACCATCATTCCTGGTGCTCAAAGGAATTTTCTGACAGGAGCAGGAGATGATTATTTATTCCATGTTTGTATACTAAACGTCTGAAAATCCTAGGACATTGTCTCACGCTCCTGGAAAAGTATTTTGGTGTTAGGCCAAATACTTTCACTAAGTTTTACTCAACAAAGCAGTGAGAAAAGAACTGGGCATTCTTAGACAGCTTACCCATTGCAATTTTTGATACTTAGTATTTCTAGCATCAAACCAGGTCTGCAGGAACTATTATTCCACACACGTTTTGCTACTAGTCTTGTTTTGACAATCACCAGTTTTCAAAGACTGATTTTAAACACAGGTATCAGTGAGTAATCTAAACTCCTTTGAATTACCTATTATGGTACTATAACGTGGGTGCTACCTCCTCCCCATCCACGCTATTAACTTTTTGCAACATTCCTATGTATACTAATGAAGAAACTCATACTCTTTACACGTCCTTTTCATAAGGTTTTAGTATAATCCTAACCAATTTTAATTTGGATAATCCAATACTTAAGAGTTTGGCTCCTAAAACATTACTCAGTAGAGGACTCAATGATGGGCTGATTCACACCAGTGATATTTGTTAACTGCTGGCATTTGTGCATCCTCACTGGCTGTGCCACCAGTTTACAGAACTAGCCATGACATCCATTTCTACCTGTGATGAGCCATAAATTTATAAGAACACAATACTGGCTTTCAATTTTTTAAAAAAGAGCACTTCAACTTTACAAGAACTTTACAAGGGCTTTTATCCCTAACTTATTTTGCTTTTGCAACTATGACCTCAACAATGATTCTATTATGATTTATAGTGAATGGTTTCTTTATATTTTAGACTTCAAAGTATCACACTAGACAATATAGGAATTATAATCCATATAAAACAATATAGATTTAAAAACACAACCCCAGAATCATACAAAATCATAATTGAACTTCTTCAGCTGCATGTGAGCAAGTGCCTGTGAAGCATGAAACACAAGTTAAAAATGCCTTGCTGAGAAGAAAACAAAAAATATCAAAAAGGTTTTGAAGACACGTGCAAGGGCTTAGCAAGTTGCATTCTGCTCAGAAGAGCACTTTTGTGGCACAGTGATAGAAATTGTAAGAGACTGATGTGGTTTATCACTTCTTCCCAGTTAGGTCCCCTGACAAGAAAAGCTGTGCAGCAAAACCTACTAGCCTTCAGCTTTGGCTTGCAAAATTCACACCCCAACTCAAGATCAATGGCTCACAAAAGATTCAACGTTTATGTTTCTTGTACATCTCTAACAATCTTGTTGATCTTCAAGCAGTCATAACCTACATTAAAATATTTCCTCATTAACAAGCTGGTATGCTCCCTTATTGCATTCTTAGGCACTAGAACTGTCTTTCGGGATCAGTTTACAGTTAGAGAAAATAATTTCATTTTCATTCAAAAATAATTCCATTTTCTTTCCACTTGGAACAGAACTGACTACTTCAGTACTGAACAGTACTCTAGCACAATAGCAGTGACAATACAACCTTATTCAAATGATAGTATCAGCACTTTTCTCAAGTTAATTGCTTTCCTTGAATTCAAAGACATGTATTTTCTTTTGCAACTGGTTGAGGCTTTAAAATACATTATAATCAAAAGACCACCACAAACACTGGTGAAAACAATAGTTTCACAGCATGTATTAAATCTAAACATTAAAATAGTCTGATGACAGAAAACATTAATTCTAAAAAGCACTGGAAAATTAAGGAAGTCTATTTTAGTATAATACCTCCTGTTCATGATCTTCTTATAAAGAACATTCCAAAGTTCTTTGAAATAGATAAATTGAGCATCTAAATAAAATTATCTTTAAATCTAGGAGCCCTTAAAATTACTAGTAATAGCCAAACAAAAACAAACCCCTAAATTATCAAAGCACACATGTCCAAATTTTTTAAAAGTACAGGAAGTATTTGGATAGGATAGAAAATAGAGGGATGCTGTATCTATGCCAAGGGGGCCTTCTGCTAGTTACCATCAACCATATTTTATCTCTGTTTCAGCTTGATGAAAGCTGTTAGTCTCACTACAATGTTTTTAGGCTCTGAACACACTCCAAAAATTTCTTTCACTGCTGTCACTCAATTACTGCCAACTTGGGGCAATGTAACTTATTAAAAGTGTGCACACACTGCCTAATACACAGACTTTTCTCACTTTCACTGGAACTGAATTTAAGCTGAATAAAAAAAACATCATTACTCTTTTCAGGCCAACTCTTTCACTCCCTAGAAATGTCAGCACAAGTGGCAGGGCATGACTTTCTGTACTAAGCCTCAAAGCAAGAAAAGATGGATATCGTAGGCAAAAATATTATTATAGCAGGAAAATCTACCATGTCAAATATCATTAACACATCACTCAAAAGTGCAGTAACAAACTCAATACATTAAAATGAACGGTCCTGAAGAAATATTTTTCCTGTGGATTTTGCTACAGCAGTGTAATCACTCTGTCCACAGGTTAGAATGACTCTGGATGCTGTGGACACATCAGAGCAGGATCAAAGCATGCTCTGAAACTGGTTTTCAGGTACTATGTTATTCTATGTATTATTCCATCTCCCTTTTAAATTCAAAGGTCTGCCTCACAAGCAAGGATTTTAAATGTGTAATAAAAACCCTGAGTACCATTTTTGCTCAGTAATTTTGTTGAAGCAGTTTCCACAGGATGACAAGCATTCAATCTCACACATCTCAAAACTTTCTAACAAAGGCAGAAAATTGCCTTATTTACTCTTTGGTTTACATGCAGCAGTGTTAACCCTTGCCATTTTCTTTAAAAGCCCTATTTTGTTGTTGTTTGTCATTTAAATAATACTTTCATATCACCCCACATATATGGACTACAAACAACTCCTCCCTGCTCTGAATTAAGAAAAAATACCAAAGGTGAAAAGTCTATGTAAATTACTACTGTGCACTTTCCAGTGGTTGCATGGGTTTCTCTTGTGTTTACCTGTGTCCTGTTAGAGCACTTTTGTGCACAAATACAGTATTTCAAACTGCACCCCAAGTACCTCCTTTTGTGACACTCATGTTCACGGTAAGACAGATGAAGTTGGGAATTCATAAAAAACAAGCTTTTACATGGGATAAGTGTGTCCCATTCATAATGTTACTTTAAAACTCCTCAGATGAGAGTTCCTCAAAGGGCTGTTTTCTTATCATCTTTTCTTCTGTATCATGAATATAGATCATGCACACAGAATAATAGCATTTTCTTTGCACAGTAGACTGCAGTGAAAACACTTATGGCTATTTCCTATATTTTGAGCAATCCATATTCCTACCTTCCACAGCATTTTATGACATGGCAACTTTTCCACAACCTTAACAAGGTACTTAGCAGTAACAAAATCCAACAAAACTAGAATTCAAACTGCATTTAGGTGTTTCTAAAATCACAACCTAGGGTCTTTACTAAATCCTACTGAAGGGTTTTTATTGACTAAACGTACTTTAAAGGTACATTTGTCATCAAAGAGCTTTTGATCCTCCATATTTCTCTTGGGTCAGAACCACAAGTTATGCTGGTTTTGTTTCTTTTCCTTCTGGCTAGTATAGCTCATCAGCTTTATGGCAGGAATTAGATCTGAAGCTTCTAGCATGCTTTCCCTCTGCAAAACTCTTACCTCTCTCTGTATTTACATATACAGATATGAGAGTTCCTGCAGTCAGTTTAGTCTAACTACTAAGATGACTGAGTTTAGGTTCTAACAGTGAAGGACTACTTACATTACTATTTACAGCAACAGAATCAGATATTTGGCCATCTTGGAAAGTCAGCAAATGAAAAAACAGGCTAGTAACAAAACGACAAATTTATAGCTACAGGTAAGAAAAAAATCTAATACAGTCTGCCCAGCAGCTGATGCATTTTCATCCCCCAATGTGTCATATATATGCAGATAGATATAAGTAATCATCTGCAAATTATATTCCTCAACGTATTACTTGAAGTACACCATTCTACTTCAGTTATAAATTTACTAAAATTACCTGGAATTTTGAAAACTCAAAATATTTGTAAACTTGAAAAAAGCAAAAAAGCTTTTCGGTATTTGTCCCCGGTTCAACTAGCAATATATTTCTCCCAGAACACATGCCTTCCTCTATATGACATTTGCTTTTCGTGACATTTGAAAGAAACAGCCTGTTTTGATACCGTAGCTTTTTACCAAATGTATCTTAAATTTGCTTACAGATACAAAGGTCACTTGAGGAAACTAAGAATCAGCATGCCAAGTAAGTTTTGTCTCCTTAAGGAACCATAGAGTATCAATAGACCAACATAATTTTCTTTTTATTGTAAAACACGCAACACAACTTGCATTTTCTAAACTATTTCTTCCTAGAGACTGTAGAAGCCATTTTGTCTATTTATAAGTCCAAAGCATCACTTTGTTTTTAGTTTAGAAGTTAATATGCAACATGAAGACACATGTATTTCTGGTGCTATAATTAAATGCATATTCCACCAGACAAGGATAAACTTCCCAAAGGCACGGAAAAGGCCTGAATTGATTTCACATCCTGCAAAGGTAAAGATGCAAATGGTTAAAGATCAGCACTGAAACACTGAATTGAGTCCTAAAGGGCGCCAGAGGAATCAGGAAGAAGATTCAAATTTGGAATTTCCCTTTAACAACAGTTTTCACTGCCTATTAATTAGTCCAAGATTGATGGTTAAAATTATTCCATGTACAATGATGTAGAAATGTCAGGAAAAAAATAGTCTGCTTCCACTGCTTCTTGCATCTGACAATTCTGCAGCAGAAAAGGCAAAAACATCTCACTAAAACATCAATAATCATGCAATGATGCAATTTCATGCCTACAAATTTTCATCTGCGTTGCACTTGTCTGTCCCTAACATATCTGGTGGCAGTTCAATAAGGACTCTTACTTTTTCCATTTATTCTCTGCACCTTGTACTTCTTTCATGTAGAAGTCTACGAAGATTTTGGAATGCCAATTTCAAAAAATTTACCTACGCTTCCTCTAGGCAGCAACAGTGAGTACAGCAATTTCACGATTACAAGCCGCACTGACTATAAGCCACATCTCCGGGTGTTGGCAACATTTCATTCTTTGTCCATACACAAGCCCAATTATAAGCCACTCTGTCGTTCGCAGCGAGGACCCGCGTGCAACAAAGTTGCCAATTAGTAACAGAACCGCGGGGTTTACTGGCTCGGCTCAGGCCGTGAGGGCTCGGCCTGCTCGGGGCTGCCAACATGGCCAGGTGGCCCAGTTCGGTGCTGCCGCTCAGCGGGACCGCTCGGGGCCAGCTGCCGCTGCCGCTGGGCTCGCTCACCTCGGCCCGGCACTGCCCCGCAGTGGCAGGGGGGCATGGAGCCCGCCGGCACCTGCGGCGGCAGGAGGGGATGGAGGCCCCTCGCTCCCATGGTAGGTGGGGACGGGAGCCTGTCTGCTCCTGCGGAGGCAGGCGAGGACGGGAGCCCCCCGCCTTCCCCCCGGGCTGCGGGGATGGCAGTACAGAGCCCCCTGCCTCCCCCCGGGCCGCGGGGCCAGCAGAAGGGAGCCCCCTGCCTCTCCCCCGGGCTGTGCTGCCTGAAGGAGGGAGTCTCCCGCCTTCCCCCCACCGCCCCGCCCTGCTGGCACGGAGCCCGGCTCCACCCGCCACGAAACAAAGTAACCAATTTGTAACAATCGCGTAAAGCCAGGTTTTACTGGCAGGTGCTCGGCTCTCGGCACCTCGGTTGCACTTCTGGGGTTGGAAATGTCAGAAAATTATTCACATATTAGCCGACCCTGAGTGTTAGCCGCATTTCCAGCGTGGGAGCAAAATTTTAGTCAAAACGGTGCGGCTTGTAATCGTGAAATTACTGTATTTGTGCCTAAATGTGGTCATATTATTGGCTTGGTAAATTAGTAAAACACCTCTTGTAATACATATATTGTTCCACCTTGACCTTCCTTTTAAACTTTTGACACAGATTGTATTTACTCCATTTTCAAAACAAGATATATTCATTAACACAGAAAAAAATTGTTATCAGTATTACTGCCAGTTTTAAACATGAAGGTTATGAGACTTGGCTTTTATTACACACAGGATTACTTATTTTGACGATATTTATGGAAAAGAAATACTGAGCTAAAAAGAAGAAAAACTAAATTTAGGTTCCACTAGACACAATATAAATCAGTACCCCAAACACACAGATATAGTCAGACCTTTTGGAAACACCTGCCAAAGATACTGAAAGGTTACAAAAAATTACAGATAGGGCCGGACTTGACAATCAAGCAAATGGGGCTTTGAATAAAAGCAGTAGTCTGAGAGAGGTAGATTTGAAAAACCTGTACCTGGAATAGAGATTTCTGACCTTTCCTTGCACCCCTACTTGCACTTAAATCAAGCAAATAAATGAGTTTTTCACTTGCAATCAGAAAAATACTCATCAAATGTTCCCCTATTCAATACTCCATCTTTTTATAAATTGTAATCTAACAGCATTGTGTAATAAAAGATTATCGAATAACTTCTAGGACTGATTTAGCATTTTTGCTAAACACTGGTTGCTTGGATAAAAATTTTAAAGTGTTATCTGCTGATCTCACAAACTACATAAATCTTGGAGTCGGTACTATTCTTTCACTATCCTTACTTAAAACTTCTTACATGGCCTTGCATTTTCTTGTAAGTCCTAAGGTTAGAGATGATCAACCTTTAAAAAGTCATGAAAGATTACATTCTGATGCAAAAATTGCTTGAAGGGACATAGGCTGTGAATGAAAACAAAAAATCTTTTCACTATCTTTAAAGACTGATTTACAAAATCACCAGGAAGTTCTACAGTGAAAGCCCAAACACAACTGCAAGAACAGACTGAATATTTTATTTTTATATTTTCCATTTGATTTCAGTACCTAGCACTTTCAGCAAAGAATGGAAAATACAGGGTCTAATAGTTTACAGCTTGGGTATATCATTGCAGAGATATTGCCATTACACAAATGTTTCGTACCAAAGTCTGTAACAACTGATAATCCAGTAGAAGTGTATCTTTAATTTTTTGACCACACAGCTTCCAAAAAGGTTTTAGGGAATACATCACCTTTTTCCTCAGGAAAAGAAAATGGCACCATGTCATTCCTCTCATCATACTGTAGTCAAGATACATCGCAAAAATGTCCTGCTGCACTTCAAAGATTTGGTATTTCACTGTTTGACACTGTTCCTTATTCCTTGGGAGCTATTTGATCTTTCATATTCATCTTACACCTGCTCCCACATAGCCCACCCTTGCACCTGGAATCTCTTCTCTTGATTTGTCATGAGTTGGATTTTAGACTTTTAAACAGCAATAATTGAATGTTTCAAGACAAATCAAATGATGAAGATACAACACATTCACAGAATGGCTGAGGTTGGATGGCACTGCTGGAAATTATCTGCCAGCTTGCTGAGGGTGTGCTCTCTCAGTGTTCAGGTTACCAATGATGATGTTAAATGGCACTGAACTCAGAATCAGCACTTGGGACACTCCACTAGTGACTGGTGTCCAGCTTAGCTTTGTGGCACTGGTCACAATCCTTTGAGCTCTTCAACTCATCTCATTTTCAATGCCCTTCACTGTGCTTAGGGAAGTACTGGTGTGTACTTCATTAGCTTGTTGACAAGGATGGATGGGATGCAGAGTTGAAAGCCTCATTAAAGTAAGCAACATCCACCACTGTTTGCTCATCCATCGAGCTAGCCATTGAAGGCTTTCCGGCTGGCCAAGCACAATCTCCCCTGCATAAAAATCCATGCTGACTACTCTCAATCACCTTGATGTCTTCCAAATGTTTAAAAATGGCTTCCAGGAGAACGTGATCCATCACTTTCCCAGTGATCAAGGCAAGAGTGACTGGGAATGTAATTTCCCAGACCCTTCTTGAAGACTGGAGTGACATTTGCTTTCTTCCCCTCAGGAACTTCCTCTGATGGCTATGACCTTTCAAAGAGAGTGGTCTCAATTATTTGCATATATAAATATGAAGCACATGATTTGATATATCTCTACAGGCCTCTCTATACTGAAGTCAAAGATCTCTCACCGCTTTTCCAACTAGAAGGTTGGTAGCACTGCAACAATATGCTCCTTTTCTACCTTTAAATCTACATTTGTGCAAAACTGACAGACATGACTTAGCAAAAAGTTTGACCTAGTAGACTATTGTTTCATGGGTTTTTGGGTTGCTTCACTTTTTTTTTTTTTTTTTAATTACTGGCATGAGCACCAAATACTAAAATTTTGCAGTCTCTTTTGATCACTTCAACATTTTCATTACTTACTGGTTTGAAAATGTAATCTAATATATTAAGAAAGTGCTCAGAAAGGCAGGCAAGGGAGTAGTCATGCTCTCTGTAAACAGAAAAATTAAGAAACACTAGATAATATTATTTTAACTATGGAATATTTAGAACTATAGTAAAGTTCATCTCACAGGAAAGCATGTGATTAGAAGCACATGCAAGAAAATAAAATTCTGCCAGACACACTGTTCTTTTGTGATCTCACTGAAGTACACACCTAATGAAAAACACCTTGGAAACAAAAATCTTGGGAAATGTAACAGCTGATGACCAGAAGAGTGATTGGTTTTGGATTGCTAAGAATTTTTTCATCCTCTGAAAGCAAATCCACAGCAAGTCATTATAATACATTTTGGGAAATAACACCTATTACTTGTTGATCTACTTAGAGTAAAAAATCACCCTACTTTTTAAAGCGGCAATCTTATTTCTAGTAATGTGCACTATTATTACAGTAATTGCACGATTATAAGCCACACTGGATTATAAGGTGCACTCTCGTTCGCAGCAAGGACCTGTGTGCAACAAAGTAACGAATTAGTGACAGAATCACAGGATCGTGGGGTTTACTGGCTCGGCTCAGGGTCGGGCAGGCTTAGCCCGCTCGGGGCTGCCAACGGGGCCAGGTGACCCAGCTCGGCACTGCCACTCACTCACCCAAGACCGGCACTGCCCCACAGTGGCGGCAGGAGCCCACCCACACCCACGGCAGGCGGGGATGGAGCCCGCTCGCACCCACAGCAGGAGGGAGGCACAGAGCCCCCACCTCTCCTATGGGCCACGGGGCCAGCAGGAGGGAGCCCCCCACCTCCTCCCCGCGCTGCCGGCACAGAGCCCACCTCCACCTGCCGCACAACAGAGTAACCAATTTGTAACAATCGCGCAATCCCAGGTTTTACTGGCAGGTGCTTGGCTTGGCACCTCGGCTTGCACTTCTGGGTTGGGAAATTTCAGATTTTTTTTCATATATTGGCCGCCTCTGAGTGTAAGCCACATTTCCGGGTTGGGATAAAAATTTTAGTCAAAATGGTGTGGCTTATAATCGTGAAATTACTGTACTTTCTTCTTCTCAAGGATTTAGGTTCACTCCTTCAAATGACCAGAGCTTTGGAAGCTCTACAGAAAGACAGAAGGGCATTCCTGTATTTCTGAAGTACAGTAATTTCACGATTACAAGCCGCACTGACTATAAGTCACATCCTCCGGGTGTCGGCAACATTTTGCTCTTTGTTCATACACAAGCCGCACCCAATTATAAGCCGCTCTGTCATTCGCAGCGAGGATCCCCGTGCAACTTTCACAAAGTGGTCAATTAGTAACAGAATCGCGGGAACACGGTGTTTACTGGCTCGGGGCTGTGCAGGCTTGGCTCGGCTCCCCCTCCCCCGCCACGGAGCTGCCCTGACCCGGTTCGGCTCCCCCTCCCCCGCCGCGGAGCTGCCTCGGCTCGGGGCTGCTGCATGCTTGCATTTCTGGTTGGTAAATTTCTGAATTTCTTTCCATGTATTAGCCACTCCCAAATACAAGTCGCACTTCTGGGTATGGAGCAAAACTTAAGTCAAAATAGTGCGGCTTGTAATCGTGAAATTACTGTAATCCTTAAATATTGACAGGGTGACATCCTTGGATTCTAGAGTTCTAATGAGAAAAATGGTAAATTGCCAAGGTAAAAGTTCCATATATTTAACTTTGCCTAAAGCACACATTTAAGTGATTCACTTTATGGAGCCTGGAAAGTGACTAAGATCTGTCTACAAAAAAAGACTCTGGCAATGTTTTTTCCTCATTCATTGTTAAAAGAACATCTTTAATGTCCCCACTAATCCCAAACGTGGTAGCGGGTATCCTTGGGAAGAGTCCAGATCTCAGAAAGCTACCTGTCAACTGTATTAAAGCGTGACTGTCTCAAAGCTTATTCAAAGGCAGTGCTTGTCCCACAGCATCCCTCGAGCTGAGCTCCACACTAGGAATGCCTTCCCCAGACTGCACTAGTGCCAGTCTGCAAATGTTCAGACACAGTGACACAATCCCAGGCTAACTAGGACATGATGGTATCGACAAAGGCTAGGAGACTGTTAATTCCTTTGGCAAGAGATGGGAGGGGAAAAATGGGAAGCAGAAGCCCAGCACTCTGTTCCCCACTTCCATACCTCACTTGCCAAGTGGCAATTCATCTGTTCAACACCCACTCACACCATGCACAAAGAAATAGACCAGGGAATGTAGTCTGAAGACTTAGAAACAAAAAATCATTTTGTATTAGTGTCCCAGCTAATGTGAGACATGTGAGATTTCCTCTAGATTTTTTTGTTGGGGTTTTTTTTGGGGTGGTGGTATGTTTCCGAGCACTGCTGCACCATGGAAGTATTTTATTATATAAGCTTAGGTGCCAATTCCATTATTAATGTAATTTGCAGACTAATCTTACTTACTGTCACCACACAGAAGCTGTGGAGGGGTGCTCATCTCTTACCTGAGACTGGATCCTGACTGTGCAGACAGGACTACTACCAAAAAAACTAAACAAAGATGCACTTTCAAATGCTAACAGGCTTAAAAGTTATTGTACCATGCGAAAGGACCTCTATTTTGAGCCTGTTACTTTAAAAAACCTTCCAAGCATGCTGTGAAGTGCATGCTGTCGTTTCCCTTGCTGTTGAGGTTGCATATTGATGAAAACAGATCTATGGCCAATCATCTGCTTATGCTTATTTTTAGTGTGGAATAGGAACTTTGAGTAAAGGAAGAAGCACAATAGCTGCATATTATAAAGTGGAAAAAATGCTCAGAAAAGAAGTCAGCAAAATGCAGTATGTTTCAAGTGTGCTTGATAACTAAATTCAAAATATTATTAAAACTATAATTGATGCACTTTGTGGTAATTATATGAAGTGTTCTTATTTCCTTCCTGCTACAGTCAGAGCATGAATAAACAATCTGCTTTCAATTGCTCTCAGCCATGAAATTTAAAGAAACTGAAGAATATGCAAGTCAAGTAAGAAATTTTAAAAGGGTTGGTGTTTGTTTGTTGAAAAATTTTACTGGTATGTTTCAAAGACTTACGGACAAGCTAACTACTCAAGTACAGTAGTATTCAAAGGTAAATACAATCAATTTCTCCCTGCTCTGAAGGAAATGGTGAATTGGTTTTCATGTACACAGTGAAAGAAAAACAGATTTAAGTACTTAAGTTACTGCAAAGATTTGCAGACATTTCCTTGGTAAAAGGCGTACCATGACTACAAACCCCACAACAGACAGTAACTGTCTTCCAACAGATTTTACTGTTTCATACAGAATACAGTCACTTCATACAAAACTTAGATGAGCTGAGATTTCTTGATTTCAACAATGTGAAGACAAATTTCAGTCTAAGTTCATGTGATTTTAATAGCTGCTACATTTTAGTGCCTGGCTTGTAGATGGTAGCAAGAAAGGAGCTGGTTTATGCCATCTGTTGTTTCTGGTTAGAGAAGTCAAAATCTCAAAAATCCTCTAAAAAATTACCTACCTTAAAGCTAACTCAACTAAGACATCTTACAAAAACCACCAAAAAAGAACTCCAACAGACAACTAATCCAAACCCAGAAAACTGCACTTAGAAAGTAACTATATTGATAATTCATACCCATTTAAAAATTCTTTATCCTATGAGAGAATAACAGATTCTTTTGCCAAGTACTATACTCTTTAGCTTCCTACACGCCCCAAGCACCACCACTCTTCTAGTATATGACATAAAAGCAGGCATGTTACTTAAGCAGCTCTGTGGGTGTATCTAAATCCAGAAAAACAAAACATCTAGAAACTACAGCAATATCTATTGTTTGAAGGCACAGTAGGAAAAACATAGTAAATCTGTCCAGTCATCCAATCTGGAGTTAAAATAGATGACTTAACACTGATATTCCTGAAGAATATTATTACAGGTATTCTAGAATAGAAAAATCACATCTAAGCATTAATGTCAGTTACACTGCTTGAGCCAGAATCTTAGTGAAGTCCCAATTCACAAGCTTTACCAACAGGACCCTGTCTTTCCATGACAAAACACTAGGTAGAATTCCTTCTGTTACTCAGGTTATTTCCAGACCGGATAAAAGAAATAAAGCATTGGTAGGCGCAATTTTGTCTTTTGTTTTGCATGAAATATGTGCCTTCTGAATTCAGCTCAAACTGGACAGCTTCAAAATAAAAAGTCCAAAGGTTTCCATGGACAAGGTGGCACAGGTAGTCCTTGTACAGCTCTCACAGGATTCTCACCAACACAGCTTGACAAGATTCCGGTGGGAAGACCTCTCAGTCTCTGCCTCAAGCTTTTGGTCTCTTCCTCAGATTATCAAAAGACAGCCAATTGTGATGGTTTATTTTCTGATGGAAGGAAGGAAACTTCATGCTGGACTGAGACCACCAACTCATTTCACAGAAAATAAGATGGTAGTAGGTTTTTTTGCAGTTGCCAACTTAAACCGTATTTCAGCTACAGCCCTAGAAGTGAAAGGCTCTGTAATAAATTACCAATCTCCTGAGCCATCCAATTAAAAACATGCACCGTTTTCTTTTAAGCATTATTTTAAGTTCATAAATTTTCCAGAACTGTAAAAAGTAAAACATCAGAAAAATTTAGATTCTTCATGACAAATCATTTGCTTCCTGTATGCCTCTTAAAAATATAATAAAGTTGTCTAAGTAGTAACATGCATTATGTATTTCTATATTACGTTTTGCTCCACTACTTCATGAGTCATGACAAAGCCACCAGAATCTTTATGATTTTTCCCCTCAGTGCTGAGGCTTTTGCTCCATTTCTAAAACCAGGAGCAAATCAAAACCATCCACACAATCACTGCAATAAAGCAAGGTTTCCTTGTATTTCAGTTCTGAAAATGCTGTTTATCAGATATATACCTTTTTCCTTCAGTTTAAATGGAGAAACTGTCATTCTGTAAAAACATGCATCAGGCATGAAAACAGACATCAAAAAACTAGTCCTTGACCGTATTTCCAGGAGCACTATTAAAGCTATTTCAAAGACAACAGTGACTCTGGAGGAATTGTAAGGAAGCTAGACTTATTTCACCAAACACACAATATCACTGGCAATAGTGACTCATAGGAATGAAAGATCAAACTAATGACACTTCTAATTATTGAAATTTCATTCATGCATGGGAGCATCAAATAGGTGGTACACTAAGAAGTAAATTATAAAAAATAATGCTATCAAAGAGTAAGAGTTACAGACAAGTGGATCGGAGAAACTACCCAATTTCAAGACAAGAGACAAAAAGGACCAGTTAGCTGTGGGCATATTTTGAAGGCAAATATATAAGAATTGGTGAGATTCACCAATTGAAAACAATTTGCTAGTTAAAGACACTAACTCAGGTTAAAAATGTTTTCCTTATATTGTAGTTTGGATAAACATCAGTTTACTTGCAGAAATTATCTAAAGTTGGCATGGTTATATTGCTGGTAGATTATAAACATTAGGAGAAAATAATGCTTTCAAAAGTGAATTTCCTACATTAAACTGATAATTTCAGGGGAAAAAAAAAAATTTTTTTCAGCAGCTCTTACAGCCAATCCTTCTTCCCCACCTACATCAAAGCTGTATTTAGTTATTTATCTTGCCTGCAGTGATACCACTAGAGGCATTTTCTGTACCTCAACATGCCTATTTAAATGAACCCATTTAAAATAGTTGATTTAGAAAATCAAAAAACAAAAACAGTCATCTGATACACTCGCTCTCATAAGCATATCAGATCACAGCAAGCTTTTAAAATTCACTCTACTAATCAAGGCCGTCTGACTGCAGTGTAAAAATATGTATTAGCACAGGTTCTTAGCACCAAGGTTTTTGTTTCCCAGTGGTTTTTCATTTAAAAAAAAAACAAAAAAAACCCCTTGCCCTCAATCACCATCCCAGTGCTAAAACCCATTGCAGAACCACTTACCAAATCCCTGTGTAACACCCAGTTAGCATGCAGGTAGTGAATACCATCTAGGATCTGATATAACAGCGACTTCACCATTCCCCGAGGTAACTGAACTGGTTTCTTGTTTGCTTTAGAAGCCCTGTGAAACTTGATTATATGCTGCAAAGAGGAAAAAGGAAACAAAAATAAAAGAAGCACAATGTTTACACCAAAAGATTGCCATCAACTCCTTATACAGACTTCTTAGGGTTTTTTCAATCTTCCATGATTTGTTTTCCAAACTAGGAACATATGCCTTAAGTACTAAAAAAATTAATTTTGTCTAGGTAAAGTGATCACTACTCCAAAGCAATCTCTTAAAAATTAAAACAGTTTTTGCTGTGGTTTAACCCCAGCAGGCAGCCAAGCCCTGCAGAGCATGAGGAATACAAAACCAGTATGACCATCAAAGCACATTTCCTTGCAGATCACTGATCTCTCAGGTTTTAGAGGCATTTTTATTTGGAGAGTCTTTTTCTCAGAATAGGTTGATACCCTGTGCATTAAATTCACAGAACTACAAGTGTATTACCTCCTACATTTTACTTCTAAGTTTTCCTCTACAGTAATAATAACCATAACATTCAAGACAAAGCCAAGTAGAAATTTTTGAAACTGTATTAGGAATTTTACACATTTAAATCAGAAGCCCAGATTTATTCCTTCTTTATTTACTATACCCTTAGAGCACAGTACTCTCAAAACAGAAGCTGTTGACAGAGCAAGTCTACAAATCTGTCCATCTGAAAGTCAGCCACCAAGCCAGACATGAAAAAAGAACCTTTAGCAATTCCAAGTTTAGACGCAGGGAAGTCTGGCACCAAGGAGGAGCCCAAAAGGATGTGTTGTCTTAGCGCTTGAGTCCCAGGTGTCACTAAGTTCAACAGCAAGGCGTGCCATAGTCATGGTAACCATTTCCATGTTTGCCTCCTTCAAACACAGAGGCAATTTCTAGAACAAACTTCTTAACGTAGTCACACTTTTTTGCTGTAACAGCTCACACTTGTGTGATCATCAAAACAGTCCAGATCTTGTTTACCAAAAACTGGCACCAATTTTCTAGCATGTGCTCTTCTGCTGTTCATGACCCCTCATATTCCAGGTGCCAATTAGCTAACCCAACAATCTAACACCCTTTGGGAAATTTCCTTTCCTCTCCTGCTGCAGCCCAGTTCCATACATGCCCTCCTTTGCTTCAGGCAGCCAAGCCTGGCTTTCCTGTGAGGAACAGGCACATTTCTGCCCTAACAATGGCAAAAATGGAGATGCACAGAGCAAACAAGCATTGATGAGAAGACGACAGTCTCTGCACTGTCAGCCAAGCACAACATGCACAAGCATCTCTCAGTCTGAGTCACAAGTTTCATCTCCTCTCACCCCTCACTTCTCACTTCCACCAACTCCAAAACAAATGTTATTTTCATACAGTGGACAGAGATGTGACTCTCCAGAGACAGGAAAAAAAACAGATGGTTATCCTAGACTTCTTTTGCTCCTGTTCTACTACTCTCTGTATTATCTAGCCCTTTCCCAGACTTACTTAAAACGTGCTGTGCTAAATACACACAGGGCTGGAGCACTTGATCTATAGTTGGCTCTCTGGGGCACAAAGCCAGCCCAGCCACTGCAACCAAGTTTCTCACATCCAGATACAGTGAACGACCAGGAGCTGGTGCAGCTGGAGAAATCTGGAGTTCATGCAGGTATATGCATGGAAGCATAAAGGTCAAAACTGAGGGTCATTCCCAAGTTACTTACATACAAACCAGCGTTTCATTAACAGAATGACTTCTGTAGTGATTTAGGTTGAGTATGAAGCAATGCAGAAATATATCAATACAAACAAGGACAGGTCATAGTAATAACATCCTTAACAAATATGAAGCCTTGTAGCACACTTTGAAAACCAAAAACCCTCAAACGTTCCTAGAACTCTGTAGCTTAGCAGATCATAAACATGGGAGAGCAGTAAAAAAAAAGTGCCCTTATTTTTCCATCATATTAACATAAAACAAAACAAATTGACTGTACTCCATTTCCTCAAGATGTTGTTGTTTGTCAGCCTTAGGAATGTCTCAACATTGCAGCTTTTTTTGTCACTAATTTTACTCTGGTAACTAAACCTCAATACCAAGTATCAGAACATCCAAGACATTTAACTGTCAGAAAACATCTTTCATTTAGTTTAGCAGAAATAAAACTGACTCGCTCATTTTCAGGAAAATGCTACTGAATAATTCCAAACTATAAGGAACACCATTTTCAAAACAAATTACTTTTAATTTGGTTTGTGACATGGTAACATGTGACTTTGCTAAGCGACATGTTGACAAAAAAAACAACTCACTATTCATACTGTGCAATTCTCACATGTACACATTCATAAAAATTTCCACCTTGTTATAAAAGGTTTCTGTTGCACCCTTGGATAGGAATCTGAGCATCTTCTGAGGTCAGCATTTGTAGCATTAAGAACAATGCTCCAAATGTATGTCAGCACTAATTTGAAGCACACACACTGTTTCTTGGGGAAGTCAAAGTTGTGTGGTATTTTTCTTTTTTTACCATGCTATTTTATTTTTTAAAGTATTCCAAATAGACATTAAGCTTACAAATCTTGAGTTAACAGAAGAATATGGTATGTATCTTAAAACAAATTTACTTTGCCTCCAACAGGTTTTTATTTTAAAGCTGTATCTTGCAATTAGGAATAAATAGCTTTCCTTCCAAATACACAGAATTTCTGCAGACGAGTTGAGAAAAAATTTTCCCACTGAAATTTATGAATTAAATAAAAGTACCACTGCTCTCCCTTCATGTATTCACAGATGACAAGCAAGGCGACTAAAACTCTGAACTGTCCTATTCAGAAAGACGTTTGTCATTTTTCAAAGGTAATTCACCTGTGTAATCAATACATTTTCCTGCACTGTACTTTAGTTGAAATAGGGGTTTATATCTACATTTATTTAAGTAGGCTTCTAGCTACTGAGAACTGGTTTCTGCAGATTTCTTGCCGTTTTTTATCTTCTTAAAGAGACCACAGGTTAACTGTGTGTTGAGTTTACTTAACATTTTCCATTGCTTTTCCTTTGGTTCCAACAAACATGCAGTAAGCAGCTATACTGTGTTTAAAAATCATGTGTCTCCCCTGGCCCTGTCCCTTTGCTGCAACTAAAACTCTAAGCTTGGTACCTACAAACAAATTCACCTTACCCAGAGGTCATGCTCAGCGTAGTCAAAGAGAAGCCACACTTTCCTGTCAGCGTGAGAAAGGAACACTTTTTGCAGAGAAATGACATTTGGATGCTTGAGCTCCCGCAGCAACTGCAAAAGAAGAAGTCCACAACAGTTATATCCATACATCCAGAGCTGGGATACTTAGAACACAAACAAGAAAAGTTGAAATCTGCAAGCCATAGACAACCACTTTTTTTTTTAATGAAAGAACCAATCACTAATTTCAAACCAAAGCTGAAAGCAGGTCATAATCCCCTCAGGGCATTCACTTCCTACTCATTTTCTAAAAGCTCAACTCTATGTAAACCTCATTATTATCCAAGACCAAGATGACTCTGCAAACAGCCAGCTGCGGCATCTGTCCTTTTGCACAGGCTGTAATCTTCAACAGTCCCATTTGGAGTACCCCATTTTCTCCTCACTTCCAATTATCTGAAAATGCTGCATTTTCATTGCAGTCATTTGAGACTGAATGGGATGGCTGACATAGAGCCTGTCAATGCAGTCAGCTAAACCAATATGTGGTTTGTAAGGTGGACTCTGCTGATCTACAAGGTCACCACTCTCTACAGAAGAGGGTCCAGCTTCTTACCACAACACAGATTACATCAGTTAGTACACTCACAGAAGCCACTTATAACACAGCACTCAGTTCAAGAGAAAACTATTCTGGATGCACAAAGGCTGGTGAAAGATAACCTGGCACAGAGCTCTTGAGCTGAAACACATCAGGGTACTAACAGCAGAGACAGCCCTAGCAAAGGGACACACCTGGAACTTCTTTCTGCAGCAGTGAGCCATTAAACCAGCAGAGTGCTTCAGAAACTATAGTTTGAACCCCACCAAAAGGAAAACAGATGATACACAGCACAACAACTGAATGGAGACAGCATCAGTCTATTTGAGCTCTACTGATCATGTTACAATCACACTGTACTCATTCAATTACTAAGAAACAAAAACTTTATCTAAGCAAACTGTAGTTAAGTGTGACTACCCAAGACTAGTCAAAATCCTGCCAGTTTAGTGCCAACAGAAAATTAAACTACTCTTTAAATACAGAATTTACTTCAGAGACAATCTATTATCAATAAAATATAATTTTTCCACTACAAAACAGACAAAACAAAAAAATTAATTCCTTTCTATTTATACCTTTGTCATAAGTGTTAAAATTTTAGCTGCTACTGAGATAGTAAAAAAGAAGTATATATATATGTGTGTGCTTGCTTCCTTCTCTACTATTTAATTTGAGACAGACTTGCATTATGACTCACTGACCAGTCTTCAGTGTGGCATTTCTTGGAAAAAAAGGACCTATAGCCCACAGAAATTTTATGTCAAGTATAAGATCAAACAGGGAGATAGCGAAGAGGAGACAAAGCAACAGAAATCAATGCAGAAGGCTGTAGAGTTTCAGCATGGTAAAACTCTACATCAAATCGAGGCACTTTAAGGCAGAATCCACAAATACGGAATTCTTTAAGCGCCTGTTATTCCTAAAAAGAATAAGATCAGTATGGGAAAAACTAAGAAATGCTTATTTGCACTTTTTTATCAATTACAGGTGGGGACCACCTGTGGTAATTTAACCCCAGCCAGAAGCTAAATCCTACAGAGCCACTTGCTCACCTCTCTCAATCAGATATGAAAGGAAGAACAAAAGCACAAGAAAATTTGTGAGGTAAGACAGTTTAGTAAGTGAAAAAAAGAGGAATTAAACACCACACCCACAACAAAAACCAGAAGCAACGCAAAGGCAATCACGTACAATTTCCCACAAGACCAATGCCCAGCCAGTCTCCTAGCAAAGGCTACCGCTCCAAAGGGAGGAGGGGCAGGAATGGGAAACAGAGAAAGCCTGAACGATCTAAGCAATAGACAAAGCACTGTTGGCTTATCAACACTGCTTTAGTCACAAATCCAACACTCTCCACCGTACAGGCTGGTGTGGAGTAGACTACATTAATTTCACGACCATAAGGCGCACCGGACTATAAGGTGCACCCCCTGGGAGTCAGCAAAATTCGCAACTTTGTAGATCAGATAAGCTGCACCGGACTATAGGGCGCACTTTTTTTTTTTGCAGTGAGGCTCCGCCCCCAGCTCCCCCCGCCTGTTGCTGGACGAGGCCCCGCCTCAACCCGGTAGCCATGGGACCCTGGGCCCGCCTGTACCGGGCAGGGGCAGTGCCGCGGGCCCCCAGGCCTGCCTGTATCCGGCGGGGCCGGGGCATGGCCGCCACCCCTCCATGCCGCCTCACCGGGGCCAGGTTGTGGCCGCCGCCCCTGTGTCTCCTCCACAGGGCCAGGGCGTGCCTGTAGAGGGGCCGCGCCGCCTCCACGGGGCCAGGGCGTGCCTCTGGAGGGGTAGCTCCGCCACCAAGGGGCCAGAGCGTGCCTCTGGAGGGGCGGCTCTGCCTCCACGGGGCCAGGGCGTGCCCGCCGCCACTCTGCCCTGCCTCCACCTGGTAGCCATGGCCCTGTCGGCTCCCCCCGTGGCTCGCAGCTCTCACTTCCGGGTAGGCAAATTTTTTGAACTTTGTCCATCAGATAAGGCGCACCGGATTATAAGGCGCACTTCTGGGTTCCGGGGAAAATTTTAGCCAAAAGGGTGCGCATTATAGTAGTGAAATTACTGTAACTGCATGCCAGAACAGGCACAGCACAGCATCAAACACCAGCCCCTCAATGGTGAATAATGTTGCAGGCTTTAAGAACACAATGTGCCAGTCCTTAGAACAAAGTATTTTTTCTTTAATCAGCATAAATTCACATATTAAATTTATGCTAAAAATTTTAATTAACTGTCCAGAAGATCACACGACAGTTCAGCAACTCAATGTCCAAACCAAAATATTACGTCTCTTGTGATCTGATATGGACACATCTGTAGCAGATACAACAAACTACTCCTTGATGAAAGATGCAGATATTGGTCAGAGCTCTAAGAGAAAAAAAGTAATGTTCCCTTTTGTCCTTTCTGATCCCCTTTTAAGTCTCTCCTTCTCCTTATTCCTGAGGTAGCAGTTATCATGTACCTAAAAAAATCTAACCTATTCACATGAAATGTGATTCAGCTTGGAGAACACAGAGAAAAACCTATCACCAAAGCTGGACCCAAATATGAGAAACTTTTAAGTAATGCAGCAGAAGGATCTGTATAGTGAGGCAACAGAGAATTCTCCCTTATTTGCTCTAAGGTAGCCTTTGCAGACTTTGAGATTGACAGCTTTTTTCCTCCCCACTCCACCTTGATCATTCCTATTCCTGCCTTTTATTTTTCCTCTAAACATCCCAGCAATCCTCTCAAATACCCAAAACCCCCTCTATCTTCCTAAAAGTTCCATAGCATCCTGCTTTCCTTCTTATCAGTCCCAGCTGACACTCTTCAAGACAATACCTGAGAAGTTCCTTTTGCACCCCATCACCATTGTGTTACAGGAGTTTTGGCCTTTGTTGCCATCACTGACAGCACCTGTTATTGTTTTATGCATCTGTGTACTCAGTTTATCATTCTTCTGGTTTCTGCCTTTGCCTTTTGTGCTGAATAGGTGTTAAATCCACATTCTTTCAGTTTGCTTAAAAAACCTGATGGGTTCAGTCAAAGCCAGACAGCCACAAGCAACCCAGAAAATAGGATGGCTAATAGACATCAGCAAAACCATCAGAATAAGGAAATGATTGCTGCAGTGGGACAGATGATTCCTGAACCACTATCTTGGAAAGGCTGAAACGCTCACACTGACAAATGCAAACGCTGTCTGAAGTATCTGAAAGAGCTTGTGCAGATGATAACCCATCACATGGGCTGTAAAGAGCATTTTCAGCAACCTCAGTCTCCATGAATCAGGCCTCTCCAGCCCATCAACCACATGCCTTTCCTACCGGATGACTTGACTTGTGTCCAGCAGCTGACAGAACTCAAACAAAGACAGTTCAGACAAAGTAGACTGCAAGAAACATGCTTTGACAATCAGCATGATATCTGCCAACGATAAAGGCTATTTTTTGGCCTAATGACTTTGTTATCTAGCTGCTTCTGTCTCTCCTAGCTCAGTTCTGTAGAACACAAAGAGAAAGCAGACAAAAATTATGTGTTTGGCTCCCAGTAAATTGCCTTCCATTTCATTTGCCTATCACATGATGACTTCAACCTATTTTCCCCACCACAAAGGTTTCTCTTATACTAGTTAGTCTGGGTACCCCCGTATAAAGAAGGGAGACCCAACAGACCTTTAACAAAATAGAAATCAGCAAATGACAAAGATGCCAATACATCTGTTTTAGAAGTCCATGTGCATCCCTAGCTGATCTTGCCCTTGTTTCATATTGTTCAAGATCCAGCAAGGAAAACATCATTCCCATGCGCAGGTCCTGGGCTCACACTAAGGTCCCTCCATCTCCCTCTTGAAATGAGGAAATAGTAATTCCACACAGCCATGGGGCACCTGAGGGACAGTAAATCAAAGTGTCCCGATGATGCATAAAATTGTTAAATTGCTTCAGGAAGAAGGAGACAGTGAAGTAAAACAGGATGTTATTAAATAATCAACAGAAGTAGTAAGGGAACCAGGAAAACTGCAGCATGACTAAGGCCAATCTTTTCTTGCACTAACAACAATTATCTGTCACATAAAATATGAGCTGAAGTCAGCACAATTTTTTATGAACATGACCTACTTCCTCTGGTGATATTCCCACATTTTCCGTACAGCTCTCCACAACTACAGCACTCTTCATCTAAGTGAGGATTTCTAGCTCTGCTGCAAATGCCATTTCACCCCTGCCCTTAACGCTTGCTAACCTTTGCTGTCCACAGGGAATGTTACCCTGCAAAATCTAGTCTTGCAATACTACCATGCTTACTTCAGTAATTCAATTTGCACAGGAGGAGGGGAAGCTACGACCAACTATCAGGAAAAATTATTTCACCAAAATGCTCATCAAGATCTGGAGCAGGATGCCCAGGAAAGTGGTTGTGTTGCCATCCCTGGAGGTATTTAAAAGACATGCAGATGTGTTGTTACATGCAGATGTGTTGAGGGACAATGGTTTAGTGCTGGACTTGGCAGTGCTGGGTTAATGGCTGGACATGACAACAGAGGTCTTTCCAACCCTAAGTAATTCCAAAATCCTATAAAAGAGCACAATTTTTCCAGAAGGAGTTTCTCCTATGTCAGGACATAATCTATTTTTAAAAAAGCAGCTTCTTGCTCTGACTGCCTTCCTTTGAGTGCTATGCAGCCCTTCTCCCAAGCCCTAGACAGTCAGAAAACTGGCTACACAAAGCCATTGGCAGTATCAACCAAACGTGTGGCTAGTTTGATGGTATAAATTCCAACTCTAATAATGATCTTATGCTTCAAAAAGGCTCACATCAGTTTCACCAAGGGATCAAAAAGCAAACATCATACATTAACAGTTATGCCACAGCCTTGCAATGGAAAAATGGGCAAGCAGGGCCTTGGAACACAAAGCAGACTGCAGTCGATGCAGAAAGGCAACTTTCAGACTGGAAGGACAATGACAAATTTTATTCATCCTGTAACAAGAAAGGTGCCAGTGGAATTACTGCTCCCACAGATGAGGATAGGCAGCAATAAGACATTACCTGAAACACTGTGCATAATCCTGGCCCATTCAGGGAAGATTAATTCCAACTGCAACAGGGAAAAGAACGCCCAAGCCTACGTCCAGAGAAAGGGAGAGCATACTGCTCAAAGAGAAACCAGCAAGCCAAGCAAAAATGCTTATAGCCTGCCAAAACAAAGCAGAGAAGAAACAGTCTCTATTTCTCTCTTTGAAATGAGAGCAGAAGAGCTATTTTAACTAACTGACAATATTATGATAAGTACAAATGGGTACGAATTACCCATGATTAATTTTGGCTTAAAGGCTGAATAATGTTCATAGACTCATTACTAGAATGAGACTCAGAAACTGCCTTCAGAGATCTCTTTTCCTTACAAGTTTATCTTGTAGCTTGCTCATTTTTTTTAAGTATCCTTTGCTTGTCTGCAAGAACAGGAGTAGAATATGATGGCTCCAGAGATGTCACCCAATTCTAAACCACAAACATTTGTTAAAAGGTTTCCAAATACCATTCTTAGTTTCCTATGAAATAGTGGGGCTTGACTCAAGTACAATAATTTCACAATTACAAGCAGCACTGATTATAAGCCGCATTTCCGGGGTGTCAGCAACGTTTCGTTTTTCCTCCATAAATAAGCCGCACCGGATTGTAAGCCGCACTTTCGTTCACAGCGAGGATCCGTGTGCAACTTTCACAAAGTTGCCAATTAGTAACAGAATTGCAGGATCGCAGGGTTTACTGGCAGGTGCCAGCCCTGGAAACATTATTTCCAAGTGAAAAAAGATACAGACAATAGCTGTGGCAGCGTACCCTGCAAGTTTTATTTACGAGTGGAAAAAGATACGAACAATAGTGTGGTCATTTTACAAGCATTTCCAACGGATCCACGTTGCCTTTAAACAGCCACTCAGCCTTGCAGCTGCTCAGCCGCTTGGGCAGGCGGAGAGCAGGGCAGCCGGTTGGGTGGGCGGAAAGCAGGGCAGCCGCTCAGCCGCTTGGGTGGGCAGAGAGCAGGGCAGCCACTCAGCTGCTTGGGTGGGTGGAGAGCAGGGCAGCCGCTCAGCCGCTTGGGTGGGCGGAGAGCAGGGCAGCCGCTCAGCCGCACAAGACTGAAAACACTGAAAAAATACAGAGAAATATCACGGGCTCAGATCGGCAGCGCCGCCCTGTTGCCAGGGCCGCGTGGGCTCCAGCTTGGCTCGGGGCTGCTGCAGGCTGTCACTTCCGGGTTTGAAAACTTCTGAAAATCATTCATACATAAGCCGCTCCGGAATTCAAGCCGCACTTCTGGGTACGGACCAAAACTTTAGTCAAAATGGTGCGGCTTATAATCGTGAAATTACTTTGTTTTATAAACTAACTCCCGAATTTTATCATACAACTGCTCAAATCCCAGGCCAGCTTAGCTGCTATGCATCAGATTCAAGCAAGATCTGTTTGCTTCAGTGTAAATACAATTTTAGTTTTGTATTCTCATGAGTCAGACATTCCACAGTACTAAAAAAGAACAGAATACCTGCTGAAAGTACATGCTGTTTTCCTTTCAGAAGTGTTCAAATAAAAGCTTACAAAGGCATTGTAACAAAGCTATAATGCTGCTCACTCTAAGAATTTACGAAGCTGACAACACATTTTTTAAGCTCTAGTTCTTCAGACAAATCAACAATTTCACAAAGTTATATATTTTATTCTTTTGATTTTTTCCTAAAATCCTAAATGTGCAAAAAAGAAGCCTGACAACACAAAATGTCAAGAGGAAAAAAACCCTGTATTTCTTTTTATCTTCCACAGTTTCTAAAACAAGTGAGTCTTATGTGATGTCACATGCAAGTCAATATTTTATTAGCACCTTCTAATTCCAAACACATTTGAAGTATTAAAAGAGGTGTTACTAAATGTTCTCTCAAAGTAAGGAGGTGGATGAGGAATCCAGATGAGACAGACACTGGATGTCAAGCTTGAACAAATTCTGCTGTTCACAGAAAACATTATGATTCCTAAGAATTCTAATTACAACATTTAGTCAGCATCTTTGTCTCAGTGTCACAGAACTAAAAACAGCGCTACACTCCCTTAATGTCTTCAGATCAGTAATGTAGCAAGTCACAACTGATATTTTACATACTGTGTTAGTATTAAACTAAAGCATTTGAGAATCATTAAACATGCCAAAAAGAGGCAAATCTGCCTTCCTCAGTACTTTGTCACCTATCACTACAGAGAAAGATTGCCAAGAAAACCTCTGACACAAGGAAGACATGCACTCCTCTAAGTGATTTCTGTGTATGGTCTTTCTTGTGGGAAACTGCTTTCACTTAGCATGGAATGGACATGATGGCCCCCGTAACCTGAGGAACCTACACACAACTGTTGTTCATTGCCATTCAGCTGATTCAGGATGTCTTCAGGCAAACTCACTTGGGAGAGTTATTTGCTGCTTACCAGGCGAAGGTGTTGAAGAGGGTATAAATCCTGGTGTCACCCAGTTTTGGTTTTTGCCTCATGGGGTCCCTTCTGGCTGCTTCAGAGATCAGTCATCCTCAGACTGGCTATGGAAGAGCCCTTACACCCTTCCTCCATCCCTTCCACTGGCAGAGGGAAGAGCGACCTGATAACCACATGGTGACACACTGTTGTCACATAGGGGATGGAAGGCCGCCCAACTACTCTCTAGAGGAACCTCCTCCACCAAGGTCAACACAGGCAAGACCACTCACCAACAGCAGGTCCCTTCTAACTTGCCATGGAGGCTTGGCCTGCTGCTGTGCCTCTATCTCTTCCTCCAGCCCAGATGAAAGCCATCGGGACAGTGCAGATACAGAGATGAGCAGGCCTGCTGCAGAGGCTCTCCCTTTCGCAGGAGTTCTGTTAAGTAACAGCACATTCAAAGGATGGTTCAACTCTGCATGCTCTCTCCACAAACTAACAAAACTGCTCTTTTGCCCTTTGGTGAAGATGAATATCCTATAGTCACACTATCACTAGATCCAACACAGAGGACATAATCTTTTGTGATAACAGCCTGCACTTGTTACAACAGGAAACAAAATCCTAGGAATGCCTCCAAGGCAGACCTCAAGAGTGAAAACAACCAGAGAAGCCAGCTGCTTATTGTTCTGTAGTCTTCTGTTCCAACCAACCCTGGCAACCCCAAGGCTGTTTGAACTCACAAATTGGATGTGCTGTTTGAAGGACACAACACAGACAGGAGACAGCCAGAGCACAGCACTGTCCCCCCCAGACCTGCACTGTCACATTCACCATCATTTCCCTCACTGAAACCATCTGCTATGACACCCAGCACTTCCTTTTCAGAGCTAAGACAAAAATTAATGCTAACGGACATTTCTGTTGACCTAACCAGGCATCAATAAACAAATCACATGAAAAACTGGTAAAAAGAAACAAAAAAACCCCTCATAGCTCCCTCAACTAAACAAAACAAAAATCCCAAACAAAACTTCAACCTAGGCAACTCCTCACTAGTCAAAGGAAGCATATGCAAGCAAAGTACTTGCAGACCTGCTAAAACTGAATGAAAAATGTTAGTCGACAAAACATGTCAGCAAATCACTTGGCTGCTTCAAAACCTAGGACTTCTGTAGAGGAAACTAAGAAATAAGCCAAAATCTTGAAGTTGTATTTAAAGCCTGGTTAACTACTTCAGCTTTCTACAGTCTTGAAGAATTCTGCTGCTTTGTGAACTGTGAAATAGCATTTGCTGCACTATTCCAGGTGGATAGATTGTAATGACTTTCTTCCACATGATTAAATCAGAAGATGGGGAATCAATCATTTGGGCTTGTACATTCTGCATATTTTTATACAAATCTTCTCACCATTCTATCCCTCTGCTCTCCCATCTACCACAAATTCAACTCTTGGCATGCTGAACATGCAGTTTTTAGTGCCTGCTTAAATCCTCAGAAGCGAAATTGCAGATCACAAAACAGATAACCAGCATAGCAGGCAGTGAACAGATCTGCTGAGAACAAGATATGAGCAGCCAGACATTCAATTAAGGTTCTGAAAGAAGCAGGATTCATGAATGTTTACCATGGCGGATGAATGGGGCAAAGATAAGGAAAAATACAATTCTTCAATTAGCCTGATACGAAACATATTGATTAAATCAGCACAGTAACTGCTAACTCCACCAAGCAAACAAATGGTTGAAGAAAGTCAAAGTTCAAATGTTAAAGAAAAAAATCCCAAGCAACTTATTTCAAGTGATGTATAGATTGAGTTTATCCAATAGTCTCTAACCTAGCTCAAACCCTTCCCTGTAACTGATGAAATTCAATAGTTATTTTATTTTTCTTACACCGTTCTCCAATTCAGGAGTCTGCATCAAACAGATGTCTCACAAGAGTAGGTTATGGGGATTTTTAAATATAAAAGTTACTTAATACTCCAAAACTGAAGTTATTCATCATAAGACAAAAGCCATGGCAGAGCTGTAAAAACAAGAGTTTCACTGCGATTTATATCAAGCTACATTCTTCCCAGATTATCACAGAGAAGAATATACAAGCCTCAGCCGTCCAGAGAAACTGAAATGGATATGGCTCATATGCAAACTAAATCATCCTAGTTCCTCTTAACACCACCACACTCTTCAAATGCATTAATTTGGGTAGTCCAGAACACACTGTAACAAAGTCTGACATGCAGCCTTGACTTTTAAAGCACAACAACAAATGATTTTATTAGTTATATTACAGACAACAGGGTACAACACTGCTGATTAACTCAGCAGCATTCTCACAAATGTTACACATACTCACATAATCAATACAAACAGTATGATTATTATCATCAATTTGATTTATTTCCATAGGAGGTTAATTTTGCTCCTTTTGCAATATTAATTTATAGAAAGGTGGAAAAAATCTATTTAACAGAATTACAATAAACAACACTATTCCAGGGGAAAAAAATATCTTCCTATTCACTTTAAACAGCAACATCAAAAGAATGGCAAGAAACCAATTCAAACCCAGAAGTCCATGGTGAATTATTAATTCAGCTGCAGGAAAATTCAACCACAGTACCAGAAGTCCCAAGCCTAGAAGTATAACCAGAAGCAAAGTCAATTAAAGCTCCAGAAATATTGCTTCAGGTTTCTCTTTCTATCCCTATGCCTGCTTTTGGGCTCCACACCCCTCTTGGCTCTTGATACCTGCTTTCTTAGCATCTTTGCTATTTGCACTGTGCTCCCTCCTTCCCTCACCAACTCTGTCCTACTTGGGCCCCGAGTTGCACTGTTGTTCTCTTCCAACGGGATATGCGCAGCTGCTCAGAGCACAGAGAAAGCACCTCTGCTGCTTGCTCCTTTTCCATCAATACTGGGGACCTTGCTGCCCAAAAAAAATGAGGCCAAATCCTCCCTTCCAGTCAGCCAAGTTAATGATTCTCATAATGCACAGAAATTGAGTTAGGGTCATACACAGAGCAGAGACACCTCCCTAAGATCAGCCAGGCTTCTCCTGCCAAGTTCAAGCAGAACAAACTCTTCAAATCTTCTTAGTAAATCACTGAAGAAAGACAACAACTTAACCCAAATCCCTCTGAAATGATAGCTCACATTTCCTAAATGCATTCAGCCTGAGTCACAGTATTTGGAAAACTTGTGCCCAAGGGGTTGAAAGTCACAAAATTTAAAACCCTGTTTTCTGCTCCTTTAGTTCAGAGTGGATGTCTACAATAGTAGAGGGCTCAGCTTTCACCATTGGACAAAAAGAACATTTCCTAAAAATATTCTTTGTGCTTCTTTTTCATCTCAGTTCAAGGATTGGTTTTGATATCACTATGCCAAATGGAATTTGACTAAGTGGGAAAGCCTAGTACTCACTTCAGTCAATGAAAATTAAATTTGGGGTGAAGTTTTACACTCTTGAGGAATATGGATTGAAAATAAACTATTCCCTTCCCACACACACCCTTAGGTTATGTGCATTTCCTTTTAGCAAGCAATTTAGTTTGAAATATTTAAAGAACAACGAACCAAGCAGCAGTAAAACATAAGAACATACAATAGGTACACTTCATAATACCATTTTTTCCACTGTTTCTTCACAACCTTCTCACAAACTGTAACTAGACTACATTATTCATCAGTTTCTAACAACATGAAATACACAAATATAAACGTGAAAAATTAAAAAAAAATGTTCAAACAGCATTCATGGCTGTATTACAGCCTCCAAGGCTGTCTCCAACAGTCTCAGTTTAGTTTGTAATCTTCACTTAAATATAAGTTTTAATGTTTTAATCATTGTAAGCCAATAAGAACTAATTTCTTTAGAAAAAAACTGAAGAACAATATTAAAAGTCAGATCAAATGTGTAATTTAAGTCACTAAAGCCAAGAGGCACGCAGTGAATTTCAACGCAAAACCACTGTTTTAGACAGCAAATGTAACAGGTACGTAAAATCTTACATGATGTTTGTACTTACTTTATACCCCTATGATAAAAATATAGTACCCATAGTAGAATAACATGATTGAGCAGACAAAATCCTCCAGTATGCATGCAAATTAATACTTTTAGTAAGTGTGTTTGCTAGTAAAAAGAACTGTTACTTACTGCTATTTCTCTGCACGCAGACATGGAAATTCCAGTACCTTCTATCTGTTTTAAAGCGTAATCTTTATCATCTTTCCTGTGAAGAGAAAAAGAAGTTTGGGGTTTTTTTTAAATTGCACCATGAATTCCAAGTGAGCTCTCCAGTACCATTCAGAGATCAGTTTCTAATTAATACAAATTATGCATCTTATTTTCTTTCCATTCTTTACTAGATAAATGTCTGGATACCCACCTAAAACATAAGCTAACTACAACACCTTGATAAAGTTAAAATCTAAGTCTGCTCTCATTAGATTGAGGTTATTTTAAAAACTTGCTTTTCTAAATTCAATTATTAACACTTGCTCAATTTCTTTCTTCTTTTATTAAAAAGAAAACAAAGCAAACAATTAGCACATACTAGAAATAAATCTAGTTAGAGCTTTATCTCACATAAATGTATTACTCTAGGACACAGTAAGTCTCACCCATATTTTAATGAATTCTTGAGCAGCCCAGAACTAATGCCACATTAACACATCTTTTCTTGCCCCCAGGTACCAAACTGCACTTTAAAATTTGTTCTTACCAAGGTAACCAAAGTATCAAGATTAATTAAAAAAACTCCACCAAATGTTAGAGCAACCTGAAGAATCCAGAAATGGATTCCAGTGGAAGATGCCCCTGTCCCTAACAGGGGAGCTGGAACTGGATGATCCTGAAGGCGCCTTTCAATCCAAACCATTTTATGAGTCTATGAAGCTTGCTGAGCTCCAAACATACATAATACTTACAAACAATACTGTGACCTCCCTTTACTTCAATCAGTATGTAGAGTCCCTTATTTAAAATGCAAGCCTATTAGTAACTCCAGCTACCAGAAGCAAAATCAGGCAGAGATACACTGCAGCAAAAGAAGATACTGAACTCTTGCTCATTCTCAGGCTCAAAGACTCCAAACTTTTAAGAGATTGAGTGCCTGTCCTTCCCACTTGTGGGCAGGCATCCACAGTACTCCTGGGGAGGGCATGACACTTAACAGTATTGCCTTCAATATTTGGGGCACTTGTGTAGCCTCAAACCTCTAGGTTACATAAGATGCCTTATTAATTTTTAATTAATCCAGCTTTCACAGCTGTGAAGAGCCACTCTAAAAAAAAATGAAATTCAACCATCCTTAAGGCAAATAAAACAAAGTTGTAGGTAAGGATTGGGAACAAAAGCACTTGTTTCTTCCAGCTCTCACCATTTGTAAAACTTCGAATCGCTTTATTCCTACCCAAAACACACACTTTTCCCTACTTATCACCACCTATGGAAGAGGAAAAAAAGTGGGAAATTAATGGACAAAAACTGAACACAGATAATGAGGAGAAAGAACAACAGGAAGTGGAAAAGAGAGGATTTCAGTAAGGGGACAATTATGTGGATGCAGGCAAGATAAAGGACAAGAAAACATACAGCACTTTTTGACACAAAAAAGGAAAAAAACAATAGAGAAGGCAATGATGGAAGAATGATTAAGAAGTTTCCGTGTAATAAAACCCTAAAACTCGCCAGCCTGGAAGAGGCAATGCTGAGCACAAACTTTTGTGGTCAAAACAAGGTGTTACACAATCCCCCAGAGTACACACCTTTACACCACTTAGACAAAAACAAGTTGCATGAAGCCCAAACCCAAGAAACCATTATGATGCTAAGCACATAATTGAACTGTGCAACTCACGATGTAAGAATATTACAGGGATCAAAAGCATAAACAGATTTAAGATCAAATTACACAACTTGATTTTTTGATGATCTTTGATAATTTGATTTTAAGATCAAATTAACACCCACGGAGAATAAGGAAGTTATGGACCACTCCATGAGCAGCTTCTGAACACAACCCCAAGCTGCTTAACAGCACAGAGATCTTCAAAGCTGCTGATAGAAAAAGATGGGAATTTTCTCAGCTAAAAATTGTTTTATCCTTTATCTGCCTTAGCTAGCAATGGTTGGCTATCCAGCTGTTACTCAAGAGAAATATGAAGCAAAACAAATTGGACTATAGGCTATTCTCATTGCACTACATGCTCACCGACTTAGTTTTGAAGTGTTTGGAGAGATCTCTATTTCAAGAGAAGCACTACCACACAGCTGTTACTTCACACGCATTACCATTGACAGAACATGGAGCAAAATGGGTCAGACTTCAGGTTCTTCTCATTGCCCTGTTGCTTATCTACTTAGATTTCAAGGTATTTGAAGCACAAGTCAGTTTTAACACGAGGTACTACCATAAACCTGGTGATACTACAAACACTTCTGGTAGCACTGTCTACAATGAAGCTTGCCATACATTTAAGATGATACAACTATTTTCGATTGATCAAATTTTTGCCAAATTAAATCTGGACTAAAATTTTCCGTACCAGATGGCAGACCTTCTCTGGAAATTTTTAATGGAAAAAACCCTCAGCTGCTTCCTAGAACAAAACTGGAAGAACACTCTTTCAGCTGTGTATGCTAACTCTTTCACAATCACGACTTTAATGCTGAAATTCAACAGGGTGGCTTAAAGAACACAGCATTTGGTCTTCTCAAAGCAATGGGTGAAGTCTCTGAAAATTAAGCTTCTCACATTAAAGGCCACTTTAAGACCTGAAATCCAGAGTTTCAAAGCCCAGTCTTGCTCTGCCCTTAGAGTGACCCAGGGCTGTGGGAAATGAACCCTTCCCTTGCTTTGCTTTGCCCAGGTGCTGCACATTAGAGCCCAGACCAAGTGGCCTCTGCCAGGCCAAGCCTACCCACACAGTCTAGAAGAAATATAAGCATGGCAAAAAGAAGGAAAATAAGTTTAGGGATAAAGCACATTTTTTAGCATCACGCTAGACTCTCCTCTAGAATGAGTAAAAAAAACCAAATCAAAGGCTTTTAAGTCTTAAAATTCACTGAATTATGCTGGCACAGTTGAGATGCAAAGTAATAAACCAATTCCTAACCCACTCCTAACATCTGTTCTATGCTGAGGTTGCTGAAACAGCATGGCTACCCCACCACACCACAAGTACCAGCTTTTCCATTTACAGGAGTAGGAATATCCTACTTTTACCTTTAAGGCAAAAAAAACCCCTAATTTAATTCTTTGGGAGCCAAAGAAATTTGGGCAATACTTTTTAAAGGGAATGGTAAGAGTTTGCAGGAGTGCCAAACACAATGACCAAGCTTATTTTAGAAAAGTTGAGAAAATATTTAGCCAACAGTCTATTTAGAATCACAATACAGCCTAAGGGTTCTCTATGATTTTGGACATGGGTAATTTCCTTCTCTGAAGATAAAGAGATGTTTAAAGATAAAGAGACATTCAAAGACAAATCAGAAAAAAAAAAGCAGTAAGTAAAAAGGGGAAAAAAAAGAGAAAAAAAGACCTGTTTATAAACATCTTCCACAGCCAACTGTGAGTAACAAAATGGGCCACTTAGCAGGCTTGCATTTTAAGGGCACAGTAAGACTCAATTCAACTCATTTTCTCCCTTCTAACAGAGAGATCATGTTGGGAAAATCTGTTCTCTCTCCTTGCTGCCTGGAATTAAACATTAAGTAACTTCAGCAGCTCCTCCACCTACCAGTAGGCTTAGAAAAGCTGGTCAATATACAAACTTATTTTCATACCAATTTATTCTTACTTTCCTGCACTTAAGTAGGCTGCAATCTTCAACTCTGTGGTGCTCCCCAGTAGTAACAGGCAGTATGAGAGCAGCAAGAATAAGAAAACTCACATTGTACATTGCTGCTGACAACAGCAGTGCTTATTGTAGTCATGAGCAAACCTTGTGGAAAATCCTCAGAGGGACAACACTAACATCAGAGGCGTAAACTTGAAAGAAATGGTTACCCACAACACCACTTCCAGCAGATTTTAATGACAGCAACAAAGAAAATACCTACTAAATTGCCATTAAAAAGTAAAAAAGGCATTGCTCTTACAGCTTGAATAAACTAAACAAAAAAATTGCCATCTTGAAAAGCTTCGCATTTTTATTATAATGCTGCTTCTAAACTGCAGTTTTTAATGTTCTACTGAATTTGGAAGTGCAACAGCATCACAAGAAATATTCAGCCTCTGGGGTTAAAAAAAAAACCAACTAAAAAAAAATCTCCACATAAGCAAAAGAAATGAGGCCTATTACATAAAAGGCAGATTTTAAATAAAATTGGTTATTTCATCTCACATACCAAAAACTTTGTAGAAATGTATTGACACAACACTACAATATACCCTTTATTTGGATCATCAGAACAGTTCAAAATTCATCTGACTATAAATACAGCAGAATAAAATACCAAAGTCTTTAAATCAGTGGTGATTACTCTAAATTTACATTACAGTTACACGCAAATTCAAAATTAACTGGTCACAATACAGGAACAGTTTTGTCTATAACAAGGGAGATGTAAAATCTGACTGCAGTTAAACATTTGAGGGAAATAGGCACTGAAGTTTTCAACTACCAAAGGTAACTGTAAATGCAGTATCTCTTCAACAGCAAACTCTAAGGAATCTCTTAACTGTTTATGCCTCTTATTCCCTAAAAACCAAAAAACACGATAATGAAGGATAAGCCTACTAATAAAACACGTGTAGAGTTTTTTTTAATTTCTACATGTTAAATTATGAAAATCAAACACAGTAGCAAAGTATAACACTTAGGAGACTTGGAGTTTCATTCTGTGGCATCATCCCCTGCCTCTTCTCCCAAGTCACAGCAGCGGTAGTTTTTGTTTTCAAATAAATTAAAATCACCCTAGTTGTACAAGAGATCCAATGAAGTCTACAGGAAGTAGTAGTTCAGTTCTTGGGAAGCATATAAATGCACAAATACAGTTTTTGAAACTGAAAGATTTAATACATTTATACTAAATGCCCATGATATAATCACAGCAAACATTTAAATACACATCATAAGAATACATAATTTTCTAGAAAGTGCATTAAGATAAGGGCAGACCTGGTACCCAAACAAATGACAATTTGTGAGAATAGAATTATCTGTTTCCTCTTCCAATACCACATTCATGGCACCAAAAAATCTTGCCAGAATAAGTTATTTATACCAGGAGTTCTATTTATTTTGCATTTTGTACCTATTAACTACCAACCCAGTATGCTGAAGAACCAAGGGGCTAAGGACACAAGAGGCTCAGGTTCTCAGTGCCTTCTTGACATTAGTTTTCATAGCACAGTACGCTTTCATTACTACACATTCCCAACACTAGTGGCACAATCCTGGTGAAAGTAGAGGAAAACCAAATTAGGGAGGATGTCAACAAAACCAAATTAGGGACAAACTCAAACTCAAGTCCACATGAGCAGGTGGGCTGCATTCAAGGATGCTTAACGGCGCTGGCAAATGTCACTGCAAAGCCACTCTGCCATCTGCAAAAGGTCACAGTGCACACTGGCAGATTCCTGATGATTGGAAAGGGCAAATATCAGGACCCTCTCTGAGAAGGGCAAAAAGGTTCAGTGATATTATAGGCCAACCAGTCTAATCTCAGTCCATGAAAAGGTTATGCAGCAAACCCTCCTTGGAAGACATTTTCAGGCCCATAAAGGAAAATAAATGGCTGCAAATAACTAGGAAGGATTTTCCATGGATAAATTGTGTCTCTTCAACCTGAGTGTTCCATACAATGAGAGGAACAGCTCTGTGGACAGTGAAAAAGCACTGGATGTTACCTTGATCTTAGCACAGCTTGTGACATGATCTCATCACACAGCTGCTGGGGTTGATCCTTGACAAGCATATAAACTGCCTTCATAACTAAAGAATGCAGTAAAATTTAAATTTATTAAGAGCTATTGTCACAACAGCTGAGAATGAGAAAAGTTTCAAATTGCAGAAACATTTAAATGTATGGAACCCAGCAGTTATCATTGCATATACTTCAATATACAATGCTGAGCAAATATAACTCTGCAGAATGAGATATAACAGTTCTGTGAGGACAGAGGGTAACAGTCAAATAGCAAAAATTATGTGCATCAGCAGGAAATAAATTGTATAGGAAAAAATGGATAGTAGCTACAGGGTACAACAGTGGAGAAGTCTCACTATAAGCACCTGGCTTCCCAGAAACACATTTAGGTCAAAACTTTTGTCAAACTAATTAGCACACACAGTAAATCTCATCACTCACCCTGTACCTTCAAGTAATCCTAAAATAAAGAACAAAATCTTATAAATCATCCTCTCAAAAACTTCTGAGCTAACAATGATGCAATGACAACTGCTTCAGCTTCTCATAACTTCCTTTTTACAAAACTTTCTGGTTTTCATGTATCAAAATGTTTTCCAATTATCCTGACAAAGAAAAAAACCTGAAAAATACCAAGATGTTTTGCACAATGGCTTGCTTTGAGTCAACTGGTTGCTGCTGAAACAACCCCATCTTCCTCCACACACTCATCTTTCCTTTACACTAGAGCCCAGGCACTCATTTTCTTATGGAGATGAGCTTGTTCTGAGCTTATTCAGAAAGTATTTCCAAATTTTTCTCTGGTACACCTTCTGCCCCATTAGTATGTTGAAGTGGCCTGCTGAGCGCTCAGATGAACATCAGAGTTATCTAAAAACAAAAAGCAGACATAAAAGAAGTACAGCAGTTCCTGTCCATATTTAAGATGAAGTTAATTATCTTCTAACCAGTACTTATTTCCACATCAGCTGGATGCAGTACATCCACATTTGCTAGAAGGCTGCAGCTAAGTGCAACACCCCCTGCAGAAGTAATTATGATCACTGGAAAAATTCACCATAGCTGAAGCCACATATTTTTCAAAATATAGAAACAATATGAACTGAAATTATGTTCTACTCTTATAGAGGTTTAAGGACTTGAAAGTTATTTTACTTCTACTGATGCTCTATGCATATTATGAATACTGATTTCCAAAAGTTGATTATTCTACAAATACAGTAATTTCACGAATACAAGCCGCACCAATTTGACTAAGATTTTGCTCCTAAACCGGAAATGCGGCTAATAATCAGGAGCGGCTAATACAACCTCAGAAGTGCCTGCCAGAGTGCTGAGCCGAGCAGCTGCAAAGTCGGCGTTTTGCGATTGTTACAAATCGCTACTTTGTTGCACCGCAGGTGGAGGGCGGGGAGAGAGGCGGGAGAGCTCTCTTTCCTCCTCTGCCACAGCCCAGGGGAGAGACGGGGGGGGGGGGCCCGGTGCCGCCATTGCTGCGGCCCGGGGAGGAGAGGAGGGACCCGGGCCGCCCCTACCGCGGCCCGGGGAGGGGGGGGGAAGCCCGCGCCGCCATTGCTGCGGCCCGGGGAGGAGGGGGGAGACCCGGGCCGCCATTGCCGCGGCCCGGGGAGGGGGGAGGAAGCCGGCGCCGCCATTGCTGCGGCTCGGGGAGCCGACGGGGTGCTTTGTCCCCGCCCGCCGCCGCCGCGGCAGGAGCGGGGAAACGCCGTCCCTGCCCGCCGCCGGCGCCACGGGCGCGGGAAAGCTCCGTCCCCGCCCGCCGCCGCTGCCGTAGGAGCGGGGGAAGCTCCGTCCCTGCCTCCCACCGCGGGGCAGCGCCGACCCGGGGTGACCGAGCCCAGGGGCAGCGGCGGCCGGCCCCGAGCTGCAGCACCGGGCTGGGCCATCTGGCCCTGTCAGCGGCCCCTAGCGGGCCGAGCCTGCACAGCCTTAGCTCAGCCAGTAAACCCCGCCCTCCCGCGGTTCTGTTACTAATTGCACGCAGGTCCTCGCTGCGAACGACAAAGCGGCTTATATTCGGGTGCGGCTTATCTATGGACAAAAACCGAAATGTTTGCCAAGACCCAGAGATGCGGCTTATAATCAGTGCGGCTTGTATTCGTGAATTTACTGTACTTAATTTCATAACGGCCACTCATGAGGTTTGTCATGTGAGCACATTTCAGTTAAACTGGCAAAAATAAGTTGGACCAAACCAATTTATCAGAATGCTTATCAGAAGATAAACATTAGCTCAAATTACTGCTTTTTTATTTGACTAAACCTATAAACATTTTGAAAATTGCAGTAGTTCTATTAACACGCATTAAACTTATAGGAAATAGGTTAACATTATTTTCTCTGTTATAAACTGTATGCTAACCCAACCAAAGCATGACTATTTTTAAAAGTTCAGATTTATTCAAGCCCAGAGTATTTAAATGTATTTACAACCAGCTTAAAGTTTATCCCATCATAAATTCTAGCTTGTTCCTTTCAAGGAAGAAATCTGCCAAAAATGAGATAAAATCCCAGATTTTGTCATGAAAGCCTCTTATGTATTAATATACGAAAAGGATTATGAATAATACAACCCAGTCAGAAAATCTGTGACTCTGAACTATCTTTTAAGCATTTCAGTTAGAAAGAGTAGTTTACAACTCTTCTCTCCTCTACAAAGCTACCTGCAAAGAAAACATGAGAATAAAGGAACATCTCTTTCCAGAAAGAGAAGGGAATAAAGTGGTACCAGTTAATCTGGTACCACTGGATGAGAATAAATGTAGTTCATGAAGCAGTGCGACTTCTCACACATTTGTCCTTACCACCAAAAGCAGCATCTTCTACCCATTCTAATACAGCTGCCCAGCATCAGGACCTCTTTACAGTGTCTCACACTCTCAAGAGTGCTCACTCCCAAAGGGCATATTTCAGATTGCTTCCCCATTTCTATAGAAATAAACATTATTTACTTCTTCAACTTCAAATGTGAGATACACAAAAAATATGAATAAAAATGCATGGAAGCATGCTAAAAATAAAGAAACAAACAAAAAATACCCCAATACAAACAACCAAACAAAAAAACCCCAACAAACCAAAAAGTGGTGCTCAACTACCTAGAACCCACTAGAGCTGAATGGAGCCTCCAAACAATACAGCGCCCCTGCAAAACTTGCACATCACAAAACTCAGAAAATTTAACAGAAACTTCGTATTTAATTTTAATTAGCCTGCTGTTCTCTCCTTTCTCTTTTTTTCCCAAAGATGTAACAAAAACATATGCTTTAATGCTAGGCATTGAAGATCTTGCAAGTTTGTCAATAAGTTCTAGCTGAATTAAAAATTTAATTTAGGGTCTAGCAAAAAGATCACATTAAAAATGTAAACATTAAACAGTCTAGCAGAAGAAAAAAATTAAACTTCCCTCTAAGGTAATATTTCAATAAATTTGCATGGTAAGGGTTGGGTTTTTTTCCCCCTTTTGAAGACATGTACATGATGCACAGAAAAAGCAGAGGCAAAACACAGTATATGCAAAAGCACGGGAAAAAGACAGTTTGTGGTCTTCATTGTTGTTATTAGCCCCCTGATGCCCCCCCTCTCCTCATAGCTTATCCTAAAAGAAAAGTAATGCTTCAGAATGACTGAGTCTTGTTAACACTTTAATATGCAATTTTCAGACACTGTATGATTTTAAAAAGCAAAAAGAAAAACCTTTACGAAAAGATAGAAGCATATAAGGTGGACAGTTTTCCACTGAGGCTGGTTTCATGGACTCGGATCTAATTCTACAAGATGTCACGTGAAAATAAAAGCCCATATTACTCACCCCAATGCTAACAAAAAGGAATTAGTCCAGGGGACAATGTATTAACAGAACTGAATTTATAAAAGGTCTAGCTAAGGCATCAGTATTTTTTCCATTCCCAAAACATTCAAGGGGACATGGCAAGATCGCTGGGCCAGAACAGCATGATTATTTTTATCAGATAGCAACACTCATGCTGAGAACACTTCCTACTTCAAAATAAATCCTCCAATAATCACAGCTTTTAGTGGGTAAAGAAAAAGTAATTTCCAAAGCTGGAGGAAAAACCATCAACAGCAAGCCAATAAACACAAGGGCTTCTGAGATGGCTGATGTGGTGAATGGCAATTACTGATTCACTTTTTTCCTTTTGTTCTTAGTTTTTTTTTTTTAATTAACAACTTTTGCCACAACATGTAGTTTGGCAGGAAGTTCAAAGCAACCAAGTAAATTCAATGATGCACTGTACATATGGTTCTTCTGATCTAAGAATTTGCTGCTGTCAAAAGGAAAGTCTTCTCTCAACATCTCTGCCTTGCTGTTCCCAGCCAAAAAATCCCCTCCCTTTATGCCAGCTCTGATCTGTGTCACACTCCATGACATGATTCAACTCCTGCATTTTCCTAAGAGTTATCTACTTCTAAAAATGAAGTTAACTAATGTTAAGTAAGTTAACTAACATGAGTTAACTAATTCTGTCAGTTTACAGCAGGTATTAGGAGGAGCATCAAAATCAGCCCTAACAAAGTATGTGGTAAGAGCAAAAGACAGCAAAGGAAACAGTAGAGGAGAGAGACAGATGCAGGAGAAAAAGCAAGATACCACTCACTTCACACCCTTCTTTGTAGTTGTGGTAAAACCTCAGGAAGTATGGTTGTCCATAATTCAACAAACAGGAAAAAAAATTAAAATCCACCCTCAAAAAGCCAGTCTTGCTCCTAGCCCTGCAATTAGCTCCAGCACAAAATTTTCAGAGGAGAAAATCCCCGGGGATTTGATTGTTTTTGCCTCTCTTAATACACAAAACTGCAATTTGACAGCAGCCTAAAACCTAGATTTTAAACCCACACAATTATGAAGATGATTCCTATGAGATTAGCTGATAGGCAGCAGACCCCTGCCCCAGACTCAAGGCTCCATGGTGCTTTACTAAAGGTCATGGCAATCTTATCAGTACTTTCATAGGAAACAAAACAAGAAGGGCCTACACAAATTATCTCTAAAGGAAAAGATCGCTGTAATTAATCTTCACTTTCTCTTCTCAAAAAGCACAGCATTTCAAAGCACCAACAACAAACTGGATTAAAGCCCACAGGACTACACTCCAGAAAACCATAATTTCACAGGGTAACTTCTAATTTTGATCCCTTTTTCTTCAGTAGTCAAATCTATAACATTATTTGGTTTACATTGAAGAACCAGTGTATTTGTTGCTTTAAAGAAAACTTCCCTAAGTCTTTAAAGACACAAATTCGCCTAACAGTCACAAGCTTACTACTGCAGGAACTACAAGTTCACAGATTATATTTGCTTATTTATTTGCCCTTAACAGAATTCTCTTTCAGAAACGTATCCAGTCACTAAACAACTGTTTCTTATCTTCTCAAGGACACTCAAGATTTTAGAGACTTTGCTTGTCCCTTGCTCTCACAGACAGAAGAGTCCTTGTCCACGGGAATGACTGAAGTTTTCACACAGACGCTACTCCACATTCCTGAGTGTTGTTGTTGATTCTGTGATGAAGGAATTAGAAGCACCTACAAGGCTGAAAATAAGACAGCAACAATGGCACTGTGCTTTGTGCTCCACTCCACTGCTGGTAAGTTCTGTGATTCCCTCTGCTTTTTAGCAATTGCTTGCATTGAACTGGCACTTTCACTAAAGTGTCATTATAAACTCCACAATTGTTTTATTAAACAATAATAAACTTGTGTGTGTGTAAAGAAAGGACCATTCTCTGAAATAAATAGTTCCACATCAAGTACAATGTATTATTGGAAGAATGTGATACTCAGGGTAAAGTCCTCAGGAACAGTCCTTGCCTTCACTATCCCAACTAACACCCACCAGCAAAGCTTCTCCCCAATTATTTAAGACAAGTGATTTCCAAACAAAACTTCTGAGCAGCACAGATTCCTGAGAGATACCACTAATGACCTCTCACCATTATGTCACATCTCTTAACTTCTCCATCCAGAGAAGGACCATCTCTAAATTCAGCTTTAGTCTCTGGTGGGAAACAGAACAGAATGCCTTTTGGAAATACAGTTAAGATTACATCAACTGCATTGTATTTAGCTTGTATATTAACTCCATCAACAGATTTTAATAGACTTATGAAGTGTTGAATGCATTTTGTAAGATTGTTTTCATCTCAGCACCTATCATGGGTCCACTATCTCTGCTTTGGGTTCACCCTACCAATCAGCAGTTTCCACTTTTCCAGAAAGTCCATTTACAAACTGATCTCGCCACTGCCCCTTTCCAGTCTTTCGTAACTGGGACGATTTAAAGCATGAGGTTATACTTCATGGTTATGGCTTCTGATGTGCAAAGATATCTCACCTTGACAACTGACTGCTCTTCACTTCACGAACACCTAAATTTGAGACAGATCCTCAATCACTGTCTTCACTGTCAATCCTTTAAGTTGTTTCATAATGTCTATGTTCACTTAGTTCCTCTTTCTTTAGTCATCCTTCACAGAAGACGCAATTTTTCAAAGAACATATCCTCACTCCCAAAGGCTTCCTTTATTCTACTATTTCAGCATGCCACATTTTTTTAATTGATGGGTTTAGAGTACCTATTCACCCTCACTCACTGAGAGCCCAGCAAAGCTTCAAAAACTGTTCCCAGGCAGCTTGCAACATTTCACCTTGGCTCTTTTATCTTTGAGAGGCCATCTCCTCCCATCAGCACCCCTCATATTTTCTTTTTTACTCAAGTGGTACTTCAAGCAGGTTTTTTTTTAAACCCTATATAGATTTGGCATCCACCAGGAGCAAAGAACAGCCCACGTTTGTCAGACAGCCCTCAGTAGTATCGGTTTGAATCTCCTCTTTCACCCTACTGTAGGCCAGGCCCCAAGCTGATTTCCCCCGTGCATGCCCGACTGTCTGTTTCACTAAGGTACTACTCACTACCATGAAGTTTTGTCTTGGCATTTCTCCCTGACCAAAAGCAGCCATCTAAATTAAGCGAGGCTAACAAGCCGCTCATTGCTTTATTCTCTGCTTTGTAGCCTCGATGATACAACACAGCACAGGCAAACAAGTCAGGCAGATGTAAATGCAGTCCTAATGATATTGTTCCCCAACCCTTACATTCTACCCACAGAGTTTTCCGTGTTGCAATAGCTGGTCTTTTTTTAATGCCTTTTGGTATCTGACACTCATCTGGCAGAGTCACATAAGCCTCCAGTTGGGTTTTTATAAAACGAAACTAACAACAGTGAATGGTCCTGTTAGCACATTTACTTTTAAGGGGTTGTTTTGTTCAACCCTGCTTAAATAGGATTGACGTTCACCCAAAAAGAAACGAGAGATTTTCAAAGCCAAGCTGTTCAAGTACAAAACGTTAGATAAGATTCAAATTACAGTCAGGGACAAGTTTGCTGCCTTGCTGTCTTCAAGTCCCCCCATGTAAAGCTTGCTCCAGTTGCTTTGATTAAGCTCCATACCTTGCACAGAAGTTCTGTGAGAAATCATAGTTGATGAAACCCGAGTCTCCAAGGCTTCATTGTGGGATTATCCAGTTATCTGAATGTAAACCGTAATTGGAAGTACGTCTGCAGTTAAGGCTCCCCACTCAAAGGGAAAGGCTATGCCTCTCACAGAAAATGTGTCTTGGCCAGAAACACAAAGTGGAATCTACAGTTTTCTCCAATTCAGATCCTTGTTTATTAGAAGTTCTCAGCTGCACTTATTTTTCACACAGACAGTAATGAATTGAGTCTTCATTTTTAGAGCAACTCTCAAGTGTCCTTTATTCAAATGTCAACATCTTGTATGCAAGGTGTTACAAGCACACAGCAGAGCTTTCCCAGAAAAACAGGCAGATTGTTTCAGTGACCTTTAGTTGTGTACTTGCCTGTTCACAAAACGTGCATTTTTTCAAGGGTAATTTTAATTTTTGATGTTTAGGTTAGCATCTGTAGTTGAGAAAATCATTATGTTCTCTCGAACATTTTGTCCTTTAAAAAGTATCTGCAGCTTTAATCATGGCTTATACAGTTATTTTCCTGAAAATTCTAAACTGACTGTACAATATGCTTTGCTATACTACCACTTAACACTCAAGGTTGTTACGATGCTGTTGAATAGAAATTGCTTTCTGAACAGCAGTATCTTTTCACTTGAGTATCACATGTAATTTTATAAGCACTCTTTGGCATCCAAATAGTCCTATGATTAAGTCAGTATTTCACTACGATATGCAAAAAAACCCCCATGCCATAGGGCAGCATCAGTAGAATTTTCCATTTAAAAAATAGCAGACTATTAAATGGTCTACCCAGTACCTTTTATATAAGCCACTAAGGACTTCATATGCTTCTGTATACAATTCAATATATTTATTCATAAAATCATAGAATAGTTTGGGTTAGAAGGGACCATAAAGATCATCTAGTGATTTCCAAATTCAAGTAGCTATCTCCCAAATGAGAAGCCTCAACACACAGAAGTTAGCAATTCATTCACAAGTAGCCTAACAAAAAATTGCAACTATGAATAAAGCTATGGCTGTAATCCCAAATGTTCTATTATGGGGCTTGACAAGGTCTCAAAAACCATTTGTTGAGCCTTGGAGGAGACAAGAGAGAACAGCAGGCTAGCCAGCCAGAACACAAAACCCTCCTGAATGGTTATCAGCCCGCATGTAGCAGAAACACGCAGCATTACTCGCCAAGTTCACAAAGAAAAGATGGGGGACGGTGGGGGGAGAGCAGCACGAGAGGTACAGCACCAGTGGGATGAAGCCTGAAACTGAAACTTGATTCCCATCTGCTCACACAACACAGGCTTCTCTACTCTAAACTCAAGACTGCTTTACAGTAGAAGGCTACTCGAAAGAAAAGCAAGCCTTTTATTAGCAGCAAAGTGTCGATGCTCCTGCCTCAGCTTCATTACTTTGCATGAACAAGCTTAGATGCATTTTAGGTGTTTTGAACCTTAAAGAACAATTCCAAGATTTAAATTAAGACAGGAGGATGAACTGATTATCATCATCTACACAAAGTCACAATCCAGAACTGAGTATTTTATAGTGTTACAAGACTGCTGGCTTTGTTAATAAACAAGCATAAAAGAAAGAGACAGTTACGTGGTGATTAAACAATCTTCATATTGTTACTCAGATTCAAAATGAGAATTCTGAATGGTACCCTTCTGCACAGGCCCTTCTGTTGTATTTCAGATGTATAAGATCTGAATTTCTCTTCCCCCAGCAAAATGTCCAGAAAACAAGTAATTTGAGCTGAACAAATCTGAGAGTCTTTATGGCAGCAGACTGGCAGAAGACATGCAGATTATTACCTCTGTACAATACATTACTCACTTCACCCTAGGAGGCAACCCTAGCTGCAAGTATACTTCCAATCTGAACTTGCATTTAGACAGTGGATAATTTCACAATAAAGCAAACACCCTTGAGAAGGAGAACAAATAAATCAGGTTTCATAAATGCCATCACATTTGTACTGTTCAAGACAAAAGCTGCAACCAGAACTAGCACAGCTGCCAAGTCCATCATCAATTCTCCAGTATTTCAAAAGCAGCTAGAACCGCATGTATCTTAATGGAAGGACTCTGTACAGACACAAAATTCTTTGGGGTTTCAGCAGTTTCAGAAATACAGAGGTTATTAGTATGTGTAGCTATAAATTTAGTATTTTTTTGTTATGGTTAAGAGATATCCTGATGATTTTGGAGAAGTACTTGAAAGCTGTGTTTTCCACAGAACCATTATCATATGCAAAGATCACAAACAGTTTTGCTTAAAATCACCAAAAATGTTAGGAAATACATCTAGATATTCATCTGCTACAGGTTATTCTTTCAGAATCTGCAAAGGCCAGTCAACATCCTGCAGAGGCACGAAAGGTGTTAAAACCTCACCACACTCATTCCTCAATGCAACAGAAATGCCACTCCTCTCTTTTTTTCTTTTAAGCCTGCAAAAAAAAATCATCACATATGAGGAAACACTTTCTCAAAATCTCATTTAAACCTGTTGACTGAAGAGCTGCTACTGAACTGCCCACTGAGTACTTATCACTTGCTTATCCACCTGAACTTTCGTTTTCAAAGTACAATAATTTCACGATTACAAGCCACACCATTTTGATTAAAATTTTGCTCCCACACCGGAAATGTGGCTTACACTCAGGGGCGGCTAATATGTGAATAATTTTCTGACATTTCCAACCCCAGAAGAGCAAACCGAGGTGCTGAGCCGAGCACCGGCCAGTAAAACCCGGTTTTATGCGATTGTTACAAATTGGTTATTCTGTTGCGCGGTGGGTGGAGCCTGGCTCCCTGCTGGCAGTGCAGGACGGGGAGGGAGGCAGGGGAGCTCCCTCCTTCCCTCCTCTCCCGCAGCCGGGGGAGGCAGGGGCTCTGTGCTGCCAGCTCTGCGGCTCCGGAAGGAGGCAGGGGGCTCCCTCCTGCCTGCCACCGAGGGAGCAGGGGCGTTCCTTCCCCTCCTGCCGCCGCTGCCATGGGTGCCAGCGGGCTCCCGTCCCCTCCTGCCGCCGCCACCATGGGTGCTAGCGGGCTCCGTGCACCCCCTGCCACTGCAGCGCAGCGCCGAGCGGTGGCGCCGAGCTGGGCAACCCCAAGTGGGCTGAGCCCTCACGGCCCGAGTCAAGCCAGTAAACCCCCTTCCGGATCCCGTGATTCTGTTACTATTTGGTAACTTTGTTGCACGTGGGTCCTCGCTGCGAACAACAGAGCGGCTTTTAATTGGGCGCAGCTAATTTATGGACAAAGAACAAAATGTTTGCCAACACACGGTGATTACAGTGCGGCTTGTAATCGTGAAATTACTGTACTTTTCTTCAAACACAAAATTACAAAATTAGATCCATCCCTAATTCTACCATTTTATTCCTGGTTTCAGATGTCAAATATAAGGGGCTCCTTCTAGGCCAAGTCTAAGGGTTTTCCGTAATTTCTATACAGATTCTAAAAACTCAGTACTGGAAACCAGAGCTGCAATATTTGTCATCCTGGGCCAAGAGACCCCAGAACCCTGACTCACCCTTTCCACCTACTCATGCTCTGAGACAGACACCCAATCCTACTCCACAACTGTCACTGATCAGACCCAGGAAATTTGCAACTCTGTTTTTCTTCCTGTCTTCAGACCATTTGTAAACACAGTCACAGTCCACTAGCTGTGCAAGAAGATGCTCTTCCATGCAGAGATAGAATGCCCAAGCTCTGAGCTCCTGAACCCTGTAGAGCCTCCCTGCCACCTCCATCTCTTCTTTCACCTTCTCCTGAAGAGTGGTGTAGCTCCATGTTCATCTCCTCTTCCTCCACAATGCATTTTTTCAGTGTACCAAAAAACCACACAACCTAAATGAGTCTATCATAAATAGGGAGTTTTCTTATGTATGTAAAAGTCTAGAAGGAAAAGAACTATTTGGGAAACTTCAATTGTCTGTCTGTAACCAATGCCATTAAAAAATGTTAAAAATTTTAATTATTTTTTATACTTCCCAAGAAGACACTACCAGACATGCAATTATTTATGATCCTCACTTCAACTACCCCTAATCAGCACTACTGCAACAAATAATTATCACATTTTTGTTGCTTCCAAGGCAGCCATGAAAGGAAACCAGACAAGTCTACCTATCACTCCCATTACAGACTCTTGTAGAAAAATTCAAATTAAATCACACTTCAAAATGAAAGGCTTATTCTCTAGAACTAAGAGCCAGAGGCAACCTCCAAAAACAGGCTAAATGGCAAAAATATAGACATGGCAAACATTTTAAGACAAAAAAAACCAGCACACCAGGCAAATGGCATAGACCAAAGATAGCACTCAGCCAGCACAGAACAAAAGAGATTCTGTGAGGTGCCTGAAGTACCTCCTTTTGGGGCTGGAGACCATGATTTGTGCTAAAAAAAAAGATACTGGCTGCCACTTGTTAGGATCAACACTCATTACCTCGCTTTCCTATTCTCACTAAACAAATTTTAAATCTTATTAAAAGAAAATGCAAGGCAATTACACTCTTCTGGAACACAAGCTGCACATGACACTGTGCAGTAGAGGAGGGAAGCTACCACACCAGCAGCCTGTGCACTGCCTCACATCCTCAGTTCATCTAAACACAGCTGCCCAGTATCCACCCCTCATAATCACAACTCCACAACTACATGATCTGTAGCAGAAAGAATTCTGTTCCAAAGAAAGTTGAAAGGTGAATGAAAAAATAACTGAAATCAGTATTTTGTTAGAAGGTGCTGCTACCCAGACCTTTGCAATTCATGTCCCGCTTTTTGTTGTACCGTACTTGTCCATGGAACATTATTCTGATGAAAGACAGAAGCACCTCTGCCTTAACTGGCTATTCAGAATTATCTGCTTCTGTGAGTATTTCAAATGCACCAGCGAATGGCTCATAAGTCAGTGACGTTCAATAAAGAGATAAACTTTTACAATCAGCTTGATATAGTGGCACAACAATCACATTTTAATGACAAAATGGACATATTTGTAATTTGAAGTTTTTCTGAAATACATATTGGCATGTTGGTTGTTGCTGCATACTGCTGGAGTACAACCTTGCCATACAAAATTCCAAGTCAGTCTACCTTCATTAGGTTTAATCTGTAGTTTTCAAATTTCAGCCAGACCAATTCTACTTGTAAGAATCAAGAAATTTTTCAGTTTCTGCTAGAGCAGTCTGCAAATTACAGCTCTTCAGATTCCAATGGTAGTAAATGACATTGCCACTGTTTTGTGCTTAGTTATTTTCGACAACCAAAAAACAAAGCCTTTGAAAATACTTTTAAAACAGAAAAATCAAATAATACCCAAGATCTACAGTGAACATACTACCTCGTTGTCATTTGGTCAAAAGCAGTGCTCTCTGACAACATGCATCTCCTGCATAATCAGCACACTCAAATACTATCCCCTATTCGCTAATGGGAAATTATGTACAGCAGTTCATGCCCATGTAATTTGTACAGTAATACATGTAAATCAAACTACATGGAGACCTTTGGTGTTTTTCTTTGTTGTTTTGCAACACTACTTTCATAACCTCTTCTCTGTACTTGTCATAGGCTTCAGGTGGGAATGAAACAATAACTCATCTTTGCTGCAGGGTATGAAAATAAATCAACACATCTGTGACAAGATAACAAAAGATCACACCAAATAAGGCCCAAAGGCCACAGCAGGACCCGCTCAACCACATGACCTTAAAAAACCTATAAAGCCTGGAGCCATGTAACCAGGTGAGAAGGGAAGGAAGAAGATGGAAGACAATTAAAAAGAGTGGTTGACCAGAAAAATGCAAGAGCACAAAAGTATGCAATATAGCATGCCTACCTCATTATGCAGATATAGTTTAATTAGGAACTTTGTGACTACTATGGTGAGGGATCCAAAAGAGACTCAGGGCATATATTTTAAGAAGATAATACCACATATTACATACATAAATAAAGTTTGTGGCATTTAGAAATTCTAAACCACTGTTGACAGGAGTCAGAAGCCAAAGGCTTGCATGCCAGTTCTGCGGCTCTCACCACCTGCCTGCAATCTCCACCAACTGCTTCAGGTCAAAACAGTTGAAATCAAAACACAAACATTCAGCCAAAAACAACAACAAAATCACCACTGAGAGAAGACAAGAATTGCCTGGAAATTTATAGTGAAAACTAATAGCATGACATTCATTATATAAATCCTGTAAAGACTCCATACAGAACTAATCAAGAAGCTCCAAATCCAGCTCTGCTGTTTCATTTCTCACCAAGTAAAATTCTGACTCATTACCTCTACTTGTGGCATTCCCAAACTCTACGTACCTCTGTTATCAACCTTTAGTTTATCAAACTAAGCATCAGTTTGAGATAGACCTTGACGAAGCAATTAGTTACTTATCTGATGTAACTCAGTCAATACACACCCACAAACTGGAATTAATCTGCTAACCACCTTATGAAGGGCCAGAAAGTGGTATAGTGTTAAAAGAAAAAAAAAAAAACAAAAAACAACCACCAAAACTCAGAATTCCTGAAGTAAACAAAAGCAGGCTCTTCTGCATGCATTACACAGCTTGGCCTGATCTCTAAGTGAGCAGCTTAACTTCTACAGTTATAACAGTCAGAAGTCACTGTTTTTGACAATATTACAGAACCGACACTATGCTCTTATCTTCTCCTTCTAACAACAGGTTATGCATTAAAATATTTTCTTTATGTTTTCCAAAACCATTCCAGGCCCTCCATCTTCAAATGCTGTGAAACAAGAATAGCACAAGAATCTTGCACATTACCCAATCCATTCATTATTATATTTAACTTAAACAGTTCTGCCTTCTCTGTTTTCCAGGATAAATACTCCTCATTCCTTTAATTTCTCGTTATACAAGAGTTTCTGAGAGAGAATCAAAATTCTTGCAATATCATTTTAATTGGTAGGTAGAAACTATGAGACGCCATATTAGAGATTACACAACCCAATAACTTACTGGACATCTACTAGATTTCCACCATTCTGCTTTTACAACTCATACAGACCCTCAAGGGCGGAAAAACTTAGATTTGATTTGACTGCTTGAAGCATGCAAGATGTGTTTCATAGTGCCAATTACAATGTGTCAGTAGGTTCAAACTAAACAATCTGTTCCCCCACCTACAGCAGTATTTCCAACACAGAACTGTAAAAGCTGAAATTACAAAATAAAACAAATCCAAATTCCACTTTTGTTCGGGACCAACACCACTTCTCACAGTTCCTGACAACTAGGAGAGCACTAGCTTGCTTAGTGTTTGTTTCCCACTTTCAAACTCACCACTCAAGTCTCTTTCCAAGAGATTAGGAAAGCTTTCAATAAAGCACCAGGGGATATTTCTACACTTCAAGACCCTCAATTACATAATTTTTTTGCTGTTGTAATTAAAAAGTTCGATACTGCCTAACAGGGACATTCAATAGTTTCTTATTCTCATCCAAACCACATCCGATAAACAGGAAAAATGATCACTTGGAAACACTCCAAATTGCCACTGAAAAAGTCAGCCTTGCTCCACAGAAGAAGCCTCTCTCTCAGATTTCTGCCTGTAGCTGTATCATGAAAAGGGAACAGTGGAAGACCAATCCCATTAACCTAGGTACACTTCTTTAACTCTACCATGTGCTCAGCACATGGTGCCAGTCCCAGGACAGGCTGTACCTCCCGTGCTGCACAAGCTGGGCAGCCAGGCTTGCACAAGAGACCCCAGGGTCCTGCCACCTCTGTCTGTTACTGGCACTCAGCTCTGAGTGAGCTGCAGAGAAAAAAAGTAATAAACAACACATCTGCATGTCAGATCACCAAACAAAAACTGCAGGCGTATTTTCCAAGTCCAGCATAAGTCAAACAGGTAGGTTTAACAGCTGGGTTGAGCAGTGTTCCTGAGGGAGCACGCAAATGGCACATAAGGCAACTTCTATGCAGGAAATAACTGACATTTTCTGGGCAAAAAAAGTAAACTATCCTACAAACACTAAAGATGAACATCAATTCCTTTATCTGAAGACTGATGCTCAACATGCCATGCCTATGTTCCCTTCCCAGTGTACGCCATTAGTCAAATGCCTTCTTGTACACCTTGCTGCTATAAAAATAAACCCCATTAGAGTCAAATGCTTCTTCGTATACCTTTCTGCTGTAAAAATAAACCCATCAAATCACAGACTTTGTTTTAAGCAGGTTTTAGAGCCCACTGCAGGTACTGCACTGATGAAAAAGACACTACCATTCGATAAAAAGCTAGGAAGATTCAACCACATGGACAACAAACTTAAAAGCAATTAAAGTAAAAACTTCAGAATACCATTTTGCTGCAGGCAGTGCACCAGACAGAGCTCAATTATGTCTGACATTGTCACTCAGCTGATTTGGTGTTCAGGTGGGTCAAATTTAGCGGTTAATAACTGAGAAACCTCCATGGAGCTGTACCGGGTGATCCTCTGAGATCGACCATTAGAGACCCCAAGCCTCACCTTGTGGCAAAGGGCACTGCAGGGCTGGACTGGCTTTTTTCTTGGAGCAAGGCGTGAAAGAAGCCCTGGTTACAACCCCATTTGGTCACCAGCGCACATACTACAGGATTCCTTCCTTAGAAAGATTCTCACTCCATCAAGATTGCTGAAAGGCTGCCCTCCAAAACATTACTGTGTAGTTCCAATGATGCAATTAGCTTCCTAGGACTAGGATACACATCTGCTATCTAGTTTTAAATTGCCTTACTGAACCTCAGAGGCAGATGTAAAACCTTTAAAGCAGTAAAATTTTAAAAAAAATTTAAAAAAGGAGGTGAAAATTGCAGTTGTACTACAGACACTGCTCCTAGTATTCTTGAACTGGGCTTTACCACCAAGAGCCTTAGAAGATACATTTGCACAAACTGAATTACTAAAATTTAGCTCTTTTTTGTCATACTTCTATCTCTTAGTCATTCACAAAAGATGACATCATTTTAAAAAAAGCTGAACCAATATGGTTAACAAAATATTTGCAGTCCTGCAGCCCACTCTTCGAAGTACTCTAAAAATTACCATGTATATCTTAAAAGATTTGTGCTATTTAAATTAAGAATTAGAATCATGTAACAAAGTTAAAAGAATGCTTGCAAGCTCAAGGGAACTATAAAAAAGGTTTGAGCTGTAGAGATACTAAAAACAACTAAAAAATAAATGATCCATCACTACTTACCATTCAGGGAACACAAAAACAATTTAAGAGTATTTTCTGAATATATGCATGTACTAACATACAAATACCAAACTCTGCTGCAGGTACCCCCCACCACAAGATATAACATTCCCCCATCTATTACCACAGCTCCAGGAACACTAAATGTTATTACTAAACGTTATTGCTTCTTTGATTTAACTGATTCCCTCTGGATAAAGTGATGTAAACGGAACCTTCCACTTCAATCCTAATTCCACCCTTGAAATTTAAGATCACATATATACTAATATATGACAAGCTACAAAAGCATCTATGGATGCTTCTATTTTACATATTTTAGTGGCCATCCAAGGGCAATTACATAGCATATTTAAAAGAAAAAGTTTTCAGAAATCAGAAAGGTAAATGGGAACCATTATGGAAAGGGATGGGAAACAACAAAACAAAGAGAAAAAGGGATAATATATATTGTTTATCTTTTATTCTCTCCCCCAACTTTAATCAAATACCATACTTTGATTTTCCCCCATCAATAAGACTGAAGATTCAAAAACATATACATCCTACTGTGAAACCACCTTTGAGAAGCTACCCATTTTTAAAGCAAACAATTCAATTTTTCCCCTGAAATTTCTCAAAACAGCACTGCCACCAGCATTTTAAACACTCTCTCCCAAACGACATAAAGCAGACGGATGATTCCACCAAAAATGCTTCAGCAGTATAAGATGCTGAATAATCTACACGTTGCTGCAGTCCAACACGCTGTACAGCTACAAAGCTGCCCGACAAACGTTAGAAATGTAGCCACATCTTTCAGTACCTCAGACTGATTTTTTGTATTACAGATCTCTGTATGGGCACAGAAACCAGGGCTGGCTATATCAGCAGCATTGGTACCTGCATATAAGAAGACTTGAGGAAACAGCTTATCACACTTAAAACCATTTTTTCCCCTCTTGTCCTCCCAGAATAGAAAGAAATCGGGCAAGATAAGAACTTTTCCAATGAACAATTGGAAGGATCCAAATATAAAAGTTGTGCAAAAAAAGTAGTTACCTGACTCCTACCATCAAACAAAATTCGGGCTGGAGTAAATGTGCTGCAATTAATATCAGCATGTTTAAGGGAAGAGACAAGACAAGGTGCAGTCATTTTCATTACAACTGTTCTCTAGGTAATAGCCAGAGCATTTTCTTCTAGAATCAAAACCTTATATTAACACAACCAGATCGTATTTTTGGCCATGACTGACCACTGCCTGTTTTAAAATTTTATTTATTCAACGTACAAATAATAGCCAGACTTTTAAAATGCACCTTATTTGAATGACAGCATACAGAGCACCACTGCGGTGAGACTTCAGGAGAAAAAACAGATGCAATTCAAAATTTAGGAACAACCCGTGCCTCTCCCGTTTCTCCTGCTCCCTACTTCCTATTGTTCCGCTGTTCAGCAAGTGATGCCATGACACGGACGAGGGAAACCTAAATGACAGTTTCATTAGGTCTTTCTTTAAAATGTTGATGCCAAGAAATTCATTCATTCAGGTCTATACCAAGAACCGGTCATACACAAAAGGTGGTTTAAAGCATTCTAAAGCCCCCAAAGCACGAGCAGACTTGGGCTTCTGAAGCAGCCAGCAAGACGACTTAAAATGGTGTCTACAAGTAATAAATCATATTAAAAAACCTACATCGAACAACAATAAAAAAAAACGTTCTGCGAAGCCGATGGTCAGGCTGAACAGTATAAGCGGCCACTGACTGACTCACAACGAGAATCCATTACGGGAAGGGTTTTCCCCGGGCACAGGATTTGCTTCTCCGAGCCCAGCTGTACCCAAACAGGACTCCAACACAGCGCTGAGGGGCCGGGGACGCTCGCAGCGACCCGGGGGGAGCCAGGCGCCGGCCGGCCGGGCTAACGCGGGTTCGCCGGGCGGGGACCAGGCAGGGCCGGAGAGAGGACGGCACTAACGCGGGGAGTGGGGGGCACACGAGCCCCTGGGGCACAAGGCGGCCCGGGTGGGCCGGGGGTCCCGCGGGGAGCCGCGCCGCTCACTCACTCACTCACCCGTCCTTGCGCTTGGCTTTGTAGACGTGCCCGTAGGTGCCCCTGCCCACCTTGCAGCCCTCGTACTCGAAAAGGTCCTCCACCCGCTCGCGTTCCCCGGTCAGCTTCACCTTGAAGTCATAGTCCATCTTGGGCGCCCGCCGCGACCCGCCGCCGCCGCCGCCCCCGGCAGCCGCGCCCCGCCCCGCCGCACACACCGGGCGGCGGCAGCAGCAGCAGCAGAAGGAGAAGGAGGCCCCCGCGCCGCCCCGCGGAACATCCAGCGGCGGGGCTGCTCCCTTCGCTCCGAGCCCCAACCCCCGGCGCTCCCTCCTTCCCTCCCTTCGCCCCGCGCCAGCAGCGGCACCGCCGCCGGTTCTCGGGCGGGCTCTCGGGGCCGCGCCCGCGCGCGCTGCCGCAAACGGACGTCGCAAACCGCGGGCACCTCCCCGGCCGCGGGCAGCGCACCACGTGGAAGGGGCCGTCCCGGCGTGCCTTGCGGGCGCAGCCGCACGCCGGGAGGTGTAGTACCAGCGGAGGGAGGCCGTGCCGCGCTGCATGCCGGGAGCTGTAGTTCCTGGGCCGGGCACAGGGGGCATGAGGCTGGCCAGCTGCAGCCACCGCGACCGGCGCTCGATCCCCTCCTGGAGCCTTGGATACGGTGAATATTCCGGTCCCCGGCTCGATCCGGGCTGGTGAGGGCAGACGCGGTTGCTCTGAGCATCTCTTAGCATGGTTGCAATTAAGACAATTCCATGACTGTAAACACGGACAAAATCGGAGAATCACAGAATGTTTTGAGTTGGTAAGGATCCATTAGGTTCATCGAGTCCAGCTCCTGGCCCTGCACAGGACCATCCCCAAGAGTCACACCGTGTGCCTGAGAGAGCTGTCCGAACGCTTCTTGAGCTCTGGCAGGCTGGGCTGTGACCATTTCCCCGAGGAGCTGTTCCAGTGCCCAAACACCCTCTGGGTGAAGAACCTTTTTCTAATACCCACCCTAAACGTTCCCTGACACAGCTTCAGGCCATTTCCTTGGGTCCTGTCACTGTCAGTACAGAGCAGAGATCAGTGCCTGCCCCTCCTCTACCCCTCATGAGGAAGTTGTAGCTGCAAGGAGGTCTCCCCTCAATCCCCTCTGCTCCAGGCTGAACAGACCAAGCGACCTCAGCCACTCCTTCATCTTGATGATGGAGCTTCCAACACTTTCTCATAGCATAATGTCTTCCTTATATCATGGTGTCCCAGGCTGCTCACAGCACTCAAGACACATATGGGTGTCACAGTGCTGAAAAAACTCCGTGTGGCTGCTGAGATTGGACGGATGTAATACAAAAACCTGTGTATAGCAAGGCCCTTGTATGTGACCAGTAACTGGGCATTTCCTGATTCTTCTCCTTGGCTGACTGAGCCAGAGTTAACCACCCAACACAAAGTCAGACGGTAATTTTGTAGAACAGACGGCTTGGAACTAAACTAAAGCTACAGCAACCTTTCTACTTACAGCCCAGCTTTTGGCATTTTTAATAGTCATGCACACATGCTTCACGTTTCATGTCAAGAATGCAGCACACTGAGTAAATAAGTGGGCACTTAAATCCCCTAACTTGGAGGCATTATAGAATGTGGGGGTTCCTGAAAGAAGAAACAACATATTCTGGAATGATCTGAAATCATCTCCATTTTCATTTTATACATTAGCACTGATTCCTGAAAATTTGGGATAGGGTTGTGCCTGCTTCCTGGGCTGGCATCACTCCATCAGACTCACGTCAGATGCCCACAGTTGAAGCTTTCAGTATGTTGCTGTACAGTTGTTAGGGATATTATGTATGTTGAAAAAAGCAATTAGGTATGTGTTACAAAAAATAAGAGAGAAGCAGCAAAATTACATTTTCTTTACCCAGCAACTCAACTAAATTTTACAAGGACATTGCCCAGCACCTCACTACACCAACCAACCAACCAGAAACAGATCAGGGCAGGCCAGCATAGATCAAACAGCCTGGAAGATACCATCCAACTCATAAAGTTCATCCATCTCAGCCCCATCTCTGCTTTCAGGGACAGTAAGGGACCAAGGTTGCATGGCCAAACCCACCATGTAAATAAAGTACCTCTGGTCTGCTCACTGGCCTCAGCAGAGGAAATAGCAATAACCACACTTCTGCAACTTTGTACTCTTCTTTGCATTTTTAATCATCTGTTCATGGAGGCAATGAACATCCAAACTCCTCCACATGGTTCCAATTACTGCATGGCTGGGATTAGTCTGTCCCAAGCTGAAACATTGTAGGGTGTAGAAGACAAACAATGTCTGCTTAGAAAGGAAAGAGATCATGAAAGAAAACAAGAACAGACAGTCCAGATTCATTTTCTGATGACCTGTGCTCTGTTTCATATTTGCTTAAAACATTTGGAAAGAATTCCATACGTTGACAAACTCTAAGAAGTCAAAACCACAACCAAGATGTTTTCTTTCCCAGATTGTTGGTCGTTTCGTAAGAATATTTACAAGTTTGCTTGAACATTTCTTTCCTTAATTTTACATACCATTTGAATGGTATGCCTTCCAGAACGAGTGTAGCTGTAAATCTGCTACACCTTCGCTCTGTTTCCACTTCAGGTACTTGTACTGAAACCAATGTGTGATTTTACCAATTCAAAAGTATGGTCCCCGACCCAAGAGAGATTTGAAACAGAAAGCACGATTTGGCTTTTTTTATAATGAGAAATAAATAATGACATTTCAAGGTCAACTTTTAACTGTATTTCATGGAAAGTTGCATACTTTCTGTGCTTTATTTTAAAAATCTGTCACAATGTAATATAATTTCAAGGAAAAGTTTAATTTGAGGGTCCACTCTTCAAAAGACAGACACAACCAAGATCTGGTATTCTTGACTCTCAGGTCTCCACCCCCATAGTGGCCCTTTCAATTGATAGGATTTCTTATCTATTACTGCCTGTTTTTCATTCCTTCTCTCATGCTCTCTCAAGACTCAGTTTAAAAATATATGCTTAACACATCCTGCTAAAGTTGGATTTTTGGAGCTTTCCTCTTTCTCTTTTTTCCTCTAACATTCATGGTTTACTTCATCATATCCTTCTGTTCCGAGTTTGTGTAATGTCTAATATGTCCAGAACACACATGCTTTTGACATTTTTTTTTGTTTTCCATCACTACACCTGTGAAGGATATCTGAGTTCTCCACAGGAAAGCCACTGTTACCATGTTAGCACTGGTAATATGTAGTGGGTTGGAGATAGTTATCAAAACCAGATGTGACCAGAAAGGACAGTAGTCAAGGAAGGCTGACACCATTAAACATTTCTGGATGTATTTCAGGCTGGATTGTGACAATAAGTAGGTGCTGTCACTTGGGGTATGGGAGCATCAATACCAAAAGCAAAGCTGGTTTTGGGAGGGGTGTGTGTTTGCATGCTTGTGGCCACGGTGTTGGTGCCAGAGTCAGAGTTTGTGAAGCAAAGCTTACAGCTGGGAAATGTACAACAAGCTACTTGCTCTTTCTTTTGCAGTCTTCAAAAATAGAATAAAAACACAGAAAAGTAAACTTCAATATTTTTGCTTTCTCATCTTTGTATTTCATAAGTAGATAACCTACAACACTCAATCACTTCCCCATGCCATAAGAGTGTCTGCTCATTCCACTTATTAATTTGCCAAATTTGAACATACTTTTGCTTTTCAGAAAACTTCTTATGAAACTGCAGCTACCTGCTAAAAGTTTCCCATATCCCCATAGAGTCATTCTTTAATGGTGTAACTGAGGTGTTCCCAGCTTGTTATTGACTGAAAAAAGCAGCCCTGCTAAGTGCTATACATCTTCAATTTTTTATTTAGTCCAGGGAAATCTGAAGGCAAGACAACAATGTGGTCGCACATTTTCCTTTTCTGTATGTAAAGAAAAACTAACTGTCATACTTGCACAGTCTGAATATTTTTCAGAAACCTTACGGTTTTTACATGTAAAAACTGTGTGAGTGAGCTGAATACTGGCAGCATTTAAAACACCATTTACTTAATGAAGATAAGTAAGGTGCTGTTTCTGCCAACGATTTCCTATATAAAGCAATGTGTTGGGCTCTGCTTCCCCCTCTCCAACTCAATTATATTTTACTATAAAATTGATCAACTGTATCTAAAGCATCCTAGATTCTGGCTGGAGTGCAAGTTACTAACAAACACACAGCAGTCCTTTGGATCCAGGTGCTGTATAGGAGAGTCGTGCTTGCATTCAGTGAAACATCTGTTTGCCAGACTTGGGACCACCTACAGTAACAGCTTTCCTATGCTGTGCTCCTGACAGAGATTCAGTTGTCATCATCCCTGGAGGTATTTAAAAGCCATGCAGATGTGGCACTTAGGGACATGGTATAGTGGTGGACTTGGTAGGGCTGGGTTAATGGTTTGGACTGGATTTTAAAAGTATTTTTCAAACTAAGTGATTCTCTGTTCTGTCTCTACAAACTTTGAAAATTCAGACTATGAACTTGTGGTTACTTTTGTTACTGAGAAGAGCCCTGCCTGAGGGGAAATGAACCATGAAATTAAATATTACTTTATATTATTTCCTATAGTCATAGAAATACTCATGTTGGAAGGGACTTCTGGACAATATTCAGCTCAGAGCAGGGCTACTCTTAAATTCAGGTTGCTTGAGGGTTTTTCCACTCAAGCCTCTCTGCAGGGAGATTCCATAGCCTCTCTGGACCTGACTATCCTCCAGGTGAAACTTTCTGTCCTTCTCTCAGTACAAATCCAGCCTGTCTTTCCAGTAAGTTCCTTGTCAGTATTGGCAGGCTGCCCATTATTTCAGCTTGAAGAAGCACTGGGGCCCATAGCCTCTCTCACATGACAAGTGCCCCAGACCCTATGACCATCTTAGCGCTCTCAGCAGAACTCACTCCATCAGGAATATTCCATATCAGGATTGTTTTACTGGAGACCCCCAAACTGGGCATTGTATTCCACGAGCAGGCAAGCAAGAGCCATGTAAAGGGAAGTAATAATTTCCCAGTCATGTCCTGATAATAAATTTTCTGTGTTCACAGAATGAATCAGGTTGGAAGGAACCACAGTGGTCACCTGGTCCAACCTCCCAGCTCAAGCAGGGTGCCCCTAGAGCTTGTTAACTAGGGCTGTGTCCAGACAACTTTTTGAATATCTCCAAGGAAGGAGACTCCACAACCTCTCTCAGCAGGCTGTACCAGTGCTCAGTCACCTGCACAGTAAAGAAGTTCTTCCTCATGCTCAGATAGAATGTCCTGTCCATCAGTTTCTCCCCATTGCCCTTTGTCCTATTTCTCAGCACCACCAAAAAGAGCCTGGCGCCATCCTTTTTTGACACACTATATACATTGACAGGCTCCTTTCTCAGCCTTCTCTTCTCCAGGCTAAAGGCTCCCGGGGTGAAATCTTGATCCTCTTTAACCTCTGCCACCAGGATGCTCCAACATTTCCAGCAGAGACAGTCAGTAAAGCCCCCACACATGATTGTCCCGGGGGGCTGGTCACTCCTAGATGGAGGGCTGCATTTGTCCTCATTGGACTTCATAAGGTTGCTGCTGTCCCATTCCTCCAGTCTGTCCAGGTTTCTCTCAAGAAAATCACCCTCATGTCAGCATTTTAGTGTCACCTGGACATGCAAAGATCCAGCTTAAAAGACTGATTATGAGGTTCTGCCTTGCTCATATAAAACAATAGAATAGAATAGAATAGAATAGAATAGAATAGAATAGAATAGAATAGAATAGAATAGAATAGAATAGAATAGAATAGAATAGAATAGAATAGAATAGAATAGAATAGAATAGAATAGAATAGAGCTATTTTCTAAAGACCCTAAAAGAGAGAACAAATTAAATCCAGGTTCTCAAATTCTTTGTTATTTCAAAACTTAGTAATTGCCTGAGGTTTGCTGCCCTCCACAGGCTATTTTTATTATAGTTACAAAGAGAGTGTTTCACTGTGGACAGCACTGCTACAGTGAAATAATATTCTAAGACCTACTCTTGTCATTTCGTATTAACAACATAAAATGAACAAGTACTTTACTTAGTTATATGTGCTGTTGTGAAACACCACACAATGAACAGATCATGGACACCAAATTCTGCACTGGAGAACAGGTCAGTGGAAAATAATTCAGTGTAAGGCTCTGGTATGGAAATATGCATTTATTCACCCATCTAAATCATAACTGCCTTCTGGATGAACAATCTGTATGTGGTCTTGATACCAGAGAAGATGTTTTGTTTGAATGTGGAACAATGATTAGTAAAAGTAGACTGTAAGAGGAAAGACCTAAAACTAAAAAAACTAACTCTCTATATATATATACATATATATATTCTGACTTTTATTGAAAGTAAAATTGATCTTCAGGAAGGACACATTTTAAGTGCTTCAGGCAAGGCAAATCATAATAGAATACTAATTATTTATACAGCAGCAAGGTACATGAAAAACAAAGAGGTGACCATTTTCTGAATGCAGTGAGCAAGGCGTAGTTCCTGATCTAGCCTCGGTGTTAAGAATTTGTCCCAACCCTCAGTTTGTCTCATGGAAACCATCAAACTACCACCAAACCTAAACATAAACTCTTTGAGTGTGTTGGACAGCGGCCCTGAGTCTTTCCCAGCACTTCATTCATTACCGAGGGCGCTTTGTATGGAGACAGAAAATACCGAAACTCTTGTTTATTTGCCCAAGCCAGTTTGAACACAAGAGCACTTTGGACATGAGAGGGATGAGGCAGAGGTTTTACATAGAAGCATCCTCCTGGAGAAACCACCTTATTTTGCCGATTCAGAGAGTCTGGGCAAGATGTGTTGAGACAAATCCGTGTTGAGACCAATAACTCGGGACCCCGGCTCTGTGGGTACTCTCAGTGTGCCCGCAGCTAGAACAGCAGAATTCTGCCAGAAGTTCCCATGGGGGAACTTCCACCCAAGGCTCTGCAAATGGAAATCACAAAAATCGCGGTTCGAGACAGCTGAGGCACCGAGCAATTATTTTCCGAACGAGTTCAGTGGGATATTCTTGCAGAAGGAAACGTCAACATAAAGGAAAGAAAGGGAGGCATGATCGCGGAAGAAGGAAAAGCGTCAAATTTGAAACTGCAGGAAGCTTAGGAAGGAGGGAGCAGAGGGAGAAGTGACTCTATAATCAACCTTATTCCTTATGTAAGTTATTAGTGGCTCTATAATCAATCTTATTTCTTATGTAAGTTATTACAAAGTTCCAAACACGCGTGCGCGCGAGGGGGCGGGGCTCGCCGCGGGGTCCGGCCCCTCTGTCGCGCACGGAACCTGCGCCGGCGGCGCCGGCAGCCGCCCGGACCGCAATCGGTGCTGGAGCCGGCACCCGGACGGCAATTGGAGCTGGAGCGTGCCCCGCTCGCACGCCCAGGGTCGGTGTCCCGGCGGAGGCGGCTCCCGCTGTCGCCGAGAGGGACGGGGAGCGGCGGGGGGCTGAGCTGGCAGGTCCGCGCCGCCGCCGGCAGCAGGCAGGGACGAGCTTTCGGGTCTCGCCGGCTGCGCTCTCGGCAGGCTTCCCCCACCGGGGCAGGCGGCGGCATGGGCGCCTTCCCGGTTTGCCGCAGCGGGTGACGCGGCCCGCCGTGGGCAGGGGAGCCGTGGGCTCGGGCAGCGGGGGAGAGCCAGGGGACGGTCGGTGTCAGGGCCGGTCCGGGCAGCCCGTGGGGAGCGGGGCGGGAGGGCACGGGCTGCCAGGCGCTGCTGCCATTGGCCGGCGGCCGCGCGCCGCCCGGGGCATTGGGCGGGAGCCCCGTCAATCACGGCGCTCCCGTCGCCCCGGCAACAGGCGGGGGGGGGCGGGACAGGACCGGGCCCGAGGGCTCGCGGAGCCGCCGGAGCCCTTGCGGCTCTACGGCCCAGGTTCGCGGCCCGACCCCTGCCCTGCCCTGCCCTGTTCTGCCCTAGGGCGGCCTGGCTCACGCTGGCGTCTGTGGGCCCTGCTTGCCGGCCTGGGGCGGGGGCGGGCGGCCACTCTCAGGCCCTCTGCTGGGGTCGCTCCGGGTGTCCCGAGGGCTGTGTTTTCATTACCTTTTGACTCTCCCTGTTTCCCCCACTCCCTCCTTCCCCAGGCTTCGTGCGTGGGCGTTTATGGGTTTAGTGTGGAGGTTGTTTTTATTTGTTTTTATTGTTTTTTTGTTCCCGAAGTCGGTGAGATCATCCTGCTTGGAGGCTGCGGTGTGACAGAAATGCTAAATAGCCCTCGGGCTCGGGGAGGCTTCCTCAGCTAAACTCCGCAGTCGCCTTGCAACCAGGTGGTAGTCTTTCAGAAAATGAGTACCTAACTGAACCGGGGTAGTACTTCAGGGAAACAGGCTGAAACCTAAAACTGTAAGGTATATATTAAAAAAATAGTCACAAACCTTAAAGAATAAGCCAGATTAATCATGAGTGAAGATCTAAAGTAGTAAGTCTTAGGATTTACTAGGAAAATGCTAGAAATGTAAGCTGTTGGCATACGACCCCCATCTCTTTGCAAAGGAAGGGTAATCCAAGTCATAACTGGATTTCGATTTCAGTTTTTTGCATCTTAGTAGTTAATACCCTTTAGCTTTTCAATACTCTGAAATAATCGAGTGCAATGTACCTCATTTTTGATGCAGTTAATACCCTTCAACTTTCACAACTCTAAAACATTTGAAGTGCCAAAGTACTTGGTTTTGATGGCATTTCATAAATAGGGATAGTAGTTGTCATCCATGGAGTTATGTTAAACAGATGGGACAACCGAGCACTTCACACTTCTTACTGTTTCTGAGTGAGTCATTTAAGCAGTGTGACTAATCATCCTACCATACAGTTGTCAACAAAAGAGTATTTTTTTTCCTTAGCTACCCACAAAATCAAAGAGATTTCCAGATTTTCTGTGGATAACTGAAAACTAAAGAACCTATCTTTTGAACAACACTTTAAATTTAGATTGAGGGGGAGTACATGTGATGGGCTTCTTATCTAAATAATATATATGGCATTTTTTTCAGTGCAGCGTACAGCAATGTACCTGGGAAGTTGGTTAACTTAGAATGGTCATTGTTGGGCAAGCAGCCACATGTTGTTTTAAGGCATTTATCTAAATAACAATCTAATGTGAAACTGAATTAATTTTAAACTGAATCAGTCATTTTCCTGCCCTCCCCCGCTGCTCCTGTGTCAAGTTTTAAGTTACCTGGGACAGAGGCACTTCAGTATTCAGTGCAGTCTGGATTGGGGATTTTCATGGTAATAGTTATGATGAGTGTTACCAAGATAATGATAGTGTTGGCCAGGAGGTTGGGTGGGAACTGCTTTTTTGTGGGGACACTGGGGTTGTAAGAGGAAGAGCTGGATGAGGAATTTGTGTCTAGAAGTGTGATATGAGAAGTGACCTGATTTGATCATAGCCCTTGTGGGAAATCAAAGTCAGCAGTTATCAACAGCTTGTGAGGCTGAGCCAAGAAGGCCACATTGATTAAAAAGAAAAAATATTGTGGGAATGGAAAATGTCTTGAAGGGAAGATACTCAGATTTAATTTCTTTAAGTTGAATTACTTATCTAGGAGAGAAAATTTTAAATGTATCAAAATGCAGCACTGGACACAGGAGGAAGGTGGTTGATTTGGAAGAAGTGTGTTTAGAAGTGTAGTTACCTGGGACAGGGGCTGGTGGGGGAAAGTAACATGAGGTGTGGAAATAATGAAACCAAGGATACATCAGAATGGATCCCACAAAGAACACAAGAAAGGTATATTAAATGTATGCCAGCTTCTGCTGTTGACAAATACATTTTCTGATTTTGTGTATCTGTTTGCAGTGTTGATAAAGACTTGCTCTTTTTTGGATGTATTTCTAATAATTAGTTGGTTTGGTTTGTTTATTGTCTCATCACCTGTCCTGTGAAGACTAATCATTGATCAGGAGTGTGCTTAGAATTCTGTTTTGTGTGTTTTCCCTGTAATCTGAACTTAAAGTGACTTTTAGGTGTGTGTAAATTGACAAAAAGCAAATAAACAAAAAAGAAAGTCATTTACCCACAAGCAAGCAGCATGGTGCACTGTGGTTAGGGCTTTTTAGCTTGATGATCTCTTTAGAGAAGTGATCTCTTTGGTCAAGTGTCTGCCTCAGCAGGTGTTACAGGTGCCTTTTGTTAAACGGGAAGCTCAGTTGAGAGGATGATTTATCTTCTTTCAAATAGGGAGTGGAAGAACAGATTTCCTTTAGAAAATAGGAAAGTTGAGGAGTGCTCTGAATGCTGATTGGCCCGGGATTGTGTCCTAACCAGGGGGAGGTGGTAATGACACAGAAATCAATGACGATGATGCCTTTGACACTGGAAGGTTATTCTTGCCTTCTAATTGATGAAGAACTGTGGCAAAAGTACAGCCCATCCCTTTTACACCCATATTCTGGAGATGGACATCCCTTTGCTAGCTAATCCTTGGATTAGAGAATGTAAGGGAAATACACAAATAATGTAAAAATGTCAGGAGTCATTGCACCAAAAATGGATCTGAGACTGTATACTATGTGGGGGATATTACTGATGAAAATAATAATGTAGTCTTATGTTGGGATTGTCACAAGTTTATGCTGCGTAATTGCAGTCCAGTAATCAGAATTCCATGTTTTTAACTGTACTGCAGCTTTTAAAATACTCGCCACTGCTGTTGTATTTTACTTGAGAGAAAGGACATAAGTTTTGTGTTAACTCCTTTAACTTTCTAGAATATCATTATTTAGCTAAAAAAATATAAATCTGTCTTTGTTTTTTCATTTTAAAGTTGCCATACCAACCATTATGCCCTTTCAGTGAGGAAGGGGGCTTGAAACTATTTTTCAGCAAGCTAAAAGTATATATATGTTTGAATAATAAACTACAGTGTTGTCTTGGCAAATAACGTGAAGCTTACTTCACCTTAATAATGTTTAGCAATTAATAAACTAATTTATTTGAAAATTCTGGGAGCGTTTTACTGCAAATTAAGTAAATTCTTCCTGTAAGTCCTGAGCAGTCTAATCTTCTGGTTTTGTCCAGGACAGCTTGGCATTATCATTATGGATGGCTCCCGACACCATGCAGGAGGAAATGACAACCAGCAGGCGCCTTCACGAGAGCACAGCCACAGCGGAGGTGAGAGACAGCGGCAGCTGGAGCGCCTCAGCCGGGAGGAGGCCTATTACCAGTTCATTAACGAGCTCAACGAGGAGGACTACAGGTTAATGAGGGACCGAAACCTGCTTGGCACTCCTGGTAAGATGTGCATACCTTCAGTAGAAGAGGTGTAATGAAGTAACACTCCTGCTGTTAGACACCACAGGTCATACTATCACTCAAGCAGCTTGACTTCTGTAGCTTTGTAGAAAGGGAAAAATCCTCCATATGGAACAAAAGTATAACACTTTACCTGTATACAAAGATGCTGCATTTGAATGTCCAAACCTAGGTAATTAACATTTGGTGCATTCAAGTATAGCTGTTGATATGTAGCAATTTTGGGGGCCTCTGAATTGCTACTAGAAGCTGGCATACTCTCAACACATTCAGTATCTTTTCCACTCCACTACCTACTTCCTCTGATATCTGCATTGTAATCTCACATTGGTGCTGTTTTCTTTCTGCTTTCATCAATTTTATCTGTCTTCTGCAGATTTTCATTCAAGATAGAAAATGTTATTTCTTCATGGCTGTAGAGGCAGTAATAGTGTCTAATCTAACAGTGTTATCAAAATGTAAATTAATTCAGGAGAAATAACAGCAGAAGAGTTGCAGCAACGTTTGGAGGGGGCTAAGGAGTGTCTGACATCACAGTCTGACCTGGATAACAGAGAAGCTGAAGGTAGAACTGTTGGAGGTAAACATTTTTCATTCATATATATAGACACATATTATGTGGTATATAAATACAGTTATGTAAAGATATTTGAGAGACACTTGTTTCTTTTGCTTTTTTTTTTTTTTCAAGATGCATCTGGGGATGGTTTCAAAGTAAGAGAGATTTCCTAAGAATGCAAAACCAAACTTGAAATACTTGGTGAAAACTCGTTTATGTTAATCGCAAATTACTTGCTCCTTTTTCCCCTCATTTTCCTTTGTTAGTAAATGTACTATTTTTTCAGTTCTTAGAAGTTTTTGTCCTGTATTAGAGCAGTTGGAAAAGAAGTTACAGTAATTTCATGATTACAAGCCGCACTGACTATAAGTCTCAGCTCCGGGTGTCAGCAACATTTTGTCTTTGTCCATAAATAAGCTGCACCTGATTATAAGCCGCACTGTTGTTCACAGCGAGGACCCGCGTGCAACAAAGTTGCCAAATAGTAACAGAATCGCAGGATCGTGGGGTTTATTGGCTCGATTCGGGCACGGGCAGGCTCGGCCTGCTCAAGGCTGCCGACGTGGCCAGGTGGCCCAGCTTGGCGGGGCTGCTCAGTGGGGCCGCTCGGGGCCAGCCACCGCTGCCGCTGGGCTCACTCACCCCGGCCCGGCGCTGCCCTGCAGTGGCAGGCGGGGACAGAGCCCCCCCAGCTCCTGTGGCGGCAGGCAGGCACGGAGGCCCCCGCTTTCCCCTGGACCATGGGGCTGGCAGGAGGGAGCGCCCCGCCTCCCCCCCACGCTGCAGGCACGGAGCCCGCCTCCACCCGCCATGCAACAGAGTAACCAATTTGTAACAATCGCGCAATCCCGGGTTTTACTGGCAGGTGCTCGGCTTGGCACCCTGGCTGGCACTTCCAAGGTTGGAAATTTCCGAACATTTTTCATATATTAGCTGCTGCTGAGTGTAAGCCGCATTTCTGGTGTGGGATCAAAATTTTAGTCAAAATGGTGTGGCTTATAATCGTGAAATTACTGTAATTGAGAAAGTTAATCTCTCCACTGTTTTGCCAATTTTGTTGTTTCTTTCCATTTGTTTTAGTCAGGTGAGGCTTATGTTTTATACACTGTCTGTCTTCAGTTCCCCAGAAATACTGGCTTACTCATTTGGCCAATTCTAGTCAGTTTTGGGAGAGGAATTGGCGGCTCAGAAATTAAAATATCTAAGTTCTTGAAGGTTTCTTGGACATAGAGTGATTATAGAGTAGGGAGAACTTAATCTGATCTCTTCAAGGGAAAAATTTTCACTGTGATTATGGCAATTGACCTGCTCTATACACAGCCCTAACCACAACACTCGTATCTGTTCTTGAGTGTGTAGCTGGAAAAGGTTTGAATAAGAGTATATTTGCACCAAAGGAGAAAATCTATTTTAACTATGTATCCCACCCAGACACATTCCTATGTAAACTGCTCTAGGTGACCCTGCCTTGGCAGGGGAATTGAACTAGAGTATCTCCAGAGATCCTTTCCAACCTTAGTGATTCTGTGATCATTTATTCTACTGCTTATAGGAAACAATTTTTTAAAATGTTTTCCAAAAGCAGACAAGACTTGTTATATCTTTTCCTGCTGTATCAAAATGGGTTGTTAAAATATTCACAAATTGGTAGCTTCAGCAAGGGGTAGAAATTGGACAAATACAACTATTTTTGGACCACCTGAATCTGAACACTGAAGAGACCATCTGGGCATATTAATTTCTCTGTGTGTCTACTGGTCAGATAAAAATTCTGGTTGAACTGGTAAGTTTTGCTGACATTTTTACACATTGCATATTTTTGTACATAAGCATAGCAAGGTAGGTGCCCTGCTACTGTATTGTGTCTGAAGTCAGAGCATAGGAAGTAAAGAGGATTTGGAGTGCATTGTAATATGCAGAGCATGTGGTTGTATGAATGTTTGCAATTCTGTTTTTTTCTCTCAGATTCTGAAGTTCCCGGGGAAAACTCCAACAGCGACTCATTGCTTGAATGGCTTAACACATTTCGTCGCACAGGAAATGCCACTCGCAGTGGGCAGAGTGGGAACCAAACCTGGAGAGCTGTGAGTCGAACGAATCCAAACAGTGGGGAGTTTCGCTTTAGTCTTGAAATCAATATAAATCACGATCATAACAGTCCTGAAGCTTCTGGTGAGGAGTATGTTGATATAGATGCTACCAGACTGTACGTAGAAAGAAGACGTCAGCTAGTTCCCAGTGCAGTAGCCCCACGGACAAGGAGCGTGGCTGCAAGAGAGGCAAGCAATGAAGCCGCTAGGACCAGGCTTCTAAGACATGCTATGGCAGTGAGGTCAGAAGTTGCCTCTCATTCAGTTTCGAGGAGGCTCAGGAGTAGAACAAGGGAGCTGACAGGCCAGACAAATAATAGTACGCGACACAGTTCTGTGGCTGCTGGGGAACCAAGAGAAATACCAGGAAGAGGTACTTCTGCAGGAGTCAGAAGGGGTAGATCTAGAAGTGACATCGGGATTAATACAAACCAAAGAGTAGAAGTTTTGCGGCTGAGGTCTACCTTAAGTAGTCGAAGCCGCTCCCCGCTGCAAAGGCAAGGTGATGCTGCTCGTTCTGAGGAGCGTGGTCAGAGGCAGGGTAGAAATGCACAGCGGGTCAACAGAAGTAGGAGACAAACAGCTCAAGCTTCTCCCCAGCTTACTGAAGAGCAAGCTAGAGGTAACACTCAAGCTCCCCAGCCTCCCAGTGTAGCCCCATCCTTAGGAACAACTTTGGAGGAGGAAGAGTCTAGTAGGCCAGTAGCTGCCGCCAGAAGGCACCCGACAATTACACTAGATCTTCAGGTGAGAAGAATTCGTCCTGGAGAAAACAGAGACCGGGACAGCATTGCCAGTAGAACTCGTTCTAGAGTAGGAATGTCAGAAAACACTGTTACCTTTGAAAGTGAAAGTGGAGGATTTCGGCGCACAATATCCCGATCAGAGCATGCGGGTATTCGGACCTACATTAGCACTATACGGATACCTCTTCGTCGGATTTCAGAAACTGGGCTTGGGGAACCTTCATCAGTGGCTCTTCGATCAATCGTTAGACAGATAATGACAGGCTTTGGAGAACTGAGTTCTTTAATGGAAACTGAATCTAATTCAGAAGTGCAAAGAGGCAGTCATCACTCAGGAGATGCACAGAATAACTCAAGTTCAGCAAACAGCAGTGATCCAACTGGGGTTTTGTCTAGGAATAGACATGCAGTAGATGGCAGCAGGGAAAGAAATGGACAGAGGGGTGGTAGTCAACGCTCTGTGAGCAATCCTGAGAACCAAGATAGCAGGCAGTCTCAAGATGCAAACAACCTAGTGGAGAATGGAACACTGCCCATCCTTCGACTTGCCCAGTTCTTCCTGCTGAATGAAGATGATGATGATGATCGTTTAAGAGGTTTAACCAAAGAGCAGATTGACAATCTTTCTACACGGAACTATGAGGATGTTCACACTGAAAATGAACGGAGTAAAACGTGCAGTGTTTGCATTAATGAATATGCTGCAGGGAATAAACTAAGGCAGTTACCTTGTATGCATGAGTTTCATATTCACTGTATTGATCGCTGGCTTTCTGAAAACTCCACTTGCCCAATTTGTCGGCAGCCAGTTCTGGGGTCTAATGCCACAGATAATGGATAGAATTGTTTGTACTGCTCCACATTAAAGGATTTGCTCCTGCTCTGTTGTGAGTCAGATTAAATTCATTGACTTAGATATGGGTCCATTTGTGGGGGGGAGTTTTGTTAAATTTCTTTTAAAGTTGTAGAAACTTGTCTAAATCTAACAATGTAAATACTATTTTTTCCAAGTGCAGGTCTAAGAGCGCACATAGAACCAAATTATATTGGTAAAGTTTATATTTTTTTAGATAATTTTGTTATGGTAAGCACTTTTGTAAATATGGAAATGCAATAGTTAATCAGTCCTGCTTAATGTATGTTTTTTAACATTGTAATGAACTTGCTTTATTTAGACTACAAATTGTTTCACACAGACCTGTCACTGTGTTGAAAAATTAGTGGCTAAATAGCCATTTATTAGCTTTTTGTTCTAAGAACAATTTCTTTTACAGAGAGGCTCTTGCTGGACATGTTTGCTAAAGATATTTAAGTTACTTGAAGTGCTCATTTTATTAGACTTTTTTTTTTTTTAAACATTGAAATATTCTTTCCAAAAACTTGCCAGTTTGGTTCTATTTTAAAAATTCTATCGCAATTTTTGCATGTGGGTTTACACAGTTCTTGACATTAAAGTGGATGAGTTAGTGGCATTATGAAGTGTTCATAATTAAATGCTGTCTTTGACAATCTTTGTCTTTTCAGTGCAGACAGCAGTCAAATCTGATAATTCCAAGAGGGTGTGTCTTACTTGCTCAAAGAATAAATAAGTGCTAAGGAAGTCTTTTTACTCTTCCAAATTCCTCAGTCAATATTCCTGGTGTTTTAACTGCCTTAGTTTAAAGAGGGAAAACATTTCCTTGACCATTATATTGTCTATAATATGCATGTTTAGGGCATCCTACTCATAAGAACAAAACCAAGACTTGACGTGATTTTGTAGAGAAATTTAAGGTACTCATATAGTGTTATTCCTCTTGAAACATGCCTGAGGACCGAGTGGTAAAAGACACTAAAAAGGACAAAATAAGCTTCCCTGAAAATCCCCAGAATCTGTATAATTAGATACTAAACTTTATACCAATGTCTTACACCGAAGTAAAGTTGCAAGTTAAACAATTGAGGCTTTGTGTGAATTACTGTTGAGCCATATCCTGTACCTTAATAAGAAAACTTACTGTTCTTAATGTTCATTCTCAGTTTTCACTTTATTTTTCCCCCACTTTTCCTCAGCTCTGTTCCTGGCCTGTTAGTTGTTATGGTACATAAAAGCCCAGCAGAAAGCGCTCCAGGGGGTTCTGGGAGAAGTTGAGTGTTACAAAGCTTGTCTTCTGAGCAGCCTGCATCTCAGTCCCTAGAGAAATGCAGAATTGTGCAGTAATCTGTTGCGTGTACATTCTGAGCAGTAGAAAGAGTACTTGAAGTGAACAAGTCCTATTTACTTTCTCTGCCTGCAGATAGTGGCCTTGACAAATGTGCTTCTGTGCCAGGTGCGTCACTTAGAACATCTGCTCATGACATCCTTCAAGGGTAGCTGTAAAATCCCATGTGAGCTATTGGATGTCTACTTCAGTTCTGCAAGTGGAAAACTTGTGTCATAAATTGCACAGAAGGGCTTCTTTTCATTCCTAAAAGTAGTTCTGAGAAACTCTGTTATGAGATTTAGATGATTTAAGGATATGATTAAGATCTCTTCTGATGTAATTTGTGCTGTTAATTACTGCAAATGTTGTTGACCCTTTCCTTGAGTGCTTCCTTAACTGCAATAAAGAGTGAGGAGATTTAAATGTGATTATCAGAGCTAGCTTATTTTTTGACATTTTTTTTTCTTCTGTAGCTCCTGAGGCTGACAGTATATAAATATATGCATGTCTTCTGCTGCTTCCTTATTTCTTTTTAACTTCCTTTTGTATTTACAGTCTGCCTGATTGAAAAGACACATACATAGAAACCAGCCTTTGGCTCACTATTGCCTTGCTGGTCAGGTCCTTCAAGGTCAATTTTAACTCTAATCCTTACAACTGCTACACTAGTGCACTAGAGATGAAGGGAGATTCTCCATGCCTTCTTTCATTCAAGTAGGAATTTTGCTGTGTGTGAGAGCACAGTTGGTTACATAGTTCAAGATGAGATCATCTGTGACAGGATGTGTTTGACTGAGTTGCTAAGTGGAATAACCAAAAGTGAGAGCTTTCTGTAGCAATTGAAGGCTACAGGAAAAGAAACATTAAGCCTCCACTACTGTATTCCTGCCCTGTCATATGAGAGTTGTCAAGTATTTTCTGTCCATTGGAGAAGCATGTACAGTAATTTCACGACCATAAGGTGCACCCCCTGGGAGTCGGCAAAATTCGCAACTTTGTAGATCATATAAGGTGCACCGGACTATAAGGTGCACTTTTTTTTTTGCAGCAAAGCTCCACCCCAGCTCCCCCTGCGCGGTTTCTGGCCGAGGCCCCGCCTCAACCCAGCAGCCATGGGGCCCCAGACCTGCCTTCACCCGGCAGCCATGTGCCCCCGGGCCCGCCCGGACCCGACAGGGGTGGTGCTGCGGGCCCCTGGGCCCGCCTCCATCCGGCAGCCATGGGCCCCTGGACCTGACAGGGGCGGTGCCGTGGGACCCCGGGCCTGCCTCTACCCAGCAACCATGGGCCCCTGGGCCCACCTGGACCTGGGAGGGGTGGTGCCACAGGCCCCTGGGCCCGCCTCCACCTGGCAGGGGCGGTGCTGTGGGCCCCCAGGCCCGCCTCCACCCAGCTGCCGTGGCACCACCAGTTTCCCTCACGGCTCACACTACCGGGGTGCCAAATGTCGCACTTTGTCCATCATATAAGGCGCACCTGACTATAAGGCGCACTTCCGGGTTTGGGGGAAAATTTTAGTCAAAAGGGTGTTTCTTATAGTCGTGAAATTACTGTAATTTGTTACTCAGCTTTCCCATGATAATATGTTAATGGGACCAATTAAATCATAGTGATTCAGTTTGGTACTGGGTTCTGTTACCTTCATTTCTGTGATAAAACTTAAGTTCTCTGCCACCTCCACCCTCCAAACATTCGTTTTAATACTTTGTCCTTTGGTTGCATTAAGAAACATAATTTATTTACAGTAATTTCACGACCATAAGGTGCACTGGACTATAAGGCGCACTTTTTTTTTGCAGCGAGGCTCTGCCCCCAGCTCCCCCCGTGTGGTTGCTGGCCAAGGCCCCGCTTCAACCCGGCAGCCATTGGCCCCTGGGCCCGCCTCCACCCGGCAGGGGCGGTGCTGCGAGCCACCAGGCCCCCCTGGACCCGGCGGCCATGGGCCCCCGGGACTGCCTGGACACGGGAAGGCGGGTGCTGAGGGCCCCCTAGCCCGCATTCACCCAGCAGCCATGGCCTCCTGGGACTGCCTGGACCCGGGAAGGGCGGTGCCGCGGGCCCCCTAGCCCGCCTCCACCCGGCAGGGGCAGTGCCGCGGGCCTCCGGGCCCGCCCCCAGCCGGCTACTGTGGCATTTCCGGCTCCCCCCACAGCTCACAGCTCACACTTCTGGTTTGGCAAATTTCGCGACTTTGTACATCAGATAAGGCGCACTGGACTATAAGGCGCACTTCCGGGTTCGAGGGAAAATTTTAGTCAAAAGGGTGTGCCTTATAGTCATGAAATTACTGTATATGGAAATAAAAATATGGGCAGAGTTTTTACAAATGAGTTGATTTAAAATGAAATATTAAATGGAGTTCAACTGGTAGCACTAATCCAGAGCCTATAGAAGGCCTTAATGTGGCAAATGACCTAGAGAGCTGCCTTAAAAATGACACCTGCAAAGATTTGGAGAAATATCAGGCTGAATTAATAGGTTTTTCCATTTCTCTTATATGTGTGATGCTATCAGTGAAGTAGATTCCTGTGTTGCCAAGCAACAACAATTAGCAATATGTGCAAATTTGGAAATACAAAAGGAAACAGTAAATGATAGCAGGTTCTGTCCTGCCACTTCATGCTTTTTGCCTTGATGGGAAATAACTTTTCTGCTTTTAAAAGCAGATGCTACTTCCCTATGCCCAAGCTCCTGCTGATGTAACCCTGTGCAGTTATCAAGTGACTGGTCAGAGGCAAACCAACCTGACCACCAGGCCAACTAGGAATGGTGTGGGGTGGGGCTGGACATCCTGGAACTGCGTGAGGGTATGGTGGACCAAGTTGGTAATCACAGTGTGCAAGGTGATGTGGGCAGGAGAAACCTCTTAACGGAAAAGAGTTGCAGTGGACTCATTCCAGGTGTGTTCACACAAATAAAGCAGGCCCTACAGGCCAGTATGGTGGGGCAGATACTTCTTCTTTATTTTCAGAAATCAGCATCTCAAGTGCAGAAAGCTTGGGGAAGAAGCAGGAGGAGTCAGGTCTGGTTGCAGTTCAAAGGCTGTGATCTCATCAGGATCACAGAGACCTGGTGAGATAGCTCACACAGCTGGAATGCTGCAATGGATGGATAGAGGCTCTTTAGGAAAGACAGCGATGGGGAGGAGCTGCCTTTGAGGCAAGAGCAGCAGGAATGCATGAGCTCTGTCTCAGGGTGGATGAGGAGCCAGCTGAGAGCCAGGTCACGAGTAGCAGGCAGACCAGCATGGTCACTGTTGTGGTAGCTGTCTGCTACAGACCACCTGTTCAGAAAAAGAGACAGGTGGGATCTTCTTCAGACAAAGAGTCCAGAAGATCTCTGGATTATTGTTTCACAAAAAAATAGTACATATTCTTGCCAGCTTCCTTTCTTTCAATATTCACCTCTGAAAAGAGACACATTAATTTGATTGTGGGCTGTAGGATTTACCAGTTCCTGATGAGGCTTTGAGACCTGATTCTCCTTTTGAATGCACTGACCATTTATCAGTGCAGTCTAAAGGATTTCAAGGAGAGAGGGGGCAGATGTCAGAAAGCTCAGGATTATTGTTATCCAGTCATGTATCATGGTATAACTGAAGCGGTGCATACCCATGGTCAGAGCAGCATGCAGAACAAAAGACACGGCCATGCTGCCAGTGGAGCACTCAGAGATGAGTCTTTTAAATTAAAAATATAATTAGCTCTCGTGAGATCCTGTGCAGCTAATCTGATTTCAGGCTGCATGTAGAAAGTATCAACAACAGGCAAGCACTGCCCAGCACACTGCAGACTTCCCTCAACCTGCTCATATTTACAGCGGGAATGAGGTTAGCCCACCTTTTGGACAGACAAGGTACCTCACAGCAAAATTTCTCCCGTTTCTTTTTTTTTTTTCCCCTTGGGTTTACACTAGACTTTGACTAGTCTGAAAGAGATCTGGAGCAGGTTCACCAGATACTCCGTGCACATTGCTCCTTGGAATTCACACTTATTCCAGAAGGTGTTTATCCCAGCACCAAATTTATCTTTAGTGTAATGTAAATTGCCTGAAGTGCAAAAATGAAACATATACACACTTAAACAAAACAAATACAGTTTGATTTTCTTTTTACAGGTTGAACAGCTAAAATGGGATATGTAGGATCACTTTGTCCCATTATTTTAGGCAGTCCATTTGGAGGCTGAACTTCAGGCATTTTTTTGGGTTCTTGACCTGAGTAAAGTGGAGCAGATAAATTATATTGCTTGTACTGCCAAGAGAAGCACTTGAATTTTATGTTGAACCTTTCCATCTCATCAGTAATATTAAGACTTCAACTTGGCCAGTTCCATTGTGATATATTTCCTTGCACAGCACTGTTTCTACAGTACTGAGCATCTGACATACCTAGCCTGTGAGCTATTTTTGCAGTTCACACACATTTGAGCTACATTAATAATGGCTCACTCTTTACCTTCAGGCATGTGTGCCCAGGAAAGCACATCATGTTGCTATTTTAATACAGAGGTCTTGCCCTTTTCTGAGTGAGTAATGCATGAATAGAGCACTTTGGCTGCTGGTACAATTTTTTTTATTGTATTCTTAAACACATTTTGCATACGCCTTATTCCATTTGTTCAATTTCATCAGCATACATATAAACACTGAAAGAGTAGGAATTGCCAGTATGTATATGAGCATACTCTGTAGTTAACCTGCATAATGTGTAGCAGTTAACTTGAATATACATAGTGAATGTAAAGAATCATATTATTTCATCAAAAGGTCTCTAAAATTTAGCCCTCTCCCCCCTACATTTTAAGGTATCTCCAAGTCTAGGCTCCAATTTTTTTCTTGTTATGTGAATCTCAAACTGATTCTGGCCGCCCAGCTGATTTCAGTCACTCATTATTCCCCTGCATCCACTGTGCTCTGACATGAACCAAGTTATAGCTCCTTTTATGAGCTAGGCTGTGAGATGTGAGTACAGTAATTTTACGATTATAAGCCGCACTTCCAGGTGCCAGCAACTTTTCGTTCTTTGTCCATATATAAGCCGCACCTGATTATAAGCCGCATGTTACAATACAGAGTGTGATAAAAGGTATCTATTCTATCACCATCTGTTGAGGGTGGGGCAGTGATCCTTATCTCCGCAGGAGATATTCTGCTAATGGGCCATCCATTGAAACCAGGCGGGGCATTGTTCTTTATCTTTTCACAACCCATCCTTCCTCCAGCAAGTCATTTTCTGCTAATGGCCCATTGAGTCCCACTGTGGGACTGATAAAATTACTGCATCCCACTGGGAGCTGCTCCAGCCAGGGGGAAGAGCCCAACATTTCTTACTAAGATAAAAACAGAGGTTTTGGGACACTGGACTCCAGAGGAAAATGGATTTCTCCACATCACCACTGGACCTCTGGAGGGAAACTGCACCTTCTGCAGGAGCACTGCTTCAACTGAATCACATCTGTCACTGCAGGAGGATGCAGCCACCATTTAATGGGACTGCTACCAACACCCTGCCTGATGGGGTGTCAGGTTGTACTCTGACTTTGTCAGGGTTTGGAGTTTGTTCCTTTGTAGTACTGTATTTCCATTTTAATTTCCCTAGAAAAGAACTGTTATTCCTAATTCTCATATTTTTGCCTGAAAGCCCCTTGATTTCAGAATTATAATAATTTGGAGGGAGGGGGTTTACATTCTCCATTTCAAAGAGAAGATCCTGCCTTTCTCAGCAGACACCTGTCCTCCAAACTAAAACAGCAACTTTTTGTTCTTTGTCCACATATAAGCCACACATCTGATTATAAGCCGCCCTTTGGGTTTGGACCAAAATTTTAGTCAAAATGGTGCGGCTTATAGTTGTGAAATTACTGTAATACAATTTGAGGGATCCAAAACCCCAGGAAGTACTGTGACGAGATTCCTTCTCACTGTGATGGTGGTAGAACTGGGGAAGGCAGAACAACTTGAATAACCTGGACTATTTTGGATAGAAGCACACTGAGAGCAAGAGCCTGTGCAGAGCCCCATGCACAGGGCCCCCTGAGCAGGCCGTGGCACATCCCTGTGTGCTGCCTGGACCAGCTGAATTTGGATGAAACTTTGGCTTCCAGGAGGAAGAGTCTCACAGCAGGAGAGGGCGCCAGACAACAAGGAGCAAGTGGTGGCTTGGCGTTGTGTCTGGGAGCACAGACCTGCCTCTGAAGGGGAAGGTGACCGGCAATAGGACACCATGTGACAACCCTCCCTTTCAGGTGAAGGGAGCAATTCATCTTTGAAAATGCTCATTGGTTGAAAGAAGCAAAAAAAGCCCCAGAGTCCACAGAGTTTTTATCAGCAAATTACACACTTGATGTGGAAATTGGTATGTTTGTCCTAGACCTGCTATACAGGCACACGGTGCTGGGTTTTGGATAAAGGGGTAGGATGAAGGGAAAAGGGAAATTAAAAAGGTTAATTAAAAAGAGAAAGATGAACTTTTAAAAGGAAAAGATAAAAAGAAAGGGAAAGAAAGAGGAAAAGAGAGATGAAAAGGCATTATCAGCCCTTGATCCAGCATTGATCCAGTTTATAAGATGCCTGTCCTTGTTTCAGTAGCAATCCAGCTGATCAGCAGTGATCCAGTTGAGCCAGTCCAGCTGATGAGATGTCTGGGCTCTGGGGGCCCCACCTGGGCTTGGGAGTACCTTTTTATTGACATGTTTCTCCACACCAAAGTCATGTTTCTCATTTTCCATGTTAATTAGTTATCATGCAGTCTGTTCTTTTAGGCCTTTCTGGTAATGGGTCAGAGGGTTTCAGGAGTCTTTGGTGGTTGATTTGAAAGAATGCTGAGGAAAGCCAGCCCCCAATCTCACCTTACAGACCATGTCTACATCCTGCCAATCACACTGTACTGTGCTGTAGCTCTTTCTCATGGAAAAGTGCTGTCCTGTCTCCACCTGGTCCCCCTTCTCCAGCCAAAACTTGTTCTTTTTCACAGCGTGCTAGTACCCATAGTCCTTGGTTATTACCAACAATTCTCGTCTGTTATTATAAACAGTCCTTGGCTGGCTCCACAGCCATCCGGTCATCAGTATTTGAGACATACACATCATCCCCTTGTCTTTTGGAAACTGAGAGCTCAAAAGGATCTCACTTTGGACCACTGTCCACAGGATTATAAGAAAATTTGGTTTAGTCATAATTATTTTTCATACTGGCCACAATTCAAGTTGGTAACTTTTTTTGAAGGTTCGTCACCGAAATATTATTCCATTTGAGTTGTTATTCAGACAAGAAAAATTAAGTTCCCAAGGCCACTTGTTAAAAAACAAATGCTCACTAGACAACACTATTTCCTGGGAACAGACAGTGTTTCTGATAAGCTGGAGAGGGGCTTAGTCCAGGTGCAGCTTGTCAAGGCTGAGACCTCATGAGTATTTCTCAGATGATAGAGCAGCCTGAGCAGGGAGCGGGGGTACAATTAAAGTCAGCTTTTCTGGGACTCAGAGTGAACAGTGAACTCGGGAGGCCATGGGAGACACGCCCCAGCTTCCCCTAAGCGGGAGGAAAAAACCCAGGATTGGGGGAAAATCAGTTTCCCTTCGTTCTCCCTCCTGGGAGGGCAGGGCAGAAGCTCCTTGGACATTGCAACCGTGGTCTTTCCTTCTCCGGGCGTGGAGATACTAATGCGAGCTTAAACCCATGCCAGTTCCGAAACAAAACGAAGGAGCTCGATTTGAAGCAACGCCCGGAGAGCCAGCTGCCAGGAGCAGTGCCTGCCGCTGCAATTGCGGCCCCTCCGGGACGGGGGAGGCGGCGCCGGCAGGCGCGGCCCGGCCCCGGGAGCTCTCCGAGGTGCTGGAGCGGCTCCCGTGTGGCGAGCACGGCGCTCCCCGGGGCACAGACACCGGCAGCCTGCGCTCGGCCGGACAGCACGCCGGAGCACTGCTTCTCCGGGTGCCCCGACGGCAGCCACCGCCGCTCCCTCTGCCTCCTCCGCCCTGGGGAAAAGGGGATGATGACACTGCGTCTCTGGAAACCGGTGTCCAAGAAGCAGATTTCCAGCCTGCAGGAACGGCTCCCAGCAAAAGAAGAAACCTCAGTTAGCAGGGCACGAGCTGGACGTGTTTCCTGAACAGCAGTAGGGCAGAGGCCAGCGTCCCTTTTATCCTAGTCTGCCATAACACTACAATCAAGCAGAGATGTGGGTGCTGGTCTCTAGGGTGTGTAATACCATAGAATCACAGAATCATAGAACGCTTTGTGTGGGAAAGGGCCTTAAATCCAACGCTCCTGCCATGGGCAAGGACACCTTCCACTAGACCTGGTTGCTCAGAGCCCTATCCAACCTGGCCCTGATTATATCCAGGGATGGGGCATCCACAACTTCTCTGGGAAACCTGTTCCAGTGCCTCACCACCTTCACAGCAAAGAATTTCCTCCTAATACATTCCCCCTGTCTCTACATGCTCTTGTAAAAAGTCCCTCTCCATTTCTGTTATACTAAATGGTATTTCAGTGGGTTTAATTTTTTTTTTTTTTTTTTTTTACTTACTATATGTCATACACAACACTACTTGTTTCTGGTATTAAGGAATTTAAAGCAAAATCCAACTCACAGATAAACTGTATACCAAACTCCATTATTTCCAGTCATAAGGTGCCTTGGCCATAGCAGTTGGTTCAAAACATATTCCAGAATATTTACACACGTGCTCCACAGTATGATTTACCTTAACAAGTGTGTCCATTCTCTCAAGCTTCTTTTCAGTCTTTCTGAGAACATCTCCTTAGGACTAACTTTTACTTTTCTACATTTGTTTACAACTATACAAAGTGAGTGGGACCAAATCGGTATGGCACTATTTTATGCCTGCCTTGGATTCCCTTTGCACTGATCTCATTGATTAGAAAGCCAGAGAATATTGGACTCACATTAGCCAGCAACCTAGCTGTGGGACAGGGAAGTGAATCAAAATAATGAAAATGCATCTCATGCATTTTGAGAACTATTTACATTCTGGAAATCAATCTCATCTTAAATGTTTCCTATGAAGACAGGCTGAGAGGGCTGTTCAGCCTGGAGAACAGAAGGCTCCAGGGACATCTTAAATCACCTTCCAGTACCTGAAGGGGCTGACCAGAGAGCTGAGAAGGGACTTGTTACAAGGGCATGGAGTGCCAGGACAAGGGGGAGTGACATCAAACTGACAGAGAACAGATTTAGATTAGATATAAGGAAGAAATTCTTTACTGTGATGCTGGTGAGGCACTGGAACAGGTTTCCCAGAAAAGCTGTGGACATTCCATCGCTGGAAGCGTTCAAGGCCAGGTTGGATGAGGCTTGAGCAACCTGGTTTAATGGAAGATGTCTCTGCTGATGGCAAGGGGTTGGAATGAGATGATCTGTAAGGCCCCTTCCAACCCAAGCCATTTTCAGATTCTATGATTTTTTTTTTGTTAAGCTTTTAATTTCTTCGGTATTATTCTTCTTTGCTTAAGAATACATTTTTTTCTTAATTACTAGCTAATTGCTAACTTGGCTCCATATAAGCTAAGATCAAAACTATGGTCTCCTCTACCATGTCTTTCCTGTGCAAAGCATTTGTAGGGGGTTGTTCTACACAGAGCTTTCCATCAATTTCCAGCCTGATGAATTCTTTCTGTTGAGACCATTATCATGGAATAAAAATTACTTGTTCCAATTTACTGTATTACTGTATTTTGATTGTATCTTTAAAACCATACAAACTTGTAGTTATTCTGGAAAAGTAATAATGCTGATGTTTGTCTCCTGAACTAACTTGGAGGTATGAAGAACTTGTTATAATAAGTTCTTAGTTTTGAGTATACTAGAAAAGATACATTATTTTTCTTTATTTAGTTTCACTATTTTCTCTATTTAGTTTCACTTGTGCCAAAATAGAATGGGCTCAGCATTTTTAATTCTTTCAGTAATTTTCAGGCAAATCACAGCTCACCTTCTGCTATAAAATGAGTATAAATTTCAGTTTCCATCATATCAATATGATTATTCTATTCACTGCAATTTTATCTACATATGTCATTATTAAAAAATCTGAAAAGCCTGAATGACATGTAAACAATTAAAATGCCTCCATTTCCAAGTTTTTATCTTTTTCCCTCTATTTCACTTACAGGTAATGGTTTACCCTTTCTCTACCCCTCCCCAAGCTCCCATTGAATGTGCAATTCATCATTTTTTTTTTCCACCTTCAAGTTAAATCTGTGGGTTAACTGTAAGAGGAGTGTTATTGTTGAGCCCCTTCTGCTTTATAAAGTATAGGAGACTCCAGCACTTTTAAGATATAGGCCATGCATTGACACATGTTCACATATTTAAAGTCACATCCTGTATCTGTCTATAGATACCTGTGTCTGCGAAGAAGATCCTTAAGTTATGCCACTTACTTACTTCAGTGATGCCAAGCACACTTTATCAATCTAGAAACAGCAAGTTCTGGATTTTTTACTTTTTTTTTTTAACCTTTTAAAAAATGTCACAATGCGTGACAGATACTTCCCCTGTAGCTCAGCATATTATCTGCATCATGCTCATTCTGATCCTATGCATGTAAACAAGGGCAAAGCACCACAGCACAAAGATTTGGTTTAAGACCAGAGAGTCTATATTTTTTCTTTTCTTTTTTGAAGACAAGCAGAGTTAGACAAGCAAAACTTGCATGCAACTACTCTCATCCTGTAGCCTAATACCACCACTGCTGGCAGGAGGCCACGGCCTTTGTACTGACTTTGCAAGGCCTCAGGACTAAGCCTCATTTTGTCTGAACTTTTATTGACCTGTCTGTGGCTTTCTTTTACTTAGTTGCAACAGCAATATCTCTAACGGGAAGGTAGCTAAGTCTAACCCTTTTACTTTTGTTTAACTTTGTATGGTGCCATCGTGGCTTCTATATTGAGAGAGACAAGAAGTTCTGCTGTGGAGAATGAGGCATTTTTAACTAACATAATGATGTATAACACCATTTATAACTAACATAATGATGCATAACATAATAATATGTAGAGGAATACAGGCCTGGTATGACAGCAGAGTCCCCTGAGAGTGGACTCACAGGACACTGTAGAAGAGGCATATGATGATGAAAAAAGGAGCACAGCCTTGGCACTGGATAACTTGGGGCTACAAAGACCTCATCAGCAGTCAGCTAAAGCAGTGCAGACCTGGGAAGTTGACAAAGGTAGTTGAGAGATTACACAAAGAAAAGGTAGGTACCATACATAAATGGCATCCCATATAATACAATTGGATGTAAAGTAGAGCAGTAGACAAATAGATAATGAGCAAGGTGTGAAGGCATTAAAAAAAACACACAAAAATAACCCCATAACAGTTCTCTGCTTTTCTCAGCAAAGAATTTGTTGGGAAGACACCGATGGCCAGCTGCAGCCCCAACATCCACTGTCTTGCAATGGTCAGCACTGTATACCATAGGTCTCAGAGGGGCAGGGTAAGCATCACACCAAAAAAAAAAAGGCAGACAGGAAGAGTGTGACTACAAAAAATTGAAATGTTTATTATTTCTGTTTTTTTTTTTCTTTGAGAAGTAGTACTAGCATTCTTTAATTTCTTTCTTTTTTTCTTTTTTTTTTGGTAATAATTAGCTCTCACCTTTGATTAGACTGTTACGTTTTTCACTGCAGTAATAAATTCTAAGTAATGTGTGTTTCTTTCTTTTTTTTTTCTTTTTCCCCAGAACCAGTCTCTGTGTATAACATTAGTAACTGTAGTAGAGGATGCATCTTTTTTGAAATTTGGGCTTAACAATCTCTCTAAGGTCCCAGACGGCATCTGGCACAGTCAAAAATAGAATAAAGATATCCTGTCTCCCAGTCTGGCACATTAACTACAGGACCATTCTTCCTGCCTTTGCTTTATTTATTACATTGAAATAATTATTATGCATACTGAGCTCTTTGAAAGTACATTGCTATAAATACTAGAAAAGTGAGCACATTGTAATTTGAAAAATACCAACTCCTTTTTTTTCGGTACATCATTCAAACCATGGAGCCATTACAACACACCCCAGGGAATAATACTGCCATGACTCATGGTCCGATAATACACAATTTAGTGCACATCAGCACGATGACAAAGACAGGCATTGCATAACAAAATGACAAAGGTGAGTCCTGCACAGCGGAATGAGCTGTTTCTTTCCTCAAAGCTCAGGGCTAACCCACAGCTTTGTCAGCTGGTTACTAATGAACATGAGTTTTCACAAACACAACTACTCTGGACTGCACACTTAGTTTTCCTGTGGGGCCCACTCTTAAGCCTGCTGAGCAGGACTCAGGTTCTTTCTCAATTACGGAGATTATCCTGCACACTTGGTTTCCTTGGACACTTTTGCAGTCCACTTTCTCCCCTCAGCGTCCCACTAGACTGCAGTGCATTAATATATCAGCTTGTGACTTGAGACAGATTTTGCAGGTGGGTCTCCTCTGAGGCCCTCATTCTGAGCAGAGGCAAAGATGTGTTTTGTTTCTTCCATGCCAGTAAGCTTTATTGAAATGTTTGGTCATTAAATGCTATGGGAGTGCCTTCCATGGGAATACAGCTCAGGCTTGTCGAGGTAAGTGTGGGCTGGATAATTAAATCTCCTTGAGGCACTCAAGCAGTCAAGTTTAGGTGAGTGAGTACCCTTGTAGCTGCAAGGCAGATGGTGTTCTAGCTGGAGCATTCGTTGAGAACGTTGAGTGTGCAGAGGTGAAAGCAAGCGCAGTGCATGTGAAGGAATGAATGTACTCAGCTGCTACATGGGCTCACAAGCTGACAGTCCACAATACTTCCAGTGTACTGTAAACATAGTTCACCTGAGGGCTAATGAAAAAGTAAACATGAATCCAGGAGTTGCCATTAATTTTTTTGGTCCTTTTTAAGGAGCAATTTCTTTGACTTTGAACTGACAGCTCGAACCCAAAGTGGACTTCAATTTGTCTAATAATAAATGTGATTTCCTGTTGCCCAGATAATTCGTTCTGGTACAAATATACTGACCACAAGAAAGTAATTTGTGGAGAGGAGAAAGAGCGAACTGAGGGAGAAAATTATGTTCATGAAAATAACCAGGTCTATGTCACGGCCTTAAAATGGGAAAGGCATGCAGAAATGCCAGCACTGGGCATTGTCCTTACTGTATGATTTCATTCACAAAAGCTCTTGGGCCACTTCTCCCAGAGTGATAAAATCCTGGAGTAAAAGCTTCTCACAGGCAAATATCTGTCAGCCGCAGTCCTGTCTCAAAGCACACATCTCCAGCGGGCTATGGTGCATTCAGTGCAGTCAGTGTAAAATGCCACAGCTCTGGATTATTTTGAGTTTAGGAAGTGCAAAGTGGCTTGTTAACAATATTTCTAATATTTTGTGAAGTTGTAGCTAGAAAGTATCACTTTCCATACTATATGTGAGGACACCAAAGTACAGCAAGATTCAGAGGTTTAGCATTACTTATGATCTTCGGAACAACACCCAAGCTGCCCATCATGTGTGGTAGCCAACTCTGTAGGGTCAAGTGGTTTAGATACAGACTTAGGGCCATTTGTCACAGACCTTCAAGATATGGGGGACTGTTTCTTATGCAGTAGATCTTCCTCAAACTCAAGATATCCTCATCCTGTGGTGATTCTGCTTCATTTAAATCATTCTACCTTGAAACTCATCTGGTAGAGAATGCAACCCCTTAAGATGCAGCAACTGCTGCTAGTAATGCCTCGTTAAGACCAGATCTGTGAAGATTGAGAGGTGCTGTCTTACCATTTTTTTTTCTATTTTTCTATTGAGTTAGATTCTTTCTTTGCCTGTCCTTAGGTAAATTCTCATGGTTCCAAATGTTTTGCACAGAAAAGCAATGCGCTGTAAGTGCTACATTGATTAACCTTTCCTCTATTTTCAAAATCTTTGATTTACTGGACATTTTGAGAAGGAATTGTATCTTTTGTGATGAGGCTGGCAGCGCGCCACAGTGATGAAAGATGCCCTTGTAAGCGGAACAAAGAAGCCCGGTTAGGGACCCTGATCCCAGCGGGAGCTTTCTCGGGATGCTTTATGCGCCTAAAATGTCGAGTAGAACACCATTTCCATAGAGACACCTCAAACCCCCAGCAAACCCAGGCCCTGACCCGCTGGCAGCGCAGGCGATGGCTCGCAGCGGCGCACGGGGCCGTGAGCGGCTCCCCGGGAGGGCAGCTCGGGCCCGGCCGGGCTGAGCGCCTCGCCCGCCCCCGCAGCCCGGGCGGTGCCGGCGGCCGCAGCGCGGCGTCTGCGTGCGGGGGGGCCCATGGCCAGCGCGCCCCGGCCGGCCGCACCATGCCCAACAGGGCCGGCCTGGACGCCGCGCTGAAGATGTCCCTGCGGCGGAAATCCTCCAAGATCCACTCCTCGGCCGGTGAGGAGAGGGCGAGGCGAGGCGGGCGGGAGCGGCGCGGGGAGGAGGTGCCGCGGCGGAGGAAGGAGGATGATGCGGGGGAAGGGAAAGAAGAGAAGGGAAGAAGGGAAGGGATGGCAGCGGCGCCTCCATGGCGCGGCCGCCCGGCCCTGCCGCCCCACCGTCCCGCCGGCCGCGGCGCCGGGGATCCCGGAGTGCCGCCCCCGCCCTCAGGGCTCCCCTGGGCCCGGAGCCGCCGCGGGCCGGGGCGCAGCGCTGCCCGCCCGGCCCCGGCCCCAAGGGCACCGCGCCCCCGCCCGCAGACCCGGCCCGGCGCTGCCGCACCGCACACCCCTCCCACCGCCACCCGGGGCCCCCCGCACCCTCACCCCCCGGAGTGAACCAGGCGCCCCTTCGTTCTCTTGGCTCCGATAGGCTTTGCCAGGAAAATGTGTTGTGGTCGGAGGGCAGTACCGCCGGTGCAGGGGAGACAGGGGTGTCCCCCACCCCAGCACGCCGGTCAGGGACCGCTGTCCCGTGATCAGCAGTGGGGACAGCATCAGGCACTGCAGTGAGCCTGCGGACAGGTAAATCACAAGGTTTCTTAAGAGTTTCCTTTAGGAAACTGTTTTCCAACTAGTTCATTAAAAATTGACGGAAATGGAAGACTTTGAAGGTAGAATTATGCTCCCAAAGGACTTACACTGACTTCGATAGGACCAAGGTGCATTCAGATTTCAGTTCTGGTATGTTTTGCTTGGGCATAGATGAAGCATCAGTGACATTGCTGGTGACTTACAGACACCCGTTCCTGTGCAATATATTTAGGTGCCTAGCACAGTCTCTGTCACGAGTGAAAGTGTGGTATAATGCTGCTTCAGCACTTTTTGTTTCAATGAGTAATGTACACATTTCCTGATCAGCTCTGCTTCGGGTTAAATCTCAGAGCACCTTGGAGAGCATTTGCTGGATCACTTTTGGATGATGCCTTAATTGAAGATGTCCTTTAGCCACTCATGGCTGTTCAGCTCATGGAACCAGGCTAGAGCTAGCTGAAAGGAGAAAGGCGCCTTCCCTTTGGCCCCTCTGCACAACCTGGTCTCTCTAGTGACCATACATTTCCCTGTTTGGTCTCACTGCTTGGTAGCAAGTACAGAACTTCAGGGACATCTGCATAGCTGCTGAAGTGGGATGCTGAGCAAGGAGGTGTGTAATGCCTGCTCAGATGAAATGGTAAGGTTTTAGGGTAGGATTTAGCATATTACCAGCTTTACTTATCTTCAGCCTAAGCCATTCAGATGAAACAGTTGCAGTTAAGCAGATTCCACTTTCCAGTGTTTGGGGTTGTGTGCACTTCTGCAGTCCGATCTGAAACCCTGTCCTGTGATAGGGATGCTCCTTTCCCTGAGCTGCAGTTTGACAGATCTTTTTGTGCCTTAACATTTGGAATCCAAACCTAGGCTCCCTTCAGATACCAGATGCTTGGCAATTGGAGAATGTTTAGCTTCAGTGTGGCATACATAAGGAATTTAACCTTCAGCTTTTGTAAATCACAGAATTGCACAGGATGGGCTGGAAGGGACCACAGAGGGTCCAACCTCCCTGCTCAAGCAGGGTCATCCTAGAGTACATTACACAGGATTGTGCCAGACGGTTCTTGAATATCTCCAGTGCTTGGTCATCCAAAATCCACAACCATGCTCATGGATCTAGGTGGTTAAGTTGTGCCTCGATGATGCCCTGGGTGCTTGGGGCAACCAGATCTTCTAGCTGGGATTCATCTATACACACCCTGAGACTTTTACATGTTCCCTGCCTTTCACATAAGGAGAATCCAAGGTAGATGATACTTTGAAGAAGGATGGGGGTTAATGCTAGTTAGCATTAAGATCACTTTCTAGCTGTAACAATTTATTTCCTATATAGAATATTTTCAAGGGTAACAAGTAATAGGTAGTGTAGTTTTATGTATAATGCCTATAAAGTTACATAAAAGAGGTTTGTGTTACTACACAGACCTATTAAAGGATGGGATTGTAGTTGGTTTAGTACACCAGAGCCAGCTCTGGTGACTTAGGACAACCATGACCAATCTCTTTCACCTAGAAAGTCCTGCCTTCCCCATTCCTGTGCATTCCCACTGCCTTGCTCGTGTCAGCGCTAGCCATCAGATGGTCACCTTGATCCGTGCTGATGTGGCTCACTACCAGACTGTATGATCTGAATACCAGCAGGGACCAGACACAGAAAGGCAGTAGCTCTGTTTTTCACAGCATATTGTGGCTTGATGTGCAGACCTGCTGTGTGTGGGGGCCAAACAGGTTCATGTGAGGGGCTCTGGGCTGTGTGAACCCAACTGTAAAAGCATGCATTTGGACACTGAGCCACTGCCCACTGACAAGCAGTGCAGATGTGGTTGTGTGGTGGCTCTGCAAAATCTCAAGGCCCTTCTGAGCTGAATGGTGTGGAGGGGGAACCAGTCACCCTTTCTTCATCTTTGGTTAGGGTCAGGTAACTGTCTCTATCCATTGCAGGCTTTTTGGCATCTATGTATCAAAATGTTCTATCTCCTTTCATTTTTAGAAGAGAAGATCTTTCCTGCTTTGAAGTCTTTTAGTTTATTTGCTAGTTTTGTTTAATTTTGAGGGAGTTTTGGTAATCTGAAGTATTAGGTTTTAGTTTTAGTCACTGAGATTTATTTTCATATCAGTAAAGTATTTCAGTGGCTTATAGACATTCCTCTTTAGTTAAGAAGAACATTACCTCTGTGATGGTCTAACAATGTCTTTTTGTCTCAAGATTTTCTACCCTCCTGTGAATGACCTCCACGTGTGCTAATACATATAAAGTGTAACTGGTATTTTTGACAGAGTTTTAAACCTGCTTTACACTGGTATAAAGCACTTGCCAGAAAAGCAGGTGACGTGAAAAGTAGAATTTAGAGATGGGAAGTCACCTTCTGCCACTCAGATGATCATTGCTCTTCTTTTTTATGCATTTACTCATTAATTGATTTTTTTGTTGTTGTACAAGTAAACCTTTTTATTGCTGTGATATTGTACCAACTGAGCTAAATTGATTAGATTTAAATTATTCTCAAAGTCCTTACTGTTATAACCACAGACATCAAAGACTAACTTTTTCTTCTCCTTCCTGCCTCCTTAAAACCACTAAAATAAGAAACTGTCGATAAGACATTGGATGATTATACAATAGCATTTTTATTTTTAGGGAAAAAAATCGAATTTCAACTTTATAATGGACTAAAGGTACAACTGATCTAAATATTATTTACTGTGGTTTTTTTCAACTGCTCAGTGATACACATCAGCAAGAAAAATATTTTTAGTGTAAAGGTAGTAACAGAATCTTCTCTCCGGACATGCGGAGCTGAAATATAAACATCATTTCATGGTATGATACAATAGTCCTTTTATACATTTTCCACCTACTTTTCCTGTGAAATACTTGCTTATAGTTTATGCTGTGTTTTTGATCTGAGAGTGTTACTTCTTTCCTTGTAAAGGCTCCATCTCTTCCATTTTTCAGAGAAATGTCTATGCAAGGATTTCTTTGGGCTATTTTTATGCTGTGATATAATTACCATGATTGCAACTGTTGGGAAGTGTCATCCAGAGCAGTTAAAACTTTACACAGGCCCTTGTACTTTGCTCAAAGCTTTTATCCTTGAGAAAAGATGGTTAAGCATGGGAATAGGCTCCTCAGGGAAGTGGTTGAGTCACCACGCCTGCAAATGGTAAAAAATGAGTAGACGTGGCTCTTTGAAATAAGGTTTAGGGGACATGGTGATATTCAGTCAAAGGGTGGATCTGATGATCTCAGAGGTCTTTTCCAACTGTAATGATTCTTTGATTTTATCTGTAGTCATTTACAGATTAGACATAATTCCTATGGATAAATTTAAAATGCACAGGAGCTATAAGTGAAATATGTCATCAGCTCTGCATGATCTACATATGGCTGTTGCTGATTCAAATAAGGTGTATTTTGGTTTTGTGGAGGACAGGTTCAGGTGGTGTAAGAAACATGGTGAAGGCTGCAAAGCTTTAACCTTGAAGCTCACTCTTGTCTCCTCTACTTGTGGGATACCTACATCCTATTTTACAGGAGGATCAGCAGTTGCCTTGGATGCATTTTTAAGCAAACAACCCCTATGAAGTGGTCAGCAAAGTGCTGAGCTAACAAATTCTTTAAATACTATTATTTAAAGTGTTTAACTAAGAATAAAAGTCCTATTCTGCTGAGAGAAATGTACCTGGCAGGAGTAGTGATAGTGGGGACAAAATGGGGGGTGTGTACTTCCTCAGCTTTAACTGCCCATTAGCATCACGAAGAGTTACTGAAACACTGAGCAAGACAATGCAACCATAGCGTTGGCACATTGAAATTCTGCTCTGTGAAAGGAAACGTTTCCAGGTGAAGACTAAACTTCTGCCAATTTAGTGGCAGAAGTTACTACTGAATACACAGCCTACTTTAGTCCGTGTTTGTTCATGCACACACTCAAACTGCGTGGTGGTAATTTGGTGTATTACAGACCTCCCATTTCTTTTCATCCACGTTTAACTGGCATGCAGTGTAGTATAATGTGCAGCTTATTCTGTCACATCAAAGGCCCAATCCTGTTTATGTAAACACCAGTGACAATTATGCCTTTTGACAAAGTGCTCATCACAATAAACCCCATGCTTTACGTTATTGTGTTTCTATAGTAGCACAAAGGGGAGCCTTCTCAAGCTGTGTGGGATCTTGCTCGCCTGTAAAGTGAGGTGGTGACAGTGACAGGGCTAACTGGAGACCGACCTGAACTTCTGCTGCCTTTGCTCAAAGCTTGTTTGGCTGTGAGAGTTAGTTTGCATTAGAATAGGAGGGAATTTAAAATACCTCTGCTTAGGACACTGAATTAGAAAAAAGTGATTTATGCGCAGCTACTGTGGACCAACTTCATAAATAACCAAGGTCCTAAGTAGAGTGGCAGAAGAAACATCTTTTTTCCCTACTGTGATGAGGAAGGTGAGATTAACAAATCCATTAAAGATCAAATCACTCAGATGATAAGGAATACAGTTATTTAGGAGTTAATTGAGGACATAAGAGATTTAACTACCCTTCTGTTTCTAGGATGAAATTAAATGAATGTATTTAATAAAAGTTAAAAATTCCACTCTGCTGTATATTAGATATATGAACTCCTATGTTTTGCTACTTGAGTATTCATAACTCCATTGCAAACAGATACATGTACTGTCTGTTTGTAGAAACTGTTTTATTCCTTCTCTGTTATACTGTCTTTCCGCAGGACTTCTGTTTCAGGTTTTAGTTCTCTAGCAGTATCTGCTTTTAGTATACTTCCCTGTGCTGGGTGAGTCAGTGTTCTCATTTTCTAGGTAGACCTAAAAGCACTGCCCTACTAGTGTGATTTGGCAGAAATGCCACTGTAGTTCCACGAAGGATCAAAATATCTAACGGTAAAATGACTGCAAGGAAATCTGCTTGTCTGTTCAGGGTCCTAGAATATCACCAAGACAATGGAACTGCTGGGTGCACTTCCTGAATGGAACTCACTGGGCATAGAAAGAATAGTCATTTAGTATTGCATTTCCATTGCCACAAGGTTTGAGTGCAGTTCTGATCTCTGCCAACTCTGCAGGGTTTTTTTTAACCTGGAAATCTATGCCTTCATAAGTGATGTTGGTCTAAAGCATTCCCATTTTTTCCTTACCACTAACCCTCCTTCCCTCCACAAGAAGTTTCAAGCTGATGGCTCCCATTGACTCTAGATGGTATTTTTGGATGATCACCTGAAAACTGATGTCAGCATCTAAAAGTGATCACTGTCCAATTAGCAATTCCCAAGGTATTTTTATTGTAGTGAAGCCTTGCTGAGGGCCCTATGAGCAACCAGGTAATCTGTTTCTTCTCTTTGGAAGGTTGTCAAGTGATGCTGTGTAGACTCCCTACAGGGTGGCACTCTTGGCTGGTTCATTTCCCTTTGGCCAGTCTTGTTTGAGCTGTCAAGTACAGCCTTTAAATAAGCTTTGAGTCTGACAAAGCTCACGACTTGTGAAGTAATATCACTACCTGTGAAGCACTATCTTAAGCACCTATGTTAGATTTATTAATACAACAGGGAAGTGTTCCAGACTTATTTTTCTGTACCATGTTGTATTGTGGCACAGTTTAATTAAGTCTGTAGTAGTACAAATACTAGAATATCTGTTACAGACAGTATCTGTAGAGACTGATTGCCAACATGTTCTTTTAAGGGATAGTTAATCACAAAGTCTTTCTTGTATATGTACCTGGTGGAGCAGAGCAATATACTAGATTTTGAAAAGGCAGTTGAGTATCTCGGCAGCCACATCTTTCTGCTTCTGGGACAGCTCCTGAGTGTGGCTTGCCACAAATATTTTCCTTTCAGTCTCTTATCTTTTCCAGCTCAGCTACTTAAGCCTTTTGGAGCAATTGCAGGGATGTAAGACATGGCATCTGAGAGCTTTAGATAACTGATTCTCAGCTGGTACACTCAAAGAATAATTTTGGAAAGATCACTGACACAGTTGAAGATTGAAAAAAAAAAAAATCCCAGATTTTACAAAGCTTGGGGATTTAGTTTTAGTGGAAAAAATATTAATTATCAATATTGAATAGATATTATTTTCAGTTATTCCAATATTTGTTGGAAAGCTCTCAGATTTTTGATTAGCATTATTACCAACTTTTTATAATGAATCCTGCCCTCTACAAAAGTTCCTGGACAGTTTCTTTCCAGCCCCAGGAGTGGATAGATGCCTGCCTGTTTCAAAGTTCCTGGCTGTCAGACCACTGGCTAAGTTGTAGGTACATGGCAGTAATTCTAGATTCTTTGACATTTTTAATGAAATTAGCAGAAGCTACAATGGAGCAAAAAGACCTGAAAAGTTTTGCATTTCAAGCTAAGGTGTGATAAGGGAAAGCTGACATGATGCAGATTTAAATGAGTGACCCGGTCCAACCACCTATTTGGACTCTTCACAAAAGTGACACAATCCCTATAGTTAGAATATCACATCCTTGTACATGACATTCACAGAAGGTTCTCCTGACAGCTACAGGTGTAGTTACCCTTGCAGTGAGCACTAAAACCAGTTTAAATGAATGTGAACATGAAGTGTCAGTAAATTAGTCTCAATACTGTCTTGTTGTGATGAAGAATCACAAGATACACTGTAGATTTTAAATATATTTCCGCTGCTATCTCCCCTTACATAGGGTATTTTTGTTAATTCTAGTTCTAATTAACAGTTTGAAAACTCTTGCCTTGGGGTATTAGTGCAAAAAGAAGGTAAATGAGAGGTTTTCCTATTGGTCTTCCACTTGACTAAAATGTAAGAGCCATGATTGTATTAGTTCCTAATCGATCCAACAAAATGTGTCAGTTTGTTTTAGCTAAGGTTTGATGAATCTACCTTCTTTTAGAGTGTTAGACATCAGGATTAACACAAACAGAGTTAGTGTATGGGTTCTATAAAGGAGAAAAGGCGGCCTGACATCTTGTTTAAAACTGACTGTGAGGTCTTAGTTTTTATTTAATTCCTAATTTCTTGAATGCAGATGACCAAACCCATTACAGTAATTCACGATTATAAGCTGCACCTGATTATAAGATGCACGTCCAGGTGTTGGCAACTGTCTTGGGTTACAATACAGAGTGTGATAAAAGGTATCTATTCTATCACCATCTGTTGAGTGTGGGGGTAGTGATCCTTATCTCAACAGCAGATATTCTGCTAATGGGCCATCCATTGAAACCAGGTGGGGCATTGTTCTTTATCTTTTCACAACCCATCCTTCCTCCAGTGAGTCATTTTCTGCTAATGGCCCACTGAGTCCCACTGTGGGACTGATAAAATTACTGCATCCCATTGGAAGTTGCTCCAGCCAGGGGGAAGAGCCCAACATTTCTTACCAAGATAAAAACAGAGGTTTTGGGACACTAAGGGAGCCCCTTTCTCCGCTGGACTCCAGAGGAAAACCGGATTTCTCCACATCACCACTGGACCTCCAGAGGGAAACTGCACCTTCTACAGGAGCACTGCTCCAATGAATCACATCTGTCACTGCAGGAGGATGCAGCCACCATTTAATGGGACTGCTACCAACACCCTGCCTGATGGGGTGTCAGGTTGTACTCTGACTTTGTCAGGGTTTGGAGTTTGTTTCTTTGTAGTTCTGTATTTCTATTTTAATTTTCCTAGAAAAGAACTGTTATTCCTAATTCCCATATCTTAGCCTGAAAGCCCCTTGATTTCAAAATTACAATAATTTGGAGGGAGGGGGTTTACATTCTCCATTTCAAAGAGAAGTTCCTGCCTTTCTCAGCAGACACCTGTCCTCCAAACTAAAACAGCAACTTTTCATTCTTTGTCCATATATAAGCCACACCTGATTATAAGCTGCACTTCCGGATTTGGACCAAAATTTTAGTCAAAATGGTGTGGCTTATAATCGTGAAATTACTGTAATAAGATTTTATTAAATGAGCAGATAGTCAGAAAGAGTGAAAGCAAAGTGTTTATCTCCTTTTAATAAAATCAGCATGATGAATTTTTCTATTTTGAACAGATGGAGGACTCAGGTGTTATCTTTCAACCCAGTAGCGTTCTGCCTATTTGTACAAAACACAGTAAAGGCATTCTAAGATTCTGTGCCTGTGAGATCTAGGAACATTCAACCCAATGCTTACCCAAAGGATATATGAAACAAGTACTTTTCTGTGCCTTTAAATACTCTAAGCATACGTGGCCTTATTTAACAGGTGCCATTTATTTGTAAATGAGAGACAAAAGATGTGAAAGAGTATGTGCAAAGTCAGCACAAGCCATCATAACTCTGAAACAGATACAGAGGTTACATCTGCATTTGTTGTATCAGTTCACAGCTGGGAATCAGGATTTAACCTGGAAGCTTGACTCTGAAATCCAGATGGCACTTAGACAACATTTCTGCATCACTGGGAAGGCTCAGCATAGTTACTGCTTCAGTGGTCCCAGGGCTACTGAACTGAAATACTTTGACATCAATCCTGGTACCTAGTTTTGAAGTGGGACAGAGAGCCAGGGGAATTAAGGTATGCAGGTGCTACCCAGGCTGGGGAGGGTACTACTTCTGCTTTACATATGAACACTCAAATCTTCTTCCCAGAGTTTCACTAATACAAGTCTGCATCTGGAAGCCATCCTTGTGCCATTTATCTGACTGGTTATAGGGGAAAAAAGGACCTTTCATGAGAGCCTAGCAGATAGACAGGGAGAGAGAGTACCAGCCCTGCCCCAGCTGCCCAATTTATCCTAGTTCTGCACTGCCTGAAGAGGGGGCACCGTTCACTATCAGTCCTTAACTAAAATCCTGATGCTTGCTGAAGTTTTCCCACAATCTTCAGTTAAAAAAAAAAGTTCATACCCTCTGTTTTTTATAAAGTAATTTTATTCACAAATCTGAAATTTGCTTATCTTGTCTTTGAAAACTTTTTAAACCCTACTAGTCATCATTCAGGTAACAAAGTGGGGTGATCAGTCTTCAGAAGGAGAAAGGAGTGGTTAGAAAGATCTAAAATATCTGAGGAGAAAGAGTTCACTTCTTACAGGAAAAAAAAAAACATTTTGGGGGTCTGGGTCTCAAATTAAGCCACTTTGGGAAAGTGCAAGTATCAGTCAAAGACTATGCAAATGTGCAAAGGAACTCATTACTTTTGAGTTATTTTGGATCCATTCCACGTTGTGAAATTGGAGTTGAACATTGTCCTGGTTTCACCTGGGATAGAGCAGTGACCAGCTGCATGGTACTTACATTCCAGCTGGGGTTAAACCACAACAGGTATTTTTTCAGATCTTTCTGAAAGATATAGTGCTGAGCCCCTATAATAGGAAGAATTAAAGATAAGTTTCCTGGGGAAGGTGAGCTTCCTACTGTGAGTTGTAATGTATGCTGTCACTAAAATTGTCCAGTAAACACAGATGAAACTTTCCCTAGTGCCTTCCAGGTAGCCCTTCTGTCACGGGTCTCTTAGCTGGGACTGTGAACACTGTATCTTCCACACACAGCATCACCCTATTACCATTTCCTCTTTTGTGACAGTCTGGGACATGTGCAAAATCCAAAATCCTACAGTAGACCCAAGAAGGCCTCTTTAGTTGCAGGATCTCCACTGAAAATAAGAAGTCTGGTTTGTATCACAGTAGATGCACCTGCTTTAAATCTCTGGCCATTTCCATCCCCGACTCCATTCTCTATGTTGTCTCCCTCAAGTGTTCTTAGCCATGGTGGTTCTGGTAAGAATTCAAGTTAGATGCAAGGGACTGTGTCTGGCACGGCATGGGAGAGACTTCAGCAGTCCTAAACTTTCACCATCAAGAAAGACGGGGCTGCACAGAAGAAGATTCTGTAGTCCTCTACACTGGATGATTTTGTTGAAGTTTTGGCCTGCCAGCTAATTACGTAAATGATTTTCTTTGAGGGCTTTTTGCCAAAACCCCAAAGAGAGAAAAAATGGGAATAAAATAGCTGTAGTAATAAATCTGATATTGTCCTGTTGAGACAGTGCAATTTTGTGTTAGTGCTAAATAGCAGGGGATTTAAATAATTTAGTATTCCTTTTGGTACTTTTTGGTTCATTAGACAGCCAGATTCCCAAGGTGTATGTACTTACCATTCCTGCTAGGAACACTGTTGTTTACAGAGACATCAAACTCTCTTATCAGTGTCATCTTCTATATAGAGAAATCCTGACAACTAAGGACAAGAGTTAATCTTAGATCTTCTTCCTACCAGAAACCTCCTCCCTTTTTTTAAAATTAAAGTCCCTTCTCAAGACACCCAGCACTTTACAGGCACAAGGATCTTGCTGAATTTTTGCATCATTCCTTTACAGGCTTCAAATAAATCAGAACAGTTTTGCCCTCTGATGAGATTAAAAGATTTCTATTTCTATGTACCAGTTCACATCTTGTCAGGGCAGATGGTAGTATTGGAGTGTACATTGTCATTAATTTGGGACTCAGCAACTGCAAACAACCATATTTTTTTTTTATTTTCATCAGAAGTAGTGCACAAACTAGCATTCAGTAATAAAATATTAGTATCCCAAGCAGAAGCCACAAAATTTACTGAGGTAGAAAAAGGCAGCAGTGATGTGGTAGCTTCTGTCTTCTTGAGGAGCTAAAACTGTTTCACAGCAGTTTCAAATATTTTGTCATCAGTGGCTCCATAGCTCTACTTCAGAGGGCAAGATGAACATGACGGGCAGCTACAGAGTGTTTGTATGGTGGTGGGAAATAGAGAGTTGTATACAAAAATATTTCTTTAGTCAGGTAAGTTTACAACCATCAGAGTTACTTTTTTTTTTCCACAGTTGCCATCTGGCTTTGGTGTCAGACCTCATGAAACTAAGTCCACCTGGATATTCTGGGCAAAATAAGCAGAGCACGACTTTTTATTTAGTCCTCTACTCTTAGAAAGGTTTATTTTTACAAGGTAATTTTATATATTTCTATAGGTTTTTTGGCATTATTCTTTATTGTCTAAATTGTTTATTAACAATGATTCTATATCGACATAAAAAATCCAGATAAAAAATTGATATATACAATTTTGTAGACTAAAATTTGAGAGGAGTGATTAACAACCTGAAGAAGGGGGGAGGGAAGTTCTACATTAAGAAGATTGGCAGTGCTTCAACTAGAAGACTATGCTGTGACTGAGGCTATAGCCAAAAATAGAGTTGGATTAACAGAAGAAAGGCAAGTAGATAAAACTAAGGTCAAAGCAGAAATAGATGCTTTAGAATTACCTCATCCACCAAAAGATATGAAGAGATATTCAAGGAGTTTTCCTATTATATGCACCTATAATGGGAAAATCAATTCACAATAAGAAGCACTATGAAAGATGACTGAAATAAGTTAATGAAAAAGAACTGAGTTTTAAAATGGGCAGAAAAAATGACGATAACTTTTTCTGATTTTTTGTACAGGCTTTAACGTGCATGCTATCATAAATAATTTAAAAAATAACCTCTAAAAGGTAGCTGTAACAATACCAACACTTACAAAAAGAAACAGTAAAAATAAGTTGACTAGACGCTCTCATTGAGATAGGGTAACACAGTGATGAGTCAGGCTCAAAGGGTTGTGCTTTAGCTCCTCCCCAGAAGAAAGGCTGAGCTAGGCAACAAGTTCTACCTGATGACAATTATTACAGCCCTGTTTACACTAATGAGCCCCAGATCTATAATTTGTGGGTGAGAGAAGCTAATGCACACAGATAGGAAGACTTTAAAAGGGGAAAAAAAAAAAAAAAAAAAAAAAAAAAAAGTAGTAGAAGGCCATATCTGTAGAGATTTTTGGTAAGATAAGCAATAGCACCTAAGAAACTTGTCCTTTCTTGTAGCTTTGAATTTCAGTCAGGTAAGTTGGTTTCAAAGGAAGAAAGGTTTTGCTTGTTGAAAAATTTTATTTTTGATATGTTCAACTCTAATGCTCTGAGGTAGATACTGACTATCCTTATGTTTTCTTCCATTTTCTACATGGAAAAACTGAAGGCCTGTTTTCTTGATGTGAAGGTTTACTCAGGGCTAGGGTAGTGATCTACTAGTAAGCAAGAGCTATGTCTGCTTTTATTGTAATGATTTAGTTCCTTTATCTCTGATTAGAGATTGCTCAGTAAAAGTATAGTCAAAACCTAAACTCTGAGAGGACGCACTTACAAATTTATAATTCTTTTATGCAATTCTGTGTTCCTGTGTGACATGAGCACTACAGTGATGATTTTCAACAGCTGCATAGTAGGAGTTATGCTAAAAATGTGAGGTATACTTGCTTAATGCAAGAGACTCCTTCAAATTTCTTGGGATGTAGTGCTCATTATTGGTAAGGAGCTGTTGTTTTAATGATGAGCTTAGTATTAAGATAGTAACTGAATGGGATGGATTTCTCTCCACTGAGTAGTTCTGCTAGTCACAGCAAAAAAGAACAGCTGTGTGGAAATAGTGTTTTAATAATATTTCTAATGACCTCTAAATGTGGTATGGCAAATTAATGCTTATTAGTTTGGGACTTCTGCTCATATGTGACCAAACTTCTGTAATAGTCTGTGGAGTGAAGAGAAATAAGGCTTGCAGTCTTTCATAAAAAACTGTTATATGAAATTTGTCCCCAGTAGTTATTTCAGAGAACTAAGTATTTGCTTTGATTTCTTTTTTTTTTTTTTTTTTTAAAAGGGAAGGGGTATGAAAATTATATGGGGTGAGAATGACCATTTCCTTATCAAAAGGTGTCTTCTCTTTCACAAAATCACTTAAACAATGGGTATAAAATCCAAGAATGGTTATAGGTTAGGACTGCCTGAAATTCTGTCCTGAAGAGTGTAGCACCACTTTGTGTTCATCAGCTAAAGTCTAGCTGATAAGCCTTTCCTAGGAATGAAGCGCCAGTGCTTGCTGTACCTGAATGGATGCACTGTCACTGGAAATTGAGTCAGCCAGGTGGTGATATTCATCTTTCAGCCATGGTTGGGCTTTTTTTTTTTCCCCCCTTTTCCCTTCTCCTCCCTAGGGCTGCTTTTTAATGAAAAACTCCAGGACCAGCACATGAGTCATAAACATAATTTCCTCTAAATTCACAGCGGCCTATGCAATACTAGATAATTAAATATTGAAAAGGTCTGTGTTTCTTGTCTTTGCTCATTCTAGAAGCAATTGCAATAAAACTCTGCCTATTGCGGACAGGTACTGGAATGTCTCAAAAGTGACAGATGGCTACAGTATAAATGTACTTAAAAATATCAGAAATGATGCAATAAGTCAAGCTGAATCCTGATCCAATAGAAAGTAAAAATTTAATGTTTTGGCAATGACAAGCTTTGTGTGGAGCCTAGCAGGAGACCTGTAAGGTTGCAGTCTCAGTGGGTCCAGTCAGAATAACTCTGCCGAAATCAAACTCACTGTCACCAGTCTGCAGCAGTTCAGGGTCTGATCTACAAGATTACCAGAAAAATCTGTCAAAGCATCATAATGTATCTTCCAGAGATCAAGCCACTGAGGCTATTATCTCTCTTTGGGGGTGGTAGGTGAGAGGAGAGAATATTTTTAAAAATCATCCAGTACAGATGCTACAGACAACATAGCTGTTCCATGAAGAGCAGCCTGCATAAGCCTTACTAGGCTGGGATTGTTAAAATAAAAATATATGTCCAGCTTTGCTTGTAGTATAGCACTTTGGCATAATAGTAGCAGGTGGCTGCAGCATTAAAATAACTGGTAATTGCATTTTTCATATAATGTGCTTCAAAGGAAAAAGGAAGAAACCACATGAGGTTTTAGCTTGATCAGCTTTATTCTCATCCTTGGTCTGGCTTCTGGCTAAGGCTGCAGAGCAGAGATAAGACTGGCTGATAGTGCAAACCTGTAAGCCTCTCTCATCTATCAATAGTGCTCTCTTTCTGACAGGGACAGGCAGAGGTGTGTGATGGCAGCTTTTTTTCTTGTCCTTGATTAAACATAGAACTGCTATTGA